>NC_052156.1:119205363-119807197 GCF_902713615.1 Scyliorhinus canicula
CACCTGAAGATCGAAAGAGAAGTCACAGGTTGATTACGCATGTCAAAGGTTGCTCCTCTGGTAATACAACACTCCCTCTGCAGTGCTGCATTGAAGTATTCGCTTAGGTTATTTGTTCAGTTCTTGCATTGGATTGTAATGTAAACCCACAACATTCTGACTCAGGGAAGAGTGTCAAAAACTCAGGAAATCAAATGAGACAATGATATAGTGCAATTATAATGCAATTGAAAATCTAAAATTGCAATAGGGTTGCACAAACATATGTTTCCCTTAAACATTAACAAAACATCCTAAAATGTATAAACTGTGAGTCTGTGAAGGAACAATTTGGGCCATCAAGATGAGAGATGTCAATGTTGAAGAGTGGAACATATTTCTACTTCAATTAACACTGTTAGCATTACGCTGACTGATAAAGAACAGGGTTCCTTCTACCTTAATTATGGAATTTATATCATAATGCACTGATTTATGATCTTACCAATTGCAGGAACAAAACAATAACTTTCTGCAAAAAGTAAAACGTACAATTAAATTTTGGAACTTAAGATTGGCAACATATATTCATTTTAGATAGGAAAGTCCTCCATGTGCCATTTGAAACTACTTGGTTAATACTTTAGGGGCAATAAGTCCTTTCATCAATGTTGCTGACAAATTGAGTTGAAATATTTACTTTTTTTAATCAACTTCTTAATTTTAAAAACTCTCATCCCTGTTTTCAAATTCCTCCACGGTCTTAGCCCTGTTGTAACCTCCTCCAACCATACAAGTGGGCACCTCCAATTCTGGCCTCCTGCATATCATTGGTATCGCTCCACCATCAGTGGGCTTGTCTTGAGCTGTTCAAACCTGAAGCTCAACAACTCTTTCATTAACCACTCTGTCCTTCAACTTCTCCTTCCTCCTGCCTTAATATCTCAAGTGGCTTGTTGTCAAAACATGTTTGATAATGCTCTTATGAACCTCCTTGGAATGGTTTACAATGATAAAGGTGCTATATCAATGCAAGTTGCTATTGTAAATACGTGTGGTGTTGAGCAGAGATGGGTAAACATGGAGATAATCCCTAACCTGTACCTTTATTGTACATGTGTAAATAGTTCTACTTGCTGATAAAGACTTACAGTTAACATACTGAATACAGTGAAGACTTATTTAAGAGATGCTGTTCTGTAACCATCACCATCCAAACATGGTGGCAACTGGGGATCAAAAACCCTCCATCTCGCTATAATGCTGAAACAAGCTGGAAGACAAAGGAAAAATATCACAATTGAGCGTTGAGTGGCAGTGGGCAGGAGTTCCATCCACTCTGGGAAGGAACTCCCGCCCGTGAGAGCTGTCAGCCAGTCAGATTGGGCAGCACGGCAGCAAAGTGGTTAGCACTGTGCCTTCACAGCGCCAGGGTCCCAGGTTTGATTCTCTACTGGGTCACTGTCTGTGCGGAGTCTGCATATTCTCCCCGTGTCTGCGTGGGTTTCCTCCGGGTGCTTCAGTTTCCTCCCACAGTCCAAAGACATGCAGGTTAGGTGGATTGGCCATGCAAAATTGCCCTTAGTGTCAGTTAGGAGGGGTTATTGGGTTAAGGGCATAGGGTTGAAGTGAGGGCTTAAGTGGGTCGGTGCATACTTGATGGGCCGAATAGCCTCGCTGCACTGTATGTTCTATGACAGCTCTTCAACCCGGCCAGGATCAGCTCTGCAGTGGCCAGAAGTGGTATTGCAGCATTCTGGCAGGGACTAAGTCCCACAACCTTAGGAATAATAAGTCCCGGGGGTCCCAGGGGTGGGAGGATAGGGAACACCCGGGGGAGTTTGAGAAGGGGGTGATTGCAGTGTCTGTGGTAGGGCCAGGGAAAAAGCGATACTCGGAGCACCAACGCCTTGCAGGGGGGGGGGCACCCCAACTCTGGGGGGGGGGGGGGGGGGGGGGGGCACCCCAACTCTGAGGAGGTCTTAGCAGTGGGGAAAAGTGGATGTTAGGTATCAGAGTAACACCATTGGCTGGTGTAATGTCACGTGTTATGCAATGAAGTCATTGGAGCATTTTGCGGGATTTTGTGGAGTTCACCATTGTACGCGGTTTGAGCAGCATATTGTAAATAAACCCCTTGCACTACATTGTACAAACCCGACCTGTGCTAGCTCTGATTCTCTCTCTTTGGGGCTACAAACAAGAATATAACAAAAGAGAAACTGGCGATGAGATCTGGGCCAAAAAACAAAAAAAAGGGAGAAAAACAACGACAATGATTTTGCGAACCAGAAGAAAGATTCATTATAGAATAGAACAGTACAGCACAGAACAGGCCCTTCGGCCCTCGATGTTGTGCCGAGCAATGATCACCCTACTTAAACCCACGTAACCCGTATACCCGTAACCCAACAATCCCCCCATTAACCTTACACTACGGGCAATTTAGCATGGCCAATCCACCTAACCTGCACATCTTTGGACTGTGGGAGGAAACCGGAGCACCCGGAGGAAACCCACGCACACACGGGGAGGACGTGCAGACTCCACACAGACAGTGACCCAGCCGGGAATCGAACCTGGGACCCTGGAGCTGTGAAGCATTGATGCTAACCACCATGCTACCGTGAGGCCCATTGACGGAGATCTGGGCCCATTTACCACCGGGAGTGAGGTCGGGAGAAATATCATTGACTTCCATTGCGAAATCATCATTGTGGCAAGTAAAAACAACTCAAGTAAATACTTGGACACCATACAGCTTGTAGCGGGGCATCGACGAATCATCCGATCGATCGGGACAGCTGCTAGTGCAAGTAAAAGAGTTTTTTTTTAAAAAAGCTATCAGGCGACTGCAAATTACTGAGGGTTTACTTCAAATGGAGGATTTGTGTTTTCAGTACCCTTATCTTTTGCAATGGGTAGAGCTGCGGAGACCACGCGCATGGCACTGAAACGGGCCACGGGATTGCGAACCTACAGGGCTGCCGACTCTGCAACCAACTGCCCGCAAATCCATAGCGAGGCACTGAAACAACTAGTCTGATTGTGCGCTGGAAGTTTATCTGCTTTAAACAGATAGAAAATAAACGGCAGGGAACGCAGGCTGAAGGATGAGCAGCAAAGATCAGAGAGCTGCCATCCAAAATGACGGGAAGAAATGAATGTGTTTGATGAGGGGAGGAAATATGGAACTTTTATGAGGAAAGGTTCCAGTTGTTCCTTGAAGCCAATCAAACACCAGCAGACCTGCAAGACCTTGACCCTTCTTAGCACAATTGGGTGGAAACCTTTCATATTACTACAGAATTTAGTACACCCAGCTAAACCTGGAGATAGGTTATATGATGAGTTAATGATAAATCTTGCAAGGACATTTCTCTCCCCGTCCACTATTAATAGCTAAAAGATTCCACTTTCCCCCTCGTGTACAGGAGGAAGGGGAAACCATTTCACAATTTGATATTTCACTGCGAATACAGCAAGGTACTGCAAATTTGGGCAGACTTTGGATGATACACTTCATAACCGCTTAGTTTGTGGCTTCAGGAATGAAGCCATTGAAAGGAAATTGTTGACTGAAAGTACATTAGCCCTAAAATCTGCTACAGAAATTTCAACATCTATGAAACTTGCTGCAAGCAAACTTCGCTGATTGAGGTCCGAGCTGAAGTCCAGAAGATGGGGTCTGGGAGAAGCAGGCCCACCAAGAACCAACCATGTCATCATTGCATTCAAGTGGGACATATGGCTGGAGCAAGGAGAAAAAATGCAAAACCTGTGGTTAAGTTGGTCACATTGCCAAGGCATGTTCATCACACCAACGTTCCTCAGCACAAAAGAAAACACTGTAAAGTCTACAGAATGAGCTTACCAGTTAAGTGATCCAATTGAAGACTCACTGAGTACCAAAGTGTCAAGCAAGCTGAAGGAATTTAAGCTCAGCGTTCTAGCAGGACAAAGAGACCAGCAACGATTTTGGGTCTGTCCAAATTCTATTAAAATGGAAGTGGATACAGGCACTGCAGTATCACTCATATCTGAATCGAAATGCCATCAGAAATTGAAGTATCTGCCATTACAACCATCAAATGTGGACATATAGTGAGGAGGTAAGTAATTCATGTCGATTATGTGGAACTAGTTGAAGGACACATGTTCTTGGTGTGGTGAATGTATTATGACAGCCATTCACCACTGTATTGCATTGTACTATGTTGTTACCCTTGTGGGCTCCACCTATGGACCATTGTATTGTATTACACTGCATTGCATCATGTTGGTGCCCTTGTGGGCTCCGCCCCCTTGGGGGAGGTATATAGAGTTGCTGCCCTGCAGGCGGCTCTCAGTGCAGAGCAGTCGCAGGCAGGCACAGTTCTAGCTGATTAAAGCCACTGTTCACTTCAACTGTCCGTGTCGTGTGAATTGATGGTTGCATCATTTTAATCAGCTACAACATCGCGATGGAAGCAGCCCTCAAACCTGTCCGACTGGAACTCGACCCACAGGCCGCTGAAGCCACAGGGATTTTTTTCGCACTGGCTCTGCTGCTTTGAGGCCTACCTCGCCGCCTCCTCCTCGCCCTCCGTCACCGCCGAACAGAAGCTGAGCCTCCTCCAAACCCAGGTGAGCCATCGAATCGCCGTGCAAATCGAGGAAGCGACCACAGACATGGTCGCGATCCTGAAGCGGCAATACGTGAGGCCGGTGAACCAAGTGTTCGCGCGGCATCTCCTCACCACTCGCCGCCAATGCCCCAGGGAATTGCTAGAGGAGCACCGACACAACCTGAAAGTACTCGCGCGAAGCTGCAACTACAAGGCCGTCACGGCCTTACAACACATGGAACTCGCCATCCGGGACGCCTATGTGGCTGGAGTCTGGTCCAACTACGTCAAACAGCGCCTGCTCGAGAAGGGCGCCCTCGACCTAAAAGAGACGGCAAAACTAGCCACCTCCCTAGAAGGAACATTTCAGAGCCTCAACGCTTTCGTCTCCGACCACGCGACCCCCTCGTGGACACCTGACCAGAGAGTACCCCAGGCCTGTGCCGCGCGGATGCCCGCCCAACCCGGGGGGCTACCCTGCTATTTCTGCGGCCAGCACCAGCACCCCAGGCAGCATTGCCCGGCTCGGAAGGTGACCTGTAGCGACTGTGGCAAGAAAGGACACTTTGCCAAAGTTTGCCTGGCCAGGTCCAAGTCCTCTAAACCACAGGCCCGACTCTCAGACTCACAGGCCCGCAAACCCCGCAGCGTGGCTGCGTGCCTGCCGGCTCCGCCCCCTTTGGATGCGTCATTCGGCTCATGTTGTCCGTGGGGGCAGCCATCTCAGACTCTACACAACACATGCGACTCACGGGGGTCGCCATCTTGGCTGCCGTCCCCCACGCGGCCCACCATGTGCGACTCATGGGGGCCGCCATCTTGGCCACCATCTTCATCGCTGCCTGACACGTGCGACCGAAGGGGGCCGCCATCTTGCCCGCCATGCTCAACGCCGCCCGACACGTGCGACCAACGGGGCAGCCATCTTGGGACCACCCCACCACCTCTGGCCACGCCGGCTACCCGCAACTTGGCGCAGTCACCCAAGACCAGTCACGCCCAAAGCACCTCAGGAACTCCATGATAACCGTCCGGGTCAATGGGCACAAAATGTCCTGCCTGTTTGACTCCGGGAGCACGGAGAGCTTCGTTCACCCAGACACGGTAAGGCGCTGTTCTCTCCAAATCTCCCCCGCATTTCAAACAATTTCCCTCACTTCCGGATCGCATTCAATGCAGATTCAGGGGTACTGTGTCACGAACCTCGCGATACAAGGAGCCGAGTACGCAAATTTTAAACTTTATGTACTCCCCGATCTCAGCGCTCCTCTCCTGTTGGGACTGGACTTCCAGTGCAACCTCAGGAGTCTAATCCTGAAGTTCGACGGGCCCCGACCCCAACCTCATCATATGTAACCTCGTGACCCTGAAGGTCGACCCTCCCCTGTTCTTCGCGAACCTCACCGCCGACTGTAAACCCGTTGCCACCAGGAGCAGGCGGTACAGTATCCAGGACAGGATTTTTATCAAGTCCGAGGTCCAGCGGCTCTTGAGGGAAGGGATCATTGAGGCCAGTAATAGCCCCTGGAGAGCCCAAGTGTTGGTTGTCATGACCGGGTAAAAGAACCGGATGGTTGTAGATTGCAGCCAAACCATAAACCGGTACATGCACCTCGATTCGTACCCCCTCCCCCAGATAGCGGACATGGTGAATCAGATTGCACACGACTGGGTGTTCTCCACGGTAGATCTGAAGTCCGCATACCACCAGCTCCCAAGCACCTTCATTACACGGCCTTTGAGCAGACGGCCACCTCTTCCACTTCCTCCGGGTCCCCTTCGGCGTCACCAATGGGGTCTCGGTCTTCCAAAGAACGATGGACTGAATGGTGGACCAGTATGGGCTGCAGGCCACATTTCCCTACTTGGACAATGTCACCATCTGCGGCCACGACCAGCAGTACCACGACACCAATCTTCAGAAGTTTCTCCAAACCGCCCAAGCCCTCAACCTCACTTATAACAAGGAGAAATGCGTTTTCCGCACACCCCAACTAGCCATCCCCGGCTATGTCGTGGAAAACGGAGTCCTAGGGCCCGACCCCGACAGTATGCGCCCCCTCCTGCAACTCCCCTCTCCCACTGCCCCAAGGCCTTGAAAATTTCCTATTAGACCCAGTGTGTCCCCATCCATGCGGACAAAGCTACCACCTCCTCACTGGCGGCTGAGGCCCGCCAGGCCTTCAGCCGCATCAAGGCAGATATTGCCAAAGCCGTGATGCACGTGGTGGATGGGTCCATCCCCTTCCAGGTGGAGAGCGACGCGTCAGAGATCGCCCTCGCCACTACCCTTAATCAGGCCTTTTTCTCCCGTATCCTCAATGCCTCCGAGATTCGACACTCCTCAGTCGAAAAAGAAACTCACGCCATTGTGGAAGCTGTACGGCACTGGAGGCACTACCTCACTGTTAGGAGGTTCACCCACGTCACCAACCAGCGGTCGGTAGCCTTCGTGTTCGACAACGCACAGCGCGGCAAGATCAAGAACGATAAATTCTTGAGGTGGAGGATCGAACTCTCCACCTATATTAACAATATCATGTATCGTCCTGGGAAGCTCAATGAGCCTCCAGATGCCCTGTCCCGTGGAACATGCGCCAGCGAGCAAGATGACCGACTCTGGGCCATCCACAATGACCTCTCCCACCCGGCTTTTTCACTACATCAAGTTCCGAAAGCTGACCTACTCCACCGAGGAGTTCAGGGCCATGACCAGGGACTATCACATCTGCGCGGAATGTAAGCTGCACTTCTATCGACCAGATAAGGCCCACCTGGTGAAGGCATCCCGGCCCTTCGAGCGCCTCAGTATCGACTTCAAAGGGCCCCTCCCCTCTACCAACTGCAATGCGTATTTTCTCAACGTCGTTGACGAGTACTCCCGCTTCCCCTTTTCAATCCCTTGCCCCTACATGACCATGGCCACTGCCATTAAGGCCCTACATAGTATCTTCACCTTGTTTGGTTTCCCTACTTACGTCCACAGTGACCGGGGCTCCTCGTTTATGAGCGACGAACTGCATCAGTACCTGCTCGGTAAAGGCATCGCCTTGAGCAGGACTACCAGTTACAACCCCTGGGGAAATGGACAGGTGGAGAGGGAGAACACGACGGTATGGAAGGCCATCCTCCTGGCCCTAATGTTGAAGCCTCTACCACCAAATAAAGGTAAAATCTCCATAGTCCCAGGTGATTATAGACTGCTTTCCCCTTTGAGAGGGTGATTTAACCAGAGATTGGGAAGGTGGGTCTTCATAAATAACCTTAGCCGTTACGGGAAGCATCAGACTATAGCATGCGTGTAAAAGTGCACATTGCCACTGCGATTCAGACTGCTTGAGTGAACTGTAATACCACCCCCGCCCCGCCCCCGCACACACACAGCATCATCATTAACTGTATATCGATTGGCTGTTTAATTATTTAGGTGGTAGAAATTAATTACAGACACTCTTGTACCCATATGGACAGGAGCAGACTGAAAGAGTGGTTGTGGGTTGGAGGTACAAGATATGCAACATGTATCTCTGTAAATATCAGCTTCTAAGACTAAGATCCAGTGTTCAATCCTTCAAGGTCTGACTATCTGTGTTGTAACAATTCATATTCTCTGGAATCAGTCACCAAGGTCATTCACAAACCAAACCATTCAGTAAAGTTCACTCACTCCTCCAGGATTTCATACCTACTATCTTAAATCCACTTGACAATACCTGGTAGATTTTATATTGTGAATCTGAAGCTGAGATCTTCTGCTGAAATGTGCATTGGGATTCTAGGCATGGAGATCAATTACTACTTGTACAGTAACTAAAGAAATATTGCAATTGAAGAATTCTTTAACAAAATCAAGTGAAGAAACAGTGCTCTTAATTTTGTGTCCCTATAAACAAACTTGATACAATTCAAATTGGATTCTATTTTTTCACATGTAGGGGCTGGTTTAGCTCACTGGGCTAAATCGCTGGCTTTTAAAGCAGACCAAGCAGGCCAGCAGCACGGTTCGATTCCCGTACCAGCCTCCCCAGACAGGCGCCGGAATGTGGAGACTAGGGGCTTTTCACAGTAACTTCATTGAAACCTACTCGTGACAATAAGCGATTTTCATTTCATTTTCATGTACACATTTTGGTTCATGCCATTTCTCTGCTCTTCCCTCCCCTCATAATTGAACGTGCTGGATTATCATCTGAAAGGATGGGTTGAATTTTTGATTGGGTTGGGAACCAGACAGGGGGGGGGGGGTCAGTTCTGGGCTCTGACACCATATGGCATGCTTTATTCATGCCCCTCCGAACAAAGGCTTGGGAACGAAAGGCTAGGGAATGGGCTCACTAATCAGGGATGGTGGACAGCGCTCCCAAAGCTGGAGCGGCAGTGGGAAACCCTGCAGCGCTCATTCGTCTGCAGCTCAACTGGCTGGCGGGTAGGGTGGGGACGCGCGGGTGCAGACAGCCAGTAACAGGTGCTGGTAAGTTAATTTGATTGTTTTTTTAATGCTACAGCAACCAGGGCAGCCCTCCCAGGGGATGGCTAGCTGTATGCAGCTATGGTCCAATAGGCATTATGGGTCTGGAGGGGATCACTCGCTGGATTGTTTGTGCCTTGGCCACCACCCTAAGCACACCACATGGTCCAAGCTAACCTGGCAGCTTCCAATACCAACTGAAAATCCAGTTCAGCACAGGAATGGGGGTCTTCATTAACTCTGACTGACCGCCATTGGGCAATCTTTTTGACTCCAAGCCAGCTTCTTTCAAAATGCCTCCGGCTCGGGATCTTGGTCGGGCAATGTCATGGAGGTCCGGAAATGCTCCGATCCAGAACCGGAACTGGTTTAAAAATCCAGTCCATTACCATTACCATTCCAGTTAAAGACAATGGGCTGAATTGTACAGACCCCCTGCCCCCCGCCAGCACATTTGAAGTTGGGGGCTTATAAAATAAAGTGGCTGGACGGTCCACTACCTAGCCTCCCACTCATGGCCTTTCCCCCATCTTATGGGGAACAAGTAAGACCTCAGGCACCCTACCCACCCTTAGGTCTACTGAGACCATTAATGGACCATTACCCATCACTTAAGAGCCTCGTTCCACCTCGCCCACAACTTGGAGTCCGTGGGGGAGGGTGGCAGCATGGAGAGTAGCTCCTCAGCTTTGACTCTATGGGCTGCTGTTGGGTTGCAAGAGGAGAACTCCTTTGACAGTGGTGGGGTGGGCGGGGGGGAGGGGGTGGTGGCGCGGATGTTCCCTGTGCCTGTCGGGGAACACGCCCTCAAGTTTGCCCATCCTTCTTACCCAACCTCTCACCCAAATCCCCATTCCCCCTTCCACCCCGTCACTGGGGTTTCCTAACCACCCACAGCCAAAATTCCTAGGCTTACCTTAAGTCTAAGAGACATCCTCTTCTTCCTCTTTGGGACTGCTTGTAGGACCAGTCTTGGGCACCTTTCTCTTCTGGTGCTGCTGGGATTACAGAGCTGCTGACCAATCAGATTTGCTGGCTTCTCTCTATATGGTAGCACAGCCCCTTTTAGGGGTGAGCCTGGCAGCCCACGTGACCAGCTCAAGGCCAACCGCACACTCCTTGGCGAACCCTGGTCAATGGCGAGTTTGCGCAGGGCCCTGGGAGTAGAGACGAAAGCAGTGTGGACCCAGAGCTGGAGAGACAATATTCCTGCTATTGTGTTCTATGCCTATATGTAAATATACCAGCCTTTCCTTTCCTTAATAAATTCCTTTTTCATTAATAAACTACTGGAAGCCTCCAGAGTATTGTCTAGAGCCACCACATTAGCGACATGGTAAAGGTTTTGATTGCAGCTTGTAGTACTTTGTGATTCGGGGGGGTGGGGGGGGGGGGGGCGGTGGGGAGGAAGGATCAAGTGAAAAAAGACCAACGAGAGATGGGAACCATCAAGACGTGAAATAAAATTATTTTTCTTGGTAGACTAGACCCGGTTGACCAAGGGACTGAAGATTGGAGCCAGTACATCAAATGACTCCGCTATTTCTTCATCATGAGCGAGATCACAGCAGAATACAAACAGATGGTGATACTTCTGACAGCTTGTGGGCTCCAAACGTATAATTTGAAGGCCCTACCTTCTCAACCTTGGCCCTCGCCTGAGGTGTGGTGATCCTCAGGTTAAATATCCAGCAGTCAGCTCTCCCCCTTCAAAGGGGAAAGCAACCTACGCTCAACTGGGACTGTGGTGACTTTATTTACTATTAGAAAGAAGCATGCGACCTGAATGACATAATACAGGTCTTGAAAATTGTGGAATTGTCTTTCATCTTTGGGAAAATATTTATTTACCTAACTATGAAAACACACAAGTTATACTGTCCATGTCAGAATGGAAACTATTTGACCGTATTACTTGTACAAGACTTTGAGTATGCTTTTCCACAGCTGAGTGAAGTAGTAATTAAGGGTAATTAATACTTTGTTTTATAAAATGTCAATACAACATTTTTCAAGATGAGGAAGCAACATGACTAAAAGATGGATTATGTTTATGCTGTCTTTCTGTTGAGTAGCATTAGACATTCCTCAGCCAGGCATGGCACAGACCGAATGCAAAGCATGGCCCAGGCAATCCTGCTCTGATAACATGGAGTTAAAATTCCGTGCCATAGCTCAGTCATCCCGGATCTCTACCAACTCTTGGAATTTGCGAATCGACTTGTAAGTGGTGGAGCTTGTGTCCAGCACTTGTAAAACAATTGACATGCAGGTCGTGAGAACACTTGCTGTTCATGTGACAGCAAATGTGGAGGTAAGTGGAGGCATAGCAGCCTCCACAATGATTCACAGTCCTTAATGAAGAGGTGCAAACCAGGTGCTACTGTGCATGTCAGCCTCTCTCTGGCTGCCTTCAATTCGTTGTCTACATCTGCCTCTGTTTGGTTCTGGTATATTTGTTTTTGATTTCAGTGTGTTTGTCTCTCAGTCTCACTTTGTCTGGATGCCTGTCTTTTATATGTCCAACTCTAAGATATTTACCTATCTTACTGGAAAAGTACACATGTTATCCTACCATGCACAACCTCTATGCCAGCCGATTCCCTGTCAGACTTACCATGTCACCCTATCTGACCTCAACCCCCACCCATCCACCATATCATTTAATACCCCTCAGATCCACTATTTCACTCCCATGCTACCCCATAACCCAATGTATCCTCAATAGCCATTCACTCATGCTCTATGTGTAGTTCACAGGAGTCATGCAATCACAATGGGAATTATTTTAAAATCACTAGATATAATTAAACCTCTTACAATCGAATTAAACCCTGAATTCAAACAGGCTATCACTGATACTGCAAAAATGACTCCAGTGCAAATAAAATTCATCTTCTAAGTGCCGATACGTATTATAAACAAAGAAGAAACCACATCAAAGGCATATTTTTGTTGTTACAGCCTCTTAAAAATTTCAATCAATCTTGGATCAAGAGTTGATTTGAAGTCATTGACAACTATTGCACTCCAGCAAAGCATTCATAATGGCCACAGTTGTCACAAAAAACCTCCAGCTCCATTTACTGAAACAGACAGAGCAGATTGGTGTTCCACTTCCATTTCAAACCAGTGTGCCTGTCAATGAATGGAGCAAAGCAGGTGCCATGGTTTTTTTCAACTTTCTCAAACAGTGATTCTGTCAACAGTCAGAGCTGTCAGTTGATTTAAAGCAAAGCACAAAACATGACTGCAGAGGCTGACAGGCTAATTTGTTTCACCATTTTTCATGCATTACGGCACTTTCTTCAATAGAAAATGCAAAGTTTCCATTGGAGAATTGGGGTGATATGGCGGCACAGTGGTTAGCATTGTGCCTCACAGCTCCAGGGACCCATGTTCAATTCTGGTCTCAGGTGACTGTCTGTGTGAAATTTGAACTTCCTCCCCGTATTTGCATGGGTTTCCTCCAGGTGCTCCCCGATTCCTTCCCACAGCCCAAAGAAATGCTGGTTAGGTGGATTGGCCATGATAAATTGCCCCTTAGTGTCCAAAAGGTTAGGTGGGTGTGGTGAATGTAATATATAGATGTATATATAATTCACACTGACTTTGTAAGCGCAGTAGCACTATCCTACCACTAGGGGGAGTAGCTCTGGGAGTACTCAGGAACTTGTACTGGGTTCCACCCTTGGCTCCGCCCATGACTCCTCCCCCTAGTGCAGCTGTATAAATACCCTTGTCCAGAGTCACCCTGAGTTCACTAAGAGTTCATCAACGGGTAATAGGCTGGCTCTGAAGTAAGTCGATTAAAGCGTAGATTCATATTGGAAACACGTATCTGGTGAATTGATGGTTCCATCAGTGGGGTAACAGTGATAGGATGGAAGCGCGGGCTTAAGTAGAGTGCTCATTCCATGGGCAGGTGCAGGCTCGATGGGCCGAATGGCCTCCTTCTGCACTGTAAGGATTCTATGAATAGAAAACATACCATAATTCATGACCATTATTACACAATGGTAATAAATGTAAGGGTCAACTTATCATTGCAGGATAGATCCCTATGATGAATTAGTGAATTAAGAACAGATCTACATCATAATACAGAAGCTAATAGTGTCCTTTGAAGGTGTCCTATCTAGAACATAGAACATTACAGCGCAGTACAGGCCCTTCGGCCCTCGATGTTGCGCCGTCCTGTGAAACCGCTCTGAAGCCCATCTACACTATTCCCTTATCAACCATATGTCTATCCAATGGCCATTTGAATGTGTTTAGTATTGGCGAGTCCACTACTGTTGCAGGCAGGGCATTCCACGCCTTTACTACTCTCTGAGTAAAGAACCTACCTCTAACATCTGTCCTATATCTATCTCCCCTCAATTTAAAGCTATGTCCCCTTGTGCTAGTCATCACCATCCAAGGAAAAATGCTCTCACTGTCCACCATATCTAATCTTCTGATCATCTTGTATGCCTCAATTAAGTCATCTCTTAACCTTCTTCTCGCTAACGAAAACAGCCTTAAGTCCCTCAGCCTTTCCTAATACGATCTTCCCTCCATACCAGGCAACATCCTGGTAAATGTCCTCTGCACCCTTTCCAATGCTTCCACATCCTTCCTTTAATGCGGTGACCAGAACTGCACGCAATACTCCAAATGCGGCTGCACCAGAGTTTTGTACAGCTGCAACATGACCTCATGGCTCCGAAACTCAATTCCTCTACCAATAAAAACTAGCACACCGTACGCCTTCTTAACAACCCTCTCAACCTGGGTGGAAACAGAATGTTCCTGACTCCTCAGCAGTCTTTCCCAGCGGAACTCTCTGAGGTGGTGCATTTTTTTCCGGGTCCCAAAACCCACAGCAGCACACAAACATTGTGTGCGGCAGGAAATGCAATTTTCAGATGGTCATCACAATGGGGACCCCAACATTGGCAGATGTGCATCTGTGCTTTTCACCCAAGGCCTCTCCAAACCACCAAAAGGCCACACAAAAATGGCATGGGATCAGGAAGACAGAAGGTAAAAACTAAGTTCAGGGTTTCTCTACCCAGTTCACACCCCCAGTGGGGTTACGGGGATCTGGCCTTTGGTGACTGAGAGTGGGGGAGGCTGGCTAGTAGATCTGGAATCTGAGGGAAAGGAAGGTGTTAGAGTTGGTGAGAGACAGATTGGGTGTTGAGTGGGGGAGTAATGGTTTTGGAGTTTGAGAGCTGGGAGGGGAGTGGTGGAATGGAAACCAGAGACTGTAAACTACACACTATCTTTCCAAACACTGAGGTCACTGGGTTTAAGCAATAATTATATTTCACAGTTATGGCGATGTTTATAAAACAGCTGTGCTCAGCCTTGAGGCTTGTGGCATATTCAGCACTGTTTCATTTAATTACTATCCTGTGCTCATTATTTTTCATGCTTTGCTTAAAAAAAAATCCCTTTCACATAAAATTACGCTGAACAGTTTTGCAGGCTCCTGTACCTCACAAAGGCAGATGCTTCTGTTATACACGATTCATTCCAGTTGCTAAGGTTACCAAACACATGGCAATGTTGCTGCCTTGAAATGTCAGCTCCATACACTGCAGACATTTTAACAAACATCTCCTGTGTGCTGAGGTCTCTAGTTGATGTGACAATTAGAAATTAAACTAGGCAATCGGCCCCAGTCACTTCTGTTGAAATGTTGCACACTGAATGTTTTATTTCCCCTTTTTCAGATGCTAATTGGCACGCTTTATGTTTCTTGGCCAAATTCAAGGTTTACTTTGGCGTGAAAGCTTGCCGTGATAGTCCTCTCCCCTTGTCAGTGCGACCGCATTTCCCTCCGTGCAACATCAGGGATCTCACTTGAAAAATTAGCACTGCTGCCTCACAGCCCCAGGGACCCGGGTTTGACTCCGACCTTGGGTCACTGTGTGCGGAGTCTGCATGTTTTCCCCGTGTCTGCATGGGTTTCCTTCGGGTGCTCCGGTTTCCTCCCACAGTTCAAAGAAGTGCGGGTTAGGTGGATTGGCCATGCTAAATTGCCCCTTAGTGTCCAAAGATGTACAGGTTAGATGGAATTATGGAGATGCGGTGGAGGAAGTGGGCCTAGCTAGGGTGCTCATTCTTAAGGGTCGGTGCAGACGTGATGGACCGAATGCACCGTAGAAATTCTATGGATACGGATTCTATGAATATATTAGCTTCTCGTTATTGGGCCAAGACGCCAAAATCATACCCCCACATCAAGAAGTCCACCCACTGTTGCATGCTGTCAGAACGGCACGAATCATGGCTGTTTTCAAAAGGTGTGCACCTGACGAGCACCGGGGAATTTGGAGCTGAGCACTGAGCTCACGGAGCATTTCCACTTATTCTGGGCGGGGTGAGAGTGGAGGAGTGGGGTTTGACTCGGGGGGGACCGGGGTTTGACTCGAGAGGCAACGGGCTTGACCCAGGGGCAAGCAGCCTTTGGCTGGGGATGGGCAGCCTTTGACTCATGAGAGGCTTGTGTAACACTGGAAGGGTACCGGGAGAAGGCTCCAAGGCATCAGGCCGCTATTCAGGAGAGGCTTCTTCTTGCCCATATGCAGGAGAGAAGAAGATGTCAACAGTGCTGCCTGATTCACCAAAGGCAAGAGAAAAATGTAAGGAGGAAGGGGTGGCAGGGTCTGCTCTGCACGCAGGGGATAAACCACAGAGAGCCATCATTCAGAGGCAACTCTCTAGATCCAAGGTATACAGACGGAGCCTGACATACCTCCAAATGTTCAAGAAACAGTGTCGCTGAAGACTTTGCATGTCCAGGAAACTGGTTGATCACATCTGTCACCTTCTACAGGATTTGGTATCATGGGGATTTGGAGGGAGTCCACTGCCAGTGTCGCTGAAAGATACTGAGAAGGTGCCTGATGACACCTGTGCAGACGCCACAGAGTGCAGCTGAGACAAGGTACAATGAGGCTCATGCTGCAACCTACACTTTGGTAGAATAAGCCATAGGGAAGCTGAAGATGAGCTTCTGATGCCTGCAGCAGTCTGGTAGAGCCGGCAATATAGGAGGGTGTCAGGCAAGGTAGTCACATGCTGTGCCTTGCACAACCTGCATTGCAATGGGAGGAGATGGGGGAACAGTGCATTTCCTCCAATGAGGAGGATGTTAAAGGGGATGAGGCTGAAGAGGTTGTTGAGGGAGAGGAGGTCGGTCATGATGTAAAGACGATGGCCAGGTGAGGTAGATGAGCTCGGGATGTGCTCATTGCCGTTAGGATCATGGAGGATGATGAGGAGCTTCAGTGAGGAACTTCCATTATCTTCACATGGTTTTTGTGAGCATTGCTCTCCCATTCAACTGATGGCAGTGCACACACTCTTTGATAAGGATCTTGGGAATGACGGTAGCCCTGTACATTGTGGGAGATATCCTCATTTCCAATGAAAAACGGGCATGACTGATGTGTTCAGTCACTGTGAGGGGATGTTAAAATGCTGGCAATCTTGCAGAAGGCACAAGAAGGAAGTCCTGGACTGAGCACCCTCTTTATTCTTGGTGCAGGAATCAAGTTTTAAGGTCTGGACTATAGGAATACCCCAATTCAGAGTAAGGAGACACAGAAATAGTGCAATTAGTGAGAGTTTATTTACAGAAGTAAACGCTGTCTACAAGTGATTAACAGCTGTCCCCATGCTCTGCAACCATAGCTTCTTAACCTTTCTAACTCTGCCGCGACATCTTGGTGCATCCCCAAAATCCACAGCAGAGGTGGAGATCTTGCTGTCTGCCTCACCCTGTTGTCTGTAATGACCTTGGTAGCGTCATCTGGAGTGTTGATATTGTTTGGGGGGGTGAGGGGGGCTTGCTTTCAGGGTCCTGCAGTGCCACCCTCCCCAGCCTGTGGCGCTGGTCACAGGAAGAGGGGATTCCTGTGGGTGGGACGCACCAAGAGTCACTTGGGTGGATGGTCCAAGGGTGTGCACCGCCTGCTCCTCCTCCCTATGGGTGCCTGAGGGCCCATAGCTTCCTCCTTGGCATAGAGGGGCAGCTGGAGTAAGCCCACTAGCGCCTGCAACATGGAGTTCATGTCCCGCAGCAGTGCAGGACCAATGTCTCCACTGCAACTGCCACCCTTGCTGTGTTGATCTCATTGCATTGTACTGTCGGCACAATCACCTCAGACACAAGGCAGGAGGTCTCTCAATCTGAGGAGTGTAGCTGACATCCCTTTCCTGAAATTTCCGACTTTGCCTTTGGAGCTCCAGCATCTGAGGCTTGACCGATTCCAGAAGCTAATCATCTGACTGGAATTCAGCAGATTCCTGACCTGAAGCAATCCTTCAAGCGCTGGAACTGTAGGATGTCCATGCCTCCCCATGCTGTGAATCAGAAAGTGTGATGTACTCAATTGTGACACCAAGGCTGCTGCAAAACATCCCACTGGGATGTGTGTATCTGCGCTGGTGGAAGGTGTCAATGAAAACTGTCTCTGGGTCTGAGAAATCATGGTCGATGCTGGTCACATAGTTGGTGACTTGGACCTGGCAATGGATGCACTGGGCTGCTTCCCAGATGTGCCTGCGATAGAAGGGAGTGGTCATTAGTGTCAGGGATCAGGAGAGATGACTCACAGCATTGTTGTCTGAGGGATGATGCAGTGCAGGAGCAGTCGACGTCCTCCCTGGCCAGCTGGATGGCTCTGTCCTCAAAGTCGGTCAGGAAGTTTAAGCTCAGGCATCCCTCCGCCCATCTGTGATCTCTCCCTCATATTGTGTACCAAGTTATCCTGCATGAAAACAGATGGAGAGAGTGTCAGCAGGATGCGTGCCAGGGCAGACAACAAGGATGCCTGGCATGTATGGATGGTAAGTGGGAGCGGAAAGGTGATGGGGAAATGACCCGCAAGGGAGGTGCAAATGTGTGTGGGAGAATGAGTGGTTGTGTCCCTTAATCTGCAGTAAGTGAGATCTCTGTGGATGTGTAATGGGTGGGTGTGTGAGTTGAGAGAGATGAGAAGAGTGGCTTAGCCTGATAGATTTAAGAGAATATTCATCATTTTCTGGAACTGGATGCCTGTGTTACTCTGATCACTGCTGCCACTACCTCTCATGCAGGGTCCTTGCTGGCTGGTTTCCTCCATATACATGGGTATAGAACACCACGCCGTGCCTCCACTGCACCCAGGAATTTCTCTAGGGAAGTGTCCAAAATCTTGGGAGCAGATTTCCTTGCAGCTGTAACTTGCCATCGACCGAGGGAATGTGGCAGGTAATTAGTGGGCCAACCTTTACATGTGGTGTCCCAATCATTAAAGTGCAGAGGTGATGGTGGGATGGGCGCATCAGGGGTCACCCATGAGTGATACTGCTTGGAATACGTGGCTGGACATTTTAGGCACTAAGTGTTGCACAATATGGCAGGAAAATATGCCATTGCTACCGACGGGCGAAACACCATTTTTCCAGCCCACCATTGGCCTTTGCCGATGTCACCCATAGTTACTTTCCTGCCTAAAATTTCATAGAATTTACAGTGCAGAGGCCATTCGGCCCATCGAGTCTACACCAGCCCTCCACCCTGTCCCCGTAACCCCACCAAACCATTTTTTTGGACTCGAAGGGAAATTTAGCATAGCCAATTCACCTAACCTGCACATCTTTAGACACTGGGAGGAAACCACACAGGGAGAACATGCAGACTCCACACAGACAGCGACCCGAGCTGGGAATCGAACCTGGGGCCTTGGAGTTGTGAAGCAATTGTGCTAACCACTGTGCTACTGTGCTGCCCTTTTTGTCCTGCGTAACCATCGAGGTAAGTCCTCTGAAGTCTCCAAATCCCACTGATGAATAGTTTTGGATGCTTTAAGAGGCAAATGAACTATGTCAACAACTAGCAAATCCAATCACATTAAAAACTCATGCTGCGTGCCCAGGTATCCCTTGTTTAATGGCTGTGATGTACTATTTACTATTTCTTCAGTTGATTCCATAACAGTTGTTACAACCTGCACGAGACTACAGAGACTGACCAATTAGCCTCCCCATGAGCCTCGTAGAAAATGAGCGGTGGGGACCCATCAGCAGAGTAAATGGACTCTAACATAAAAGCCGGCCCAGATGGGAATCGAGAAAGAGTAGTTCTGGCTGGGACTTGGAGTGTACGGTGTATATAGTTTACTGTTTAATAAAATATATTTCTTTACGCCTCTCGTTTTGGACTCCTATGTGGCCACTAAATTGGCGACGAGGGTAAAAGTGAAGCTGCAGTCGATGCTGCTAAAGATTGCTCAGCATGGTCATCTCCAATCACACTGCCAGAATAAGGTGTGCACAGTTTTTAAAATGCCGCTCTTTGGGAGACTTGATGTGTTCAGTGCTAGTGTGGAAAACTGTACACAATACTCAGAGCGTTTGCGCTTCTTTTTGAGGCTAACGTTATAAGTGGTGATGAGCAACAGACAGTAATACTCTTCACTGCCTGTGGAGGCCCCACCTTCAGCATGATAAAAAGCCCCAAATACCCAGAAGCCCTGGACTCCAAGACCATTGAAGAGCTGTTAGCACTAGTGGCAAACCATTATGACCCCAAACTGTTGGTCATCGTGCAATGTTACCGGTTTAACATGGCTGAGAGGACCCAAGGGGAGTCAGGTACCAAGTTCTTAATGCATTTGAGGAAACTAGCTGATCTTTGTGACTACAGGCCTTACCTTCCCAAGATGTCTCGTGACCGGTTGGTTTGTGGCATGAACAAGATGGCGACCCAACTAAAGTTACTGACTGAGCCATTGTTAGACCTTACAAAGACCGCAGAAATTTTGCTTTCAAGAGAAAATGCAGAAAAGGGAGTGCAGGAAGTCCAAGAGATGGACGTGAACAGTGTGGGAGGTACCCCCTCCCCACGTTCAGCGCCTCCCAGAGTAGGAACCCAAGGACCCCCGTGTTGCGGGAAACAATGCTGATGCCAGGCCTGCGATCTAGGACTGAATTAACTAGGCAATATACACCTTGCGAATCTGCAGAAGGAGACCCCAGGCGTTTTGGGGGTGCAACCGGAGAAACTGCAGGGAGCGAAAGCCACAGGGTGGCCAGCAAACCCATCGTCCCATCTGAGGTAGGCGTCAAACTAAAGCCCGCACTTTTCATTTGGAACAGCCCAGTCAAAAATTCATGCAGCTGCACTGTATTGTGGCACCCAAAACTGCCCCCATTCAGATCACTGTTCAAGTAAATGGTCACCCTGTTGTAATGGAATTGGAAATGGGAGCAGCAGTCTCGGTGATAGATAAACAAACATTTGAAAATTTCCAGTCAGGAGTATAGCGGTTGAATTTGAGTGATACAGAGGGTAGACTAGCAACCAACAAGGGTTACCAGTTGCTGTATCTGAGACCACGATGATCCTGGTGATTTACGGGCAGCAATCAATAAGGCTATCATTGATTGCAGCAAAAGGACAAGGCCCTATCTTTTAGGCCGCAGTTGGCTGCAATACCTAGATTGGCAGCGGATTATTCAGATGATTGCTGGACGCCTCTATGAGATGTTGCAAAATACCCCAATGTCTTTCAAACTGGGCTGGGGAAAATCAAGGGAGCCACGGCAAGAGTTCATGTTGACCGTGATGCATAGCCTAAATATTTTCGGGCCCGGCTGATCCCCTATGCACCACAGGCGAAGATTGAGGCAGAGCTCAGCGACTAGAGGAGCTCGGGATCATTCGGCCGGTAAAATTTGCCAATTGGGCAGCACCGGTGGTCCTGTCCTTAAACCAGACAAAACTGTTCAACTTTACGCTACTGTAAATTGACAGTAAATAGGGCCACCCAATTGGATAGGTATATGATACCAGGCATTGAAGACTTGTACGTGAAACTGGCTGGAGGTAATTTATTTACAAAGGTTGACATAAGTGATGCTGATCTTCAACTGGATTTAGACCCCGAGTCCAGACAACACGTGACCGTAAATACTCATGTGTAAGAGCAGCACGGTGGTGCAGTGGTTAGCACTCCAGCCTCATGGCGCCGAGGTCTCAGATTCGATCCCGGCTCTGGGTCACTGTCCGTGTGGAATTTGCATATTCTCCCCGTGTTTGTGTGGATTTTGCCCCCACAACCCAAAGATGTGCAGGGTAGGTGGATTGGCCACGCTAAATTGCCCCTTAATTGGAAAAAATTAATTGGGTACTCTAAAAAAAATGTTTAAAAAATACTCATATGTATTGGCCTGTGCCATTGTCCAGCGCATCATGGAAAGCATTCTGAGGGGCCTGCCATATGTGGCGTTTTATTTGGATGACGTATTGGTCACGGGTACGACAGAGCGAGAACACTTTTTAAAAATAAATTTAGAGTACCCAATTATTTTTTTGTTTCCAATTAAGGGGCAATTTAGCATGGCCAATCCACCTAACCTGCACATCTTTGGGTTGTGGGAGTGAAACCCACGCAGACATGGGGAGAATGTGCAAACTCCACACGGACAGTGACCCAGGGCCGGGATTCGAACCCGGGTCCTCAGTGCCGCAGTCCCAGTGCTATCCACTGCGGCACATGCCGCCCTAACAGAGCGAGAACACTTGAGCAATTTGGACGAGGTGCTCCACAGCTTTTCAGAGTCGGGCGACCGTCTCAAGAGAGAGAAGTGCATTTTCCTCGCAGGGAGGTCATTTCATTAGGGTACCGCATAGGCTGGAATGTACTACACCCGGTGGCAGAGAAGGTGCGAGCAATTCATAAGGCCCCCAAGCTGGAGAAAGGAACAGAGCTGTATTCATTTCTGGAGCTCGTGAATTATTATGGAAAATCTATCCCTGGACTCACAACCTTGCTAGCCCCACTACACGTCCTGCTGAAAAAAAACCAGCCATGTGTGTGGAGAGCGCCACAGGAAGAGGCGTTTGCTCAGGTAAAGGGGAAATTGACTTCATCCGGCCGACTGATGCAAAGAGATCCCGCAAAACCACTGTACTGCATTGGTGACGTGTTGTGACACCGCGTAGATGAAGGTAAAGAGCAGCCGATTGCATTTGCCTCGAGAATGCTGGCCACAGCAGAGAGGAACGATGCACAAATTGAAATAGAAGGATTACCCGCGGTTTTCGCCATCAAAAAGTTGCATCAATATGTTTAGATAGATAGAGAAATACAGCACAGAACAGGCCCTTCGGCCCACGATGTTGCGCCGAACCTTTGTCGTGTTTTACAATACTGATGGATCACAAGCCATTGTTGGGACTCTAAGACAAGCCTATCCCGCCCATGGGTGCTCTTGTTGACGGCATAGGAATATGCATTTGAACACTGACCGGCCATGCAGATTGCCAATGCAGATGCATTGAGTTGTCCTCCACTGGCGACACGGCCCTTGACTCCCCCAGAGTGGATTAAATTGTAGTCATATTGGACTTCATGGCTATGTTGCCAGTTATGGCACCCTGAATAAGCAAATAGATCCTTTGTTGTTCCAGGTCCACCATAACGTGCTATAGGGTGGTCAACACTGGAAACTGCCCAATGAGTTCAAGGCTTTTTCGACTAAGGCAGTAGAGTTTGAGAGTCGAAAATGGCATCTTCTTGTGGAAAACTCGTGTCATGTTCCCAAAGAAAAATCAAGACTCTATACTGCGTAATCTGCATAACGGGTACCCGCACATATCAAAAATCGAAATGCTCGCCTGCAGCTATGTCTGGTGGCCAGACCTGGATGCGGAGATCGAGCTCAGCAGTGTGGCGTTTGCCAGGAGCAGCAGAAGCTCCAGCCTGCCACACCTCTTCACCCATGGGAATGGCCAGGTCAGCCTTGAGAGCGGCTTCATGCCAACGTTGCCAGTCCTTTCCAGTGCACCCTGTTCCTCGTTGTTGTGAATGCCCATTCAAAGTGTTTAGAGGTTCACAAGATATCACCCACCACTACTGCAGCATGGTAGCATTGTGGTTAGCACAATTGCTTCACAGCTCCAGGGTCCCAGGTTCGATTCCCGGCTTGGGTCACTGTCTGTGCGGAGTCTGCATACTGTTCTCCCCGTGTGTGCGTGGGTTTCCTCCAGGTGCTCCGGTTTCCTCCCACAGTCCAAAGATGTGCAGGTTAGGTGGATTGGCCATGATAAATTGCCCTTAGTGTCCAAAATTGCCCTTAGTGTTGGGTGGGGTACTGGGTTATGGCGATAGGGTGGAGGTGTGGGCTTGGGTAGGGTGCTCTTTCCAAGCACCGGAGCAGACTCGATGGGCTGAATGGCCTCCTTCTGCACTGTAAATTCTATGAAATTCTACTTCAAAGATGGCAATTGAAAAACTGTGACTCTCCATTCAGTGCACATTCTTGACCATCAACAATGGCACGCCTTTTACTAGCGAAGGGTTCTCAGGTTTTGTTAACCTGTGAAAGCTAACAGGGTGCGGCACATCTACATGGTCCCATACCACGCGGCCTTGAATGGGCTGGCCGAATGTGCGGTGCAAATGTTAAAGAGAGGTTTGAAGAAGTAGATCTTGGTGTCTCTCGTCACACAACTGGCCAGATTTTTATTTTGTTCATGTGCCACACCACATGATGCATCTGGCATGGCGCCTGCAGACCTTTTAATGGGCCGAAAATTCCGGACCCACCACAGACTTGCATTCCTAGATATTAGCGAGAAAGTACACCGCAGGCAGGAGCAGCAGGGGCGTTGCCCGGACAGGCAGACGCGGACGAGACAGTTCGGACCGGGTGACGCAGTTTATATTCAAAACTTCGGTGATGATGCCAAGTGGATCACAGGAAAGGTGATTTGACAGACATGGCCCGTTTCCTACCAGGTTTGTGCTCAGGACCGAGTGATAAAGACGTACTCGACCACCTCAGACGCTGGAGTCAAGCTCTCGCAAAACTCTGGAGCTACCAGACAGATTCAAGTCAACAACCACAGCACCGGTGAATCCAAGGGCATAATGAATCACCCTGGGGGACCCTATGCAGAGATGTGTGAGATCAAGGACCTAGATTTTGATATGGAGACCCAGGCATTGGACGTTTCTGACTGTGAACAAGCGGAGCACAGATGCCAGTACTGGCCTACCCATGGCGATCGACAAGGAAACGATGTTCACCTTATAGATATCCACCTCCTGATCCAGCCCTGCAAGTGCAAGAGGGGAAAAAGATCAAGCCCCATCTTGCTCCACCTTCCTCCGATAGGTCTTCGGACTTTGTGGGGGAGGGTTGTTATAATCCGCTCGGGACCTCTTCCCTCTCGAGACACACCAATTAGCTTCCCCTGAGCCTGGTAGAATAAAAGCTTCCCCGCTAAGGAACGGGGGGGATCATCAGAAGAGGAGTGGACTCGCGCATAAAAGCCGGATCCGAGGAAGAATAGCCCCGGCTAGGACTTGGAGTGTACCGTGTATATCGTTTACTGTACAATGAAATAAGATTCTTTACGCCTCTCATTTTGGACTCCGCTATGGCCACTAAAACAGTATATCTATCTCAAATGAGAAATGGTTACCTGGTAATAATGGGCCAAATTTTCCGAAGAGTGACAATCACCCTCGGATTAGCACTCCATTCCTATTTTATTTTACATTAAGACAGAGCTCTACACATCTGGCTCAGACTTCTAAATAGGGCCTCTCCAGAAATGTGGAGTGTATGAGTTCTTGGAGTCCTCCACCACAGAGCATGGTCATTAGGGAGGTGGGAGGGGGGGGAGAAACCAAGTCACGCCCCCTTTTACGGCACCAGCTTTCACATTTTGGTAAGTCTTCACTCACAGGCATACTGAAAGGTTTTTGGACATTACTTTATGAGTGTGTGAGGTAAGTGGGTAAGTATGCAGGATGGCCGAGTGGGTAGGGTGGTAGGTGGCAGGATAGGTAGTGTGATGAAGTTGTGTCAGGTCAGGTCGGGAGAGTGGTCAAAGGGAAGGCAAGATGGTCAAGAGGCTTGTCAGAGGAGCAGTTATATAGTTACCCAAGCATCACGTATGGATCTTTACAGTTTACCATACCCAGGTAACTATTCTGGTGAGTGAGTCAGAACCCTCCAAAATCTCGGCCTTTAACTCAGAGTTGGAGACTTCTCAGAGGATTCTGGAGCCAGGGAATTTCCCCCATTGGAAGATGCAATTTCCCGGGTAATTCCTGTGGAGTCCTGGCATTGGGATATCCAAGGGGTCTCAAAGCACATCCTTCGGGATATGTTCGGTCTCTGAGGATTTCCAGTGATGGAGATGTGCTGAGTAGTCGCACATCAGGTGGCTCTCCTCCTCCAAACTCGAAAATAGACTCTTTCACACGAAATAGGCCACTCATATGGAGGAAAAAATATCCCCGCACCACAACCAACATCACCGTGAAGGGAGGTGCCGAACAACAGCCACTCCAGAGATCGTGTAGAAACAAGAAGTGGAAATAGAAGCTTGCATCGGGAAACGTGAAGGAGAATGAGGCCTTGGCACATCTCCCACAAGGGAGAGAGAGCCTGGCAAGGGGTGGGGGGGGGGGGAGAGTTGGGGGGGGGGGGGGGGTGAGCATCAGCAACAGAGGGACGACTAGGGGAAGAAACAGAGGGAAAGAGGGAAGAGAACATGGAGGGGCACAGGGACAGCTCCAGAGTGGGGGGTAGAGGGTGGGGGGAGTGGACAAGGGACAGAGGGAGAAAGTACCATAGAAGGAACATAGGAATAAAGATATCAAGGACATTTGGCTGGCTGTAGCAGGCCACACGTGGCAACTTGGAACCCAAAGGCACCGCAAGCAGCCATTTTGGAAAATCCCTGAACAAAGGGAAACCCCAGGGTGCAGGGTTTCATCCACATGGTGTACACACAGTTGGCTGCCATGTTGGATGTCCCCTGAACAAAGGGAAACCCTGGAGCGCAGGGGCCTGACCTTTTGGAGAGAACGGTGACTGCAGCCATTTTATATGGCCCCTAGCAAAGGGAAAACCCAGGGTACAGGGGCGTGTCCGTCATCTAAGTATGATTGATCTTGCAGGAGGGTGGGGGGGGGGGGGAACAGAAACCCTCATCAGAATAGTCACCTGGAACATCAGGGGACTCAACAGCCCAATGAAAAGGTCCAGAGTCTTCGCCCACCTGTAAAGTATGAAAGCTGACATAGTATTCCTTCAAGAGACACACCACAGGGAAAAGGACCGACTGCAGGTAAGGAAGGGCTGGGTAGGACAGACCTACCATTACCGCTGTGGGATGAGGGCCAGGGGGGTGTGGTGTTCTTTGTGTTGCTTATTTAGGATGGTTGGCGTAATGTTCCACAAAAACCGCAGTATAGCTTTTACTTAAACAAAGCTGTGATATTATTTACACGACTAAACAGGGTATCGACACTGTCCTTTTAGAATACAGAATTGATCAATAACATCTAACTACACTCATCTACCGCTAATCTCACTAACTGGTATAAACTATAATCTAACCTTCTCACACTAACTGCTCTTTTGACCTTCACTAGCTGTCTCCTGCATACACTCCTCCCCTAAGGTCCAGCATCACTGCTATAAACAGTTGTATCTGCAACTCCCTCTAGTGGCTATTCATGGCACTACATTAACCCTTGCAATGCTGATAGTTATGATAATACCATAGCCCCCCTTTCTTCGTGAAAGAAAATATTATTACAGTGGTTGGTATATTTTCTTTTAACTCTGACCTGCTCTCTAAATAACTAGTAATTATCACTATCTTATTATCATACAAACAGTATTTTTTAAATGACAGTTATATCACTTAGATGCAAATAGGTTAAATTACAATCACAAGTTCAGTCTCTCTGGAGGTTGTCTTCTTCTGGTAGGACGTCTCAGTGGAATGTTCAACGCATTGGATTACTCTATCACATCTCCTCACTGTGTTAGTGTTAAACTTGGATCTGGTAAGGCAATGTCCTTGAATATGTTGTCACGTGGAACAGCGTTTTCACGTTGAGCTTGAACCTTGTGCTTGGCACGTAATAATGCTCGTCTGTTTCTCCTGAACAGCAATCCTTGTTCTGTTTGTACGAGGTAGGACCGAGGTGCTGCCTGTTCTAGAACTTTGGCAAGATTTGGCCAGCCATCTTCTGGATTTTGAATCTTCACAAAGTCCCCTTCATGAAGCTCAGCTAAAGGCTTGGTATGTCTATTGTAGACCACTTGTTGCTTCATTTTTGTCTTCGTGTTATCAGTTTCTGGACTGATGATTTGTGATAAAGTGGTTCGTAGTCTTCTCCCCATCAGCATTTGTGCATGTGAGAGACCCATCAATAACAGTGTTGCTTGTTATGCTAATGACATGTCTTGACCATCTTCACTTGCCTTGTGGAAAAATCTCTTAATTATCCCTACTCCTCGCTCTGCTTTCCCTTTGGACTGTGCATAATGTGGGCTAGACATCATTTGGATAAAATTATATTGCTCTGTAAACTGTGTCCACTCCCAACGCATAAAACACGGACCATTGTCAGAGACAACATTAAGCGGAATACCATGCCATGCAAAAATCAATTTTGTTGCCTTTACCACTGATCTGGCAGTCGAAACCTTTAATAAAATCACCTCTGGAAAGTTGGAGTAATAGTCAATGAATATCAAGTAGTCATGACCCTGGAAATGAAATAGATCCATGCCCACTTTATTCCCTGGACTGGTCAAAATTCCATCATAAAATCCTAGATTTGACAGTGCATGAGGCCATTCGGCCCATCGAGTCTGGACCGGCCCTTGGAAAGAGCACCCGAATTAAGCCCACACCTCCACCCTATCCCCGTAATCCACTAACTTTTCTTGAAAACAAAGGGCAATTTAGCATGGCCAATCCACTTAACCTGCATATCTTTGTACTGTAGGAGAAAACAGGAGCACCCAAAGAAAACGCACGCAGCCGGGGGGGTGGGGGAGTGCAAACTCCACACAGCCAGTCACCAAGCCAGGAATTGAACCTCGGACCATGGAGCTGTGAAGCAACAGTGCTAACCACTGTGCCACAATGCCTCCCTTAACAATATCAGCTCTGGGAGGGTGGATCTGTTGCATGGTTGGATCTGTGGCATGGTTTCTTTGCTCTCTGCAGGTTGATGCATCTGCCAAATCGGACATGCTTGCAAATACTGATCAATCTCTGTTTATTCCTAGCCAATACTGTACACTGATTTTGTCTGGCTTGCGTACGACACTTCTCGATGCCTTGATGACCCTCGTCTGCTGCAGAATCCCCAGACATAAACTGGCAGGTATCACTATCCTGAGGGGCTGGTTTAGCTCACTGAGCTAAATCGCTGGCTTTTAAAGCAGGCCAGCGTACCAGCCTCCCTGGACAGGCGCCGGAATGTGGCGACTAGGGGCTTTTCACAGTAACTTCATTGAAGCCTACTCGTGACAATAAGCGATTTTCATTTCATTTTCATTTCATTTCCTGTCTCCTTTTAGCAGGGCACCATCAATTGTAGTCAGATCTCTTATGTCTTGAAAGGGTGATTTGCATCCAGCAGGCCCTCCTTCTCTGAGGTATTGTTTTACCTTTTGAGGCATCAGTTCTTATGGTCTGTATTTTGCGATCAGATACTGGTAGTATCTCAGAAATTAAACAAGCTTGCGATTCCATTCTTTAGACTAACTTGGGGTCTGATGTTTCAGCATCAGTAGTTGCCCTGTTTTCTGATGTTCAGCATCAGTCGAAGCTTTCATAGATAATCATAGAATTTACACTGCAGAAGGAGACGATTCGGTCCATCGAGTCTGCACCGGCCCTTGGAAAGAGCACCCCGTTTAAGCCCATGCCTCCAACCTATCCCCGTAACCCAGCAGCGCCACCGAACCTTTTTGGACACTAAGGACAATTTAGCATGGCCAATCCACCTAACCTGCACATCATTGGACTGTGGGAGGAAACCGGAGCACCCGGAGGAAACCCATGCAGACATGGGGAAAACGTGCAGACTCCACACAGACAGTAACCCAAGACGGAAATCGAACCTGGGGCCCTGGAGCTGCGAAGCAACTGTGCTAACCACTGTGCTACCGTGCTGCCCTTTGTTTCCTAAAGTTCCATCAGGAGTATTAGCTTTGGAGAGGTCGTTCACATCAACTAGGTCTTCCCTGGATTCTTCATCTGTGTCATCTGAAGTACCGTTTGAGTGAATTCTTTCCACTAACTGCAATCTTTCATGAGCAGCAACACCAATCAATGTTGATTTCTGACCCTCTATGACCTCAAAGTCGATGGGTATCTCTATTTTCCCATTCTTCACAAGACAGCATGACCCCTTTGCAGCTATTCTATTACCATTGTAATCCTTGAGCTCACAGGTGGGCTGCTTTATTAGAGTCTTTTTGAGTGCTTAATTTGAACATCGGAACGCGATAATATTTGCGTGCGCTCCGGTGTCAGCCTCGAATGGGATCAATGCACCATTTATGTCAAGTGATACAGTCCACTCCTTTATTATCTTTGAGAGTGTGTTTATTGGTCTTTCTTCTTGATTCAATAAATCTGTCTTCGGAATGGCTTCTATCATGAAGATATTGGACAGTGAGTAAAGTGAGCAATCCTCTCTATCTGCTGTGTGCTGTGATTTTGGATTTTTTCTCAACCCTTTGCACACTTTGGATCCTTCTGCCATCCCTATAATGCTGTTTAAATTTGGCTACTGGAACAGTTGGTTCTAAACGACACTGCTGCAAAGTGATTCAGTCTACCACAATTGGAACCATTTTCCCCCTCGCCAGACAATTGATTTTACGGTGGGGATGACATCACAATCAAAATGGCCGCCGGCCGTTATACAATTTTCTTTGCTGAGACACAGCAGTAATGACATCAGCCAAGTTTATTGATTTTGCGCTCTTTTCCTCAGCCACAAAGTCGGCATATTCGCTCGATGCCTGTTTGCTGGCCTTACACATATTTATAGCATCTCCAATCTACAACACCGGTTTTCTCAACATTTTCTCCTGCAGCTGTTCATTGTTTATTCCGAACACAACGTGGTCCTGCAGCATACACTCGGAGGCTGAGCCAAATTACAGGACTGCGCTCGGAGCTTAAGAGATGTGATAATGTATTCCATTGACTCTCCCCTAAGTTGCAGCCATTTCTGAAACATGTAGCGCTTAGAAGTTTCATTCACCTGTTTCTTACAGTGTGTGTCATACCTTTGGAACACCATGCTATATTTATTTTTGTCTTCATCTGTACTGAATTCAAATAAATTGAATACTCCAATGCTTGCAGTCCAGCCAAATTTGGCAGGAGAACTATCTTCCATTGATCTGAAACATTTTCCAGTGCGGAGGCTGAAATAACGCGTTCGAACTGTTGCTTAAAGAAAGCCCAGTTCTGGCATAGTTTGACAGATGTCTTGAAGTGATCAGGCTTCTTGAGACCTTCCATCTTCCGATCAGTCTTTACTGTAGATTTTTTCTGAGATATAGCTTCTGGATTGCTTTCTTCAATCTCAAATGCTATTCTACACTAATCTAATTACTGTTTCTTTTAAGGAATAAAGACCTGGTACCATGTGGGAATGTGGTACCTTACTATTTAAAGATTTCCACTTGTGGTTACCATGTGGTGTTCTTTGTGTTGCTTAAGGTGGATTGCATAGTGTTCCATAAAGACCACAGGATAGCTTTTACTTCAACAAAGCTATGATTTTATTTACATGACTAAATTGGATTTCAACACTTAGTCCTTTTAGAATACAGAATTGATCAACAAAATCTAACTACACTCACCTACTGCTAATCTCACTAACTGGTATAAACTATAATCTAACTTTCTCACACTAACTGTCTCCTGCTTACACTCCTCCCCCAAAGTCTGGCATCATTGCTTTATATAGTAGTATATGCAGCTCCTTCTAGTGCAGGGGTGGGCAAACTTTTCCGTGCAAGGGCCACATTCAGAAATTCACAATTTTAAAGGGCCGCATAGTATATTAAGTAAAATAATTAATATTTAAAATAGCCAAAATAAAAGGTTTTTAAAGAAAAAAAAGCAATTAATTTTTATTAATTAATATTTTAAAGTAGAAACTTTACATGAAACACATTTATTTGAAAAACAAAGTAACTCAGTTTAAAGAAAAAAAGCAATTAATTTTTATTAATTAATATTTTAAAGTAGAAACTTCACATGAAACACATGTTGTGCCGAGCAATGATCACCCTACTCAAGTCAACGTATCCACCCTATACCAGTAACCCAACAGCCCCCCCCCCCCCCCCCCCCATTAACCTTAAAATAAAAAAAAAACATTTTTTTAATGACTTGATCTTGGTGGGCCACATAAAGACCTTTGGCGGGCCGCATGCGGCCCGCGGGCCGTAGTTTGCCCACCCCTGTTCTAGTGGCTATTCATGGCATTACATTAACCCTTGTAATGCTGATAGTTGTGATAATACCACAGGGGGTAGCCATATTTTTAAATAAGGGGACGATGTTTACTGCAACGAGGACAGTTACGGATCCAGGGGGACAATACGTCATGATCAGCGGTGTTCTGGACAGGGCAACGGCAATACTGGTAAACTGGGATGACATGGAGTTTATAAAGAAGACCATCATGCAAATCTCTGACATAAACATACACCGACTGATCATGGGGGTGGGGAAGCTGTTTACAGGACCCATGGATGGACAGATTGAATCCCAAAACAGGGTGTTGTGATATGCATTAACAAGTGTATGTGTAAATATGTATATCCTCCGACCAGTAGGTGTCAGGCAAGTTGTAGCACTGTAGCCTGGGGGGAGTCTTGAGGAGAAACCACTGTGGTCCCTCGTGTTTGTATTAGTTACAGTTTTATAGCATTAGTTTCCTACCCACAGTTTATTATACTATAATAAAATTAACTAGTCTTGAACTCGATGTTCTTTAGTACGCTGACTCAGTAATTGTCTCTGCACAAGAATATAACACAGGGAAGACCTCCAACATGGTGAAAGAACTCGGCAGATTCGTGGAGCAGATAGGGGCTGTGAACCGATGGCGGTTCACCCACCCACGGGAGAAGGGTCGACTTCTTTGTGGGGAAATCAGTGCTTCCAAGGCTAGTAAGTGCGGAATATTCACTGGGGTTTTGTGCTTGTCAAGGCTGCTGGGATAAAATCAATAGCGTTCATTTAAATCATTTTCTCGTATCTGTATTGAAATCTTCCCAACTTTTTTGTCCAGTGTGATATAGTTCTTTATTGTTCTTGTTTAATAAACATTTGATTCTTTTTGTTAAAATAATGCTGGCTGACTCTTGTGAATAAGTTCAGTAACCTCCATAGTTTCTTTAAAAAAAATACAAAAGTTGGGATCTACCAAGCCAGGTTTCACTCTGGGATTTGACTTGTCCAGTGGTAACAGCTGGGACCGGAACACCATTCCCTTCCTTAATGGATTGGTCAGTTCATCCAACTGAGTACCTGATCTGTACCAGGAGGTTTGATTTCCTGAAATGTGTTACGTTAGCTGACCTCATAATGGGTGGACCTCCAACCAGCTCCGGCAGATTTGAGTTAGGAAGGAAATGAACAGCCAAATTTGCCACTCTCGTTGGTGAGGGTTGTATTAGGTTTGGAGTTGATTTGCACATTCTCCCTGTGTCTGAGTGGATCTAACCCCCACAACCCAAAGATGTGCAGGGTAGGTGAATTGGCCGTGCTAAATTACTCCTTAATTGGGACAAAAAGAATTGGATCCTCTAAATTCTTTTTTGAAAAGGTTTGGAGTTGGTGATGCTGTTGAGCCAGATCAAACTCACTGAGGACCACAGATGAGAAATGGTCACTAGGTGGGATTGAAACTGTATCCGTGACCAAGAATAAACTGAGCGCTTAGGGACACTCAATTCCTAGGGGCTATGGAAAGGAAATAACTGCTCCAATCCCACACTATTTCCTTTGGATTTTCACTGCTTTCCCAAATTAGCCGATGTGTCTTCAAAATGCATAGGTCAGTACTGCTAGTGAAATAAAATAGTTGGGGCAATTATTAGCCTTGCCATTTACACCCTCACTACGTAAATCTACAGGACATCCAAACACATCCAAGCATCACAAAACAATCTTCCAGTGATAGTTGCATATGTCTGTCATCAGTCAATCAAAAGTTTAAAATGTTTCGAGAAATCCAAATAGAAACTAAAAGAATATAACAGCAACAGAGACAGCATTCACTCCACTTTCCCAGAAAGATCTTTGAGTGTCGGGGCTTTCAGCTTGCTGCTTTAAAAAGCACAAAAAACCCTGAAGCTAATTAACCAGGACTGCAGCTGCTTTTCTGTTTCTGCCTCGGGTTAGTCAATGAAAGCGCCAGATGTCAAGCCGCTATGGGGACATGCCTGGGTCATAAAGGAGGGGGCTGAGGAAAGCCATTCACAAAAGAGTGGCAAAGCAGCAGGAAATAAATTGTGAAATGAAACACCCAAAAAGACAAAACAGAAAGAACTCAAGGTGTGAAGGAAAATAATAGATTGAGACAGAAACTTAAGTGTTAAGCAGATAGAGAGTACCAGAATAAAATAGACACAAAGGCAAATATGTGGGATGGAAAACAAGTAGGAAACAAAAATTAGAGGGCGCAATATAACGGAAATGAATTACAGTCCCGTGTTGGGCACGTTTAGCCAGGTGTTTCCCGGAGCTTGCAGCGCGATGAACGACCCCGCCATTAAATGTGACTCTGCTACATATCTGGGCCTCTTGCCGAGAAATGCCCCACTGAGCCCCCTGCATTAAAAAGCTCAAACAGGGCACCCCTTCCCTGATTCCTGGAGTAGGCATGATGCCACCGGGACATTGTCAACCTGCCAGCCAAGCAATATCCTTGCTAGCCTGGTAGTGCCATTTGGGCAGTGCCACCTGGGCAGTGCCACCCAGCCAATGCCAGAGTGCCCAGGTTGCGCTGCTATGGTACCCAGATGGCATCAGGGGTGGCAGGGTACCATCCCGCCTGAAGCCCGACCACCCAGGGGCCCCAACTGCCAGGGAGACCTCCCCCCAACTGCCGGTACGCCAGCTCCAGGTTTGTGGAAACTAATGCTAAACGTAGCCTGCTCATGGTCTCCGAGACGAGGCCTTTCAACTTCGGGAACTGGGTAGATCAGGCGTAGACATTTTGAAGTGAGACTAACTACTCATTTGAATATGCAAATCTGGATCCCAACCTCAATGGGCGTTATATCTCACAAGGCGTGAAGAGGCCAGTATATCTCAGGAGAGGCCTCTCCCGTCCCGCCAATTGATCACGCTCAGAGAGAAGCAGATAGAAGAAGAGATAAATAGTGAAATAAAGACAGATAAGTGGATCATGTAATGGAGAAAAATATGCAGCAATATCTAGGGAGGTAGATAGATAAGGAATTAGAGAAATAGTTCGAGATATTTAGATAGATGAGGCTGGAATTTACACATCCCATTGGTGGGTGAGGCAGAGGGCACATAAAGTCAGTGAGTTGTCTCCCGCCACCTAACGCCCACCCTTAACCTGTCTGAGGTTTTACGATGGGGGCAGGGAGAAGCATCAGGAAGGCCTTAGGTGGCCTTTAATTAAGGGCTTCATCCTACTGCTGCTAGTATTTTACTCATGTGAGGGAGGCCCACACCATGCGAGATGCCCAGTGGCTATAGCTGCATGGGTTGATGTTGAGCAGGGCAGGAAGAGGGGACCTAAGCCCATCAAAGACATTCAAACCTCACAAGGCCACTCCATCCTTTTATCTCCCAATTGGTCCTTTCAATCTGACCTGTAACCACTTGCTCTCTTCACAAACCCCCCACCGAGACCCCTGACCCCCCAAACTTACCTGGATTCTTGGCATGGCAGGACTGACTATTGTCCTAGTAATGGTCAGCACACCCACTGTGGCTGCAGGGACTACAGAGCTGCCAGGTATCTGATTGACTGGGAGCCCTTTAAGGCAGGACTTCCTCCTGAGAAATTGTTAAAATGCTGCGAGTCAGCTTTCCAGATCTTAGGTGGATTCCGCCACCGGCCCTCAAACAGGGATTTAGATATCGATAACTAATTTAAGGGCAAGGAAAAACAGTTGAAGGTAATATAAGTTAAGATAGATAGAGAGAAAGAGAGATAACATATGATGAATGGGAGAAAGATAGTTTGTACACATTCTGTATAAAAGTACATAAAGTATGAATGTGTTTGTGGCACAACCTGCCCATGACTGTTTAAACTAGAGCTGTGTGCAGACTGACTTAGGCTGTGAGAGGCTAATGTGACACCATCATTGCGGGCTTCAATTACACGATTCACAGGTGGCATTAACTGCATCCTGCAGCTTTACAACAGAATTAGAGAAGCTGCTGCTGTGCATTCCTCAAGAGAAATTAATGTTCAGAATGCACAATAATAAAAATGTTTGTGGATGAAGAAATTTGTGTCTCAGGTAAATTCATGTCTCGAAAACAATTGCATCTAGACCTTGGGCCGGATTCTCCGATTTGAAGACTAAGTGCTGATGCTGGCGTGGGAACAGTGGCGTTTTACGACTGAAAAAGTGGTGCAAAACGACCACCGATCCCCCATCTGGTGGAAGGCTAGCAGGCACACAGCGTAGAGCACCCGGCTCTAGCTGCTGATACGGCCGGGGAAATGCCTTGCCGTGCAACATGACGCCGGTCACGGGCGGAACCAGCCTGCCAAATAATGCCAACCTTTGGCCAGGCTCACCACCCCCGGGCCACCCACCACCCGTGTCCCCAGCCCCTGCCAAAGCCACCCCTGCCCACAGATCAGCTCTCCCCCGACTGTGGCGGTGCTGAACTCAGTCTGCAGCCGCCAGCCAAGCTCCAGAAACAAAATAGCATGAGAGACCCCCACTGTCAGAAACTCGGCCCGTCGGGGGCAGAGCGTCAGGGGGAGGGCCTCAGGTAACATTCTGAGGCCGTCCACACGGAGTGCGGCGTACTCCTAGAGTATGCCGTTTTGGAGGAGGCGGAGCATCGCAAAAGCGGTGCCGCCTCTGATTTCGGCGCCAACGTGGATTCACCGTCCGATTTCGGTGTCGGAGATCGGAGAATCCCACCATGTATTTCAATTCACATTTTTATTAAATTGGAATGCTCTGCATTTCTATGGTTCGAAATGGTTGCCATTTCACAAGTTGTAAAAACTAATCTAAATGGCATTTACATATTAATAAACTTCTCCCAATCAAATAATTTTTCACTCCCAACTTTGTTCCCATCTCTTCTGAAAGTGCTGACTCATCCTGGAGTGTGATTTTCACAGATCTAAGATACCGTGCCCGAGTAACAATCTTCAAGCATGCGTGAGTCTCAGTAGTAGACATAGCAATCGGTTTGGTGGTCGGAACACTTGTGGGAAAGCCTTGTCACCTAGTGATTACTCAGCATTGTTCAGAAGGAGTTACCAGAAAGTGGGCAGGAATGGGAATCCTGACTAATTTCCCCCTTCTAATGGAGGGGCATAAAAGCTGATTGCAACATTTCCACTGCAAAGGTCAGTCAACCCATAGGAAGCAGAACTGGTCTTTCTGGTGATCATTAAACTGGGCTGTGCTGTTGACCACTGATGAATCCTGCAAACAAAAAACATCTGTATGGAACTAGGGGGCAGGATTTTGCAGATGGGAGTTGAGTATTTCTCACCCAAAGAGTCAATGGGGACAATCCAGGCTGCCCCGAAGACTTTCAAACTTTGGTAAGACATTACCTACCTGAGGGAAAGGCCTCCGCCCCCATCTGGGAAGGAAGTCCTCCCTTAGGAAGCTGTCAGTCATTCCGATGTCCAGTAGTTTTGTAGTCCCAGAAATGCCAGGTTTGAGCAATGGCAGTTCCCAAAGAAGAGGAGCTAATGGATGCCGCAATTTGATAAGACCAGGGTATTGGCAGGGTCTGTCTGGCAACCCCAGTGAAGGAGGTGAAGGCTTTGCAGTTATGAGTTTTAAAGGCCAGGAGGGTATGGTTAATGGGGACTGTGAAATTGTGGAGATGTGCTTCTGATGCTCCCTCTTCCCTTTACGAACCAACCCACCTTCAAATCCATGGGTGGGTGACTGTAAAATGTCACCACATGTGAGAGGAGAAGCAACCATCCAGCAGTTACTATATGAAGACTAAAGCATGGATCTAATCATACATGTCTTATACCTGGCACGATTGTATGTTACAACATGAGCATGTCTTGAAGCGTGGGAACATTTTTGACATGACAACAGGATGCCATCAATGGAAAGGAAAATTGCTCATGAAGTATTACAGAAACTACCCTCCATTGTTCGACATGACTGAAGTGGAATTTTGCCCAATTAAACAATGAATGTATTATTTTGTATTTAATAAAAATTTTCTCAATGTTAAGCATCTTTTATTGTGAAGGCTTGTTTCAGACAAGGGAGTGGAGGGTCCCCCTATGCACATCAGAAGCACGTGACCGCAATGTCATCCCTCCCTTTACCCTACCCTCCTGGTGTTTCAAACTCAAACCCCCCCAAAGCCTTTACCCCCTTCACTGGGGGCTACCAGCTGGATCCTGCCAATTTTCTGGACCTACTGGAAATATTGATTTACTATATTTTAGAAAATGCTTCAATATTCATAATTTGAAATAGTTCTCTTAGCTTAGGAGTAACATATTGACTTGCAGCATTTCACAGAGATACAAATTAACTTTAAATTAATGCTGCAAATTATACTCTTGGGGAAGTCTTGCGTTCACTATCCAGGGGCAAAAGCACAAAGGATGTCTGTGTGTGAGTTGATTCCTATGCACACTTGGCACATGAAATTTGTGGCCTTTTTATGCGCAATGATGCTCAAAGCCAGTGTTCTTCAGACTTTTTTTCTGGAGACCCATTTTTACCAACCGGCCAACCTTCGGGACCCAACCCGGCCGACCTTCGCGACCACGCCGGCCGACTTTCGCAACCCACGCCAGCCGACTTGTGTGGCCCACCATTTTCTCTTACCTTGTTTGTTGCTGACAAAAATGGAGGAAATTATTTTGTGTCCCTTTGGCCCTCGTACACGCTCCTCCAATGGAACCTATTAGATGAAGGTGAAGCCTTCCGGTGTCGGAGAGTATGGAGTCTCCATCTGTCAAAACTTCCCCATTTTTTTCCTGTAAAATTTTATCAAATAAAACCCCCCGAACTTGTAAAAAAAAGTTAAATGAATAAAATAAATGAATAAAACCCCCCCGAACTTGTAAAAAAAAAAGCATGCAATCGATTATCGGCGCACGTGTGCATAGTTTTGCGCATGCGCGCCGATGATCTGGGATGCATGCGCAGTGAGGCAGCATTTCTTTTACATGTTTGCAGCCATTTTGAAGGCCGCTTGTAGCCGGTGTTATTAACAGCCAGCTGCTGCGGCTGTTGCGTGCAGATTTGCGCGATCAGGAGCACCGCGATGTATGGCTCCGCGACCCTCCTGACACCCGCCCGTGACCCACCCGCAGATCACGCCCCCGAGTTTGACAATACCTGCTTTAAGCTTTGGAAGAAGGCAACATACCTGACTGCGTGAGAAGTATAAGCCAATCGATGGAGCTGGGACAATGCTATTTAAATTGGCGGCATTGTGTTGGGCAGATTAGTACAAAAAGGTCATACATCTGTGCTGTGCTTTTATCTCAGTAAGAAGTCTTACAACACCAGGTTAAAGTCCAACAGGTTTGTTTCAAACACGAGCTTTCGGAGCACGGCTCCTTCTTCAGGTGAATGGAAAGGCTTGTTCCAGAAATGTTTATATAGACACAGTCAGAGATGCCCCGGAATGCGAGCACCTGCAGGCAATCAAATCATCAAAGATGCAGAGAGAGAGGTAACTCCAGGTTAAAGAGGTGTGAATTGTCCCAAGCCAGTTCAGTCGGTAGGCCTCTGCAAGTCCAGGCTTGTTGGTGGGGGCCGAATGTAATGCGACATGAATCCCAGATCCCGGTTGAGTCCGCATTCATGCGTGCGGAACTTAGCTATAAGTTTTTGCTCAGCAATTTTGCGTTGTCGCGTCTCCTGAAGGCCTCCTTGTAGAATGCTGACCCGGAGATCAGAGGCTGAATGTCCTTGACTGCTGAAGTGTTCCCCAACTGGAAGGGAACAGTCCTGCCTGTTGATAGTCGCACGATGCCCGTTTATTCGTTGTCGCAGTGTCTGCATGGTCTCGCCAATGTACCACGCTTCGGGACATCCTTTCCTGCAGCGTATGAGGTAGACTACATTGGTCGAGTCGCACGAGTATGCGCCGCGTACCTGGTGGGTGGTGTTTCCACGTGTAATGGTGGTGTCCATGTCGATGATCTGGCATGTCTTGCAGAGATTACCCTGGCAGGGTTTTGTGGTGTTCTGTTGCTGTTCTGAAGGCTGGGTAATTTGCTGCAAACAATGGTTTGTTTGAGGTGGCGCGGTTGTTTGAAGGCCAGTAGTGGGGGTGTGGGGATGACCTTGGCAACAGTCGAAAACAATACAGGGAAATCCATTGTCAACTTGTCAGACTACACCCTTCAACCAGACGAAATCGAAGTCCTCAGCAGAGGGCTCAATTTCTGCACCACCACCAAAATGGACCCCATCAGTCTCGCGGCAGATACGGAGGAATTCATCAGGCGAATGAGGCTCCGGGAATTCTTCCACAGACCCCAAGAGGCCGACAGCGAACCCAGGGACACGACCAATGAACCGGAACAGCAGACCGCGAGATCTGCAGTGCAGCAACCGAAAAGGAAAGAGTCAAATTGGACCCCTCCGGAAGGCCGCTGCCCTAGACTCGACATGTATGCTCAAGCCGTCAGAAGTCGTGTCAATGCCAGATTCATCACTCGCAATCACAAGGCAGCCTCAAACGTCACCCAAGCACAACGCAACGCCATCCGCACTCTCAAGACCAACCGCAACATCGTCATCAAACCAGCAGACAAAGGAGGGGCCACCGTCATACTGAACAGAACAGACTACTGCAAAGAAGTATACCGACAACTCGACAACCAGGAACACTACAGGCAGTTACCCGCAGATCCAACCAAGGAACACATCCGCCAACTCAGCAGACTGATCAAGACCTTAGATCCAGACCTTCAGAACACCCTACGTGCTCTCATCCCACGTAATCCCCGCATTGGAGATCTCTACTGCCTCCCGAAAATACACAAGGCCAACACACCAGGCCGTCCTATCGTTTCAGGCAATGGGACCCTGTGTGAGAACCTCTCTGGCCACATCGAGGGCATCTTGAAACCCATCGTACAAGGTACACCCAGCTTCTGTCGCGACACGACGGACTTCCTACAGAAACTCAGCACCCATGGACCAGTTGAACCAGGAACATTCCTCGTCACAATGGATGTCTCGGCACTCTACACCAGCATCCCCCATGACGACGGCATTGCTGCAACAGCCTCAGTCCTCAACACCGACAACTGCCAATCTCCAGACGCAATTCTGCAACTCATCCGTTTCATTCTAGACCACAACGTCTTCACCTTCGACAACAAATTCTTCATCCAGACGCACGGAACAGCCATGGGGACCAAATTTGCACCTCAATATGCCAACATCTTCATGCACAAGTTTGAACAGGACTTCCTCACCACACAGGACTTTCAACCGATGCTATACACCAGATACATCGATGACATTTTTTTCCTTTGGACCCACGGCGAGACATCACTGAAACGACTACACGATGACATCAATAAGTTCCATCCCACCATCAAACTCACCATGGACTATTCGCCAAATTCAGTTCCATTCTTGGACACACTCGTCTCCATCAAGGACGGTCACCTCAGCACCTCGCTTTACCGCAAGCCCACAGATAATCTCACGATGCTCCACTTCTCCAGCTTTCACCCGAAACACATTAAAGAAGCCATCCCCTATGGACAAGCCCTCCGTATACACAGGATCTGCTCAGACAAGGAGGAGCGCAACAGACACCTACAGATGCTGAAAGATGCCCTCGTACGAACGGGATATGGCGCTCGACTCATTGATCGACAGTTCCACCGCGCCACAGCAAAAAACCGCACCGACCTCCTCAGAAGACAAACACGGGACACCACTGACAGAGTACCCTTCGTCGTCCAGTACTTTCCTGGGGCGGAGAAACTACGACATCTTCTTCGCAGCCTCCAACACATCATCAGCGAGGATGGACATCTTGCCAAGGTCATCCCCACACCCCCACTACTGGCCTTCAAACAACCGCGCAACCTCAAACAAACCATTGTTTGCAGCAAATTACCCAGCCTTCAGAACAGCAACCACAACACCACAAAACCCTGCCAGGGTAATCTCTGCAAGACATGCCAGATCATCGACATGGACACCACCATTACACGTGGAAACACCACCCACCAGGTACGCGGCGCATACTCGTGCGACTCGACCAATGTAGTCTACCTCATACGCTGCAGGAAAGGATGTCCCGAAGCGTGGTACATTGGCGAGACCATGCAGACACTGCGACAACGAATAAACGGGCATCGTGCGACTATCAACAGGCAGGACTGTTCCCTTCCAGTTGGGGAACACTTCAGCAGTCAAGGACATTCAGCCTCTGATCTCCGGGTCAGCATTCTACAAGGAGGCCTTCAGGAGACGCGACAACGCAAAATTGCTGAGCAAAAACTTATAGCTAAGTTCCGCACGCATGAATGCGGACTCAACCGGGATCTAGGATTCATGTCGCATTACATTCGGCCCCCACCAACAAGCCTGGACTTGCAGAGGCCTACCGACTGAACTGGCTTGGGACAATTCACACCTCTTTAACCTGGAGTTACCTCTCTCTCTGCATCTTTGATGATTTGATTGCCTGCAGGTGCTCGCATTCCGGGGCATCTCTGACTGTGTCTATATAAACATTTCTGGAACAAGCCTTTCCATTCACCTGAAGAAGGAGCCGTGCTCCGAAAGCTCGTGTTTGAAACAAACCTGTTGGACTTTAACCTGGTGTTGTAAGACTTCTTACTGTGCTCACCCCAGTCCAACGCCGGCATCTCCACATCGTGCTTTTATCTGACTAAGCAGAACATGCATTTTTAAAGATGTCATAAAGTATGCTGATTTTAGTGCTGTAGGACACCACAGGGCAGTATTACATCACAGCAAAAACACACAATCACAACAGGGCAGCAGAATGTCTACACCAGCTTGACACAAGGTAGTTTGTTTGTTGTCAGCTCTTCCACTGCATGTTGAAATGTTTCCACATAATAAGTGAAATTCCAACCACTTTATATTTTTAAGCAAATGTTTGCTTCCAAGATTGCTATGAATTGGGATAAATTCACCGACTTGTACTCCCAGGGGGGCAGGACACACTCGGAGAGAATTCAGGTCAGAGAACTGGCTTGCAGTGCTGAGAGTGTGGGGGTCAGTGAATTGTTCTATTGTATACTGTTCTCCATTCCACCTCATAAAAGGTGTTATCCCTGATTTGCAGGAAATTGTTGTTGCAGATTGACGGTAACAGAAAATATGTGCGTTTTGAAAGCTGAAAGATAGCTTTACTCAAAGAATTATGCTGGAACCCAAAACTGAGAGATTTTGTGATGATGCATTTTACTGTTTACATGGCATACTTCCATTCCAAACCGCGCTCCATTTGGAACACAGCAATAATAGTTGCGATGCAAACAAGGCTCCAAACTATTCTGAAGAAGTTATATTTGACTTGAAATGTTCACTCTGCTTTTCTCTCCACAATGCTGTGCATTTCCAGAGCTTTCTGTTTTCATTTAAGATTTCCTGCATCCTCAATATTTTGTTTTCATTTACTCCAAACTACTCTGCTTCATGATCCCACTGCTGAAAAAACAATTTACTTTACCGTGCATTTTCTTTTGCACAAGACATTTCCTAAAATTACTGTCTGACAGTGATGAAAACAAAATGAATGCAGACGGCACACTGCATATTTGAAATATGGTTCTTTGGTGAATGCAGATTGCAGCTTCATTGGCTCAGAAAATTTTGCATTCCTCTACTCTAGCTCAAGTTGAACAGAAGCTATTACACAGATTTACTAGATTCAGACATTAAAATAATAGGTGGGATTTTCTGGTTCCCCAGCCGTGTGTTTCTCAGTGCCGTTCGAGGGGGCGGAATTCTACCTTCCTAGCACTTGTCAATGGGATTTCCTAATGTGAATGTTTACGCAGCCTTTCCTCTGACAATTGTCTTATTGTCCACCAGTGTTCTTAACTAGATGGGACAGTGCTCCAGCACAAATCTAACCTGGCAAACTATCTGTGAGTATAAGGATCTGGTAGGTACAGGGTTAATGTGGGACTGAGTATAGTACCAACTACATGGTAAGAAGGCACATGACCCAGACCAAGAGTCAGTCTTGTGTTGAAGAAGGATGTGTTATGATCTAAACATGGATATATCTCTTTACCTGTACATGTGTATATAGCTACAAGTAGCTACTAAATATTTGCTGTTAACAGGCTGAAGACTATGAAGGCTTGTTTAACAGTTGCATTCTGTAATGAGCAACATCCCAACATTATTGCCCAATAAACTTCCTAAAGGTCATCAATAAAGTGATGAAATGAGTCATCAATAGTGCCATCCCGGAACTTAGCAATAACTTCCTCACACAGAGCCACTTGGGTTCAAAGCTCAGTGTAGTTTGATACAGATATGGAGGTAAGGGTTGCATACCAGAGGAGGGATGAGAATAGTTGGATGTGATGTCAAGGCAGTAGTGGTTGAGTGTGGTACCAAGGAAACCTGGGAAACCGAAAGACAATGGAGTCATACTCAGTGCAAAAGAAGATAATAATCTTTTATTGTCACAAGTAGGCTGACATTAACACTGCAATGAAGTTACTGTGAAAAGCCCCGAGTCGCCACGTTTCTGGTGCCTTTTCAGGGACTCAGAGGGAGAATTCAGACTTCTTAGCTGGTACGGGAATTGAACCTGTGCTGCTGGCTTTGTTCTGCATTACAAACCAGCTGTCTTGCCCACTGAGCTAAACCAGCCCTCTGTTAAGAGGCCAATAATCACTGCTCTTCAGGGGTTCATCAAGGAAGTTACTAGGCATCCTCAGCCCAACCATTCACTGCGTTATGAATCACCTTCCCTCCATCCTAATATTTGAAGTGTGGTTTGTTTGTAAACTTCTGTACAGTGACCATCACCACTCACACCTCCTCTGATGCCAAAGCAGCACATGCCAATCTATAATAGGGCCTGGATAATTTCAAAGCTGGGCTGGCAAATGACAGATACATTTACATCATATAAGGATCAGATAATCATCTCACAACACTTAAGTACTAATGACCATCTCAAACAAATAAATGCCTGTCCACAGCCCCAAGACCACTGATGGTGCTATTATTGCAGAGTTCCAAACCATCGATATCAGCATCAGGGAGTAACCATTGATCAGAAACTGAACCAGACAAGGTATAATCAACACTGGCTACAAGGACAGGACAGAGTTTCATCACTCTGTGATGAGCAACTCATTTCTGTAGCCACCTGGGGTGGCCACTGCCCAACACAAAATGGAAGATTGCAAAGAATGCAGGGAAAATGGACATGTTGGAAAGCAAGCAGCTTGCAAGGCGATTGTGTATTGGGACGACTGCAGAAACCGGTTTTGACTGCTGCAGAGACCAGACAGCACTGTGAAAGAAAACCCGTTAACATACTAATGAGGCAATACCAGGCGAGTCCCAGATACAATGGACACAAGTTAAGCACAAATCGATACATTCTATGGAAGGCCAGACCCAGTGGCGCCAGAGAAGCCCAAAACAAAAGGTCCCAAGAACTGCCCCAGCAACCAAGGAACTGCCCTAGGATTGGGGGGTTCAAACATATCGATTGGGAAGAGACCCATTCGATTCCAAGCAGGTAAGGGAGTCCACCCAAAGGGGCGCGGACCCCCTGGGACCTATAAAAGAAAGGTCCCACACATGGTTCAGTCTCCTGTCTCCGGGCTCCTGTCTTCTACTACAGCCGTCGAGCAGCAGCCACCAACAAGTAAGTGCCTAACGACGACGACTGCTACCAGACATAGGCACTCCTGACACCCTTGGCAATTGATAGCAATCCGAAGTCTGCAGACCAGAGCAGAGCAAGAGGCCTTGTTCCCTGACCTCGCAGTTCCTTCGAGATAATTATTAGTTGTTTAGCGGTAGGAGTAAGTTTAATCCTTTAGCGTGTGCATGGGTAGTTATTATAATTGTATCATAATAAACTCTAGTTGTTTGGACTTACTAATTGGTGTACGGTTTTATTGCTTTGAACTTCACCTTGAAGCTTGTGGCGGTGTCTTAACGGCACCTGGCGACTCCAGAGCTTAGAACGAGAAACAGAGCCAAGTGAGTGTTAAGCACACTCACCCAGAACGACCAACATTTCCTAACTCTTTGACTATCTACATGACTCAAGCAGGAGTGTGATAGTATGAAGGCTATAGCCACTACATAAATTGCAGTTGTTGCCCATCAAGCATACGCTGGATTCAAAATACGTGCGAATTCTGTTTGCAGCACATCCGCCAGTAATAATACCAATAAATGCTAAACCTATCTCAGAATCACAGAAGAGCTACAGTACAGAAGGAGGTCATTCACTCCATCGTGTCAGTGCTAGCTCTCTGAAAAAGGAATTCACTCCTTCCCGCACCTTCTCTGCATAACCCAGCAGTCTTCCTTTTCCGATAATAGTGTTATTCCCTCTTGATGAGCCTGCCTCCACCACACTGTCAAGCAGTGCATTCCAGATGCTAACCACTTCCTGTGTGAAGAGGTTTTCCTCCTGTCGTCATTGTTTCTTTTGGCAATTACCTTAAATCTACGCACTCTTGTTCTCAACCATTCCACCAATGGGAACAGTTTTTCCTTATCTACTCTGTCCAGACCAATCATAATTTTGAAATCCTCTATCAAATCTCTTCTTAACCTTCTCTTCTCCAATCTCTAGGCGGGCATGTGGTTGCAATGGACACGGAGACGGCTTTTGACTGGGAGGAGTGGACATATCTGTTTGAGGTGCTGGGTGGTACGTAGATTGGGTCCAGCTGCTGTACAAGGCTCCGGTGACAAGTGTGCGGACGAACCAAGTGAGTTTGGGGTACTTTGGGCTTCATCACAGGATGAGACAGGGGTGCCGCTCTCCCCGATGCTGTTCACATTTACGATAGAGCCATTGGCAATGGCACTTAAGGTTTTGAAGGATTGGAGAAGGTTTGAGAGGAGGAGGGGTGATACCGAACATGGGTTTCACTGTATACGGATTACTAGTTATTATATATTTCAGACCCATTGGGGAGGATTATGGAGATCTTGGAGGAATTTGACTGGTTTTCGGGATATAAATTGAACATGGGAAAGAGTGAGTTGTTCCCGGTCAATGTCAGAGGACAGGAGGGGGGATTAGGGGAGTTGCCATTTAAGGTGGTGGGATGAGCTTCAGGTACCTTGATATTCAGGTGGCGCAGGGCTGGACGCACTTGTATAGATTGACCTTGACGTATTGGTGGAGTGAAAGAATTGGATTGGATTGGATTTGTTTATTGTCACGGGAACCGAGGTACAGTGAAAAGTATTTTTCTACGAGCAGCTCAACAGATCATTAAGTACATGAAAATGAAAGGAAATAAAAGAAAATACATAATAGGGCAACACAAGTTACACAATGTAAATACATAACACCGGCATTGGGTGAAGCATACAGCGGTGTAGTATTAATGAGGTCAGTCCATAAGAGGGTTGTTGAGGAGTAGGGTAGCAGCGGGGAAGAAGCTGTTTTTGAGTCTGTTCGTGCGTGTTCTCAGATTCTTATATGAAATGAAATGAAAATCGCTTATTGTCACGAGTAGGCTTCAATGAAGTTACTGTGAAAAGCCCCTAGTCGCCACATTCCGGTGCCTGTCCGGGGAGGCTGGTACGGGAATCGAACCGTGCTGCTGGCCTGCTTGAAAAGCCAGCGATTTAGCCCAGTGAGCTAAACCAGCCTGCTCCTGCTCGGTGGAAGAAGTTGGAAGTTGGAAGAGTGAGTAAGCTGGGTGGGAGGGGTCTTTGATTATGCTGCCCACTTTCCACAGGCAGCGGGAGGTGTAGATGGAGTCAATGGATGGGAGGCAGGAAGGCAGATTTTAAGAGGTGGTACGTTTTACCGCAGTCGCTGGCTAGCCGGGTGCTGACACTGAAAATTATGGTGTTGCCTAGGTTTCGGTTTGTGTTTCAGAACTTCTCTATCTTTGTCCCCATGTCTATTTTTAGGAAAGTCAAAGGGTTGATCTCGGGGTTTGTGTGGGCGGGAAAGGGCCCATGAGTGCGGGCCTTTTTGAAACATAGAGGGGGGGGATGGCATTGCCAAATATGATAAATTATTATTTGGCGGCAAACATTGCGATGGTGAGGAAATGGGCTGTGGAGGAGAGGTCAGTCTGGGGGGCGGGTGGATGCGGAATCCTGTAGGGGAACGGGTTTGAGGGTTTTGGTATTGGCGCCTTTGCCGTTTTCGCCGGCCAGGTACTCCATGGTGGTGCCGACTTTGGGGATATGGGAGCAGTGTGGGCAGCACTTGGGGTTAGAGCGCATGTCGTTGTCGCCGCCGATTTATGACAATCACAGGTTTGTGCCGTGAGATTAAATGCGAGGTTCCGGGGATGGTGCCAGATGGGGATTGAGTACTTCAGGGACTTGTTTAAAGGCAGCAGATTTGCGGGTCTGGAGGAATTGCATGAGTTGCCCAATGGGAATGATGTTAGATACCTGCAGGTTCAGGATTTCATGAGGAGAGAGGTGCCGTCCTTCACGGGGATCTCCCTTCCGTTGCTGTAAGACAACGTCTTGTCCGAAGACGAAATAAGTGGGGGGAAGGTGTTGGATATTTAGAAGGAATTGATAGAGAGGGAGAGCACCCTGGTGGAGGATGTTAAGCACAAATAGGAGCTGGGAGGGGAGCTGGGTACTGTACATGAGCTGAGGTCTTGCAGAGGGTGAATGTGTCCTCATCATGTGCGAGGGTAAGAGTCATCCAGTTTAAAGTAGTGCATATGACAGTAGCGAGGATGAACCAGTTCTTTGCGGGGGTGGAAGATAAGTGTGGGTGATGCGCAGGGGGTCCGCGAATCACGTCTACATGTTCTGTGTCCAAGACTGAGGGGGTTCTAGTAGGGGTTCTCGGATGTGGTGTCCGAGGTGCTGGGTGTGGAGATGCTTCCGGGTCCGGAGGTGTCAATATTTCGTGTGTCGGACGACCTGGGAGTCCAGGCGGGATAGAGAGGCCAATATATTGGCCTTTGCTTCCCTGGTAGCCCGGAGATAGATTTTGCTGTGATGGAGGTACTCAGAGCCACTGAAAGCGGAGGTGTAGGTGAGCGACCTGGCAGAATTCCTGAGGCTGGAAAAGGTTAAGTTTGCTCTGCAGGGATCAGTAGAGGGGTTGATCCGGAGGTGGAAACCATTCATCGATTTCTTTGGGGAGAATTGAGGGGTCAGTAAGGGGGAGGGGGGTCTTGCCGGGATGGTAAGGGAGCTAAAATGGGGAAGGCAGGATGGGACGGGAGGTCGGTGTCGGGGGGGCTGGACGGTTGTGGTTCTTTATTGGGTTGATGCGTTGCTCTTCTGATATTGTGTGTATATTTGTTAAATGCCTTGAATAAATATATATATTTTTAAAAGAGATAGATGCAGGAGTGTGAGTTTGTTTGTATGATCGAGAGGGAGATGCTGGGGTGTGAGTGAGTTTGTGTGTGAGAGAGCAATATGTAGGACTGTGAAAGTGTCTGTTTGTCAGAGAGAGATTCTGGAGTTTGAGTGTGTTTATTTGTGATAGAGATATGCAGGAATACTCAAAGCCCACATCTCAAAATAATGAATTTTTAAAAACATTCACACTCCTACATAACTCTCTCTCACTCACAAATACACTCACACTTCTGCATCTCTCTCTCTGACACATCAACACATTCTAGCTTCTCTCTCTCACACACATAATCCTGCAACTCTCACACGCATACATACACTCCTGCATCTCTCTTTCGTACATACAAACACGCTCCTGCATCTTTCCTTCTTACAGAAACACACTCATTCCTGCATCTCTTTCACACACATAAACACACTCACTCCTACATCTCTCTCTCGCTCACACAAACACATTCACACAGCGACATCTCTCTCTCACACAAGCACACTCACACTTGTGTACTTCTCACACAAACACACACAAACTATACTCCTGCATCTCTCTATCTCATAGCCCTCTCTGCCTGTCCCTCTAAGTTTGCCTCCCCTCATCACCACTCTTAACTGGGCCTGACCTCTCCTGATCCTGACCCGGCTTCTCCTGACCGGCATATGACCTCTTTCAACCTGGCCACGGAACCAGCCTCTCCCAACCCATGGATGTGACCTACGTTGCTTCACTGCCTGGTCTCCTTTGCTTCAGCCTTGCCTCTGAATTTAAATTGACGTTGCCGGTATTTCTAGCTCGTCCAATCAGAGGTCAGCTTTACCGTGTATTGGTAGTTGATAGGCTGACTAGTGCGTCTAAGTGCTGCCAACCAGTTCCTTCCTAACAAAGGTGCGTTTTTATCCTTCACCACAAAGATGGGGAATTTTACACATTGCTCATTGTATGTGACTGGAACCAACACTTCTAATTACAGGTGATGTCTCTACTCCATAGCTTTGTAACTCTGAGCCTTGATTTCTCAAGCTGATGTTGACTCGACGATTCAAGATACAGCGAATCAGGAATCTCCTCACCGATGAACAGGTGTGATGGAACCATCAATTCAGCAGACACGTGTTTCCGATATGAATATAGGCTTTAATTGACTTACTACAGAGCCAGCCTGTTACCCGTTGATGAACTCTCAGTGAACTGCAGGCTGACTCTGGACAAGGGTATTTATACAGCAGCACTAGGGGGAGGAGTCGTGGGCGGAGCCAAGGGTGGAGCCCTGTACAATCTCCTGAGCATTCCCAGAGCTACTCCCCCTAGTGGTCGGATAACGCTACTGCGCTTACAAAGACATAGTGTGAATTATCATATTACATTCACCACAAGGTGTTAGACTTCATTTTCACTGGATCTCCATCCAATGTTTCTTGGACCAGAATACCTTGCGAGTTTCCAGTAGATATCCTTGTGGTCACATGAGCTCAGCCAACCTTTCCTCAACCTGCTGCTGTTCTACAACCGCAGTGACTGCCACTTCCTCCAGCCAGCATTTCCCCCATTTACAATCTTCCAACATGCCTTGACAAGGCAACTCTTGTCATTGCAGCTGTAGCACTCTGCCTTCACAAACAAACAATTTTTCGCCAAGACTGGCCAATGCACCAGTGACAGGAGATTGTAGAATCACTGCTATGAACGACTACCTGCCTTGGTTGGGGCCTTTGCACTTCCCAGTGTCATAATATACATCCATGTATATGATGGAGTGCAGACAGGCAGTGATTGACACACAGGATGACCAGTGAGCACACAGAACACAGCAGCCAATCACCAGACAAGACACAACCACTATAAAGCCAGAGGGTCCCAGTTTTCCCGCTCTCTTGGGATCCAGCCTCTGAGACAGTCAGAGCTTGTGAGCAGCAGCTAGTACAAACACCATGTGGTAGTCAGTTAGTCTGGTCAGGTCTTCAGTCAAATCAGCATAGTGTCAACCCACAGTTAAGCATGTAATATAGTTAGATGTTAAATAAAATCGTGTTGCATCTCATCAAGTGTTGGAAGCCTGTCTCTCTCTACACTGCATCAAACGCAGTCCACATAGACCCAGCTTACCCAACACATCACCCAGATGCAGCTTATTTACTTCCACTAAAGACAGGCAGTTATTAACTCTCAACTTCTCTCTGGTCATGTTCCAGCGTATCCGTGGACACTGCTGTCTGGAAAGCTATCTTGTAAATTAACTTTAGAAATGTCAGCTACTTACTGCAAATGTGTTCACCTTTTACACTGCACACAAATCTGTCCCGCAATGCATTCCCTTGAAATTCCAAAATGACAACAGATGGACCGCTTTCTCAAGGCCAAAATGAAGTCTCTAATGTCCTCAATGGCCAACTGATTCCTTGTTCCAAGCCAACGGCTTTCTGCAATCTTCAATGGTCTGGGACGATACTGCTGCTCCAGTTTGCACAAAACATCTGACAGCATTGTGTGTTTTGGATAAAAAAGTGAGAGCAAACACTTGAGCATTTCATACACTTCTGACAAGGATATCAACTTTTCCCTTTCTCCCACTTTCTGATGAACAGCTGGAACGTCAGGATCTTAAGGATATTATTATCAATGAAAAACATCTCGAACCAACCTACATACAGACCAAAGAGTCTGGATCATGGCTGTACTCTTCCAGTGGCCAATAGTAACTGAAGGTGCAAATCTACCAAGGTTACTCCAGCCACATATAAAAAAAGCCTTTTCTTTAAAGCCGGATTTTTAAGCTGCCCTATCTAGTCCTGTTAGAGCTTTATAGGTTTCTATGAGAATCCCCCCCCCCCCCCCCCCCCCCCACATTCTTCTGCACCCCAGCGAATACAATCCTAACCAATTCAATCTCTCCTCATACGTCAATTCTACCATCCCGGAAATGAGTCTGGTAAACCTTCTCTGCACTCCAGCTATAGCAAGAACACCCTTCCTCAGGTACGGAGACCAAAATTGCACACAATATGTCAGATGTGGTCTCACCAAAGCCCTGGGTAATTGCAACAAGACATCCCTGCTCTTGTACTTGCATCCTCTCGCTATGAAGGCCATCACACCATTTTCTTTCTTTACCACCTGCTACATCTTCAATGACTGGTACATGAAGACACCCGGGTCTCTGCACATGAGATTTGTCCAGCATGATTTCTCTTTCATAAATCCATGATGACTCTGTCTGATCCTGCCATTGTTTTCCAAGTGCTCTGCTATAAAAGCCTTGATAATGGATTATAGAGTTTTCCCCAGTACCGATGTCAGGCTTACTGGTTTATCATTCCCTGTTTTCTCTCTACTTCCCTTTTTAAATAGTGGGGGTTACATTAGCTACCCTCCAATCTGTAGGAACTGTTCCAGAGTCTATAGAATCTTGAAAGATGACCACCAATGCATCCATTATTTCTCGAGCCACTTCCTGAAGTACTCTGGGATGGAGGTTAAATGGCCCTGGGGATTTATCGGCCTTCAAAGCCATCAATTTCCCCCAAACAATGGCCGCAATTCTCCCCTACCCGGCGGGGCAGGGGGTCCCGGCGTAGCAGAGTGGCGCCAACCACTCCGGCTTCGGGCCTCCCCAAAGGTGCAGAATTCTCCGCACCTTTAGGGGCTAGGCCCGTGCTGGAGTGGCTCCCGCTACGCCGACTGGCACCAACGGCCTTTGGCGCTACAGAGGCCGGCGTCGGGGCTGGCTGAAAGACCTTCGCTGGCCGGCGTGAGTCCGCGCATGCGCCGGAGCGTCAGCGGCTGCTGACGTCACCACCGGCGCATGCGCGGTAGGGGGGTCTCTTCCGCCTCCGCCATGGTGGAGGCGGCGGAAGAAAAAGAGTGCCCCCACAGCACCGGCCCGCCCGCCGATCGGTGGGCCCCGATCGCGGGCCAGGTCACTGTAGGGGCACCCCCCGGGGTCCGATCGGCCCGCGCCCCCCTAGGACCCCAGGGGCCCGCTCGCGCCGCCAATCCCGCAGGCACAGAGGTGGTTTAAACCACATCAGCGGGATTGGCCTGTCAGCGGCGGAACTTTGGCCCATCGCGGGCCGGAGAATCGCCACAGGGGGCACGCCGATGCAGGGGGCACGCCGATCGGGGGGGGTGTGATTCCCGCTCCCGCCGATTCCCGGGTGGCGGAGAATTCCGGCCACGGTGGGGGCGGGATTTACGCCGGACCCGGGCGATTCCCCGCCCCTGTGGGGGTTCGGAGAATTCCGCCCCATGGGTGGATTTCTCCGGTCCGCTAGCCTCATTTTACCGTGCGGCGCGCCCCTGCAAGCAGCAGGATTCTCCGTTCCCACAGCCAGCCAATAGGGTTTCCCATTGTGGCCACCCCATGCCACAGGAAACCCACAGGTGTGGGTGAGCAGCCGACGGACCGGAGGATCCTGCTGACAGAGAATTCCACTGCATTTCTTTACCAATACTGATCTCCTTCCGTTCCTCCCTCTCACTACACCCTGTGTACCCTAACATTTCTGGTATGCTATTTGTGTCCATCTTTGTAAAGACAGAACCAAAGTATGTATTTAGTTGGTCAGTCATTTCTTTGTTCCCCATCATACATTTTCCTGTGCCTGACTGAAAGGGACCTACATTTGTCTTCATGAATCTTTTTCTCTTTCTCGTCACATACCTATAGAAACTTTTAGTCAGTTTTGTGTTCCCTGCAAGCATACTCTCATACTCCTCTTCATGATCAATCCTTCGGTCCTCCTTGTTAAATTTTAAACTGCCCCAATCCTCAGGTCTATTGTTTTTCTTCACCAATTTGTATACCTCTTACTTGGATCTAATACTATCTCTAATCTCTCTTGTAAGCCATGATTTGGTCACCTTTCCCATTTTACTTCTGCGCCAGGCAGGAATAAACAATTGTTACAGTTCACCCATGCACTTCTTGAATGTTTGCCATTGTCTATCCATGCATCCCTTTAAGTAATGTTTCCCAATCCATCATAGCCAACCTGCACCTCATATCATAGTTTCCTTCATTTAGATTCAGGACACTCATCTCAGAATCAACTACGTCACTCTCCATCTTAACAAATCTATTATATGAAGATAGCTCATCCTCAAAGGGTTTCACACAACTAGACTGCCAATGATTCTTTTATCATTCCACAATACCCAGTCTAGGATGGTCTGTTCTCTAGTTGGTTCCTCAACATACTGATCTGGAAAACCATCTCATATACACTCCAGGAAATCCTCCCTTTGAGTCTTGGGACTAATTTAATTTTCCCAATATCTATGGAGATTAAAGTAATCCATAATCACAGATGTTCCTTTAATGCATGTGTCTCTAATTTCTTGTTTAATGCCATTCTCAACATCACCACTACAGTTTGGGGCCCTATAAACAATCCCCATTGCTGTTGCACTGGTGATAATCTTCAAGTCTTCCTTAGACGCAGGAGTGGTGCCAGAGGACTGGAGAATTGTGAATATTACATGCTTGTTCAAAAACAGATGCAAGGATAAAGCCAACAGCTGCAGACCAGTCAGTTTGTCGATAATGGAGGGAAACTTCTGGAAATTATATTTTAGGACAAAATCAAAAGACATTTGGTCAAGTGCAGGATAATTAAGAAAAGTTAGTATGGATTCATTAAGGGAAAATCATGTTAAACTAACTTGCTGGACTTTTTTGAGGTGGTATCAGGGAAGATTGATAAAGGCACTTAATGTGGTGCATATGGATTTTCAGAAGGAATTTAATATAGTGCCATACAACAAACCCATGAGCAAAATTCTAGCTCATGGTGGAACAAAAGGGAAAGTATGCGCTTGGTTAAGAAATTAGCCGAGCAACAGGAAACCGAGTAGTGATCAATTGTTGTCTTTGAAAGTGGAGGAAGGTTTGCAATGTAGCTCCTCAGTGGTCAGTGGTTGGGTCCCTTGTGCTTCCTGATATATATTAATGACCTAGATTGTGGCACGCAGGGCATGATTTCAAAATTTGCAGATGATACGAAGATTGGGAGTGTTGTCAACTGTCTTAAACTTCAAAAGGACAGATATATTGGTGCATTTGGCAGATGATGATCAATGCAGAGAAATGTAAGGTAATTAATTTTGGCAGGAAGAATGTGGAGAGACAGTGTAAAATAAAGAGAGAAACTCTCAAGGAGGTGCAGGAACAGAGGGAAATAAGTGTATATGTACATAAGTAACTGAAGGTGGCAGGGCATGATGAGAGAGCAGTTAATAAAGCATATCGTATTCTAGGTTTTATTAATAGGGACATTGAGTACAAGGGCAGCACAGTAGCATTGTGGATAGCACAATTGCTTCACAGCTCCAGGGTCCCAGGTTCGATTCTGGCTTGGGTCACTGTCTGTGCGGAGTCTGCACATCCTCCCCGTGTGTGCATGGGTTTCCTCCGGGTGCTCCGGTTTCCTCCCACAGTCCAAAGATGTGCAGGTTAGGTGGATTGGCCATGATAAATTGCCCTTAGTATTGGGTGGGGTTGCTGGGTTGTGGGGTTAGGGTGGAGGTGTTGACCTTGGGTGGGATGTTCTTTCCAAGGGCCAGTGCAGACTCGATGGGCCGAGTGGCCTCCTTCTGCACTGTAAATTCTATGAAGAGCAACAGGGTCATGTTGAACTTGTATAAGACATTAGTTAGGCTTCACCTCGAATACTGCATCCAGTTCTGGGCACCATACTTGAATAAGGATGTGAAGGTGCTAGAAAGGATATTCACAAGAAAGATTCCAGGGATAAACAACTGTAGCTATGAGGGTAAATTGGAGAGGTTGGGTCTGTTTTCTTTGGAGTAAAGAAGGCTGAGAGAAGACTTGATAGAGGTATTAAAGTTCCTGAGGGGCATAGACAAGGTCAATAGTGAGAAACATTTCCCTCTCAAGAGTACATCAAGAACGTGGGGGCACAGATCCAAGATAAAACAAAAGGAGTAGAAGTGATGTGAGGAAAAAAAACTTTCACCCAAAGAGCGGTTGGGGTCTGCAATGGACCTCCTGAGCGGGTGGTAGAGGCAAGTTCAATTGAGGTATTCAAAAGGGAATTTTATTTCTATCTGAAAAGAAAGAATGTGTAAGGTAACGGTGATCAGGCTGGGGAGTGGGACTAGGTAGGATGCTCTTTCAGAGAGCCAGTGCAGACTCGATGGGACTGTGAAGGTCCTGTGATTCTGTGAAATTCTTGCAGTTGTTTGCTTGTCAACTGCAGACAGATCATTTGGATACTGATGGCCATGCAGAATTAGCTGCCGGTTCCATGAGCAGTATGCTGCACCTGCATAGCTGCCCTCTTCTTCCCCATTCATCTCACCAGCATGGGCAGGTAGGGGGGTGTAATTTTACAGAGGCAAAGGGAGTCAAGGCTGCCAGCTGAAAAGCCAAGACCCCCACAAAGAATGCACACAGGTTTGCATATCGTATTCTCCAAATGGCAACAGGCCCACCCACTACTGGTTTAATATCAGCGGCGGAAACATGTTTTTAAAATAAATTTAGTGTGCCCAATTAATTTTTTTTCCAATTAAGGGGCAATTTAGTGCGCTCAATTCACCTACCTTGCACATCTTTGGGTTATGGGGGCGAAACCCACGCATAAACAGGGAGAATGTGCAAACTCCACGCAGACAGTGACCCAGAGCCGGGATCGAACCTGGAACCTCGGTGCCATGAGGCAGCAGGGCCAGCAGCGGAAACATGAGGCCCTTAAGTGGGCATTAATTGCCTTGCCACCATGAGGTGGATGCATGAAGGTGGCAGGCTCCACTCATGCCACCAACGTGCCCAATTACATACCCGGCCACCTCCAAACTCGCCATGGGGGAAGGCATAAAGTACCATCCAGCGGGTCATCCCTGTCTGGGCAGATCATTCACCTAGTCCTACCTCAATCTATTGCAACTTTGAAATCTATTTTCTTCATGGGACAATTTACGACTTGTGATCATCTAAGGCTTCAAACACTAATTGCTTAGATCAATGCAATGGCCAATAGTCAAGGACAGCCAAACACAGCTGCATGCTTTGGACCCTGAGTGTGCGACAGAAAGAATTTTAATAGCATGCAGCCACAGATAAACTGAGGTTCTTGTGAGTCTGACATTGGGCATTGCAGATTTTATAATAGCCTATCTGCGTGAACAATTTACAGCATGTTGCAGCTTGCATTATTTATCACAATGAGCTGACATGAAAGAATAAAGAACGAGTTTATAAATAGAAAGTCCTGGTGGGGATCCCTGTGTGGTGGGTGCGCTTATGAGAAAACTGCTCCCAAAACGCTGTGGTGAACGCAGCTGTCATTTCTTTGTATGTGCACCCATCTGGGGATGCTCCCTGCCTGGAATGTGCATTCATGAAATCTATCCTATTGTTTTTTTTCCAGAAAATGGATTACTATTGTAACTTTAATAAGAAATTGGGCTGTTAAAAAAATTTCAATTTAAGAGTAAGGAGTAATAATAGATCAATCTATGGGGAGCAGGTTCTGCCCTGTATGAGTTAACTGGTACCCACATACCACCTCACCTATAAAATTTAAATGATTGCTGCTTCTTTTTATGTATAAGATGACAAATGTAAGTTCCTTATAGCCACATGTCATAATATCCACTCATGTATATAATAAGATGCAGACAGGCAGTGATTGACACATAGGATGACCAGTAAGCACACAGAACACAGCAGCCAATCACCAGACGGGACACAACCACTATAAAGCCAGAGGGCACTAGGTTTCCCGCTCTCTCGAGACCCAGCTACTGAGACAGTCAGAGTCCACGAGCTAGCAAGTGCAAACACCATGCGGTAGCTAGTAAGTCTGGTCAGGTTACTACAAGGTCACCAGTCAGATCAGTCTCGTGTCGACCCACAGCTGAATATTTATAGCAGTTCTATAGTTAAATAAAACAGTGTTGGATCTTCTCCAGTGTTAGACGTCTCTTTCTAACTTTCCTGCATCGAGTGCAGTCCACATCAAACCAACCTGCCTAACACATCACCACATACAAGAATATACAGGACGGGTAGAATTTAATTGAGCCCACCAGGTGGCTGGGGGCGGGAGAATCGGGCAAGAATACCTGAGTCCAATGGCAGGCATTGGGAAAACTTTCTCCAATTATGTCTGATGGTGTGGAAGGGCCCCGCACGGGAATTCTACCTGCTGACAGCAGAATTCCAATCAGGATCGTTATTGAGCAACTTGAAGGCAATTATCCCTGAACCCACCAGAATTTAATGGTTGCTCATGGATTTAACGGGACACATATGGGTCTTCTGTGGCTTCCAAAGTTGCAGACTCATGAGTCGGATAGGGGAGCAGGGGCTCGTTTACAAGCACTCAGTGCCCCATTGAGGAACCCAGCATTAGGAAGGGGGTGGAGGGGTGGAGCTAAAATCCTCCACTGTCCTTGCCTCCAAACTTCTTACTCACCGTTCCCCCACACTCCTCCAGTTCCCTCCCACGACTCTATCGCACCCCATTCACCTGTTCATCTGTTTCTAGGGATCCAGTGATTAAACTTCGATTAATTACTCTCAGTTTAATATCGATTGTAAATAGTTGAGGCCCCAGTACTGATCTTTGACGCACTTCATTAATTATAATCTGCTCGGGGCAGCCCGGTGGCACAGTGGTTAGCATTGCTGCCTACGGCGCTGAGGACCCGGGTTCGAAACCCAGCCCTGGGTCACTGTCCATGTGGAATTTGCGCATTCTCCCGTGTCTGCGTGGGTTTCACCCCCACAACCCAAAGATGTGCAGGATAGGTAGATTGGCCACTCTAAATTGCCCCTTAATTGGAAAAAATAATTGGATACACTAAATTTTAAAAAAAAATCAGAATCTGTCACTTGAAAACGCTCCATTTATCTCTACTCTGTTTCCTCTCAATTAATTAATGCTATAATATATTACCCCAGACTCCATGAGATCTTATCTTGCATATTAACCTTTTATGCGGCACCATATTGAATGTCTTTTGGAAATCTAAGCATACTATAGTCTTCATCTAACCTATTAGTCACATCCTCTTTTTAAAAAAAATTTAGATTACCCAATTATTTTTCCCAATTAAGCGGCAATTTAGCGTGGCCAATCCACCTACTCTGCACATTTTTGGGTTGTGGGGGCGAAAACCACGCAGACACGGGGAGAATGTGCAAACTCCACACGAACAGTGACCCAGAGCCGGGATCGAACCTGGGACCTCAGCGCCGTGAGACGGTTGTGCTAACCACTAGGCCACCGTGCTGCCCTACTAGTCACATCCTCAACTCTAATTGTGAAATACTATTTCCCTTTGAGAAAACAATGTCGACTTTGTTTGATCACATTATTGTATTATTTTCTAAGTACACTGTTAAACTTCCTTAACATCAGCCCACAGTAATGTTTAACATCTGATGTCAAACTAACCGGCCTGTACTCACCTGTTTTCTCTCTCCCTCACTGGCAGACAATGGTAAACGAATGTTGGCGCAAACATTTGACAAAACATTGTGGCAATGGGAAATGGTGGCTGGAATTCTCCGGCTGTTGGGGTTCTCTATTCCGCCAGCAGGGTATACCCGCCCACGAGTTTCCGGTCGGCGTGAGGTGGCTTCAATGGGAAACCCCATTGTCAAGCAGCAGAAATATCAAATTCCACTGCCAGCGAATGACACTGCTGAGAAACAAGTGGCTGGGGGACCGGTCAATCCCGCCCAAGGTTGCTGGACAGGAGATATGCATCCAGAGGTTTGCAAACATACTTTCCAAATCTTCTTTTGTAAAACATTCACAATGTTCTTATTTTCAGATTCGCTTGATTATTTTAAACAATTGCAATACTGTTGCTCGTTTGTTGAGTCACTGAATTCGGATTTAAAAAATTCTGTACCAGTGACAATCCGTTATAGAATCATATAATGGTACTATGCCTCCCACCTCAGTGATGACCAGTCCAGAAGTCGAAAGATAGCAGATATTCATCCCTTTACTGAACAAAAAGGTCTTTAGCAGGGCCATCTGGAACTGCAAAACATTTCTCTCTGTGTCACTGGATAAAATTCATTTCCTGAACACACTGACTAAACTATCATTTTGAACATTTTCCAAGTATCTCTTCTATTGTCAGACACATCTGGGCATGGCCGTGCTCCTGTAATAGAGTAAGATTTGTTTAGGCTTGACCTATGGGAACATGGTTTGCGATAAAAGTGCACCAACGTTTTGACATTTATTTCAACTACCCACCATTTTCAAAGTTGGGCATTGGCATTGAAAATGGAGACTCTTTAGAATACCCGGCGATTTTGCCCAAGAGTCATAACGGCTCCCCAGCAAAGGGAATTCTTGAGGACCCACTCCATTGTTACATGCATTCACCCATCACATCCAGAATACAGCAGTGTGTAGAGTGGCCAGGTGATACAGCATGGTAGCCTAGTGGTTAGCACAGTTGCTTCACAGCTCCAGGGTCCCAAGTTCGATTCCTGGCTGGGTCACTGCCTGTGCGGAGTCTGCACGTTCTTCCCTTGTCTGAGTGGGTTTCCTCCAGGTGCTCCGGTTTCCTCCCACAGTCCAAAGATGTGCGGGGGTTAGGTGGATTGGCCATGTTAAATTGCCCTTAGTGTCTGAAAAATGTTGTGGGGATGGGGTAGATACATGGGTTCAGTGGGGTGCTCTTTGTAAGGGCCATTGCAGACTCAATATGCTGGGGCGATATCACAATAATTTTCTATCCCAACACTTCTTTCCAACAAGCTCCATAACCGGGGTGGGAAATCAACCGCCAATGTAGCACGGCTTACCAACTACCCAACACATTCATACCTTCAAGCTGTCTTGCCTGAGGGGCGGGGGGTGGTCAGATAGGAATCAGCTACCCACACAGCAGTGGCAAGTAGTGAATTAGTGGCAATTCAGTGCCCACTTGGGGTAGAAAATTGGTAATGTCGCCGGAATCTTGCAGATGGCAGCCTTACTGAGCGTAAGTACCACCTGGAGACGGCTTCCTAGCGGTAGGCTGCAGAGTGGCGAGAACTCCTACAATTTATTAAAGGGTGAAGAGGAAGCCTTCACCTGAGGAAGGAGCTGCGCTCCAAAAGCTAGTGATTCGAAACAAACCTGTTGGACTTTAACCTGGTGTTGTAAGAAGATTTAACATGATAGAGATGGACTGCTTACACCGCCCCCACCCTGATCCCGCTAGCAATGTGAGAAAATGATCGGCTATACAAATTCACCAGTGAAGGTTAGTAACCGAGTGATATTCCCTTTTGATATCCAGCCTGCAGACAACCTCCACGGATATACAGCATTGCCATTGGCAGTGAAGACCATCATCTTAATAAAAGCAAATTACTGCGGATGCTGGAATCTGAAACGAATGAGAAAATGCTGGAAAATCTCAGCAGGTCTGGCAGCATCTGTAGGGAGAGAAAAGAGCTAACGTTTCGAGTCCGATGACTCTTTGTCAAAGCTAACAGACAGAGAAAGTGGGGAATATTTATACTGTGGAGTGAGAATGAAAGATGAGTCAAAGCCACAGAAACCCAGGGCAACCAGGTGCTAATGGCCACAGAAACCAAGGGGAAAGAGTGCTAATGGCAGTCCCCAGAGAGAACAAAAGATGTGAAAGGCCAAACAGCAGAGAAACTAACATCAGAGGGTGAACTGAAGATGTGGGAGGGGTGGAAGGGGGAAGCAAAGTGGAGAAAGGGTAAGGAAAGGTATGGGGGGGAGGGGTAAAATATATATTAAGACAGACAAGAAATGGTAAAAGACAGTTGAAATGAAATGGGATAAACACAAATGGGTCAAGATGGGGTAGAGCTGATCATCTGAAGTTGTGAATTCGATGTTGAGACCGGAAGGGCTGTAGCGTGCCTAACCGGAAGATGAGATGTTGTCCCTCCAGTTTGCGTTGAGCTTCACTGGACCATTGCAGCAGGCCAAGGACAGACATGTGGGCATGGGAGAAGGGTCTCTTGTTAAAATGGCAAGCAATGGATAGAAGACCATCATCTTACTGAACCTTTATATTCAATTAGAAGACATATCTGTACAACGTGTTATTATTGCAAGTATTATTGCATCTTTTAGGGGAAATTAACCATATATTTGAACCAGAGTAAGATACAGAGCTATGAAATGGTGAAGTGAGATGAGCTCTATCCCCCAGCACACTCGCAGTGGTCTCTTTGTGTACTATAGACTTTTAATGAAAATGAAATGAAAATGAAAATCGCTTATTGTCACGAGTAGGCTTCAACGAAGTTACTGTGAAAAGCCCCTAGTCGCCACATTCCGGCGCCTGTCCGGGGAGGCTGGTACGGGAATCGAACCGTGCTGCTGGCCTGCTTTAAAAGCCAGTGATTTAGCCAAGTGAGCTAAACCAATCCCATTTTACTTGGCTACTTCCAAGTTAACGGAAGGAACATTAATCTAAATTAATTATTATTAACTTTAACATCAATCAATCAGCGTGCACAGGTATTTTTCACCAGGGCAAACACTCTCATTACTTTCATCATGGAAAACAGCAGATGACTCAGAAGGCAGCCATCTTGAAATATCTTTCAAACTAAGTTAAGCTTATTGAAGAAATGAACAAACTGTGTTCTAATTGATATGCCTTGAGATAATAGGTTGATGTATGATAGACATCCTTCAAAATTGATAAATGCCATCATGGATTTAGGGTGGGGTAATTCCAGCAACATATGTATCACCAGTAATACCTGTTTACGGATGGGTTTCAGAAGAAGAACTTTGGGGTCATAGGACTTCATAGGGCTTTTCTATCACAGAATCCCGACAGTGCTGAAGGAGGCCATTCGGCCCATCTGAGTCTGCACTGACCGTTCAAAGCAGCACTCTATCCATGTCCACTCCGTCCTACCCCAATCCCATAACGTAACCTACACACCCGTGGACACTAAGGGGCAACTTAGCACACCCTATCCACCTAACCCACACATCTTTTGACTGTGGGAGGAAACTGGAGCACCTGAAGGAAACCCACGCAGACACAGGGAGAACGTACAAACTCCACACAGACAGTGAACCAAGGCCGGAATTGGCAGCAGTGAGGCAGCAGTGCTAACCACTGCACCATAGTGCCACCTGTGCCAATGAAGTTCAGCAGTGTGCCCTGTTTGAACAAAATCTTGTAAATAAACCCCTTGCACTGTGTTATACAAACTCGACATGTGCCACCTTTAATTCTTTCTCTTTGCGGTAAAGCAAAGAATATAACAGATTGTGGGTACCTTTAAGAGTAAACCCAGTCTTACTTGCTCTTTGAAGCTTGTATTTAACAGTTGGGCTTTTCTCCAGCTGTGGTTATCTCTGGGCAGGAAGAGGAAAGGAAGAGTATAAACCAGTGTTTGTACACAGTATCACAAAAAAAAGGTTGTGTATCATCAGAATGTTTTCTGCTGCCTAATTTGGAAAATGGATATTCATCAATAAAACAGGGTGCATCTGGTTGTGTCAATATTGCATTTACATGTGGGCAGTTATCTGGATGTGTTGGTATGTGACTAAGAGACTTCTGGCTGTTTGTGGGTTTGGCTGAGTGGGTGGAAAATGACCATCCAGGAAATGACTCTGTGTCTAGATATGTGGCGGATATCTGAGTGTGCTGGTGGTGTATGAGGGTCTGGGTGGGGTACTAATATATGGACAGTGTATGAGAATGTGGGTGGGTTATGAGTGTGTGGATAGCATGGCGGTGGAAAATATATGACTGCATGGGCAAGTGTACGAATGTGTATGAGATAACTATGCCATAAGAGAGAAACTGCACCTCTAGCCACATGGTCTTCTTTAGTGCTGTAATGAGTGTGATGTCCTCTGCCCTAGGCTGAGCTAAATCCCAAGTGTTCACTCACAGAGATCCTAACACAAGTGATATCTATCACATAGGAGTTTCATCCATTTGATCGTGGTGCATTCTACAATGGTTGGGATTGAGGGTGGGCCTCCTCTTGCAGCTGCAGAGGTGGAAGCATCAGCCGTCTTTTTTAATTAATTAAATTTATTATTTATGTCATCAGAAGAATAATGCACTACGTATTTTATTATCTGACCAAAGTGTATTTTAAAAATCGAAAAGTCTCCTCTCTGGGATTGTCTATTCAACTTGTCACCAACATTACACAATAAGGCAGAAATCAAACTCAAGAGCCCAATTTTAATTTCAGTGAACACAACAAGTGAGGCAGAAAGCCTTCCTGGCCTCAGCATCATGAGGTCTGGGGCCTCAGCTGCAGAGCTGAGGGGAAGCAGCAGCTGGTCAACATGTAAGGCTTGGGTGGCAGGAGGCCTCATCCAGGAACTGAAGGAATGGATTTTAGCACTCCAGTAAGTTGTAGGTTGAGGGTTTGGAAGGAGCTTGTGATCAGTGGATAGTCCAGGGTTACGATTACTGGCTCAAGATAGGTTATATAAAAGAAAAACGTACCTCTTCCCGTTAGGTCAGCTTGGTGGAAATGACACAGATCTCTAGTTAAAATAACATTCAGGATTCGCTGATGTCCTTGGGGCCTGGCATTTAACGATGGACCCTACTCAGAAGTGCAAGTTAAAATGGAGGCCATTTGGGCAAGGAGAAGGATCTCAGTGGGCAAGAACCACAGGCAATTACAAATTTCTGCTTAACTTCTACTGGGCTGGAAAGAATTAAAATTGCTCCTCAAATATTGTTTATCAAAGGTTTGAGTATGATTCTCAATCTCAACTTTACCAACGGTCTTGCCGTTGCCTGCCAACCAGCCAGAAGGTGCAGTCTGAAACTGGGTGCCTAGGCCCATAGCCCTCCAAATCCACCTGCAGTCTTTTCAACTGAAGATTAGCAGCTTTCTGCCATCGATGCTGCAGTCATTGGAGAGGCGCCTTGTAGGAGCCCAAAAGACAGGCACTAAGGGAATACAAAAGAACTATTTGCTTATTTATGTATGCATTAAGTCATCATTAAATGTATTCAATTTGAACTGGAATATGTATTTTTTTCTGGTTTTCATTTGTGAGTTGGAAAAAGCATGATGTGATAATAAATAATTGAGAAAAATTAAGAAATAGAGCCATAGGGTAAGAGAGGTCTACAACTCAGAAAAGGCTCTTCAACCATTCTGCTCTGGTCAAAAACAGCCACCTAACTATTCTAATTCCATTTTCCAGCACTTGACCCATAGCAAGTGCACATCTCCTTAAATATCATGAGGGTCTCTTTCAGGCAGTGAGTTCCAGACTCCCACAACCCTCTGGTTTTATCTCACATCCCCTCCTGCCACTTACCTTAAATCGATGCCCCCTGGTCACTGGTCCCTTCACCTGTCTGCTCTATCTATGCCCCTCATAGTTTTAGACATCTCAATCATGTCCCCTATCAGTCTCCTCTGCTCCAAGGAAAACAACCCCAGCCTATCCAATCTCTCTCCCCAACTAAAACTCTCCAGCACAGGGAACATCCTGGCAAATCTCCTCTGCATCGTTTCTAGTGCTACCACGTCCCTTCTATAGCGTAATTCATGAACTGCACACATTTCTCTAGCTGTGGCCCAACCAACATTTTATACAGTTCCAGCGTAACCTCCCTGCTCTTAAACTCTTCTGGGTGGATTTTGTTTATGCCTCAGCTAATAAAGGCAAGTACACCATTTGCCTTCTTTTTTTAAATTTTTTTTTTAAAATTTAGAGTACCCAATTAATTTTTTCCAATTAAGGGGCAATTTAGCGTGCCCAATCCACCTATCCTGCACATCTTTGGGTTGTGGGGGCGAAACCCACGCAGACACGGGGAGAACGTGCAAACTCCACACGTACAATGACCCAGAGCCGGGATCGAACCTGGGACCTCGGCGGCGTGAGACTGCAGTGCTAACCACTGCACCACCATGCTGCCCACCATCTGCCTTCTTAAGCACTTTATCCACCTGCCCTGCTACCTGAAGGGACCAGTGTACATGCATACCAAGCCTCTGATCGCCAGTGCTTCCCAGGGTCCTGCCATTCATCATGTATTCCATTGCCTTGTTTGTCCAGCCCAATGTGGGCCTGTTATTGAATGGTGAAGTATGGTTGAGTTTACTTCTCATGGATTATTTTATCTCCTAGAGCCCAACACTGTAGTTGCCCTTCCTTCACTTCCTGTCGGCTTTTGTAATAATAGAAGAATGTAAGAAAAGAAGCAGGAAAAGGCCATATGGCCTCTGGAGCTTCTTCCATCATTTAGTAAAATCCATATTAAAAATAGAAAATGTCAGAAACATTCAACAGAGCTGGCAGCAACTGTGAAAATAGAAACTGGGTGTACAAGCTATTATATTGTTACATTTTTCACACAGAGCTAGGGACTAATTGTTATGCAGATCCTGTGCGCCACATTTACTGCAGTACTGCAGTCAGGTGCTGTGCATCAACGTGTCAGTCCAGCAGCCACATGCAGAGCTGTAAACAAAATCCACCCAATGAAGTTCCAGCATTTTGAGTCAAAAAGTCTTGCCTCAAACCTATATAAACCAGAAGATCTAACATGGTGGCAGGAGGTGTCTGGGAGTAAGAGTCAAACATTTTCAAAGGATTTAATGTTGTATCAGCTGGAGAAAAGTCAACCCAAATTAGTTCCCGAGAGAGAAACTGAGTGAAATCATGTGACAATGAAATGGACGCTGCCACAGATTTCTAAAATGCACCACTGAAGAGGAAAGGGTCAGTGACATTGTTTTGTCATCAGGAAAGAAAGGGTCAAAATTGTTTCATCGCTGGGAGGTGAGTGGGTTTCCTCCGGGTGCTCCGGTTTCCTCCCACAGTCCAAAGATGTGCAAGTTAGGTGGATTTGCCATGCTAAATTGCCCTTAGGTTAGGTGGGGTTGCTGGTTTACGGGGATAGGGTGGAGGTGTGGGGTGAAGTGGCGTGCTATTTCCAAGAGCCAGTGCAGACTCGATGGGCCAAATAGCCTCTTTCTGCACTGTAAATTCTATGATTCTATGATGACAGCAAAATCCCAGACAAATGTTGAAAAATTCAGCAAACATCTCCAGCCAAAGTAAAATCATTGGATCTAGTCACTTGAATTGCAGAGCCTGAGACAGGAACCAGGTGAACTTGTTCACAATTCCTTAAATTTGAAAAATGCAGCCAGAAAATGTAAACTTAAAGAAACAGATGGAAGGGTGAATGATCAGTTCATTTGGTGTTCTTCACACCATGATGTACAAAAGGTTTCTATTGGAAAGGACAAGCTCATAATATCACAGGCTGTAGACACAGCCCGAGCACATGAAGCCAAGAGTAGGCAGATGAAAATCCTAACTACCCAAGCAGCTTCAGTTAGTTCAAGAGAAAAGGAGCAATGTTGATGCAGTGAGACAGCAACAAGCGAATGCACATCAGTCAGAAAAATATGTGCAAGTGTTGCGGTCAACCATAAGTTCACGGACCGAAGAAAATGTCCTGCACACAGATCAAACTACAGAGCTCGTGGAAAAGATGTGCAGAAGAAAGAATGAAGATGGCAAATGAGTCATCAGAGACAGAGCAATAGGATGAGTAAAATGGAAGAGAGACAAATATTTCCACACAATGGATGAAAACTCTGGGCGGATTCTCCATAGCCCGACGCCAAAATCGTGAACGGTGAATAGGTGGAGAATGGCTTCCGACGCCGGAATCAGGCAGGCACCGGTTTGACACCAGGTCATGATGCTCTGTGCCCCCCAGTTGCAACCCCGTTGGTATGTGATTAGCCGCGATGTTCCGCCTCTGATGGGCTGAGTTCGCAACAGCGAAGCCTCGTGTGGTCCCAGCGATCAGGAGCCTGGCGTGCCAGCTGCGGAGAGAGAAAGAGAGGGTGTGCGGATAGTGCCCAGCGCCGCCACTCTCAGCCGGGATCCGTGCCCCCTTATCCCCTATATCCTCTTTCCCCTACATCCCCTTCCCCCATATCCCCTTCTCCCATATCCCCTTCCCCCATAACCCCTTCCCTGTAACCCCCTTCCCCATATCCCCTTCCTCATATTCCACTTCCCCATATCCCCCTTCCCCCATATCCACCATAATCCCCCTTTCCCCATATCCCCCATCCCCATATCCCCATTCCCCCATATCCCCCTCCCCCATATTCCCCTTCCCCCATATTCCCCTTCCCCATTATCCCCCCTGCCCCCTATCCCCGTCTGTCTGTCTAACCATGCATGTTGTATTGTGTATTGCAGAACCAAACGTCGACCCAACCGTCCTCGCGGATGGCGACCGCCCCCAGGACGATCCAGGGCAGCCACGAGCCAGGAACAGACCCGGAGCACCAGGGAGACGACACCCCCATCTAGTGCGAGTGCAGCGACGCCGGCGGGCCAGACCCAGCGACGAGACCAGCAACAGGAAAAGGCCTCCGTCGCAGCCGACGCAGGATACACGTACCCAGGACACACCCTACCCAGGACAATGACGCCCAGGACACCGATGCACAGAACACTTGCATACAGGACACTGATGCCCAGGACACTGACGCCCAGGACACCAACGCCCAGGACACCAACGCCCAGGACACTGACGCCCAGGACACTAACGCACAGGACACTGACGCCCAGGACACCAACGCCCAGGACACCAACGCCCAGGACACTGATGCCCAGGACACTAACGCACAGGACACTAACGCACAGGACACTGATGCCCAGAACACCGACGCCCAGGACACTGACGCCCAGGACACTGACGCCCAGGACACTGACGCCCAGGACACTAACGCACAGGACACTGACGCCCAGAACACCGACGCCCAGGACACTGACGCCCAGGAAACTGACGCCCAGGACACTGACGCCCAGGACACTAACGCACAGGACACTGACACCCAGAACACCGACGCCCAGGACACTGACGCCCCGGACACTGATGCCCAGGACACTTGCATACAGGACACTGACGCACAGGACACTGACGCCCAGGACACTTGCATACAGGACACTGACGCACAGGACACTGACGCACACGACACCCACACACAGGGGACGGATGGATGAGAATCATCACTCCAGGGGACCCTGGACTTCGGGTCGGATGAGGAGCACAACATTACGCCACTGCTATCTCCTACACCCTCTGCCATCGCAGAGACACTCACCTCGGTTGGGCACTTTAGCGATGAGGCATCTGGGACACTAACTGGTGCGCACAACACAGCTGTCCCGGTACAGCAGGTGGAGGCAGGAGCAGCCGAGAGGCCGGGCGGTCGGAGGGCAGCCCGGCGAAAGCAACCATCTGCTGCCCAGACGGGTCCCAGGTTCCTGGGGTTACCACACCCACCCATAGACCCGATGGAGTCAGGGACCAAGGGACGACCGAAGTGGGTGACGGCCGGCTTGCAGCGGCTGCAGACGCAGGTGGAGGGGTCCACTCCCGTCCAGGAGCAGGGAGTGGTGCCGGTCATGCATGCCACCCAGGCCGAAACCACACGGGCCAGCAGCAGATCGCAGAGGTGCTCAACGCCGTGGCCCAGTCTCAGCAGGCCATGGCGCAGTCCCAGCAGGCAATGGCCCAGTCTCAGCAGGCCATGTCGCAGTCCCAGCAGGCAATGGCCCAGTCTCAGCAGGCCATGGCACAGTCCCAGTAGACAATCGGCCAGTCTCTGCAGGCCATCGCTGAGGGCATCAGCGCCATTGCCCAGGTACTGGCCGGCGTCGCCCAGACACAGACAGGGATGGCCAACTCCCTGAGCTCCATGGCTGCAAACCTGCAGACCCGTGTTGATACCAGGGTGGGCCTCCAGGACTGGCAGCGCAAGGTGTCGAGGGGGAGGGCGTCAGATGCTCAGTCCGTTCGCATCCACGACCCATGTAGAGGCTCGGGGGCCATCAGGCACCCGAGGGAGGAGGAGGTGCTGGGTCGTGTTCCGGGTCTCCCTGTAGGGGAGATCCCGGAACACCGCGACACCTCGGACTACCCCCCTTCCATCCCAGGTGCATCTGCTGGGCAACGGGCAGGACAGGCTGGCAACTCGCCATCCCAGGCGCCCGAGCCACAGTCTGGCCCATCTTGGCCGGGTTGCCCCAGGAAACGGCCACCAAACGGGTCTCTAGTCACACGGCAGGAATCACAGGAGTCCTCCAGTTCTGCTGTACCATCTGGGGAACCACCTAGACGTAGTCAAAGGGCCCACAAGGCCAAAAAATTAGACACTGAGTAAGTTGGCACGGGTGCAAGGCACAGATTAGTTATAGGGGCTAGGGCACATATATGAAATGTTTGTTATTATAATCACTTTTGTGGTGATATGCATCACTGTCTCTACACAAGGCGTTAATGTAAATACACTACAACTAAGTAAACACTAGAGGGAGCACCGGAGTTGTCATGATCTGCAAACATGCAGCTAATGAACACTTAGAGTAGGACACAACCAATGAGCAGTCAAGACACCCAGAGGCGGCATTACCACAAGGGGGCACTTCACAATCCATATAAAAGGACAGGGCACACATGCTCTGCCTCTTTCCACAGACATCTAGAGAGTACATCAGGGTTGACACCCAGCATGTGGCTTGGAGCAGGCTGGTAAAGATAGACTGAGTTACTACAGCTAGATTAGCATGGAGTCAAACTCATTTAAGAACTGTGTTAATAGTTCCACAAACAAGTTGAACTCATTTCATAGTCTGGAGCTTCCTTTGTCAAAGCATACATCAAGGAAGCAGCTTATGCCGCACCTACAGAAGCTGCCTTTGTGCTCTTCCGATGCGGGTGGGGTTGTGGTGTGAGGTGAGCACCAGTGTGTGAGGGGGGCTAGAACGTCGGCCTCACGTGAGTGTGACCCCCCTCCCCCCCAGGTCGCCCTCGCCATCCCCCCGGGCAGAGGACGGGACCGTGCGCTGCAGTGTCACAGCCGCATGCAGAGACGGTCCGGGTGGAGGGTGGTACTGTGACCATGGGTCAGACATTGTCCAACGATGTAAAGCCCAGAGCTCATCGCAGAGCGGGTTGTCATCATCTTCCATGGCCTGCAATAGACACGCTTCCACCGGCGACCGTGTGAGCCCAGCCCGTTGTGCCGCAGGTGGATGTGCAATGGAGGGGTGGTGTGCATGCGGGTGGGGTGAGGGTGGTTGGTGGTGGGTGGGTGGGGTGAGGGTGGCCGGCTGGTGCCATAGTGTGCAGTCTGTGCCCATACTCGGCGATTCCCACGCCCCCCCTAATCCGTGAACCGGGTGGCTTTCAGCCTGTCCCGTGCCCGCTGGCCCAGCCGGTAACGGTGGGCAGCCTCCCCTCCATGTCCAGCCCGTCTGTCCTGACCATTGCCCCCATCCCCTTCATCTGGGGATGTCTGCGCCTCGTCTTGTTGTTCCTCCCCCTCCTCTGCCTGCAGCCCATCACCCCTCTGCTGGGCTATATTGTGTAGGAAGCAGCAAACCACAATGATGTGGCCGACCCTATCTGACGGGTACTGGAGGGCTCCTCCAGAGCATCCAGGCACCTGAAACGCATCTTTAGCAGCCCAAAGCACCTCTCTATCACACCCCTAGTCGTTGCATGGGCATCGCTGTAGCGGTTCTCCGCGTCAGTCTGTGGCCTCCGTACAGGCGTCATCAGCCAGAATTGCAACGGGTATTGTCGCCCAGCAACCAGCTCCTCAGGCGGGGGCGGGGGGCGGGGGGGGGCGCCCCTCGAACATGGTGGGGATGAAAGATTGCGCCAATATGAATGAGTCATGTACGCTGCCTGGGTACCGGACGCAGACGTGCAGGATCCTCATGGGGTGGTCGCAGACCACCTGAGTGTTCATGGAATAGGTCCCCTTCCTATTCGTGAACAGGGCCCTGTTATCCGCAGGTGGCCACACGACGAAGGGCATCCCATCGATTGCCCCCGGACCATGGGCATCCTGGCCGCTGCAGCGAATCCCGCTGCCCGGGCATCCTGGCTGGCCCGGTGCACAGAGAATTGGATGTAGCGGTCCGCAATGGCATATAGGGCATCTGTCACTGGACGGATGCACCGGTGCTCCGATGCCTGCGAGATGCCGCACAGGTCCCCACTCGGCACCTGGAATTACCCCATGGCATAGAAGTTCATGGCCACGGGGACACGGGGAGAGGGTGTCCTCCCCCAGTGCCACGTGGTGCCAGGTGTGCCATCAGGTGGCAGATGCGTGCCACGGTTTCCCGGCTCACACGCAGTCTGCTCCTGCATGCCTGGTCCGTGAGGCACATGGTCAGGCGGACATCCCCCCCCCCCCCCCGGCCCCCACCCTCCCAACCCCCCCCCCCCCCCTCCTCCCCGGCACGCACCCTCTCTATCACGAACCCTCTCCAACCACACCCCCCTCCTTCCCGGCACGCACCCCTCCCAACACCCTCCCCCCAGCCACTCCCCCTCTAGCCCCTCCCCCCAGCCCCTACCCCCCGGCACGCACACTCCAACGGCTCCTGCGACCCCCTCCCCACCACCTGCGGCCGTGCCGTCACTTCTCCGGTGGCCGCCCCACGCCAACACCTACCTCCGCGCTGGCCAGCATCAACCATCACGACTGGTTGACGCCGTTAAATAGGTGGTTTGATTTACGCCAGCGTGACCCGTTGTCACATTAGCAGGTCTTCGGCCCATCCGGCCAGGAGAATTGGGGCGGACCCGGGGCCCGTTGCGTCGCGCCTGTCCTTGACATTTTCCGAGGTGCACGGCGCGATTTACGTCGACGGAATTTTTGGGGGGTCGGAGAACATCACAGGGCGGCCGGGGGGTCGGAGAATCCCGCCCGTGATTGTTAGGTGAATTGGACTTTATGAATTCTCCCTCCATATACCCGAACAGGCACCAGAGTGTGGCAACTAGGGGACTTTCACAATAACTTTATGGCAGAGTTAATGTAAGCCTGCTTGTGACGCTAATAACGATTATTATAAATAAGGATTATTATTATAACAGCGGGAATATGAAGCATCCTTCCACAAATCCTGGGCGGGATTGTCCGGGAATCGGCGGGGCGGGCAGAAACGGCGCAATGGAGTGGCGGGAACCACTCCGGCGTCGGGCCGCCCCAAAGGTGCGGAATCCTCCGCACCTTCAGGGCCTAGGCTGACGCCGGAGTGGTTTGCGCACCGCCGGCCGGCATGGAAGGCCATAGGCACACCAGCCAGGGCCGAAGGGACTCCGCCAGCCAGCGCGGGTCCGCGCCTGCGCAGGTGCATCAGCGGCTGCTGACGTCATCCCCGCGCATGGGCAGGGGGGGTTCACCTTCGCGACGGCCATCGTGGTGGGCCTGATCGCGGGCCAGGCCACCATGTGGGCACCCCCCCAGGGTCAGATCGATCCACGCCCTCCCCCCCCCCCCCCAGGACCCCGGAGCCTGCCCGCGCCGCCAGGTCCCGCCGGTAAGGGACCAACTCCAATTCACGCCGGTGGGACCTGCATAGAACGGGCGGGACTTCGGCCCATCGCTGGCCAAAGAATCGCTTTCTGGGGGGGGGGGGGGGGGCGCTGCGAGCGTCCGCCGACCGGCGCAGCGCGATTCCCGCCCCCATCAAATCTCCGGGGCCAGAGAATTCGGCAGCCGGCGAGGGCGGGATTCACGCTGCCCCCCGGCGATTCTCCGACCCGGCGGGAGGCTTGGAGAATCCATATCCCACTCAGCCAAGTATAGCATGGCTCCTCCATGCCAATGCAGACAGTAGAAGCTTAAGAATGCTGATGGTGTGCGCCATGGTGTTCCTTATGACACAACAGGTTTCATTGTCAATCTGTTGTGAACATGTGCATGGGTTCTGGATTAGAGTCACAAACTATGTCTTGCTCGGATACTCTTTCACCGAGGTGTCAGCCTTTGACTTGTCATGATGGATCAAATACAAGTGGCACAGTAGCCTTTGCAGATTGAAGGAATCATGAATAGGCATACACTGACATGTTATGCAAAGTGTGGTCACAAATCAGCTACACACTGGGTGAGTGGAATCCCTTTTTATTGATGAAAATGGCTGATTTTCAATGTGTGTTTGGTCAAGGGAACCTGCACCATAAAGAATCTTGCAACCTTACTATTCCAACTTAAGACAAGTAGAGAAAAGACCCAAATGCAATTGTATCAGAAGTCAACAGGAATAATTTGGCAACTAACATATACGCAGTTCATGATCCCTTTAACCAGGGGATGTTTCATTTTGTTTAATATGTGTTCAGCTGTGCAGTGTTAAGGAAGGATGTAAGCTAGAGCATGAAGTTCAAAAATAGCAGTGCTGGTTTCAAATCAACATTGTACATTGATTAACAACATGATCCACTTCCCCTACATACTGCTGCTAGTTGTTAGGGGTGCACATGCAAATTCCTTTATCGAGATTTCAGCTCCCCCCCTGTGGAGCCAAGTTCAGAGGTGATGGGAGTTGTTTAATCAGGTGGGGAGAGTGCAAATGGGGACCAGGACACCTCCCTGCCTTCCCTAATCAGGGCAGGAGGTTGATGAGTGGCCATCCCACCTGGAGGCCAATTGAGGCCATTAAATAGCCACATAAGGGGATTATACAAAGGCCATCTACATTTCATGAGCCAAATCTAGCCAACCAGAGCTGCGTCATCAGGGACAAAGGACCCTGCAACCTTCCCTTCAAATTCTTAATGGTTGGAACATTAACAATTTCAAGAACCAGACCAAGGGATGCACACCCTTTGTCAAAGCTAAAGTAGAGACACACTTGAACCCCGCCCCTAGCTGGGAGGACCAGTCATGCGGTCTTGCTGTACTGCAAATCAGTCTGCCATCTTCCATCCACTAAGTAGCAGGAACGGACTCGCTCCATGCTTGAATGTCTGGCTTCATTTATACTTTTCCCAATAGAACTTCCATACCGTCACCTGTAAGGCTAGTTCACCCCTCTCAAAAGGAGAAATAAAAATCAAAACAGCTTACTGTTAATGGCGAGGTGGTGAAAGGAGAAGTCTGAGCTGGTTAAATCACCTCCTGCCCATAATACTTGTGACATTTACCAGCCAGTTAGCTAACATTTTGACTATTGGATTTAACTGAATTTTTAAATTTGTGAATGTAACTGCATATCCTCGAACCTATTAACTATTTGAAGCAGTTTTATAAATATACGTTGATATCTGGGGAGGGATTGGCAGCGTGACATTCACTGGTGGTGGGATTCTCTCTTCCCGCCACTTGTCAATGGGATTTCCCATTTAAGCCACCCCACACCGCCAGGAAACCCACGGGCGGGGGTGCATTACCGAAATGAGAATCCCAACGGCCAGAGAATTCCAGCCCTGAAATATGATTTAACCAGGATGTGAATTAAAAATATTACCAAGGCAGTTCATTCTTTTCCTTAAATGTATGATTTTATTTTTTAGGTGCAATGGGCTCTGTCTGGTGCCTCTTTTTATTATAAAGACGATTATTCAGGCACAGGAACAAAGTGGGTACCCAGAAAGCAATTTTTAAGACGTGGTAATTTTCTTCAACTAGTCACATCTTGATAAAATTTGAGCTAAATTTAAATATGTTAATCAACACCTGCAATGTGCCAATAATATATAATGGATGAGTAATCTCGTTATGCAGCAACAGAAAAGGGCTAAAAATACGTTTTATTTTAAAGTTTAATTTTTGAAGCTTAAAATTGTGCCTGAAACTTTCAGTCATGTTGTTAGTTTGTAAAAGTTTGGCATTGTGTATTAATTTTTTTAAAAATCAATTTAATGTACGCAATTCATTTTTTTCAATTAAGGGGCAATTTAGTATGGCCAATCCACCTAGCCTGCACAACTTTGGGTTGTGGGGCGAAACACACGCAGATACAGGGAGAATGTGCAAACTCCACACAGTCAGTGACCCAGAGCCGAGATCGACCATGGGACCTCGGCGCCGTGAGGCAGCATAGAATCGTAGAATCACAGAATTTACAGTGCAGAAGGAGGTCATTCGGTCCATCGAGTCTGCACCGGCTCTTGGAAAGAGCACACTACTTTAGCCCATGTTTCCACTCCATTCCCGTAACCCAGGAGTCTGAGCTAACATTGTTTGGACACTAAGGGCAATTTATCATGGGCAATCCACCTAACCTGCACATCTTTGGACTGTGGGAGGAAACCGTACACCCGGATGAAACCCACGCAGACATGGGGAGAATGTGCAGACTTCGCACAGACAGTGACCCAAGTCAGGAATCAAACCTGGGACCCTGGAGCTGTGAAGCATCTGTGCTAACCATTGTGCTACCGCGCTGCCCCTTCATTTTGTATTAATGACTGCTGATTAGTAGATTAGTAGATTCCTTCCCCAAAATATACTTGGGGTGGATTTTGGTAAATTTCCACTGGTGTGATCCTATCGACAGGTATATTTACGAGGGTCTGAATACGTGCACCCACTTCTCTGGATGCCTTATAATCCAGGCAATGCAACAGTTACTTGAATGCTCACACACTGCAGTGAATTTTTTTAATTTGCTCATGGGACGTGGGCGTCGCAGGCTGTGCCAGCATTTATTGCCCTTCACTAATTGCTCTTTACTAATTGCCCATGAGGGGACAGTTAGGAGTCAACCACATTGCTGTGGGGCAAAGTCACATATAGGCCAGACCTGGTAAGGATGGCAGATTTCCTTCCGTAAAGAACATTAGTGAACCAAATGTCTTTTTACGACAATCGCCAATGGTTTTCTGGTCATCGTTACACTTTTAATCCAGATTTTTATTGAATTCAAATTTCACCATCTGTAGCGTTCAGGATTTGAACCTGGGACCTCAGGGTACTCTGGGTCTCTGGATTACTCGTCCAGTGACAATAACACTACTCCACCGCCTCCCCACAATTTTAGTCATTATTAGGCTCAAAGCAGAATAAATTGAGATTCTCTTTCTTCAGTAACTTTATTTGTTTCATTCATTCTCAACCAACTCATGTGTCCATCACACACATTTACTGCAAATATCTAGTGAAAAAATACTAGCGCCAGGTTTTTGCAGCCTCGATGTGTCTCCCCTTAGTGGATGTGGCGGGCCACTTAAATTGCTGTTTACTTTGACGGGACTGTAATATCCCACCAGATGGGAGGACCTGTAAAATCCTGGCCAAATTACTTTCTGTTGCAGATATCGCACTCTTCATCATACCCCCAACTCTTTGTTGCAACCTCCCCTCCCCACGATAGAAAACCACCAACCCACGCCCCCCCCTTCCCAAGCCCCCATTGCCCAGGCTGAAGACTAGGACTGCTTGCAGTCTCAGCTCGAGGTGGGAGTCACGTAATATGTCTCTACTTTGGCTTTGACAAAGGGTGTATATACCTTTGCCTGGGTTCCTGGGATTGCTAACTTACAACCATTAAGAATTCTGAAAGGAAGGCTGCAGGGTGCTTTGGCCTAGAAAATGACATGGCTCCGGATGGCCAGGCTTGGCTCACGATTCTGCCACTGGCTCAGACTGGTCAGCAGTTCTCTGTGCAGGACCTCCACTCGCGTGAGCGGCGGAATCCAATCTGCAGCCAATTAATATTCCTCAGACCATTAAATGCCTGCGAGTCTGCTGTATTCAGCTGGGATGCATCCCTCGCCAACTCTTCAGGTGGCAAGGCAGGAAACCCTGCCATCCAAAGAATCCTGCTCCAAGATGTGTGATTTACTGCACCGGAACATTACAGCCTCACAGGAACATGTCATCACTGAAGCAGGTGAATAATACAGTATGCATCAAATTGTAGTGTTTCTATACAAGCGCATCATCAGACTAACATAAGCAAGGAAACAGGAGATCCAATAAAATTATTCATTCTAATACTGAGGTGCTAAAAATAATGATGTGGCAAAGGAGAATTTTGCAGCATCTGTCTTTTAAAAATTTGTTAATGGGACGTGGGCATCGCAGGATGTGCCAGCATTTATTGCCCATCCCTAATTGCCCATGAGGGGGCAGATAAGAGTCAACCACCTTGCTGCGGGTCTGGAGTCACATGTAGGCCAGACAAGGTGGATTTGGATAGGATGTTACCCCAGGGTATAGAACCAGGATCTCAGAATAATGGGCAGGGCATTTAAGACTGATGTGAGGAGGGATTTCTTCAATCAAGAGGTTGGTGAACCTTTGGAGTTCTCTATCCCAGAGAGTTGTGAAAGCTTAATTATTGAGCTTGTGCAAGACAGATGTCGCTTCGTTGGCTAAATGTATCGGCAGAGTTGTGAATAACCACCTCATTTGGCCTGTTTCATATTATTTTGATCCTTACATTCAGCTTATGAAGCACATATTCTCTAGTGAACCTGATAAGTAATCACCTTCAATGGCCAAAATATTTTGTGCATGTTTTATTTATTGATTTTAGTTAAGCATTGAACACAATGCAAATTCACAGCCTGTTACGAAGATTGGTCCTTAAACATGAGTGGGGACCTAATCCATTGGATCAGGGATTTTCTTACTCATCGCTTGCAGCATATTTTTATGAATCGCTTTTTGTCTGATTAATTTATTTTCAACACAGGTGCTCCTCAGGGCTATTCCATGCCATCTCTGCTATTTTTCATATACACCAATGAGATGAGAATCAAAGGAGTTAATACTTATTTATTTAACTATGCATCTGATATGGCTTTTGTGGGACTATTTTTAAAAGATAAAATGACAACTGAAGGAAATTACTTTGAACATGTTGCCACCCTTCAGAAATGGTGTCAATTGAGTGCTCTGCAGATCAATGTGGATAACTCCAAACAGCACCTTTTATATAGCCTGTATATGTGTGAACCTCTGTACCTTACTGAGCAATTGGTGGAGGTTGTAGAATGTTTCAAGTATCTGGGAACATATATAGACCAGAAGCTGTGACTGTATCTTTAAAATGGCTAGTCAGCATCTGTTTATAATTATAAAATTGAAAGGGTTTGGAGTGAGTCATTGCGCGAACTTCTCCACCTCGCGCCACCAGTAACAGAGTTCCCAGCGAGGCGGAGAATCCGGTGGTACTGAAGAAAAGGGGATTGGTGCCAGTCAGTGTCCATTTCCGATGTTCCAGTCCCCTGATAGCATCGAAATCTAGGTTTGAGACCCGGGGTAGCGGGCTGGGTACCGTGGGCGGGATTCTTCGACCCCCCCCCCCCCCCTCGACGCCAGCTGCCAGATTCTCTGGCGCCGGTTTTTCAGCAGGGGCGGGAATCGATTCAGACTGGTCGGGGACTTCGGCCTATCGCGGGCTGGAGAATCGCCATGGGGGGCCCGCCGACCGGCGCTCCGCGATGGGCCGCATGGCCGCCCGTTTTCGGCCAGTCCCTCCGGCGTAAACCAAACAAGATCCTTACTGGTGGAATCTCGACCGGGGGGGGGGGGCACGGTGGCCTGGCCGGGCCTGTGCTGTGGGGGCACTCTTTCCCTCCGCGCTGGCTGCTGTAGCTGTCCGCCATGGCCGGCACGGAACAGAACCCCCCTGCGCATGCAGTGGGATCACGCCAGAACACGCTGCCGCTCCCGCGCGTGCGCCAAATCGCGCCAGCCGTCGGAGGCCCTTCGGCGCCGTTTGACATGGCGTCAACCCCGCCGGTGCCGGCTGGCGCAGCGCCAACCCCGCCAGCGCCGGTGTGGAGGATTCCGCACCTTCCGGGCGGCCTGATGCCGGAGTGGTTCACGGCACTCCTCGGCGCCGGGACGGTCCGCCCTGCCGGATAGCGGAGAATCCCGGCCATATTCTCCGGATCCATGTGATTCTCCAGTCCTTTAGGCCGGGAGGCAGGTGGGCAAGAATCACTACTGCTATTGACAAGTGTGACACTGATGCAGTGGATCCCATGGTGGGCCATGTGGGTAACTCTTTGAGGAAGTTCCCCCAAAGTCCATCTAAGGGCCACCCCCGCCCCCACAATGCAAGACGTGGCCACCTCCATATCGCCGCACCCCCCATAGAGACCCCTTAAATAAAGAGACCCCCGCCATAGAGACCCCCTAAATTAAGGGACGCCACACAGCGACCCCAAAAAAGTGACCCCTGTCAGAAAGCCTGCCAGAAGTGATATAAATATTTCTGTCAGGAAGCGCCCCAAGAAGGAGACCCTGTCAGGAAGCCCACAGAAGAGAGATGCCTGTTAGGAACCCCCCCCCCCTCCCCGCACTACTATCCTCCCACACCTTCACCCCCCCAGAAAAGAAAAACCTGGCAGGAATCATAGAATTTATACTGCAGAAGGATGCCATCCGGCTCATCAAGTCTGCACTAGACCTTGGAAAGTGCACTCTACTTAAGCACAAACCTCCGCCCTATCCCTGTAACCCAGTAACCCCACCTATCCTTTTTGGACACTAAGGGCAATTTAGCAAGGCCAATCCACTTAACCTGCACATCCTTGTACTGTGCGAGGAAACAGAGCACCACAAGAAAACCAACGTATATTAGAGGAGAAAGTGCAAAGTCCACACAGGCAGTCACATGAGGCTGGAATTGAACCCGGGTCCTTGGAACTGTGAGGCAGCACTGCTAATCACTGTCCCACCATGCCACCCTAAGTCTCCTGGGAAAGAGACCTGTGTCTGGAAGCTAGAGAGCAGTCCAGACAGAGGCCGTGAGTATAATTACTGCTTTAACATTCAACTGGGCAATACACCTCATGGGTCAGGCACAGGAAGGACCAGGACCATGGGCGGAATACTCTGACCCCCCCCCCCCGCAGGGTCGGGGAATAGCCCGGGGCCGGCGTAAATCCCGCCCCCGCCGTGGCCGGAATTCTCCGCCGCCCGGGAATCGGCGTGGGTGGGAATTACGCCGCGCCGGTCGGCGGGCCCCCCATGGCGATTCTCCAGCCCGCGTTAGGCCGAAGTCCTGCCGCTGTCAGGCCTCTGCCGCCGACGTGGTTTAAACCACCTCTGGTGCCGGCGGGAGCAGGCGGCGGGAGCAGGCCCCAGGGTTCTGGGGGGGGGCGCGGGGCCATCTGACCCCGGGGGGTGTCCCCATGGTGGCCTGGCCCACGATCGGGACCCACCGATCGGCGGGCGGGCCTGTGCCTTGGGGGCACTCTTTTTCTTCTGCCGCTGCCACGACCTCCACCATGGCGGAGGTGGAAGAGAATCCCCCTCCACTGCACATGCGCCAGGGTGACGTCAGCTGCCGTTGACGCTCCAGCGCATGCGTGGACTCACGCCGACCGGCGAAGGCCTTTCGGCCATCCATTCATGTCGGTCGGCAGGGCGCCAAAGGCCATTCGCGTCGGTCGGCAGAGCGGGAGGCACTCCGGCGCAGGCCTAGCTCCTAAAGGTGTGGAGAATTCCGCACCTTTGGGGAGGTCCGACGCCGGAGTGGTTCTCGCCACTCAGGTATGCCGGGACCCACCCCCGCCCCGCCAGGTAGGAGAGAATCCCAGCTCATGTGTGAATTCCTGGAAAGAGAAAACCAGTCAGCTGTGTTTAAAACCCCTCAGTTCTTTGAGCTGCAAGCAATTCATTCATTTCTCTTCAATATTGATGTTATGAGACTGTGATTGACAGATTCCATACACACAGTTGGCAGTATTGTTGCATTCATTTCCCTTCACGGTTGAGTAACTATGAAGTGTTCTAACATCAGTGTTTATAAACATCGAGCTATGATTGCCAGATCCTGGGCCACTTCAAACAGAGTTAAGTGCTGTCAATTTCCAGATGACCACTTCAGAATCACACAAGCATGAAGGAAGGTGAAGGAAGGATCAAACCCAAGTCCTCGGTGCTGTGAAGCAGCAGTGCTAACCACTGTTCCGCCGTGCCGCCCGAGGAAAGATATTCAAGAGGTCTTTTGTTCCCAATGCCATAAGTTTATTCAATACTAATGTAAAGTTAACCTGCTGTTTGTATTTATTGTAACTGCAGTAAGTGCTTTAATGGCCAAGTGCTGTGTAATATATTTGTCTGGTATGGATGTATGTTATATATGCACAAATGTAAGTATACATGAAATATTCACTGTTTTATAACTAATAAATATATATATGTTATAGTAGAGGTGAATCAAACACAAATTTCCACTTTTGCGAGGGCAATAAATCTCTATTCTACTCTATTCAATTCTAGATTTCAAGATACTAATGACATCAAGGGATATGAAAGTGATGATCAGCCATGAGCTAATTACAAGGCAAAGTAGGCTCGAAAGGTCACATTTCCCACGTTGCTAATATTCTACTTAATATTGTGCAGACACGGGGCAGCATGGTGTCCTAGTGGTTAGCACAGCTGCCTCACGGCGCTGAGGTCACAAATTCAATCCCTGGCCCTGGGTCACTGTCCGTGTGGAGTTTGCACATTCTCCCCGTGTCTGCGTGGGTTTCGCCCCACAACCCAAAAAATGGCCACACTAAAATTGCCCATTAATTGGAAAAAATAATTGGGTTTTCTAAATTTAAAAAAATATTTATTGTGCAGACACAGTCAGCACAAGGACCGCAGTTGTTCAAGCAGAAGGTTCACCATCACCTTCTTAGGGCAAGAAAGGTTGGGCAGCAAACATGGTCTCTCTCGCATGGCCTACATCCAGATAACAAATGAAAAAAAGCAACAGTCCCACACAGAACCCTGCCAACTTCCACAAGTTGGTTAGCAGTTTCAAATTCCTAGGGTGCACATCACCAAAAACCGGTCCTGGTCCACTCACGTCGATGCTATCACCAAGAAAGCACAACAGCGCCTATACTTCCTCAGGAAACAAAGGAAATTCGGCATGTCCACATTAACCCTTACCAACTTTTACAGATGCACTATAGAAAGCATCCTATCGGGCTGCATCACAGCCTGGTATGGCAACCGCTCGGCCCAGGACGGCAAGGAACTTCAGAGAGTCATGAATACCGCCCAGTCCATCACACGAACCTGCCTCCCATCCATGGACTCCATCTACACCTCCCGCTGCCGGGGGAAAGCGGGCAGCATAATCAAGGATCCCTCCCACCCGGCTTACTCACTCTTCCAACTTCTTCCATCGGGCAGGAGATACAGAAGTCTGAGAACACGGACGAACAGACTCAAAAACAGCTTCTTCCCCACTGTCACCAGACTCCTAAATGACCCTCTTATTGACTGACCTCATTAACACTACACCCTGTATGCTTCATCCGATGCCAATGCTTATGTAGTTACATTGTATATCTTGTGTTGCCCTATTATGTATTCTCATGTATTTTCTTGAATTTTGATTAATTACCTTTTCTTCCATGTACTGAATGATCTGTTGAGCTGCTTGCAGAAAAATACTTTTCACTGTACCTCGGTACACGTGACAATAAACAAATCCAATCCAATCCAAGTGAGCGGACACGCTCTCTCCGTGATCATACAGAAAACATCTTACAAAGCCTTCCAGCAACTTACAGCCAACAGAAGCCGAGCCAATAGTCTATAATGTGACTTGTTCCCCTTTCTAAGCGGTAGACGGTGACATCGTGGTAATGTCACTGGACTATTAATTCAAAATCCCAGGCTAATGGGATTTTCTTTCCATGAAAGAATACATAAAACAAAAACTCTCCATGGCCTCACTCCATGGGAACAGTTTCAAACTTCAATGAACTGCTAAATATATGAGCTCCCAAGTCCTGAAGTGGAGATGGGTTGCACATGCTTCTGACTTACAGGTGAGAGTGTTCCCAACTGAGACAATAAATAAGCTCAGTTTTTACGTTTAATACAGTTATTGCGTCAACAACACTCCAATTCTAAGGCTGTCTTTTAAGGACCCTGCCTATTGATTCCCTGATTTGCCCTTTAGTTTTTCGATTATCATTTTGATCCATCGAAGTTTAACTGACATATATCTTTAAGAGCAGTGAAAGTGAGGAATTAAAAAGTTACAAAACTGAACACTGCCAGCTTTCCGACAGCGGAACCCAGTCTTTTCGGCACCTGAGAGATCGGTGGGACTCAGTTTAATTGCTTGGCTTGTGGCCAATGAAAGGCCGTATTCTGCCCAGTAGTGACTGGGTCCTGCCAGAGGGGGATGATTTTCAGAGTCAGGTGAAGCACAGTTGGAATCCTGGACACGCAGAGGAAAGACATTACATGTAGACTAGCTAGACACTAGAGGGAGCACCAGAGACATCACACACTCAACCAATAGATCAGTTAGATAGGACACGACCAATGGGCATTCACGATACACACAGAGGTGACACGACCACAGGAGGGCATTACACCAACCCATATATAAGGGACACCACACACATGATCTGCCTCTTTCCAGTGAAGACAGTCAGTGAGTAGACACAGAGTTGATTTGATATCACTCCCACCACGTGGATTGTAGCAGTCTGGTTAGTCAGTCTAAGTAGCTATAGTAGGATTAACAGTAGTGTCGAACCTAAGTTATAAAAGTGTATATAGTTTAATAAATGTGTTGAAGTTATCTCCACGTCTGATCCTTCCTTTGTCAAGTGCACCACAAGGAAGCTGCTTATGCTACACCTAGAGCATAACAACACACTTATCATTATACTTTCCTTAATTTTTTTTCACCCCTCTTCTCCCCTCTGTTTGTCTGTTTTGTGTATGTGTGTCGAGGGTAGGGTGAGTTTAAGTAAGGGAGTTAGATATTAAATGATGATTAACCTGTTGCATGTGCAGCATATTTAATTATAGTTACTGTTATTAATAAAATTAACTCTGCTTAAATTTACAAACCTGGTGACTGTATTGGACAGCCACAGACAGGGGGGCTGGATTTTCCCAAAATGGGACCATGTCCCCACGCTGGAGTAAAAATAGTGGCGCTTTACTCCAGAAATTCCGATAAACAAGTTGAGCTAATTCAATGCCCTGCAGGGGGCTAGCAGGTACCCGGAGTAAATCCTGCAGCTTTAGCTATTGATACTGGACACCACACTTCCAGTTAGGAGTCCGTGCATGTGCAAGGCGGCGGCCTCCAGTGGCCGCGCCGTGCTCCAGGGCGGACTCGAATCGCGGAGCCACACACAGAAAGGAGACCCCGCCGATCGGCCGCACACCCGAGCATCTAACCGCGTGGATTTAATCCCCGACTGCCTATAAGGTCTCACCCACCCCCCCGGTGTCCGATGCCCACCCCAGACCAGGGCGGCCGCGGACTGAGTCCGCAGCCACCATGCCAGTATCCCGACCGGCAATAGGTGGTTAGTTCCACACCATAGGGAACTCAGCCGGATGGGAGTGGAGTATTGCTGGGTGGGCCTCTGTCAATGGGCCTCGGCCGTGTGGCGTACTCCACGGTCACGCCAATTTCCAGGTCCTGGAGAATCGCCGAACCGGCCCAATTACGGCGTGAAAGTGTATTCCCTGCCCCTGTGCCGGCCGCGATATCGGCGGGGGGGCTGCAAAGAATCCAGCCCAAAAACTTTGGCTGTTTTTCAAGGAATTATTTATTAATTTCAATTGTGTTTCAAATCCGGGTTAAGGGATTGGAATTGACTGCGCATTAGCCCAGAGAGTCATATCAGTCTCGATAATCCAGATTGATTAAAAAGAACAGTGGGCGGTATTCTCCGCTCCCGATAAAAATCGGGATGGCCGTCGTGAAATCGGCCGAGCTTCACGACGGCCTCGGGGCCCGCTCTCCACACCTAATTCACCCCCACCCGGGAGGCTAGGAGCGGGCCTCCGTAGTTCCCGGCCGCGACCTTGTCGCGCCGGAAATGACGCGGAAAGGGCGCTTTTCTGATGTCATCCGCGCATGCGCGTGTTGCCGGTTCCAACCCGCGCATGCGTGGATGACATCAGCGCGCAGACGGCATGAACCCGCGCATGCATGGTGCCATCTTTCTCCTCCGCCGCCCGGCAAGACGTGGCGGCTTGATCTTGCCGGGCGGTGGAGGGGAAAGAGTGCGTCCGTTTTGAACGCTGGCCCAACGATCGGTGGGCACTGATCGCGGGCCTGTCCCCTCCCGAGCACAGTCGCGGTGCCCCCGTCCAAATCGGGCCCCTAGATGCCCCAAACGGGCATCTGCCGCCCATTTCACGAATGCAGCGACCAGGTGTGTAACGGGCGTGAAGGGCTGGCCGCTCGGCCCATTGGGCTCGCAGAATCGCCGTTCGCCGTGAAAAACGGCAAGCGGCGAATCTTCCGAGCCGGGGGGGTGGGGGGGAATCACTGTGGGCGCCAGATGGGGGGGGGGGGAAATGCCGTGAGGCCCTCCCATGATTCTCCCACGCCACGTGGGGAGCAGATAATTCCGCCCAGTTTGTTTGTGCCTTCATGGCAAACATTCACACAATTAAACATTAAAATAGTGGAGGCCATTTACTATTATTTTACTTAAAATAGACAATTCACAGCTATTAAGACTTTCACTAAAGTTAATTTGATAATTTTGAAATTTGTTATCGCGATTGAACTCTAAATGCATTATCGACATTCACTGACTATAATTTGGGTGGCCTGAAGAATCTAATATAATGGAAACCTTATGAAAGGGATACTCCAGAGATCAAGAAACCTCACCAAAAAGAAATAAAAATTGCAACTGTTCGAGGTGGAATTGGTGTTCGGCAAAATCACAAAATGGGCGATGGCAAATCATTTCTAGTAAAGAAGTAGGTGGTGTAAACAAGCTAATAATTTACTCTTGCCCATTTTCTCCTTTAGTCAAATACTAATTTCTACAACAATGTGGTGCAAAAACTACACAAAAAATATACAGTAGTCATGATCTTTCTTTGCTAAAATATCACAGTACTCATGTACTTTCATTTAGGTGACATGAGGTAGATAAAGTGAGTCAGCACGGGGTCAGTCAAGCTCGATCCATATGAACAATGATAAAATATGAATCGCATTCTAACCAGTAAAAACAAAAATGAAACTCTGAGTTTATTCATTGATTTTCAACTTAATTTCTACCGAATCCTCTTCCAACTGCTATGTAGACACATGGCACACAAATTCACAACTAGACAAGTCTAAAAGAAAGAAAGAACTTGCATTCAACATTAACATTTAATATTGGTGCAACCTGCTGCCACATTTACCTCCATAACAATAAAAGATGACAGTGTACAGCAGCACAGCGTTTGTAACTGGACAAGTAACCCAATGGTATTGGTAATAGTATTCTTTCTTTCATGGGATGTGAGCATCACTGGTTTGGCCAGCATTTATTACTGATCCCCAATTATCTTTGAGAAGGTGGTGAGCTGCCTGCTTGAGCCACTGCTATACATTTTGTGTCGGTACACCCATAGTGCTGTTCGGAGGGAATTCCAGGGTTTTGATCAAGCGACAGTGAAGGAATGGCAATATACTTTGAAGTCAGGCTGGTATATGGCAGGGGAATTTGCAGGTGGTGGTGTTCCCATGTATCTTCTGCCCTTGCCCTTCATGGTGATAGAGATCATTGGTTTGGAAGGTACTTGCTGAGTTATTGCAATGCGCTGGCATAGTGGTATTGTCACTGGACTAGGAATCCAGAGACCCAGGGTATGTTCTGGGGACCACAGTTTGTCATGGCAGTTAATCAAACTTTAATTCAACAAAAATCTGAAATTAAAGTCCAAATATGACCATGGGAATATTGTCGATTGTCGTAAAAACCCATCTGGTTCACTAATGTCGTTTATGGAAGGAAATCTGCTGCCCTTATCTGGTCTGGTCTACATGTGACTCCAAATTACCAGCAAAGTGCTTGACTTTTAAGTGCCCTCTAAAATGGCACAGCAATCCACTCAGTTCAAGGGCATTTAGATATGGGCAATATATGCTGGCCCAGCCAGCAATGCCGATATCCCATGAATGATTTTTTTTAATGCATCCTGTAAATGGTATGACTATGTCCCAGTGGTGGAGGAATGAATGTTTAAGGTGGTGGATGGATGCCAATCAAATAGGCTGCTTTGTCCTGGATGTTATCAAGCTTCCTGAGTGTTGCTGAAGCTGCACTCATCCAAGCAAGTGGAGAGCATTTTATCACACTCTTAATTTATGCCTTGCAAATGATTGATAGGTTTGGCGAGTCAGGAGGTGAGTTACTTGTCACAGAATTCCCAGCATCTGGCCTGCTCCTGTAGCCACAGCATTTATATGGTTGGTCTAGTTAAGTTTCTGGTCAATGGTAACCCCATGGATGTTGATAGTGGGTAATTAAGCAATTGTAATGCTGTTGAATGTCAAGAGGGGGTGGTTAGGTTCTCTCCTGTTGGAGATGGTCATTGTCTGGTATTTTTGTGATACAAATGTTATTTGTCACTTCTCAGTCCGAGCCTGAATGTTTTCGAGGTCTTGTTATATATGGACACAGACTACTTTAGCATCTGAGGAGTTATAAATGATAGTGAACACTGTGGGCTGGATTCTTCCTCCGCACCTGCCACAAGATCGTCACTGGCGGGACGCAAACCATGTAAAGGTCCATTGACCTCAGGTGGGGATTTCCAGTTCCCGGGCGGGTGTGGTGAAAGAATCCGCCCTGTGTAACCATCAGCAAATGCCCCCACTTCTAACCTTCTTTAGGAGGGACGGCATTAATGAAGCAGCTGAAGACAGTTGGGCCTAGGACACTGAGCTAAGAAGTTCCTGCAGCGATGAACTGGGATCGAGATGATTGACCTCCCTAAAACCACAACCATCTTCCTTTGTGCTTGGTATGACTCCAACCAGTTCACATTTTTCCACTGATTCACAATCTCCAATTTTGCTGGGACTCCTTGATGCCACACTCAGTATAGTGTTGCCTTGGTGTCAAGGGATGTTACTCTCACCTCACCTCTTTAAGTTCAGCACTTTCCTCCCTGTTTTGATCAAGGCTGCAACGAGGTCAAACGTTAAGTGGCCCTGGAAAAAGAAAACAGTGCATCGATGAAGAGCTTATTTGCTGTGCAAGTGTCGTTTATTAGCACTGTTGTTCCCACCTTCCATCACTTTGCTGATGATCAGAAGCAGTCTGATGGGTCGGTAATTGCCGGATAGCGAATGTGAGTTTAAATCAGATAGTTTAAGAATCCTGAATGAAATTAAAATGAAAAAAATCTGAATACCAGTATCAGTGAAAGTAACCATAAAGCTGCAGTATTGTCACAAAAACTCAAGTGGTTCAATAATCTCACTGAGGGAAACAAGTCTGTCATCCTTATTCTTGTGTGCTATATCTGTATCCAGTCACACATCCAAGGTGGTTGACTCTTAACTACCCTCTGTGCACAGTGGCTATGCAAGTTGTATCAAAGCAACTACAAATGGAGAATAAATGCCAGTCTGCGCCACCCATATGCCTAAAATGACCATTTTTTATTTTAACTTATTTCTTTAAACATTGTTGTGAAGCAATGTTGAGGGTACGATGGAGTGATGTAAAAATGTATTTAAATTGGCAGTTCTTTATTTCATCCTTCTGATTCTTGTTGCCCATTCACAAACATAGGCGAGATGCAATGTTGGAAGGTGGCACTGCAATTATGTACCAAAATGTTATCTCAATGTCAAAATTTGTTCAAACCTGATCGTGAATTCAGTGACCCAACACCCCACAGTGAGAGCTGCAGCCAAAGGGAGCACAGATGAGAATCAGGGCTACAGTGCTGGTGCACCTCTAACCAACCGTTCCTTTGCATGCAATTTCCCATTGAGAATGTGGGAGTGCTTCATGTGCCCTTTAAGATTAAGAACAATCAAAAAATTCTGAGCTATAATAATAGATTGACAGCTATAGCAATTGCAGCATTGAATGCATGGCGGCCTTTCTCCCACTATCAAATAGGTCTGGTGTTGCAGAATGATAAAGGGCTTTCAACACATTGTCAGCAACCAAACTGACTTTCCACACCTCGTTGTAACAGCAGCGAGCTCTGATAGCACAAATGAAATATTAATTATACGCAGACACCAAGCACGTGCTTCTCTGCAAATCCGGCTGCCAGTTAGCCACCTGAAACACACCACAAATATTCAACCTGCTGACATCACTGTAAGGCTACACAAACAGGTCAAGGACTGCATGTGATTCCATTTCTGTGAGGATAAAATAACACTGATCACTTTCAACCGGTAATGAAATATAGTAAATACCAGGGCAGCTTTTACTAATCAGTTTTCCTTTGTTAAATCAAATATTAATTTCAACAACTCAAGTGCATGGACTCAATCACCTTAGAGACAACTAGGGTATATTCCATGATCCACATAATGTACAAATTAGCAATAATAACCTACATGTGAAACATATCCATATGTGTACGGTTGCCGAGTCACACAGATTCAAAGCTTTAATGCAACTTATTAACAAATAAATAATGGTATTTCGGGATTACATTTTGCAAGCTGGGAGATATCTAAATACATTAAATGGGCAAGTTCATGCGCCTGCTAGGAGTGTACACATGGAACAAATGGAATCATAGTACCGAGGGTCTAATATTCATGCAGTCTCCAAATATCATACGGACATGTGAATTAGAAGCAACAGCAGGATATTTCACCCCTCAAGCCTGCTCCGCCATTCAACAGCATCTTGGCTGATCTGATCGTGGCCTCAACTCCACATTCCACCCACCCCGGTAAACTTTAACTCCCTTGTTGGTCAGGAATCTATCTACCTATGCCTCAAAAAATATTCATTGACACTGCCTCCATTGCTCTCTGGAGAAGACAGTTCCAAAGATTCTCTGAGAGTAAAAAATTCTTCTCATCTACGTCTTAAATGGGAAACCCCTTGGGCTGGATTCTCCACTGTCGGGATTCTCGTTGCGCCGGCAGCGGACCCACGCCCGGGGATTCTCTAACAGCATGGGGCTGGGAAACCCCATTGGCTGGCTGGCGGGACAGAGAATCCCGCTGCCAGCAGGGGCGCGCCACACCAGAAAACCAGTTTGGCGGGATGGAGAATCCACCCCTTCTTTTTAAATTGTGTTCCCTAGTTTCAGACTCTCCCGCAAGTGGAAACAAACTTTCAGCATCCACACTGTCAAGTTCCCTCAGGATCTTATATGTTTCCGTAGGATTACATTTCATTCTACAAAACTCCAAACAATAAGCCTAGCCTGTCCAACCTTTCATTTTGAGAAAAAACTCCCACCCCAGATATCAGTCGAGTGAATCTTCTCTGAACTCCTTCTAACGCATTCATATCCATTCTTAGATAAGGAGACTAAAACTGTACACAGTACCCTTGATGTGGTCTCACCAACACACAGCACAACCTTAGCAAAATATCCCTACTTTTATATTTCATTCGTCCTGCAATAACAGCATTCCATTTACCTTCCTAATGCTGTACCTGCATTATAACTTTTCTTGATTCATGTATCAGGATACCCAGATCCTTCTATACCTCAGATTTCTCCAATCTCTCTCCATTTTAATAATATGATGCTTTTCCATTCCTCCTGTCAAATTGGACAAGTTCACATATTCCTATATTATATTCCACCTGCTACTTTTCTGCCCACTTGTTTAACCTATTTATGTTCCTTTGCAGTCTCCTTGGGAGTGATTCCCCATTGCCCGATGCCAATGTCGTAATTGGTGATCGGGCGGAGAATCCCTTCCCAAATTGGGAGAGGTGCCGGTTTGAGTCTCCGCCCCCTCCGAAACGGCATCATCGCGCCACGTTGGATAGGCATTGGTGCATCATTGGAAGGACCTCCTTGATGCTCCGGCCAAGTTCCCGACCACACAGTTGACATGTTGGAAACCCAGCATGGTGGCAACGGACTGTGCCCAGCGCCGCCACAGTCGGCAGGGAGCCATGCCATTGGCCGGGGGGTGCGGGGGGTTCCACACGGGTTGGGGGGACTGGTGGGGGTTGGCCAGGGGGTGGCCTGTGGGGCTGTATTTGTCATTTCGGGTCTGCACACAGCTGGCGCCATGTTGTATGGCACGACCGCTGAGCATGCATGGCCATTCCCTGGCCGGTTTTGGCGTGGGAGCCGGGAGTTTACCCAGCGCTGCTGCTAGCCCCTCACCAGTCCCAGAATCGGTGATGGTTCGGTGCAGAATTTGGAGTCGTAAAATGCCCGTGAATTCTCCGTTCAGCTGGCACTTAGCCACTGAAACGGAGAATCCAGCTCCTTATGTCCTCTTCACAAGTTACTTTCCATCAATCTTCGTGTCATCAGCAAACTTAGTGTCCATACATTTGGCCCCTTCATCCAAGTCACTGATATAAATTGTAAATAGTTGAGGCCTCAGCACTGATGCCTGTGGCTCTCCATTCATCACATGTTACTGAACAGAAAAAGACTCTTGTATATCTACCCACTGTTTCCTGTAAGCTAACCAATCCTCTGTCCATTCTAATATATTACCCTCCAAAAATGTGCGGGTTAGGTGGATTGGCCATGCTAAATTGCCCGTAGTGTAAGGTTAATGGGGGGGATTGTTGGGTTACGTGGGTTTAAGTAGGGTGATCATTGCTCGGCACAACATCGAGGGCCGAAGGGCCTGTTCTGTGCTGTACTGTTCTATGTTCTATACCATGAGCTCTTAGTTGGTGTCGTAACTTTTGATGTGGCACCTTGTCAAATGCCTTTTGTAAAGCTAAGTACAGCACATCCACAGGTTCCCCTTTATCCACATAGTTTGTCATTTCCTCAAAGAACTCCAATAAATTAGTCAAACCTGATTTCCCTTTCACAAAACCACATTGACTATGCCTGATTACATTAAGAGTTTATAGCTATCCAGCTCAAATCTCCCTAATAATAGATTGCAACAATTTCCCTATGACAGGTGTTAAGTTCACCAACCTGTTATTCCCTGCTTGGTGTCTCTCTCCTTTCTTAATAGAGGAGTCACATTCGCTATTTGTACCTCTGATGGGTCCTTTCCAGAATCTGGAGAATTTTGGAAAATTGAAAACAATGCATCTACTCTCTCAGCAGACACTTTTTTTTTAAGATCATAGGATGAAACCCATCACAACCTGAGGACTTGTCAGCTTTTTGTTCCAATGATTTTCTCAGTACCCTTTCCCTGTTGATTGCAAATGTTTTAAGTTCCTCCCTCTGCTTCACCTCCTGATTCACAATTATTTCCAGGATGTTAAAAGGCATTTGACAAGGTGCCACATCAAACGGCACAAATTATGTCCTCAATTCATCTGCCATTTCCTTATTTTCCATTATTAATTTCCCATTTTCATTCTCTGGTGGTCCACTGCTCACTTCAAATGCTCTTTTCTTTTTTAAATACCTATAGAAATTTTTACAATTTGTTTTTATATTTCTCGCTAACTTTTTCTTGTATTGTAACTTCAGTGACTCGTGGACTGGGATGACTGGGATGTAAAGAAGTTCATAGAGTTAGGGTGGGATGAGTGATGGAATTAAAAATGAGATGAATTTTGACTTGAATGATGTTCAGATAGAAAGCAAAAGGGGATTGCTGAGGACACGACTCAGTGGGGGGCTGGATATTGGTGGCGGTATATTGCATGTATTGCTGTTTATAGAGGGTGGAATTTAGAAACTGACTGATGAAGATAAGTGTCAGATCATCTACATATTATTGAACATGGTGAGTGACATCAGAAAGGAGGTGGACAATTGCAATCATAACCACCCTCACATAAAACATTTTCAATCAATTAAGCTGTCCTTTTTGCTCTTTGAAAGTACTTCAGTACAAGAGGAACAAACTTATATTCATATCGCATTTTCACAGGCTCAGCACATCCCAAAGTGCATCTTAGCCAATTAACTATTTTTGGAGTGTGTGTCTATTGTAATTTGATAAACACGGCAGCTGAAAACAGCACTAAGATAAATGACCAAACCAATGTGTTTTCTTATTGTCATTGGTTAAAGAATAAATATTTGAAAGGGCACTAGGAGGACTCCCTTACTCTTATTTGAAACACTCCATGAGGTCTTTTATATCAATCTGTAAGACACATGGGACCTTGATAAAATACTTCAGATAAAAGACTGCACCTCTAACAGTGTAACTCTCCCACAGTACTGCAACAGTGTAACTCTCCCACTGTACTGCAATGTTCAGCCTGGGTTTCATAATTGAAGCTCTGGAACAAGACTTGAACTCACGCCCTTCTAACTCAGAGCAAGAGTACCAAACTGGCCTTGTACAATTACAGTTGAGTCACAGAAAATAACAGAGAAATGCTAAAATAGCAATGTGTTCATCTGGTATTTTATTTGTAAATGGATTCCTCCACACATTGCACCGAAGATCTGCTGAGGTCTTTCATCTTGCTACATAGGGGAAAAAAATCACAGTTATTCTGGTCATATTTTGATATTTGGCAGTGAGCCAGCCAGGAAGTGGTGTTGGTAGACACCTGTAAGAAGATAACTGTTAACTACTAAAGATTATGGCATTGAGATCCTAAAGTATTATGTACTCCTTGGCTGAGAGCCCATAAATTAATTCACTTGTTGAAGCACCCGAACCCCAGGGAAAACACTGCTTGACTGACAGCTCTCTCTCTGATCTATGCTGTCAATTTCACAGTGCTCATTTGCACAAGATAAAGAGGTTCCAGGTGCTTATTGTTTCTTATATTGAGACTTTAAAGGGTTTGGATGATAGCACTATTTTTGGCCTGTAGTTAATATGAGTTTTTTTCAATAAAGTCGTAAGTTATCAATGAGTGGCCCTTTTCTAAAGCCTTTTTAAAGACATCCTACTGTCAGAAGACTGTTAATTGCTTCTGTACAGTGTACAGTGTACAGTGTACAGTGGATGAATGAGCATGAAAATGTCAGCTTTGCGAGAAGAGCATAAGGGGCTAGAGGAGTTGTTTGAGGGGTATACCATGGCATGGAGGCATGAAGGTTCACAAAGCCTATCTTGGCAGGTTGGCATGAGGGTGGTCAGAAGGGTTATTTGGAGTTCACAGCTTGACATGGTGGGGGAGTGGGAAGAGGATGAGGGGCCATAAGGGATGGATGTAGACAGGGTGTGGCGGAGATGGGGCATGGGAAGTGTGTGGAGGTGAGCGGGTGTGGAAGATGAGGGCAATTAGTCTTTTCTGGGGTTTTTTTATTACAACTGGGATGAAGTCCCACAGCACTGAGATGAGCTTTTTAAAAAGCTGGCCCCCACACCCAACCACCCCTGTAGCTCCCTCTGAACGTTTTCCCAGGTCAGCTGGGCCGTCCACAGTCTGTCACCCCTACACCACCAACCCTCAACAATGAAAATCCTGGCCTTGCAGACACTTTCTCCTGAAGCAACTGGGTTGAGCCAGGAATTTCCTGATCCTGTTATTCTGCCCATGGATGGAAGTTCAGCCCAATATCGCCAATTCTCCAACTCATGCTGCCTTTGAGTGTGACACAACTGGAAGCATCAGTGACTTTACATCTAAATGACCAGTGCCTAAAATAATGATTTTAGTCACTGAAAAACATTTATATCTAGTTTCAAGGTCTACATTTTCAAATCATCATGGGACGCATTTAAAATGTGACTTTTGTACTAACGTGAAGAATTAGCGCAAGATTAAAGTAAAGATTTGACATTGATGCGACATGAAAAACTCTTAGTTATAACATCTTTGTCACTGTCAAAATATTTTAAATCACATATCCGTTATCAACTTCCCTTCAGTGAACTAGGGACTAGAAGCTGGGCACAGATATTTTCAGATCATTGCATTTTTGTCCATGTGGAGAATGTTGATATAATTTGTAAATTGTTTCGGAATGGCATGCTTTATTTCGTTAAGGTACTGAACCAGACCCCAAAGGTTGTTAGAATACTGGACAAGAACCCAAAACAATTTTTCAATCTGGAAAACTGTGAGGAAAGATACTTTACCCCAGGAGTGATAACTCTGACCAATAGGTATCTTTTATATTAAAACAAACTTTAAGTTAAACACTGTTGTTCACATTATAATCAAAGAAATAGCTTTAGTTAAACAATTTTTAAATAAAAGGAAATATCTGAACTTGAGGAGATATGTGACTTGTGGAGTTTGCACTTCCTCCCCGTGTCTGTTTGGGTTCCCTCCGGGTGCTCCAGTTTCCACCCACAGTCCAAAGAAGAGCAGGTTCGCTGGATTGGCCATGCTAATTTGCCCCTTCATGTCCAAAATATTAGGTGGGGTTACTCGATTACAGGGATAGGGTGGAATCTTGGGCTTAAGTAGGGTGCTCTTTCCAGGAACTGGTGTCGACCCGATGGACCGAATGGCCTCCTTCTGCACTGGAAATTCTATGAATCCATGATTCTGTATCTCGTCAACATTAAAGCAAGATCTCCAGAATTATAAATATTCCAAACCTTTCCATTGGAGAATAAACTTTCAAGCAAAATTGTCATTGCTGATATGTGTCAATATGTGTCTATTCATGAAACTACCTTTCTTGCAAATTTGTAGTCAACCACTGGTAGCCAAGTAGTTATTAAATTGACACAGTTGTCCTGATTTAAATCCCACCACAGCAAGTTGTGGAAATTGAATTGATAAAGTCTGGTGACTTGTGCAATGAAAGATGACCATGAGAGATGGTGGATTGTTTTAAAAACTGAACTAGGTCATTAATGTACTTCAGGGACCCATCGGTACTCCCTGGTCTGACCTACATGTGAGTGTAGTTGCGCACTACATGGATGACTCTTAAGGATAATAAACACTACCGTGACAGTGTTGTTCAAGTGGCAGGAGCAAAAAGAAATTAATTCCACTGATTTGTTCATGCCGATTTATTCTCTTTATTAAAAAGAGAATTAGTCCGACATTTGGAATTTGCAGCAAAACTCCTGGATGAACAGAAATACATCTATTAATACATAGCCAGAATGTCTATAGATTCTGCTTAACAGAAAATAACCCTAGAAACTGGGTCTAAAAAATGAAAGCCAGATATTTCACCCTGTATTCTGGCCTTGCAGTCAGAAGAGCAATTACACACTTATTCAGTGCAGATCCCCAACACGGGCAACACTGTAGCACAAGTGGAAGCACTGTGCTTTCACAGCGCCAGGGTCCCAGGTTTGATTCCCCGCGGAGTCTGCATGTTCTCCCCGTGTCTGCGTGAGTTTCCTCCGGGCGCTCCGATTTCCTCCCACAGTCCAAAGACGTGCAGGTTAGGTGGATTGGCCATGATAATTTTCCCTTATTGACCAAAAAGGTTAGGATAGTTATTCGGTTACGAAGATAGGGTGGAAGTGAGGGCTTAAGTGGGTCGGTGCAGACTCGATGGGCCGAATGGCCTTCTGTACTGTATGTTCTATGTTCTAAAATAATGAATCTTCTCTGTTGTAAAGCTTTGGTTACATAACAAAAATTGATCTGACAGGGTCACGGCCTTTCTTAAACAGCAGAATAGCACCCTCCACATTTTGTGAACTTGGTTCTTGTTCTTAAAAAGCAATAAATCATCCAACTGAATGGAACCAACTTGAAATCAATTAGCACTAATTCACTGAAATGCTTCTAATGTATGCTTTTTGTTCTTCGCGATGCTCTTTTATCAAACTCAGAGGCCACTGGAGCCCCCGGTTGTTCGGGGACAGGGCTGGGCAGTAACCTGGCATTTCATGTGTCCTCCCGGGTACCCTGGAAGTGCCAACCAGGCACACTGGCAATGCCACACTGGCACTGCCAGGGTGCCTGTTTGGCACTGCCAGTGTGCCAGGGCACTTCCAAGGTGCCAGGCTGGCAGTTTCAGGGTGCCCAGGTTCCAAAATGGCACTGCCTAGGGACAGGGCCTGAGGGGGACCATGCCCATGAAGGAGGAGACGAGAGGGGTATAAAGAATGGGGGGTGAAGGGGGGGGGGGTTCCTGAAAGGCGAAGTGGAGGGGGCCTGAAAAAGGGGACCCTCTGCAACCCCATGGTGGGGTGTCCTCACTTGGGGTGGGGGTGGGGGGGTAACGTCCATGTGTGGGGGGTAATATTGCCATGGGTGGGGGATCCTCAAATTCACTTAGAGATCGGGACATCCTTTCAAAATGGTGCTCCAATCTCTGAGGAGCCATTCTTGCTGGCAAATTCAGCTCCCCACTGCTGAAAGAATTTCTGAGTGTGGGCTGGACCAGGAAGAAACATCCCCAAGCCCAAAATAATGGCTAAATGTGGGTGAATCCAGGGCTAGATTATGGGGAGGGGGAGGGTGCCCTCGGATGGATTTTTGGGGCAATTCCCTTAAAGAGTTACCCCCTTGGCCCACTGCGAAGTCTATCGCATCAGGGCCACATTTGTCAAGACCTGCACCAATTCTTGCCCACATGATTCCCAGCCCAGAGGGCCAGAGAATCACACTGGTCCTGAAAAAAAGGTGCCCGGACTGTTAGTCGGATGCAAATGGGTCTTAATGATCCAGTTGCATCTTCCCGCTGGTGCAGGGCATGAACCTTGATCCCGACGCCAGTGTGGGACCAGAGCATCGGAACGGGATTGGCGCCCATTTTGTCCGACACTAGATTCTCTGCCGCATCCGGAACTCCACTACCAGCGGCAGGTGGTGGAGAATCCAGCCCAAGATTTAAATTGCCCTATGGTCTGTACCAGGGAACAATAATCAATAACTGGATTCAGTTTCCATACTCACACTGGTATGTGAGGACACAGGACACAATAACAAAACGTAAACCTGACAACAGCTACATCTATTCAGCTGAAAAGATTCATGTTTGTAGTTTCACACATGAAATAATTTATTTTATGGGCATATCGGAGGTAACAATTGAAGCTACTTTTCCGCAAATGACTGGCTAAAGCATCTATAAGCAACAAGTGTAACCATGGCAACTCCTTTATCTTGTGAAGAAAACCTGTATAATTTGCTCATTGCTTTGTCTTTTGTAAATGTGCAGCCTCCTTCACTCCGAATAAATATTATGTGGAACAGAATCTCATAATAGCCACAGTAAAAAGAGATGAACATCAAAAGTAAAACAGGTTAGGTTTCAATAGGAAAACAGGTATTAATGTTTTTGGGCCTAGATTAAAATCTAAAGTCTGACTTGATTTCAGTGCTCATGTCCAGCAGTAGTTAGCTTGAGGACAATCAGAAAAACAGGGCAAGGTAAAATCAGCCCCAATCCGGGAGTCAGTGCAAAAAGAGAAGGGACAAATGGTTTGGCTCGGCACAACATTGAGGGCCGAAGGGCCTGTTCTGTGCTGTACTGTTCTATGTTCTATGTTTCTCCTCTGTTACCTATCAACTTCCAAGTTTGAAGATGTTTTTGTTATCTGAATGCTTTCAATAAATTCTGATAAAAACTGAGAGATGTAATGCTCAATAACAGATCAAGAATATTGTACCATGCACACCTGAAATATTGCACATATTTGTCTTGGGCAGCGGCACAACATCGGTGATCTCGTTGGTCACCCATTATACACAGTATCGATATTGAATTTCATTGGCTGCATTGGCACTGAATATCAACGGCTGTGTATAACAGGTGACTGATCCAATATTGCCACTTAACGCCGCCATCCTAAATTAATTTTTATCCCAAAGGGTTTCAAATGTCCTCTACTTTGAAATAAAAATCACTTCCAAAAAATTGAGGAATACTTTATCATAGGAATGTTTGATCTTTCAACTTAAGGATTCAGGGCAGCATGTTTCTGTCAGGAAAATGATCATCTGTTGTTACCCTATTCAATAAATTATTGTTCTTTGCCATTGACTCTCCCTCGCCACCAACCGCCATGACATAGAATAGCATTGTGTGGATAATCCAGGGGGGTCCACGCCACTGGATCAGATTGTCAACCCCATCTGCCCTATTTCAAAGCCAAAGTTCCCTTCCCAAATCTCAGAAACAAGCTCATTTGCATAATAAAGGTCGGTGGGTTATAAGCAAAATACTGTGGATGCTGAAAATCTGAAATAAAAACAGAAAACGCTGGAAAAACTCAGCAAGTCTGGAGGGACCTCATCTCATCCGTGGAGAGAGAAATAGAGTCAACATTTTTAGTCTGTATGACTCTTCTTCAGAGCTAAAGAGAGGGACAAATGTGATGGATTTTATGCTATTTAAGAGGGGTGGAGTAGAGAAGATGAGTGATAAGTGGGAGCTAGGAGGGATTGCAACAAAGATGTGTAGGGCACGAAACAGAGAAAGCATTAATGCAGTGTTAAAGGCTAGAGAATATACTGATAGTGGCATAATGGTAGGCTAGCATAATGTGTTAATGTAAGAATAAAGGTCAGTGATCAGTGAAAGCCCTCTCACCTACTGCGCCATCTGTCACTTGTTCCTTAGTTTTGCGGTCACTGTTTTGCTTTCACTGATTATTTGAATGGAAACAATGTGCAGGGGTACAGGGAAAAGGCAGGGGGATGGCACTAAGTCATAATGCTCATTTGGAGATCCAGTGCAGACACAATGGGCCAAATAGCCTCCTTCTGCGCCAGAACAATTCTGTGATTGATTCTGCAATGGTATCAGCAGCTCAGAGGACACAATTGGTGACGTTTCCATGGATGTCCAGAAACTCTCTGAGACATGTCCCCCTGATATTAGGATAGAGGAGAAAGATCTGACAATGCTCCGTTGCACCCAACAAAATCTAAAGACAATTGGAATGAAACCCCATTGTACCCATATTCCATTTCCAAGTTCTAAACAGAAGTCTAGCTTTCAGGTACTATCTAACACCGTGAATTTCAATGTCAAAACTTGAAAAACCTGTGCTTCTCCCTTTATGTGAAAGGGAACATTTGCTTCCATAGAATGGTAAATGCTCAATAGGCATTTCCATTGACTGAGGGTGTGTGCCAAGTGTATTAAATTAGGCCATTTTTAAAATTTGAATGTAATGTAAAATTCCCCCAAATTGCAAATTAAACTGATTGCATTCCATCCAATGTTGATATCTTCGCCAATATGTTAGACACCTGACTTTCGTGAGGACTTAACCAATCAAATTCAGTTAATAGTGATAGATGTGGAAATAGTAGATCAGAGGCCACAGGATTATGTGATTGGGCAATTTCAATAACATTTGTTGAGGGGGGAGAATTTGTTGGGGGCGGAGAAAGCTTTCCAGAAACATTTTTAGAAATGACTTCATTTAAATGTGGTGAAGTTTGAAATTTGTTACGTAACAGCACAGATTAATTTGCAAACCTCCTGGGGAACTGGAAGGCAATTGGTGATTGGTGAGAAAATATGTTTAGCTCACTCTCCAACGCTTGACCCACTGCTCCCTTCCTGAAGTGTCCTGGTTCCCCACTGCTAGCCAGTTGTCCTTGAAGTAGAACAGAAGAGGCGCCAATATGCCAACCAGCAAAATCAACATTTCCTGATATTTATTTTTTCCCCCTCCTCTGTCCTCCAACCAAACGCTAAGCTCCATATCTGAGTCATCAGGTTTGAAAACTTCTCATTCATTAGGTGCCTGGACTAAAACGTTTACTTTTTAATTTGACTGTACAGCAGCAGAATGCTACATGATGTGTTATCTGTGTTGGTCTAACATCGACTGCAACTGGATGCAGTAAAACGAGAAACAGGCTTCCGACATAGGAGATGGTCCAACACTGTTTTATTGAACCTGTTGATTGCTGTACATAATCTGCTGTGGGTTGACACTCTATTAACCTAACTGATAACCTCCTACTGGCTTGACCAGACTAGCTCTTTATCACATGGTGATGATGTTCATTGGCCTGTGCACTGCAGCTATCTCCCTAGCCGTGTCCTGTGAGAGAGGGAGAGCCTTAATGCCCTGTAGGCTTTATAGTGGTGGTGTCCTGTCTGGTGATTGGTTGTTCCGTGTCGTGTGTGTTCATTGGTTATCCTGTGTGTCAATCACTGCCTGTCTGCATCTCATGATATACATGAGTGGATATTATGACACCACACACAAGGGCATTAATACTATTGGTTGTCAGGTTCCCAATTAGTTTAGTTCTGCAGGATTTCTGCCAAAGTTACAATTGGAGAAACCCCCGGAAATTTTGCCACAGTAGCTTCACTGATTTTGCCCTGGTGTTTGTTAATTGGGAGGCGAAGGGATCTTTGAGGCCATTTTGTTTTGGGTTGCACTAAACAGGACTTCTGCAGAATGATGGAATAAGTAAGTTGATATATGACTGTTTTAATTGTGCTCAGCTTAGTTAAAGTAATTTTTTGCTTTGGGCTTCAAGTTACTACTGAAACTACCACTCAAGTCAATTTATTTGTTCCCAGGTCTGGAGAAATGCAGTATAAAGAAATGATAGTATAGATTCATCCTGCTACTTAAACATGAACCAACAGCACCTAATTAAAAATTAAATGGTCACAAAAATTGATGATCCATATCCTTTTACAATACAAAGCAAAAATGACAAAAAGCTCAGTGGCACCTTTTTCCATCTTTTTTAATTAACCTAGTTGTTTGCAAGGATAACTTATAAAACTTTTTATTGAACCTGTTTATCAACCTGCATGTAATAATGAAATTCCGGCGCAAGATTAACGCAGATGTGTGCTGAAATCTGAGATCATGGTAATTTCAGGTGCAGTCAGAACTAAATGCAATGATATCAATAAGGATTTATGCTTCAATATGAACTATGCTAGTTCAGCTCCAGGACTTTCTATTTGCAACCCTTAACCAAAGGGTATATCTAAATAGTCATTATATTCAAGTTCTAGTTCCTACACACCACATGTAATGTAACCCCCACCTTTTGCTATATCCATTACAGCTACTGCATCATGAGAGAGATAGCGATTGCTTTACATATGTTGTTACAAGAATTGCTAAGTATATGTGTCATTTCTTGAAATACTACCAGGAATGTGCCACACATTGTCTCACCCATATACAAAAGGTATTTCAGGGAAGGCCCACTCAGTGTTGACAAAAACATGCAGACCTTATTAAGTGGAAGAATCAGAGACTCTTGGAATCCTTACAGTGCAGAAGGAGGCCTATCCAGAAAGGACAGTCAAAAAGATGGTTTATTTCCAAAAGGAATATATTCCCAAGTAGCAGCCCCAGTCAGGACTACTCTGCAGCTCGGGCCGGCTTTTATGGTGCTGAATTAACCAGCCTGCTGATGGGGCCTCCACCCCTCAGCGGGGGACCTCATAATCCATGAGGCTCAAGGAGACATTAATCGGGTCACCCCCGTGGATCTCATGGGAGCTGAATTGCGCTGCAGGGGAGCTCAAGTGCAATGCGGGGGGAGGGGGGGGGATGAATTGTGCGGCAGTAAATGGGGCTGAATTGCGTTGCGAGGCTGAATTGCGATCGGGGGGGTAGCCAGCCATAGGAACTCGCTATTGGGCCACCTGCACAAAATGGCGGCCCAGTAGCAGGATCCCTCAGAAAACCCTCGCAATCCTCGCTATGCATAAATTTGCATGGCTAAAGGTTGGGAATCACTTCCTGGTCTCAATTCTGATGCAATTCAGCTCCGGCGGGTGAACAGTGGGCAGGATACTGCCATTTGGGAGACTAAGGATGCGATTCTTCCGCCTCGCCTGCCACGAGAACGCCATGGGCAAGTCGCAGACAATGGGAATTGCATTGACCTTGGGCGGGATTCTCCGGTCGCCAGGCGGACGCAGCCAGAGAACTCACCCATGTGTTGGCGCCAGGTCTGAATTGCATACGGTTCATGTTCCCATTGGGGGCGCTATTTGGGGAGCAATTCAGGACATCCTAATGGGCCAGCACTTTGCTGGGACGAATTTCGAGCAATTCCCAGCCCAGCAGGCGTTCTAAATGTTGGAGCTGGAGTTAGCACTAAAGAGCCAGGCAGTTGGAGCTGTTTTAAGTGCTCCACTTAACATACATTCACTGCAGCCACCAAGATGGCACAGAGAACACTTGTACCCCCTGAGATCGGGAGTCCAAGGTGGACCCATGGCTCCATGTCAGTGAGGAGCAGAGGGATACCTTCTTCCCCAGGGTGGGCGCAGATTCAAGCCTGCCCTCTTGAACACTGCCTGGGAGGTGGTGGCAGAGGCTGTCAGCGCTGCCAGTCTCACCAAGAGGAGAGGGGTGGTGTGGGGGTCATTGGTGAGTTCTCTGCCCTGAGAGGGGCAGAGAACCTGGGAAGGTTCCAACGGCTCTGGTGCAGGTGTCCGAGCTCTGCTGATGCCCTGCTTCCACTGCAATGGGGCAGCGTTTCTGAGCAGTGCCAACACCTGGTGGGCTCCTCATTGAGCTTGGATACAGCTGAGGTATGAGGGTGTCCAGGGGGGAAGCCTGGGTGGGCTCCCAGATAACCAGGTGACCAGAGACCTTCTGAACATTTAAAGGACTCAGGCAGCACCCAGCAATGTGAGCAGCCAGGAGCCTGTAGCACCAAAGGGGTGCATTTAAAAGACAGTCTGCAGCAATGGTGGTATGAACCAGACCACCCCGATCCTGAGGGGGCACCCCAATTGAATGGACTTGGCACCAGGTCACTACCCACTGCAGCCCTCAGCCCAGGTAGCCGTCCTCCAGTAAACCCGACAGTTTCAACGGTTTTTCACTGTTCATTTAACCTACCACTCGCCCTCCCCAGCTGTGGCACCCAGTCCACGTTTGTCAATGCTTGTAGTAATTCACCCCCACGAGACCTCCACCTGAGAGGTGCGAAGCATCGCGGAATGGCGAAGCATAAATGTGTCCAACCTGCCAATCACATTTAAATGCATGCAAATGCTGGTTTTGCAATGTAACAACATTATTAATTTCCCACCAGAAAATGCTCTTCAGGACCACCAGGGACCAAAGTGGGCTGAAAGTGCAACTGGGTCCAGCACTCGACTTGGCAAAACTGAATGGCAAATGTTGTCATAAAAATTTGTATGTGGAAATTTTGACTCAAAAAGAATCAGGAAGAACAGAAAGTAAAATGTCATCGTAATGCTGTTTTGAAGAAAATAAAGTAAAATGTCATTGTAATGCTGTTTTTGTTGGGGAATGGCCTCCCAACACCACATTGATTTTGAAGATTGGAAAAAGCTGATGTAGTTTTTTTCAAATTGAGAATATGAATGAAAGTCTAGCAGGTCGCCAGCATTTGTATTATCTGCAAAAGCTTACCAGTTTTTGGTGGGGCTTTGTGGTAGCTACCTTTATGGTGAAACCAATTAATTGGGTAATTATAATGCTGTTTCTTGCATTAGGACACTTTAATAATAATTGGATGGGAGCAGCAAAAGACAATAGAGTTGGGTAAAGCAGGAGATGCTGTCCCTTGACATTCATATAATGGATACAGGTTATCATTTTTAATTATATTATATGTTTGGTATCTTGCTTCATCACAACTGAAATTCATAGAAGGATTTGTCCAAAGTTGATAACCCTAAATACAGTATAATCAACTGCCTTTAGCATAGAAATAGCCCGATGATATGATTCACGATCTGATTAATAAACCGTAATAAGCTCTCAAAATGAAAGCATTTAACCATCGCAAAGCCCAACATCTAACAAAATCTGAAAATAAAACGTTAATGTCAGACTGTCAGTCATGTTTGGATCTCCAATCTTTAACATTGGTAGTCTAGTTCTTACTTGAATTGAGGGGAAAGTCACACATCCAAAAATTGCACTGTTTCAGTGCAAAAATACAATAAACCAAAAACAGTGGTCCGGTTGCACTGCAATTTACCACAGCAACCATTTAGGTGGCTATCGCTGCAATAGAATTGACTGTAATAACTAATACAATGACACCGCTGCAGTACAGTTTATTCCAGCATTCAATACAATGATGTTGCTGTACTGTCATACAGTTTACCACAGCAGCTAAAACAATGGTTTTGCTGCAAAATGATTCATTACAAGTTACAGTATTGTTAACATGGTCACAATTCTGACCTTGGCACTGAATGTTTAGACCAGGTTATTCTAGAAGGTAGATGTAGTAATCCACGGGAGGCAGGAGTTCCGTCACCACACCAATATTTATTTACAATAACGATATTACAGGAGCAGCTACAAACAGTGCCGCTAGCAGCCCAGTCAACTTAAGACTCTCACAAAGCCTACACAGGTGATTATATGGGCCCCCTCAATGAGCTATCATTGAGGGAGCTCATACTCCAATTGGCCAACCAATAAAGCCAATTGGAGTTCATTACACCCCTCCCCCCCAAGGTCCGAGGAATTCCTGCCAGCTGGCATTCCTCTGAGTTTCTTCCTGCTCCTCATGTCTGGGTCTGTCACCTCTGTGTCGTCCGCCGGGTCGTTCTCCGAAGTGGGCGGGGTGTACCTTATAGGTGCCCGTCTTTTCCTTGACGACCTCCTTGGAAGTTGTTCTTCCTTCTCCTCGGGGAGAGGTGTCGTGGCGGCCTCGTCGAGTGTGTCCATCTCCGACTCTGATGACTGGATGACGGGGTCTGGAGAAATTGCTCGGGGCTGGGGTGTGGGTATCCTTTCCGTCTGGGCTATCCCAGCTTGAGGCGGTCCTGCTTCGCCTGCCTCCAGGTGTGGTTCCGCTGCCCTTATTTGGTCTAGGTGTTTCTTCAGTACCTTACCTCCTATTGAAACCTTATAGGATATGGGCCCTGTTTGGGACTCTACCGTGCCTTTGACTCACGTTGGTCCATTCCCATAATTCTTGACCCAAACCGGTGCCCCCACCTGGAAATGTCTCTGCTGCCGACTATTATCATGCCCCCTGCGTTGGGCCTCCTGTTGTTTCTCCACTTTCCCCGTTAAATTTGGGAAAAGGAGACTCAGCCTCGTTCGCAGCCGCCTTCCCATTAAGAGTTCAGCTGGCGGTATGCCCGTTGTGGAATGCGGTGTGGTCCTGTAATCAAACAGCCAGCGGGAGAGCTTTGTGTCTATTGACGCTGCCGGCTGCTTCTTGAGTCCCGCTTTAAGTGTCTGGACCGCTCTCTCTGCCAGGCCGTTGGTCGCTGGATGGTAAGGGGCCGTTTTGATGTGACGGACTCCGTTTTCCTTCAGGAATTTTCCAAATTCCCCACTTGGGAATGCCGTTCCGTTGTCCGACACAAATACCTCTGGAAGTCCATGTGTTGCAAACGAGGCCCTGAGCTTTTCAATTGTCGATGCTGTGCTTGCCGTGTTTACCCGGTGGACGTCCAACCATTTGGAGTGGGCGTCCACTATCACCAAAAACATTGAGCCCATGAAAGGGCCGGCGTGGTCAATATGCAGGCAGGTCCACGGTCTGCCTGGCCATTCCCACGGGTGCAATGGCGCTGCTGGTGGCACTCTTTGCCCCTGATGGCACTCCTGGCACTGACGTACCAAGGCTGCTATGTCTGTGTCCAAACCTGGCCACCAAACGTAGCTTCGAGCTAGCATCTTCATTTTAGACACCCCTGGGTGTCCGTGATGTAACTCAGTTAAGATTGCCTGACGGCCCTGAGCTGGGACGATTACCCGGGCTCCCCATAATAGGATACCGTCTTCTACGGTTATTTGGTCCCTTCTGCTCCAGTATGGGTGCATCTGGGGCTCCACTGGTCTTTCCAGTTCCCCTGTTAGCAGTAAATGCTTCATCTTGGCTAAAACTGGGTCTTTTTGCATCCACAACCGAATATGTTGTGCGTCTACTGGTAGGGTGTCCAAAAAGTTTAGAGTCATTACTGTCTCCTCTACTTTTGGTATTTGCGGCGGAGTGTCCGGGAGGGGAAGTCTGCTCAAAGCATGCATGTGCTACTCGCATTCCTGGTCTGTGCTCCAGAACGTATCTATATGCCGCCAGTAGCAACGCCCAGTGTTGGATTCTAGCTGATGCAATCGGGGGTATTAACGTGTCTTCTTTTAATAACCCTAATAACGGCTTATGGTCCGTCACTATGGTGAATTTCCACCCGTACAGATACTGGTGAAATTTATTTACTGCGAATATCACCGCCAGTCCTTCCTTCTCGATTTGGGCGTACTTCCTCTCAGCCATCGCCAAGGTCCTCGAAGCATAGGCTATTGGCCGTTCTTCCCCATTCCTTCCTCTATGGGCTAAGACGGCTCCTACCCCGTAGGGGGATGCATCACAAGTGACCACCAACTCCTTCCTTGGGTCATAATGCTCTAGGACATTTTCGGATGACAGCTGTTCCTTAATGTCCCTAAATGCTCGGTTTTGGCGGGTGGACCATTTCCATTCTTGCCCCTTTTTTAGTAGCTGGTGGGGGCTGCTGGATGCCCTATTTTCAATACATTTTCCATAATAGGTTACCAACCCTAGAAATGATCGTAACTCCTGGACCGTGGTGGGAGCTGGGGCTTCTTTTATTGCCCTTACTCTGTCTTCTAATGGATGTAAGCCTGACTCGTCAACTTTATATCCCATCCTCGTCGCCACTGTAGTAATCCACGGGAGGCAGGAGTTCCGTCACCACACCAATATTTATTTACAATAACGATATTACAGGAGCAGCTACAAACAGTGCCGCTAGCAGTCCAGTCAATTTAAGACTCTCACAAAGCCTACACAGGTGATTATATGGGCCCCCTCAATGAGCTATCATTGAGGGAGCTCATACTCCAATTGGCCAACCAATAAAGCCAATTGGAGTTCATTACAGTAGAATAAAAGCCAAATACTGCAGATGCCAGAGATATGAAAGAGTTGGGAATGCTCAGCAAGTCGGGCAGTGTTCTGTGGAGAGGGAAACCGAGTTAGCATTTCAAGTCCAAGACGACATCTTTGGAACTGAAGAGTGGTAGAAATGTGACCTTCCCTTTTGCTCCTCCTGACCCTCCCCCATTTTTCAACAGCGTAAAACCTCACTACCTCATTTCAGTCCTGAAGAAGTCATGTTGGATTTGAAAAGTTAGCTCTTGTTTCTCTCTTCACAGATGTTACCAGACCGGCATTTTCCACTTTTACTCTAGGAGGTCACTTACTTGAAACCTTCCAATGTGAAAGCATCTCATCTTTAAATACGGCCTCAACGCTATTTTTGACAAAAGCTGAAGGCTGCCTGCTTAGCAGAATTATTCCAATAAGTTACTGTGGTGTAAGGAAAACTTCCATTCTTTTGCTCGGCCAGTTAGATACAGCTATCGATATTTTAACCAAAGAGATCATGCAGATTAATGTGGAAAACCTCACACTTTGACTAAGAAGTCATAAACTAAAATAGATTTAAGACTATTCAATGTGTATATTCTCCCCTACACATTGTGTAGACTGTAAATTTCAGTTCAGCATTTGGCATGTGTGTTGCATAACACGTTTTATGTTTAGCTAAATACCTTCGTGACAAGCTATGCTGTCAGCTGTGGCAGGTTTTAGGATTGGCATCACATCACAGCCATGGGATGCATTTTATAGATAGGTACAGTAACTGAGCTCCATCAACAAATAAACGTTGCATTCCAGTTATGTTGTACGTGCATCTCAGCATGGAGGTCACAAACAAAACTCACTACCAAGACTAAAAGTTGTTCAAAAGATAAAATCTCCTAATTGTCACTAGCCAGAAATGTTTACCACTTACCCACTTGATCCCCCCTTAAAACTTTAATATACTGTAACCAGAAATCAGGAACTGTGCAACTACAGTTTTGTTTTATGCTGAATTGTCAAGATCAGTGCTCACAAACATGTTATATGTGAAATCAATGTTGCAATGATTTCATTTGCAACTCTTCAGATACTGATGCAGTCCACACTTGCATTCAACAAGATCTGGATTACATCCAGGCTTGGACTGACAAGTGTCAAGTAACATTATTGCCACACAATAGCCAGGTGATAGCCATCTTCAACAAAAGAGTATTTCAATCATCTCTCCTTAAAATTTAATGGCATGACCAATGTCAATTCCTCTGTCATCAATATCATGGGGATGATCTTTCACCAGAAATTTGACTAGAGCAACCACATACATAGTCTGGCTACAAGAGTAAGACTGAGGCCAGGTATTCCGTAGCAAATCACTCACCTCTTAACTCCTGAAAACCTTTCCCCCATCTACAAAATCAGAAGGGTGATAGAACACTCCCCACTTGCCTCAATGAGTGCAGCTGTAACAACACTCAGGAAGCTCAGGGAAACAAAAACTTAATAGGCACCCCATCCACCACATTCAACATTCACTCCTTTTACCAGTGGTCTGTGATTTTAGTGTATACCATCTATAAGTTATACTGCAACAACCTGTCAAACTTTCTTCAATAGCACCCTCCAAACCTGCAGCCTCTACTACCTGGAAAGACAATGGAAGAAGGCACATAGATACACCATCGTGTGCTTGTTCTCTGCAAATGACACATCAACCTGACTTGAAAATATCACTGTATTTCACTGTCATTGGGTCAAAATGTTCTGAACCCCATATCTAATAGCATTGTGGGTGCACCTACACCTTACGGACTGCAGCACTTCAAGAAGAAAGTTCATTGTCACCTTTCCAAGGGCAATTTGGGATTGGTGATAAATGCTAGCCTAGCCAGCACCTCATATGAATACATTTTTAAAAAGCGTTGGATGACGAGTGGTCAAAGGATCTTTTTTCTTTGCATGGAGTTGCTAGAAAACAAAAAGACTGCAACAAAAGACTAACATTATTTAAAAGATCATTTTGCAATAAATATTTTCTAAAAATCACTTTTAAAAAATATTTTTATCCATTTTCAGATCTATATCAGAAGCCACGATAAGTGATTTTGGCTCAATGACACATAGTGCCTGAAGTGTATGACTGCTCGCAATTAGCTTCAAAATTAATTCAAAATTAACAATTATCATAGCAGAGGTGGCTTAAGGGTGGCCATTGCAGGAAGTCGAAAAGATTCTCAATTGTACAGTAAAGATTGTTCTCTGACCATGAGGCTAAGACATATTTTGAAGCAGCATAGTTGGAGCTTTTCTCTACATCTGGTCACATTTTATGCCATCACCGGTTGTCCAAGTTTCAAAACTGTTGAATTTTTCAGCACTGGCACCTCTTCTTTGGGGGCTAAAACACTGCTTAAAAATAACAAATATTAATGACCTGGTTTTGTATCTTTTCGGAAATCAGTCAGGATGGTAGCAATGAAGGGGACGACTTCTCTGTCGTGACGTGAATCTTTCTCCTACACCTGCCAGGTCTGCTATGAGTCACTTTACCTGCATACAGTAGTCCCCACAATAGCAGGCCCCTGATCGAAGAAGGCAACCTTCCAGTACCCTCTACCACCTCCAAAATGCCCCCCAGCACATACCAGCTGAAGGCCTCCATTTTAGCTGAGATCCTCACCATTCTCTGCACCTAAACATTTTCCCTCATACTGCCTTTTCTTCAGTGCCTGGAAACAGCTAGAGGGGAGGAAAGGTCAATGAGTTCTGGCATAGGAAAGAGGTTGCGTTTGAGCAGTGAGGTAAACAGGGAGCATAGAGAAGAACCAATCAGGGACTGGGTAGCTGGGATCTCTGGACATGGAACAGTCAATAAATCACAGCAAAGGAAAGACAATGAGAAGAGAGGCGAAAGTATGATTAAGAAAGGAAGGTAAGTCTATTAATGTCAAAATTATACTGCATGGAAGGATGAACTATATTATAGAAATGGATCCACACTTTCACTGCCTGCTTGCAGCACAGAATTGTACGAATTACAAATTCCTTTTTTAGCGAGCCCACTTGATGGGCCGAATAGCCTCCTTCTGCACCATATAGATTCTGTGATTCCCTCCAACATAAAATCAGAAGTGAGGATATCCAGTGATGATTGTGTAACAGATCAACCATGATCTTATTGAATTGTGGAGGAGGCTTGAGGGGCCGAATGACCTACCTTCCCTCCTATTTTGTATGTTTGTATGTATGGTTATATGTTTATAAAACAGTGAAGGAGGTCATTTGCTCACTGAACCCATGCCATGCCTTTTACTAAAGATGTCTGCTTTTAGCCTGTTTATACTACTTCCTTACCTTCTACTTACAATTAGTTACAAATAATTTCAGTCTCTCCCTGAAAACCACTTCTGGCAAAGCAGTTTGTTTTCTTATAACTGTGTAAAAAAAAAGATCCTTTGACTCTATTCTGTCGAATAATCTTAAGTCCATGGTCATTTGTTAATGAATAGCCAAATTGTGAACACAATCTTGCACTATTTTTACTTTCAAAATATTTCATCATTTTGAAGCCATCGATTAGATTCCGCTGTTTGAGAAGGGAGAAATGTAGTTTTAGGTCTTCCTTTATCACCACAATCTCTCATTACTGGAAATGAAAAGTGAAAGTCGCCAAAGTCACAAGGACCGGAGGCTGCTCCCCCCTTTTTGAGAAAGAGGTGACTGGTAGTGATTTAACTTGAGGGTCACCATACCTCAGATTAGGGGCAGGATTGAGAAGGCGGGGCCTTCATGAAAAACCTCAGTTGATACGGGAATTAAACCCGTGGTGTTGACATCGTTCCGCATCATAAACCAGCCATCCATCATCTGAGCGAACCAACCCCCAAATATTTAATATATGGAAATTTTTCCAATTAATCTGCACTATTGCACAGTTCTGATATTCTTTTTTGAATGGAGTTCCCAGAACCATGTGCAATATTCCAGTCGTAGCCCAATAAGTTTCTGTTCAAATTTAGCATCACTTCTCTACAAACCTCCTATGTATAAAACCCAGAATCCCATTTACCTATTTACACCTGCTCTACATGGGAGTGGCAGTGCTTTTGCTCTGAGACCTTAGGAGGTGTTTTTAGCAAACATAACAGGGCAGATTTGAGTTGGTTAATCATGGGGTTTAACTTTTGAGAAATCTGTTCCTCTACCCAAATCCCGTCCAACCCAGACATTTCCATCTTTCACGAAGTCAGGTTGGAACTTTAAATATGATAATGAGCCCTCCATAGGGCTTCTGACCTCCCCACCATCACCAAATCTCTGAACTAACAACTCCCCCAAGCCTCAGAACTCCAATCTCTGATCCTCTCCCTCTTTGCCAAGGTGTCCAATTCCACACCAACCCCCCTTACCCACTCCCTGTCAACCACGCTCTCTGACCTCACCTTTAAGAGCGTTAGCCCATTCAATTGATTTCTGATCGACCCCATACCTCCTCTTTCACCAATCAATCCTTGTTCCTCCCCCCCCCTCCCCCCACCAACTCCCCTCTTCCAACGCCACTACTACCCTTCCCAATCAAAGCCCCCAAACACACCCCAGTGAAAATTTAACTCGAAGCCCAGGCTATCAATCAGACTGGTCCATGGGCGGGGAACTGATTAGCATGATTAGCATGTCAGTGACATGCTGTGGAGATAAACCTGTGTATGGAGGAACTTCGAATTGTGGGTTCCCCACGACTTTAATGGCCTCCTCTTCCCCACCAATGTCTTTGTCGGCACTCCACATTCAAACGCACGTGAGCTTTCAAGCACTTGCATATTTCATTATATCAGTTTTTATCTATTTACCACCTGAATGCTAACCCCTTCCTCCACAACATCTCCCAGTATGTCACTCTTCTTTCTCGGCATCAATGTTGACCTCTTACTGGGTGACCACTTCTTGGATTGTATGCTGTAGGATTCCTTACCCCCACAACCACCCTCCCACCCAACACCCATTACCATGTAGGGCATCCATGGGGGGGGGGGGGGGGGTAAGGAATCCTACAGCATACAATCCAAGAGGGTCAAGGTAGCACAGTGGTTAGCACAATTGCTGCACATCGCCAGGATCCCAGGTTTGATTCCCGGCTTGGGGCACTGTCTGTGTGGAGTTTGCACTTTCCCCCCCTGTATCTGCATGGGTTTCCTCCGGTTGCTCCAGGTTCCTCCCATAGTCCAAAAATGTGTAGATTAGGTGGATAAAAGTTAGGTTGGGTTACTGGGTTACAGAGATAGGGTGCAGTGCTGTGCTGTGGTAGGGGGCTCTTTCCAAGGGCCAGTGCAGACTCGATGGGCTGAATGGCCTCCTCTTGCACTGTAAATTCTATGAATAGTCCCGCAGATTTCTCAAGGTCAGTAACTTTGAACTTCTCAGCCTATGCTTGTCCTTCACACAAATTGTCCATGCCGGCCAAATGAGCAATTTTCTCCAAGAAAACCACATTTTTTAAGGCAATGCCTTGGGTATGCAAATGACTCACAACTTTTACTGTCACATGAGGCTAAGTGCGGGGGATCTGTGGTATTTTATATGGAATAAATTGTTGGCGCCCCCTCACTGATGCTGCGACATATGAGGGGCTAGCAGCCGCCCCACGTAAAACTCCTGGCCTCCATGAAATAAACGGCTGGAGAATGGTCAGGTCAGTGATCGCGCATGTGCACTTTGGCGACATGCAGCGGTTGCACCGTAAAACATGGCGCTGGCCGTGCCAGATAGTGGCCCCTATGGCCATCCCCCACCAGTACCCCCAGCCCTCGTGGAAACCCCCCACCAGCAACATGTCTGTGGCGGCACTGGACACAGTCCGCAGCCACCATGCCAGGTACCCGCACGGCTGAGACTGAGTGAACCGCGCCCACCGTGGACGGAACATCGGGGGAGGGCCTTCAGGTGACGTGCTGAGGCCATCCCAACAGCGTGCAGCGCGCGCCACAATGATGTTATTTTGGATGAGGCGGAGCATACGAAACCTGTGTCAAACAGGCAGCGCCCCCAATTTCAGTGTCATAAGGGATTCTCCGCCCGATCACCGATTACGAAATCGGCGTCGGGGAACGGAGAATCCCGCTCTGACTTTGTGCAGTTGTGTAATATGGGTGATGGTGGGTTAGCAGCCCATTTTGGAACACTGCCAATTTTTATACCATTGCCTTCAATGAGAAAGATGACCTGACTTATTTTTTTTTTAAATTTAGAGTACCCAATTATTTTTTCCAATTAAGGGGCAATTTAGCGTGGCCAATCCTCCTATCCTGCACATCTTTTGGGTTGTGGGGGCGAAACCCACGCAAACACGGGGAGAACGTGCAAACTCCACACGGACAGTGACCCAGGGCCGGGATTCGAACCCAGGTCCTCAACGCCGTAGGCAGCAATGCTAACCACAGTGCCACCGTGCTGCCCTTAGATGACCTGACTTATGACTGTACTATTTATTTTACACTATTGCACAAAGTCAAAATCTAGAATCTGCTCTAGAGATTGCCCAGTATTGGTAGTTTTGATGACAAGACCCATTGTTGCACAACACCAACTACTATCAATTGGTTAGTGGCATGAGAAACAAGTTAAGGTGTTAAGTTTGACACCTGAGCAGATTGCGAATGGACCTCCAGAAATTTCAAATTGAAATTTGCAAACCAAAAAGATAATAAATGGAACAATTAAAATTTGCAATGATTTGTGTCTGCATTAATGGATTAAATTAAATTTAACTGGGCAATATTGCTTCCTTAAATTTACCAATACATTTCTCAAAGGAAAGAGTAATTAACCTATTGCATGATCTTCCATCGCTTTTATTCCGTTACTATGGAGATGATGCAATATGCTTGGAATTACTCATTTGAAAATGAAATGTAAATCGCTTATTGTCACGAGTAGGCTTCAATGAAGTTACTGTGAAAAGCCCCTTACAACATTTATCATTATTTTGATCATTCTCTTAAGCCTCCAAGGGGTGAATCGTATTTAAATTATATTATGCACGGGGCTTATTTTATTTGCTTTACTGATAATTGCACTGGGAACAATCAATTGCCAGCCTTATTAATTTATTTTAAATAGGCAGCTCAAGCTCCTGTTGCTCTGCAAAATCCATATCTGAGTAGCAAGGCTGTGCACGCAGAACAAGTAAACAGGATGGTGACAGGAATTTGTAATGGTGGGAATTCATTGGTCTTTAAGAGGAATTTCTGCTAACGCACTGAGCTATACAGAGTGGTGACAGCAATTTGGTGAGAGTGGGAAATCAGTGCAGAGAGGAAACGAGTAACAGTAATAAAAACTCTGATGTACACCAATTATTGAATAATAAATGGAAGTAAAGGGACACTAAATGAAAAACATACCAGGTATTCATTAGGCTTTCAAGTAAAAGGATGGCATAGCTGAGACCTGTTCCTTGAAATTCCTGTGACACCTGGCAAGTCCAGAGTACTTCAAGTGCCCTGCAAAAGATTAGAAACAAGACTCAGCCATTCAGCCCATTGAGTCTACTCTGCCATTCAATGAGATCATGACTTATCTGTTTTGATAATCCTGAACTTTACTTACCCGCCTTATCCCCATAACCCTCGATCCCCTTGCCGATTAAGCGTCTTGTCCATCTCAGCCTTGAACATTCTCAGCGACACAGCCTCTACAACTGTCTACAGAAAAAAATTCCACAGATTCACTACCCTTTGAGAAGAAATTCCTCCTCATCTCTGTCTTAATAGGTGACCCCTTGCTCTGAGAAGATGTTCTCTGGCTCGAGACTCTCCTACAAAAGGAAACAACGGGCGGGATTCTCCGGTCCACCAGCCATGTGTTTCACGGCCGCGCTGGCAGGATTCTATCTTCTCGGCAACTGTCAATGGGATTTCCCATTGTAACCACCCCACGCCGCCGGCAAATTCACTGTTTCGGGGAAAATTGAATCGCAACAACCGGAGAATTCCAGCCAACCTCTCAGCATCTACCCAGTCAAGCCTCCTGAGAATCCTTTATGTCTCAATAAGATCACCTCTCATTCTTCTAAACGCCAGTGAGTACAAGCCCAACCGTCTTGTAAGAAAATCCCTCCAAACCCAGGATCAACCTTGCAAACCTTCCCTGGTCTGCCTCCAACACCAGTATATCTTTCCTTAGATAAGTGGACCAAAACTGTTCATAGTATTCTATGTGTGGTCAAACTAGTGACTTGTATAGTTTCAGCAAGACTTCCCTATTTTTATACTCCATTTCCTTTGAAATAAGGGCCAACATTCAATTTGCCTTCCCAATTACCTGCTGAACATGCATGCTAGCTTTTTGTGATTCGTGTACAAGGACCCCCAAATTCTTCTGTGTTGCAGCTTTCTGTAGGCTTTCGCCATTTAAATAATATTCAGCTCCTTTATTTTTCCTGCCAAAATGCAAAACTTCACATTTTCCAACACTACATTCCTTCTGCCAAGATTTTTCCCACTCATTTCACCTGTCTATATCCTTTTGTAGACTCTTTGTGTTAACCTCACCACTTGCCTTCCCACCTATTTTTGTGTCATTTGCAAACTTGGCAATAGTATATTCACTTTCCTCATCCAAGTTATTAATATATAATGGGTGGAATTTTACCAGATTTTTACAAAGTGTCAGGCTCAGACTGAAAACCGGCGTGTAGCTCTCCAGCTACACAGCTCAGTTTTCACACCAGATCTTGAGCCGCTCTGTGTGAAAAAATGAGTGGGCGTGGTTTGTGCCATCACTTGGGAGGGGCAGGGCTTGATAGAGCCGACGATGCCGGCTCACAGAGATCGAGGCACCATCTTTAAAGGGTGCCTCCATCAGCACACAAATTGAATGGCCCCCAGTGCTACCCCTACACCACCACCACAGCAGAAATGATGGGGCTCTCCTCCCACCTCCCACAATGCCAACATCAGGGCACTCTGCAAACCTTGCAGTACCAACATGGGCCAGGACAGTGCCAGGGCACTACCGAGGCATGTCCTTCTCCCCCGGGGACTAAACTTTTGTAGACTCTTTGTGTTAACCTCACCACTTGCCTTCCCACCTATTTTTGTGTCATTTGCAAACTTGGCAATAGTATATTCACTTTCCTCATCCAAGTTATTAATATATAATGGGTGGAATTTTACCAGATTTTTACAAAGTGTCAGGCTCAGACTGAAAACCGGCGTGTAGCTCTCCAGCTACACAGCTCAGTTTTCACACCAGATCTTGAGCCGCTCTGTGTGAAAAAATGAGTGGGCGTGGTTTGTGCCATCACTTGGGAGGGGCAGGGCTTGATAGAGCCGACGATGCCGGCTCACAGAGATCGAGGCACCATCTTTAAAGGGTGCCTCCATCAGCACACAAATTGAATGGCCCCCAGTGCTACCCCTACACCACCACCACAGCAGAAATGATGGGGCTCTCCTCCCACCTCCCACAATGCCAACATCAGGGCACTCTGCAAACCTTGCAGTACCAACATGGGCCAGGACAGTGCCAGGGCACTACCGAGGCATGTCCTTCTCCCCCGGGGACTAAACTTACCTTTGTGCCCCAGGGAGATCTCTTTTCTCATTTTTCAAAATCTGCTGTGAACCTCACTGATGCAAAATCAAGCCAGAAAGGTTTGAATATTGAATGAAGAGGGGGAGAGGAATCATGTGGCGGGGGGACTGGCTAATTATATTAAACTATATACAAAACCATTAAAATTAAGGTCTCATCCTTTGTGGGCGTGTACCTCGTGACCTCAACGGTGAGAGGCGTGGAAAATCAGGAAATGAGATTCTCTTTGGATTCTCGGTGATCCCATGGACTACTAATGTGAGCCCAAAATGATCTCCATTTTAAATAATTGTGGCCTCAGCACTAATCCCTATTAAACTCCACTAATACAGGTTGCCATCCTGAAAATGCCCCTCATATCCTAACTCTCAGTCTTCTATTAGTTAGCTAATCCTCTAAGCATGCTAACGTACTAGTCCCATCACCATGGTTGGTCTCTTATCTTATTAAGTAGTCTTATGTGTGGTACCTATTGAACGCTTTTTGGAAATCCAAGCATATTCCATCTACTGGTCCCCCTTTCTAGGCAAAGTGCCTCCAGTTGCTCAAATCCAAACTTAAGGGGCTGGATTTTACATGCCCAAAGCAGGCATGCTTCCCGCTGGGGAAAAGGTGGAGGGGGGATGTAAAATACGGCGGGCACCCATCCCACCACCTTCCTACCCACCCTGAGCTCTCCCCTATAGTATGAGGTGCAGGCATCAAAATTGGCAGCTCACCTACCATATTTAATTGAATAATGAAGGGCCAATTGACCGTGAAAACACACTGCCCATGCCATAAAATGTTTGGTGTGGGCAGCTGGGTGGGAGGGGGTAGGCCACATTCTTCACTCAAATGTGTAAAGGGTGAGCAGAAATGGGGAGGGGTCATTCTTCAGGGATAGTCTTTTTCAGAATGCGGGGCAGCCCCCTTAGGTTGAACCTCCCTTTTCTCCCTCCCCACTCTATCCAATCTCCACCGTCCCTCTTCCTAATCTATCCAAATCTGCTGGCCCAAGATTCTGGTCCTTCCTGCTATGGGTATCCATGAGCATTGATCATCTTCTTTTGCCATCTCAGCAGCCATCCTGGCGCTACTGGGACTGATGGAACTGCCTGTCAATCTGACTGGCCAGCAGCTCCAAAGGGCGGGACATCCTTTCCAATGAAGGACAGAGGTCTGACACAGCCCACTTCGTCCATCTCGCAGGTCGATGAGGAGCATGTTGGCTCCATATTATTCATCCCAGGGTTTCTGAAGGGCCATAAGCTCTTCCATGTGATTCTCTAGCATAGCACCAGGGATGAGGGACTTTAGTCACAGGGAGACACTGAAGAAGCTGGGGTAATTCTTCCTGAAATAGAGACGGTCAAGAGGAAACTTGATAGTGTTCAAAATCATGAACAATTTTGTTAGAGTAAACAAGGATAAATTAGCTTCAGTAGCAAAAGGACCGGTGGCAAAATCGAAGGGATTGGCCTGTGGCAATCAGAGGGATTGGCAAAAGAGCCAGATACAACATGCGGAAATGTGCTTTGACAGTAGGTCATGTGATCTGGAATCCACTGTCTGAAAGGGTCACGCAAACTGATTCTGTAGTGACTTTCAAAAGGAAATTTAATAATACTTAATACTTTAATAATAAGATCTCAAAAATAATAGGAATATAGCTCTATTCATTTGTTCACCAATCTTACTTAAAATCGAATAATAATGCCGGAATTCTCCAGTTGCTGGGATTCACTATTCCAGCTGGCAGCACACACCCGCCAACGGGTTTTGCAGTGGAGTGGAGTGGTTTCAATGGGAAATCCCATTGATCAGCGGTGAGAGGGGAGAATTCCATTGCCAGTGAACAACGTAAGACCGAAAGATATATGGGGCTGGATTCTCCGTTTGGGAGACTAAGCCCCCACGCCGGTGTGAAAACGTTGGTGTTTATGGCAGGAAAACTGGCGCAAGACGGCCACCGATTCCCTACTCTAGGGGGTGTCTAGCAGCCAGGCAGCATAGAGCTCCCAGCTCTAGCTGCCAATATGGCTCGGAGCATTGCCGGGTCCGTGACCGCACATGCTTCATGGCGGACGCAGCACGCGGACCCGGACCACAAAATAGTCCCCCACTTCGGCCGCTCACACGCCCTTCTGGGGTGGCCCTTCCCCCACAGTGCCCCCAGCCCCGGATAGGCCCCCCATGCCCGCGGATCAGCCCTCCCCCAACAGTGGCGACGCTGGACTGAGTCCGCAGCCGCCATGCTGCGTTCACGATGGGCGAGACCACACCTGTCCCATGCCATCGGAACTCGGCCGGTCAGGGCGGAGCATCGCAGAGCGGGCCTCAAGCCAGGATACAGCATGTGGCGTACTCCTAGAGTACGCCACTTTTCAGGGGGTGGCGCATCGTGAAAGCGGCACCGCCCCCAATTTTGGCATCATCGGGGATTCTCCGCCACGGCAACGAACGCAATTTTGGCATCAGAGATCGGAGAATCCTGCCCATGGTTGGGGGAACTGGAGAATCCCGCCAAATATCTTAGCCTGGAGTATTCACCAAGGCCAACACTGTAGGCTGCTGAAAGAAGAAAACTATTTAAAATAATTTTCTCTGTGTACTTCCTTCAGCTGAGTGCATTAATTCCACTCCCATACCCTGTAGATTCTTCTCAGACCTCTGATAATGTTATCAATATTCATTTCTCAATTAAAAATTGATGCAGATTTTTTTTTAAATGATTAATAATAAAGTGACTTCCTGTTAATTCTGATCATGTTGACTTTGTATTGCTATTGATGGTATGAACAGGCAAACATATGTTTGTTTGATATTGATCTATTCACCATTTTAACATCCAAAGATGTGCGGGTTAGGTGGATTGGCCATGCTAAATTGCCCGTAGTGTAAGGTTAATAGGGGGATTGTTGGGTTACGGGTGTACGGGTTACGTGGGTTTAAGTAGGGTGATCATTGCTCGGCACAACATCGAGGGCCGAAGGGCCTGTTCTGTGCTGTGCTGTTCTATGTTCTATGTTCTATAAGTTTAAAGTGGTGTACAGGGGAGAATGCCACTTGCTCATTTACTGTTATAAGCAACAAAAACTGCTTGGATTATATCTCTGTAACGTGTTCTGAAATGAAATGTTTCTGCCAACCACTGATGCTTTCACGGTTAGTTACAAATTTTTACACAAAATAACTGGAAAGAAAATGAGTAATGTTGTCCTGTTAAAAGCTTCAAGCATCCTCACAGAGCACATTCAAAATCACCATCCAGAATTCCCAGCATCGCACATCATATTTCCCACGGGGCACTCAGATGGTGCTCAACTGAGTACCTGCAAGCAAACAATCAGCCTGAGTTCCCGGCTGTAGCTTCAAGGTGGCAATAAAAAGAAAAACAGTGACTGCTGGAAGCCCAAAGTAAATAGAAAATGCAGGAAATGCACTGAGTTGTGATGCAGAGTCTGAGCTGAAATATTGACCTATATTTCTCTTTGTCTCACCTACTTTGCCTTTCCAGAATTTTCTGTTATTTGTCGGCTAATTTCATGATAAAGCCTCTGGAATACCCAAACCTCACGTATACGTGACCCGTAACTTCATGTTCCTGTACAATTCTATGCACGATTGTGGACATTTAGCACACATATATTTTCTTAATTTATTAAAGTTTTAAAAATATTTATTATCAATTGACCTTGCATAAATAGAAAACAGGGTTATGTAATTTTTGCAAAGCTCATCAACTCAATTGGAGTAACATATGTATGACTTAATCCCTCGTGTTATGTAAACAGGTATGCTCACTGTATAAATATCACATGACGTCAAAACCTCTGGGATCTCCCATTGTATCAGCATAGTAAGTAACAGGAATGAAGGAAAGCAGTAAAACAGAAAGGGAAAGTGAGAAAAACATCCAGTCAGGAAAGAATAAGAAACTAAGAAATGTTAACAGAGAGAAAAATTAGTAAATTCAAATATCAAACTAAGGTGGAACAAAGTACATAGAAGAAAAAATATGAATAAGAAAAATGGAGCATTACCTTTAGGTTTAAAAATTATATCTATGCGCACTTGGTGTGAATGTTTTCCCATTCCAAATTCCCATGCCCATATTAGTAATGGAAATAGCCTGTGTAAACTTGTCACATAAAAATGTCATTCTCCCACTCTGAAAAGGAGCTACATCACCACCACTGGAAGGAAGATGTAATTATACTATGACAGACAGTGGCAAAATTAGTCGGGTGTCATGGCAGCCCAATCATGGCCCACGTGATTTGTTCTACCTTGTTCCCAGGAATATTTCTCATCCATCTTTGAACTCTAGGTTTTAGCATGCAAGTCTGTATGGTCTCTGGCTCAACCTTCAATTAAAGTTAGGTTAAAATTGCCAAGTCCCAACTCGCACGCCTTTATATCAAGTTGGCTTAGTCGTCAGTTCAACCCTCCCCCACCAAGTCGGACAAACCAAGTTCTGCCACTGGTGACAAACTGACCATAGGCAGTTTCCATTATAACAGTGTTCACCAGAATTTAAGATAGAAGTAAAAGAATAATGACAGAATAGTTGATATTACAATGGGAACTGAATTACATTTTTGTACCCTGGCCCAGTAATTCATTTCCCCCTAACCCAGCTTGACTTGGAAAATAGGTTAATCATTAAAAATACTATAGTGTGATGATATTTTTCAGTATCCGTACTATCAGTACACGTACAGATACCAGTAAAAGTACAGAATACTTTATGCTGTTTTGACTTCTTTTATGCATTTCATACAGTAAAATATACAGAGAAAATAAAAAAATACAGAAAATAGTACATGAAGAAGGCAAACATCATCACAATTTGAGAGCACAAACATTTTTCTTGCCTTGCATAATTAAAAATAAACTATTCTCCTTAGAATTTCATGACTTGGCTTACAACCAGATTCACTTAAACTACTCCGTCTTCAGTGCATATTCAGTGACCATATCTTTAAATGTCTATATAGAACAAAATAACTGAATATTTAATAATCTGAAATTCATACTTCACTGGAAATGCACGTACGGTAATCGATGACCCATTTTCATGGAGTGAGAACATTGACATACTGATTATATTTGCATAGCTTCTTTCAAGGGTCTACTGAAAATGTCTATTTGCCAACACAACCTACTTTTATATTTTTGTCATTCTGAATGTGAAATGAATGAGATGAAAAAAGTCTACCCTTAGTGTTAGTCATATGCTATTGGCAAGTGCCTGTCTGTCCATGAAATCCAAGCAATTATTTGGAATATCTTCCTTTCCTGGCACCATTTAGTTGTTATTTGTTTGCATTATATTGGTTTTCTAAAAAAATACTATTTATTATGTTTGTGACTTTCAGAGGTTTTAATGTTGGTGTTCTTATGAAGATGTACAAATTGCTAAAATAACTAATATAATTATAGGTCAAAAACTTTAAATGTATTTTTTATGCAACTTTCAAAAAGATGGACTTTTTAAACAACTTTGTCTAATCCATAAACTGAAGTCAAATGAAACAGAATAATATGAAGTAAGAATGAGAGCTTCCTACTGAATAATGTAGTTATATGGTTGCCTGGCATTGCAGTGTGCTAATTCACTAGTGCGAATTACCATAGAGTAGTTGGGTTACCCTTCTATGGTGGGTTGGCAATGAAAGCCTGAATGCTAGAGAGAGGCAGCAGGCACATTTGGTTTGCTACAGGAATAAATGGAACACTGGAGGTGGACTAGCTGTGCAACTCTTACATCTCCAAGCAAAAGACTCCTGTAATAACTGCCATGAAACCAAGATTTGGTTGTAAGCTGACCTTACAGGGGGACTTACACACTATATTTTAATAACGTTTTTACATTGATTTCATTCTTTGCATTGAATAAGTACCAATAATTCAATTTATATAACACATTGAAAAATAAGCTAAAAATTCATGTCTATCAGTACTTGGGCATAGATTGGTGGGATTGGTGACCTGCCTCCACTGTTTCTGTTGGAGGTAGGCAGTACGCAAATTTGGTGTTATCATCTCATTTTTTTTTAATAAGAATTTTTAGGGCGGAATTCTCCCGTACCCGGCGGGGCGGAGTGGCGTGAACCACTCCGGCGTCGGCCCGCCCCAAAGGTGCGGAATCCTCCACACCTACAAGGGCTAGGCTGGCGCCGGAGTGATTTGTGCCCCGCTGGCTGGCGTGAAAGGCCTTTGACGCCATGCCAGCCGGGGCCGAAGGGACTCCGCTGGCCGGCGAGAGTCCGCGCATGCGCGAAAACGTCAGCGGCTGCTGACGTCATCCCCGCGCATGTGCAGGGGGGCTCACCTACGCGTCGGCCATCGCAGAGACTGACACAGCCGACGCGTACGAAAAGAGTGCCCCCACAGCACAGGCCTGCCTGCGGATCAATGGGCCTCGATCGCGGGCCAGGCCACCGTGGGGGCATGCCCCGGGGCCAGATCACCCCGCGCCCACCCCAAGACCCCGGAGCCCGCCCACGCCGCCAGGTCCCGTCGGTAAGGACCTAGTCTGATCCACGCCGGCAGGACCGGCAAAGAAAACAGCAGGACTTCGGCCTATCACAGACCGGAGAATTAAGGCAGCCCCGGGGCCCATTGAGTTCCGCCAGTTCCCGCCATTCTCCGAGGCGGGCGGCGCAATTCACGCCTCACTGACGTTTGGGGGGCTGGAGAATTCGGAGGACGGCGGGGACTGGATTTACGCCGACCCCCGACGATTCTCCGACCTGGTGGGGGTTCGGAGAATTCCGCCCTTATTGTCACAAGTAGGCTTACAGTAACACAGCAATTAAGTTACTGTGAAAAGCCCCTAGTTGCCACCTCTGGCGCCTGTTCAGGTACACTGAGGGAGAATTCAGAATGTCCAAATTATCCAACAGTATGTCTTTCGGGGCTTGTGGGAGGAAGCCTGAGCGCCCGGAGGAAACCCATGCAGACATGGGGAGAATGGTCAGACTCCGCACAAATAGTGACCCAAGCCGGGAATCAAACCTGGGACCCTGGCGCTGTGAAGCGACAGTACTAATCACTGTGCTACCGTGGTGCCCAATTACATGATAGTAGCATTATGCTGAGCTCTGAGGAAGAGTCACATGGACTTGAATTGTTGACTGTTTCCTGCTCCACAGATGCTGCCAGGCCTGCTGAGATTTTCCAGCATTTTCTGTTTTTAATTTCAGATTTCCAGCATCTACAGAATTTAATTTGTGCTGATTAGCTCCTGCTTATTGGTTGCCTCTGATCAGCATTATCATCTGTCACTTTTCTGACTACAGGATCAAACAGCAATGTTGTGGTGTAGCTGAACTGAGGTCTGCTGAGCTTTTGTGCCAGTAGGCAAGGCCAGCTAAAATTGCAGTGTTGTTGGGGAGCGGGAAGGAAGGGAGGGGGTTGCAAGAGTGGATGCACAAATCTTGTATATGTTCCCATCCCCTCTGTGATATCATGCAAGTTGACTTGAGGTGACCCCTAAGCTATTCTTGAAGTTCCACTCTTTGCCCCCTCACCAGCCTCAATGAAACCCTCAACAATTAAGAATTACTCTTAGTGTTATGAAGAAATCTTCCCAGGGTGCAAGGAAAGGCGTAACATCCTCAGTCGCACAAGTTAATGGGATCAATTTCCGGCAACAGCTGTATCTTTCATTCTCTCTCAAGCTGAGTTTCAAATTCTTAACTTTCCTTTGGCATTTTCTAGTCTTAACTTACATATGACAATGGCAATATGCCAATCTAACAATGCTGCAAGCAGATATGCAGTGGTTGGATTTTATGCTCGCCGGAATTTGTAACAACAACAACTTGTATTAATATAAAATGCTTGACTTTATAAAAAATCCCAAAGTGATTCACAGGAGTGGTATGCCGGGCCAGCCACATAGGACGTATTAGGGAAAATAACCAAATGAGTGGTCAAAATGGTAGATTTTAAGGAGCATCTTACAAGATAAAAGAGAGCTAGGTAGAGAGATGGAGAGCTTTCCATGATGGAGGGGGCGGGGGACAGTGCAGGTGGTGGTGGAGAGGTGGAGGATGTAGTATTCCAGACCTTAGTGTCTTGGCAGCTAAAATCACAGACAACAATGCCAAAGTGATTAAAATTGGGGATGTGCAAGAGACCTGACTTGGATATCTGAGGGCTAAAGGAGATTACAGAGATGCCATAAAACAAGGACAAACTTTAAATTGAGATATTGCTTATGTGGGAGCCAGTGCCACACATATGGGATGCTGGGAGAATGGGGTTTTTTGCTAGTTATGACATGGGCAGCAAGACTTTGGATGATCTCAAGCTGACAGAAGGTAGAAGATAGTACAAACAGTAGTACTATGGAATAGACAAGTCTACAGTTAATAAAGGCATGAATAAAGGTTTCAGCAGCAGATAGGTGAGACAGGGTGAAGTCAGGTAATATTAGGGACGTGCAAATAAGCAGTCTTGATAATGGCACTGACATATGGTCAAAAACTCAAACACGATACCAAGAATCTGACAATTTGACACAGCCTTAGGCAAGAGGGTTGGAGTTGGTAGCTAGTGAACAGAGTTTGTGGTAGCCCGTCTCATCTATGGACACAGTGGGTTACAGTTTCTCCTTAACAACATAGGAATATAATGCCACTACCCTTATAATGCAGGGGATCGTTCCAAATTACTCTCAGCAAAGCCACATAAGACTCACAGCAACCCTGAAAATCCTCAAAGGGCATTCTCTGTCTCTCACCACAAGTCCAGCAGAAGAACAGAAGAAAATCAGGAGAAGTGATGTTAATAACTGAAGACATTCCTCCATGCTGTGTACCATGGGACCCTGGGAAAACCTGTACACAATGACCAGCCCAATAGTTTTAGATTTCTAAACCACACTTTTTCATAAAGAGATAAATAGAATATTTTGGAAGGTACAAAAATTTCACCCAACAACAGAAAATACGTCAATTGTCATAGGATCCATAATCTTTCTAATCTCTAACCGATTTTAGCAATTACACTTAAAAAAGAAAGTCATAGGTAGGGCTTGCAACCCGAAGATAAATTAAATTCTGATCTTGCCCAGTGTTTATTTAACCACAATTACATTTGGTTAAACAAAATAAAAATACTGTGGCTGCTGAAAACCTGAAATTAAAACATATTTGAATTGAGGATACTGGAAACACTAAGCATCTGTCAAGAGAGAAGCATAGTTAACTTTCCAGGTCAAGGAGCTTTCTTCAGTTCTGAGAAAAGTTCTTCATCTGAAATATAGGCCAGAACCTTTCAGCCGTTCACGCCAGTGGGACCTTCCACTCCTACCGACAGTGCACTCCCATCCCATGTTTCATAGCAGCAAGGAATTCATTCAACAGAAAACCCCATTGACTGATCCCACTGCTGGCCAACGCCTCCATGAAACACATGGTGGTTGCATGGAAAATTCCATCATAAATTCTGTTTCTCTCTCCGCAGATGCTGCCACGCCTGCTGAGTACTTCCAGCATCATCTGTTGTTACTCAAGGAAACACGTTGTTGGAGAATAGGACATTTTACTTTCTAATTTGAGTATACAGTATTGGCATCAGGTATTCATATAATTAATTGTAAAACATGCGGGTGCAACTTTTAGCTCCCTTTTCTAATCTCACCAATCTGCCTCAGCAGCTGTATACATTGTGCCATTACGAATTTCGCACAATTTATACCTCTGCCGTATCTCAGTGGAATGTCCAATTTAATGACAAATACAGAGAGTTTTGTGCTGTGGGCCATCGCCCTTTACCTACCATTAGAAAAAGGGCACCCATATAACACCCAGCCTGGTTTTCATGCCAAATAATTTTAACAGCAACAAAAGTTGGGGTAGATGACAAACAGATTGGTCATCCATTACTGCCCATCGGTAAAACCGAAAATTCACTTCATGAGGAGTTACACTGACATTGCCCATACACATTGCATCTCAGGCTTTTGTGGCTAACCAACATAGAGATAAATGCTGAACTTGTGCTGAGGTACCAATTCAACGACAGTATAAAGATCAAATAACCTAAACATCATCCAGTCCTACAAGTAACTAGTATCCTGTGCAGATCAAATGTTAGTAAACACTTAGCTTGAAGGTAAACGGTACACTAAAATGCAACATTCTTCATTTTATTCAGCTACCAATTAAAATGTAATTTTGTGAATAAAGCATGACAATTGTCCATGCCATTCAATACATAAAATGATTTTGTATGTTCTGACAATAACATTTCAAACAAATGCTCGCCAAGAATGAAATGCGAATGAACCCAGCACATCATGAAAGAAAGTCTGATCCTTTGTATCAGGAATAAATAGATAGCAACACCAAACATAATAAGATGACAGTAGGGGGTTGTTTTTTTTTCTCTTGGCTACTATGCATTTGCAACATTGTGATGAAGCAGGAAGATTTCCTCTGATTATCATTTCTTACAAAATTAAAAATGTGTTGTTAGCAAATGTACTCATATTTTTGCTAGAAATGTTGATCAGAAGGAATCTTCCTGCTGTGGTTATGATGTTGTAATCACCCAACAACCAAAGAAAATCTTTACCCTGTAATGTTGAGACAGTCAGCCACCTGAATTCATCTGATCTCGGAGGCAGCTGACCTATGTATACTGCTGAATGGTAAAGAAATGTAAATAACAATACAAACATTCATTGTAAACAGATATGCTGTAAGACAAATTAAATTTATCTTAAGTACCCATGGGGTACAGAAGATGGTGATATTAAGGGAAGACCCATAAATTATGAGCTAAACCACCCTTATTCATTTTTTTTTAAAGAAAAACTGAGTGGCACTGATGCTGGTGACTCTCAATTCAGCTGTTTTGAAATCGGGAATAGATTTCTGTTTAGTAAGGGCATTTATTTCTGATGGTGTGGCCACCCACTGTGTGGGTGCACCATTTCTATCATATTGTAAAACATGCTTGGATATTTTTTGAAAATTATCCGTGGAATAGGTAACGATAATTATTGGTACACATTATTGTATAAAATGTCCAAGCATTTAAAGCTGCAGAAAGCTATAAATGTAAATATCAGAACCACAGAGATCATGAGATGTTCACAAACTGGACATGAAAAAAATCTTTGTATTAACATTGTGTGATCAAAATAGGAAAATAACAGAGAAGTTTTTGAGGCCCAAGGCTAAAGAGAGGCTGCCTGCCAATCAAAGTAATGTCATCTGGTAAAGCAACACCTTCTATAATAAGCTCACAGTCAAGTCAGCATGATGGCTTTTTCTTGATCCTTACAATAAACCCAGTGATTATCTGTACATTAAATGTCAGAACAGCTGCATCTATCTGTCATGGATGTAGATAGGCATGTACTTTGAGAATTGTTTTATCTTCACATTGTCCTGTGACTCTTAATTAAATCAGCAATGCTTTTTTAATTTGTATTTTTTTACTTTTTAAACAAAGCATTCTTTTTTTAAATAAGGTAAAAGACTAACCTTTGATCGCCTGCAGCAGTGAGCCCCTCACAAGAGACAGGTGCTTTGTCCAGTTGAAAACATGGGTGTTCTCAATTATCAGTTCAGAATCTGGTTTAAAAATTCCTTCCATATCACAAGCTTTTTTTAAAATTGGTTATAGAGTTGGGGCAGTGAGAAGCCAGTCCCTAACTTATAATATTGTCCAATAGTCCACTTTCTCTAACATTTTCACAAGATAAAGGATGAGTCATAGCAAGTATCACATCCAAAATGATTTGTAATCATTTAAAATGTGTTTCCAGTTCAAAAAAAAACTTTTGGTCATCTTTTTGTGGTGTTGCTCCATCGTTCTGTGGTGTCAATTTTTAGTACTTCACAGTTCATGTGTCGAACTTCTGGCATTGAATCCAAATCTTCATTTGTTCTCAGAGAACCCAGTTTTTTTTGTTGCAGCTTTTACTGTTCAGGATAAATATGCACAGGTTTGAAAATAATTATTTTACAGCAGTAATAAAAAAACAATGCATTCACTTAGGTCATTACAAATATGTTTAAGGAGATCCTCGAGTAAATTCCTTTGGATCTTTGCCTACTCAAATGCAAATGCTTACTTTGCTCAATTGCAACACGTTAAATTGATTCACAATATACTTTCACAGCTCTACCAGCAAAGAGAGAGCCTAGTACTTCTCCAAATGTGGAAAATCGATACAAAAAACTGGAGTTACTGATTTCAATCTCCAGTAATGTGAAGTAAATAAGAGACGCTCCATTTATCTAAATATACTGTTTAGTTAAATTCTCGCACGATCTGTTCGAATTTTGTTTCGTGAAGACATTAAAAAACTATATTGTGACCAGAGGTGTGCCACGTTATCTAAATATGTGCTCTAATTTTGTCTTCATTACCAAAGGACTCTTCAAACCAACATTGTTAGATTGTCTTGTTCCCCTCTCTGAAGGTAGCTACACGGCCAACTCTTGCGAACCATCATCACCACCGGCGTTATCTGCGTGTTTCAATCATTTCCCACCCATCCCATTCACTTGCCGCTTCATTTTAAAAAAATATTCCAGAAAACACAAAACGTTGAAGAAATAAAGCAGAAAACAGAAAAAAAATATTAAACAGTCCACGATCTTTCTTCTTCACTGCAAAAATAAATTAAGCCGGGCTATTTCACACCTTCCTCCACGTAAACAATTCAAGAAAAAAATACTCATGGAATTTGAAGATTTCACATTTGTTTCCAATGACACAAAGGCACAACAAATACAACACGGAATTGTTTGAACTATGCACATGCTCGAATCTCTAGCTGTCTTATCTGTGCACCTGGAGCAAACTGATGGCGTTGTCCCATCACACACGCCTCCCCCCCCACCCCAACCCAAGTTTAAGAAACGGCGCCAAAGTTGTGCACCCAACCCTCTCAGAGTTTTGATAAAGATTCATGTATAAAATTTGCATTTTCTCCTTGCCTAACTATTCCAGCCTGGATGGGTTTGTGCAAATGATGTGTGTTTTATTTTGTTGTTAAAACATGTCCTTCTACGGGGTGGTCTCTAATGTGGGGAAAGTCGGATCGAGCGCCCTGTTGGTCGGGGTGGAGGGGGGGGGCTACAGGTCCGTCTCTGTGTTTGGGTCCAGACACAGTGCGTACAGGGATTTCCTGATGTCCGGGGCGCTGTTAGCCTTCAGGTGGGCCCCCGCGCCGTTGACGCCGTCGCTGTTCTCCAAGGGCTTGCCCAGGGAGCTCCTGCTCCTCTTCAGCTCCTCCGAGGGGCTGGCCTCACTCGGCGGCTCGTCCTTCAGGTACTGGGCCTGCTCCTCGTTGTCCGTCTCCCGGTGGTAGAAGTAGTTGAAGTTGGAGACGATGACGGGCACGGGCAGGGCGATGGTCAGCACACCGGCGATGGCGCACAGCGAGCCCACGATCTTGCCGCCCACGGTGACCGGCTTCATGTCGCCGTAGCCCACCGTGGTCATGGTGACCACCGCCCACCAGAAGGCGTCGGGGATGCTGGAGAAGTGCGAGCGCGGCTCGTCCGCCTCGGCGAAGTAGACGGCGCTGGAGAAGAGGATGACCCCGATGAAGAGGAAGAAGATGAGCAAGCCCAGCTCCCTCATGCTGGCCTTGAGGGTCTGGCCCAGGATCTGAAGCCCCTTGGAGTGACGGGAAAGCTTGAAGATGCGGAAGACCCGCACCAGGCGGATGACCCGCAGGATGGCCAGGGACATGGCCTGCTGCCCGTTGGACTGTTCCTCGGCCAGCTCGGTGCCCAGGGTGATGAAGTAAGGGAAGATGGCCACGATGTCGATGATGTTCATGATGTCCCGGGCGAAGACTGCCTTGCTGGGGCAGGCCAGGAAGCGGACCAGCAGCTCCAGGGTGAACCACACCACGCAGGTGGTCTCGATGATGAAGAAGGGGTCGGCCAGGCCGCCGCCGCCCCCGGGACCCTGGGTGCCGTTGCCGGCGGTCCGGCTGGCGCTGCGGTCGTCGCGGAACTCGGGCAGGGTCTCCAGGCAGAAGATGATGATGGAGATAACGATGACCAGCACCGAGACGATGGCGATGCCCCGGGCCGGGCTGGAGCTCTCCGGGTACTCGAAGAGGAGCCACATCTGCTTCTGGAACTCGTTGAGGGGCAGCGGCTTCTCCTCCTCCTTGATGAAGCCCTCGTCCTCGCGGAAGCGCTCCATGGCCTCGGGTCCCAGCTTGTAGAAGCGGATCTCGTCCGCGAACATGTCGATGGAGACGTTGACCGGCCGGCGGATCCGGCCGCCCGACTGGTAGAAGTACAGGATGCCGTCGAAGCAGGGCCGGTTGCGGTCGAAGAAGTACTCGTTCTTAAGCGGGTCGAAGTACCTCATGCGCTTCTCGGGGTCGCCCAGCAGGCTGTCCGGGAACTGGCTCAAGGTGCTCAGCTGGGTCTCGTACCTCAGCCCCGCGATGTTGATGACCACCCGCTCGGAGCGGTTCACCTCCAGCGGCGGCGGGTTGTCCAGCAGCAGCGGCGGCGGCGGCCCCGCCGCGTTCATGTCGTTCATCTCGCCCGCCCACGGGCAGGGCGAGGCGGCTGCGGGCTCCGGCCACTGACCGCCCGGGGGCGGGGGGCCAGCGCTCACCGGCGAGTGGATGCTGCTGCCGCTGCCTCCTCCTCCTCCTCCTCTCTGGGGGCTGCACACAGCCGCGCCGCCGTCCTGCAACCTCACCAGGGCTATCTCCATCCCCCAGCCATTAAATATTCAACAGCCTCGCCCCCGAGCCCCGCAGCCGGCCGCCGCACATCAGCCAGGCGGGCTGCTGGAGAGCGCTGAGGCGGAGGAGGAGCAGAATCTGAAGAGCAGAGGAAATCAGAACCGGTCCCTAACCACCCCACAGGGAGACACAGAGATACATCAAACCATTGGTTACGGGAGCGGAACCCGGATGAGCAACAAATAAATCATTACTCCATCTCTCTCTCTCTCCCTCTGACGTCGAATGCTTCAGATGAAGGGCGCAGTTATCATCTCCCCCTCCCCAACTCCAGCATCTTCCCAAACCCTGCTCCGTCACCCTGCCACTGATCACCCAATACCCTGCCCCAAACCTTAAACCTAACCCCGTTCCCTCACCCGCTCGATCCCTACCCCGTCCCTAACCCTAACCTCCATCGTTACCTTAACCGTACCCCCCCCCCCCCCCCCCGTCCAAAGGGGTCGAGATATCCCGGGTATCTGCCACGAACCAGAGACTGCTGAGCAACAAACCTGGACACCATCCTCAATCACCACCCTCTCCCCTTCTCTGGCTTGTGCACAAAATCGAGTCCAGGAATGAACCAGGCAGGTGGATTTTGTTTTTGAAGTCAAAATGCATGTTCTGGATGTGGTTTTATTTCTCAAAGCACGGTGATCAAATGGCTTCCTATCGTTTTGTCAGATCAGTGCTTCAAGGTTCTGTCACTTGGTGGAACGTCGAGGGGTGCCTCAGTGACAAGGAATTTGATCGCCACCGAACTAAAATTAATCACAAAAATAAATCATGTAAAAAGATCCCGATCGACTGATCTGCTGTTGGTATTTCTGACTCCAACAAAGTGCATCCAGCCTTCTATTGTCAGAACTATCCCATTCAAACCCAACACCTCAAAAAGTTTAACTGTAAACATACTTGGTTTGTAGCCATGCTCAGCCCTTAAATGTTGAACTATTTACATCTTCTAAGCCCAGGACTTTGATAGTGTGCATAATGCATAAACTGTGTGGAAACACAGTTTTAGCCTTTAAAAATAAATTCTTTTTTAGCCCTCTCTTCAGGCAATGCTTCTTCAAACACTGCCTGACCAGCAGTCATCTCCTGAGTTTTAGGAATCCCCACAGGTGAAGTTTTAGACATATAGGGCAGCATGGTAGCACAGAGGTTAACACAATTGCTTTACAGCTCCAGAGTCCCAGGTTCGATTCCCGGCTTGGGCCACTGTGTGGAGTCTGCATGTTCTCCCCGTGTCTGTGTGGGTTGCCTCCGGGTGCTCCGGTTTCCTCCCACAGTCCAAAGATGTGCAGGTTGGGTGGATTGGCCATGCTAAATTGCCCTTCGTGTCCAATATTGCCCTTTGTGTTGGGTGGGGTTACTGGGTTATGGGGATAGGGTGCTCTTTCCAAGAGCTGGCGCAAACTCGATGGGCCATTCCTCCTTCTGCACTGTAAATTCTATGATTGTCAAGAATGGCTGCACAATTTGATTCCTCCCAAAGTGAAATCTATTTTCCCAGAAGATTGAGAAGCAAAATGAACCAACTTCTTTAAATGATTCTGGTGGGAAAAATAATATGTTGATTTAGGAAATTCATACAATGGTTAGCACAGCTGCCTCACAGCGGCAGGGGCCTGGGTTCAATTCCGGCATTGTCCAAACAGTCTGTGCGGAGTCTGCATGTTCTCCGTGTCTGCATGGATTTCCTCCGGGTGCTCCGGTTTCCTGCTACAGTCCAAAGATGTGAAGGTTAGGTGAATTGACCGTGATAAATTGACCCTTAATGTCCAGGGATGTGCAGTTAGGTTATGGGGCTAGGGTGGGATGGACAGGGGAGTGGATATGTACACCATGCCTATTTGAAGGGCCGATGCAGACTTGATGGGCCGAATGGCCTCCTTCTGCACTCTCGGGATTCTCTGATTCACCGATTTGCGAAAAGATTAAAAAGTTCATTCCACCAAATCATGATTTTAAGAGACTCTTAGCCAATAGGAATTGAGAGCAGGCTTCTCGGGATCTTCCCTACTTCCTGCGGAGGATGTGTAAAATTCCAATTTTGGGATGGATTTGGCACAGAAAAGCAGGGTGCAAATGGTTGCAGCCGGCACCAATCTGTCCCCTTGCACCCCCAGAGGAGGAATTAATCTCATTGATGGCCTGTCTCTTTGTAAATGCCCATCCCCAGCCTGGTCTTGGTTTAAAGTGATGCGGACAAGTAAGCCTGGTACTCACGTAGGAATTGGTTGTGCCGAATAAGGGAAATCCCATGTTGATTTGTGCGATGAGGAAAATGGGAACGTACCCGAACATTTCAGAATGTGCGCCAGACCACCCGATATGAGCTCCCGGTTTCTGTTCTCTATGGACAACTCAACTTACCTTTCCATTCAAGTCAATGGAAATGATTTCAATGCAAAGAAAATCGAGAATGGTGTATAATGTGCCGATCCACTATCACGTGTTTGCACCATCATTGAAAGTTAAAAACAGGCTTCCAGCGACAATGATTCAGAATCACACATGAAGGAAAGAGACCATTCAGTCCACCATGCACGTTCAGTCACTTTGAAAGAGCTACCCATACACTTCCATTATTCTCCTGGCCATTACATGTACCCTTTCATTCCATTTTCAAATATTCATCTACTTTGCTTTTTGAATAGCCACCATGGGTTCTGCCTTCACGGCTGTCTCTCCTCGGGATTTCATGTCATGATACCTCAGGACCAGATTTTATTTTAAAACACTCAAGTTTGAGAATCTCCATCAGAGCTCCTCTTCCCCTTCCTCACTCTAATGAAAGGAACCTCAGTTTCTCTGGTTGTACCTCATAACTGAAGCCTTGTATAATCTTAGTGACCTCCTCCACACCTCTCTGCAGCCTTCACTTTCTTGCTGAAGCATTGAGCCCAAACCTGAACATAAAATTCCAACTATGGTCTATATTGTTTTCTGATGTGATCCTATCGTTTTCTTGCCTTTGTATGAAGTGCGCATGTTTCTAAAGGATCCTCTGTACTTTTTGACAGCTTTATCAGATTTTTCTTACTTTTGAAGATTTGTGGACTTAAGAACCACTTTTTAAGTGCTCCTTTATTCTTTTAAAAGTTTTGCCAGTCAGTTTGTATACCTTCTTATTCTTCCTCGTAAAAAGACATTGAAATGGAATAATCCCTGAATCAGAGAGTCCCTCTAGAACTGCCAGCAACTAACAAGGCCAAAGGTAGAATCAAAGTTATTTGGCCAACCTCATTTGTTTAGTATCAGTGAGCTGCAGGGGCTGATCTTAGCCCAAGGCAACCCACCACTCATAAGTTGAACGCAGATTGGCTGGCTTGAATGCTGGCTGAGACAGAAGCAGAGTCCAGGAGGGGGAGAGAGAGATAGTCATGACATTAACAGGACATTGCATTGCAGGCAGAAGGCTTCATTTTGGGATATGCAAAGGGCCTAACACCTATTTCAGGCTTGGACTCCGGGCATCCATACAAGAATGAGTATGGAAGCTGGAGAACTTCCAGTATGGAAGGGGGGCATGTACAACTCTTGTCATATTCATTGTCTAGGCATCAGTTTTCCACCACTAACCCTCTTTCTCTTCAGCGATCACTCACTAACAAGTATGACTGTCCACCTAAGAAACAGCATGTTACTGGTAAAGGGTTCTATGGGTTTTTGCATGGCTGATGAGCCCAATCCTAGAGCCGCATCTTCAACCACACACTTGGCAGGTGTTTCCGGAGGTTGGATTGCTCCTTGGACAGGTCACTGGTATTCCTTTTTCAAGGTCTTTTTCAGTGCCTCCTCTTATCATTGGGTGTCCTTGAAGAACTGTGTCCCTTCAACCAAGAGGTTCCTCCAAGTAGGTCTCTTCTGAGCAAGGGTTTCCTGGGCATTGACGTCTATGTTGCATTTCTTGAGGAAAGCCTTCAGTATATCTTTGAAGCACTTCCTTTGTACTCCTCTTGTTCAGATGCCTTCTTAAGCTGGGCAAAGAAGATTTGCTTTGGCAGTGGGGACTCTGCCATCCTAAAAACTTGGCTGACCCAGAAGAGTTGGTTTTGGATGATCATGGCCTCAATCATGGCGCTCTTGGCTCATTCAAAGATACTGATGTTAGTACGCCCGTCCCAGCTGATGCAGCAAACCCATTTCAGACAGCATTGATGGTACCTCTCCAGGCCCTTGAGGTGGCATCAGTATGTAGTCCAAGTTTCTGAGCCATATTGAAGAGTTGGGGGGGGGGGGGGGGGGGGGGGGGGCAACTGCCTTTTACATGAGGATCTTGGTGTTTGCACAGATGTAACCGTTGACAAAGAATCTTGCCCTCAGACATCTGAAGGAGGTGCTCGAGGTTTGAATACAATGTTGGATATCTGTGTCGATTCAGCCTTAGAGGATAGATGGCTCCCTAGTTATAGGAAATGTTCCACATGTGGGAGGGTTTTTCCATTGATCCTGATCGAGGGAGAGACCAGATCTTGCCATGGGATGGGTTGGTAAAGGACTTGAGTCTTCCTGAGATTGAGACTGAGACTGATTCCTTGATATGCTTCTGCGAAGGTGTCAAGCATGGAGATTCTCTTCTGAGAGAGTGGAGATGGTGATATCATCCACACACTGAAGTTCCACAAGCAATGTCAGTGTGTGTCATTTTCTTCTTGGATTTCAACAGGTTGAGGTTGAAAAACTTTCTATCCACCCTGTCGAAGATGTCGACTCAACTGGGAAACTTGCTCTTGACAAGGTGAAGGATGGTGGCGATGAAGATGGAGAAAAGAGTGGGGGAAAGATGCATCTCTGCTTGACTCCAGTCTTGACTTCTAAGGTTTGTGTCTTATTTCCACCAGTGAGGACTGTTGCCAATATCTTGTTGTGGAGGAGTCGGAGGATGTTGATGAATTTCTCTGGGCCGCCGGCCTTTTGACAGGGCAGTCCATAGCACTTCCCGATTGACTGAGGTAAAAGCCTTGGTCAGATCAATGAAAGTGGTTGGTGTTGCTCCTGGCATTCTCCTTAAGTGGTCGAGCAGAGAAAATCATGTCCGCTGTTCCATGCGTTGGTCAAAAGCCACACTGACTTTCCAGAATTATTTCTTCAGAGACTGTGAGAAGGCAGCTAGCAAGGATTTGGACAATGATCATCCTGGCGATGGAGAGCAGGGAGATTCTTTGATAGTTCCCACAGTCCACTTTGTCTTCTTTCTTGAAAATTGTGGCAATGACGGCATACCTGAGGTAAGCAGGAATTTCTTCTCTATCCCAGAGTTTTACCACAGCTGATGGTGGTGACAGGTGATCTCTTCTCCAAGTTTGAAAATCTCTGCTGGGATCCCATCCACTCCTGCTGTTTTTCATTTCTTCATATGTTTAATGGTGGCTTTGGTTTCATCCACGCTAGGTCGGAGTCCAAGATCATCATTAGAACATAGAACAGTACAGCACAGTACAGGCCTTTTGGCCCACGATGTTGTGCCGACCATTTATCCTAATCTAAGATCAACCTAACCTACACCCCTTCAATTTACTGCTGTCCATGCGCCTGGCCAAGAGTCGCTTAAATGTCCCTAATGATTCTGACTCCACCACCTCTGCTAACAGTGCATTCCACGCACCCACCATTCTCTGTGTAAAGAACCTATCTCTGACATCTCCCCAATACCTTCCTCCCGTACCAGCCTCCCCGGACAGGCGCCGGAATGTGGCGACTAGGGGCTTTTCACAGTAACTTCATTGAAGCCTACTCGTGACAATAAGCGATTTTCATTTCATTAAAAATTATGTCCCCTCGTGACAGCAATTTCCGCCCTGGGAAAAAATCTCTGGCTATCCACTCTATCCATGCCTCTCATCGCCTTGTACACCTCTATCAAGTCACTTCTCTTCCTTCTTCGCTCCAGTGAGAAAAGCCCTAGCTCCCTCAACCTTTCTTCAAAAGACATGCCCTCCAGTCCAGGCAGCATCCTGGTAAATCTCCTCTGCACCCTCTCCACATCCTCCCTATAATGAGGCGACCAGAATTGGACGCAATATTCCAAGTGTGGTCTATCTAGGGTTTTATAAAGCTGCAGAAAAACCTCACCGCTCTTAAACTCAATCCCCCTGTTCATGAAAGCCGACACACTATACGCCTTCTTAACAACCCTATCAACCTGGGTGGCAACTTTGAGGGATCAATGTATGTGGACCCTAAGATCCCGCTGTTCCTCCACACTTCCAAGAATCCTGTCTTTAACCCTGTATTCAGCATTAAATTTCATGTTCCAAAATGAATCACTTCACATTTATCAAGGTTGAACTCCACCTGACACTTCTCAGCCCAGCTCTGCATTCTGTCAATGTCCTCAACACTATCTACAACGTCACCATCTTTTGTGTCATCGGCAAACTTAGTAACCCACCCTTCCACTTCCTCATCCAAGTCATTTATAAAAACCACAAAGAGCAGAGGTCTCAGAACAGATCCCTGCGGGACACCACTGGCCACCAACCTCCAGGGTGAATACTTTCCACCCACTACCACTCGCAGTCTTCTTTCGGCCAGCCAATTCTGTATCCAGACAGCCAAAGTTCCCTGTATCCCACGCCCCCTAACTTTCTGACTGAGCGTACCATGGGGAACCTTATCAAATGCCTTACTGAAATCCATATACACCACATCCACTGCCCGACCTTCATCAATGTGTCTCATCACATCCTCAAAGAATTCAATGAGGCTTGTGAGGCATGACCTGCCCCTCACAAAGACATGCTGACTATCTTTAATCAAATTATGTTTTCTAAATTATCTTAAATCCTATCTCTCAGAATCCTTTCCAATATTTTGCTCACCACAGACGTAAGACTGACTGGTCTGTAATTGCCAGTGATTCCCTATTCCCTTTCTTGAACAGGGGAACAACATTCGTCTCCCTCCAATCATCCGGTACTATTCCAGTGGAGAGTGAGGACGCAAAGACCTTCGCCAACAGTGCAGCAATCTCCTCCCTCGCTTCCCGTAGTAACCTTGGGTATATCCCATCAGGCCTAGGGGACTTACCTATCCTGATGCTTTTCAAAATTTCCAGCACATCCTCCTTCTTAATATCAACCTGTTTGAGTCTATCAACCTGGTTAACACTGTTCTCATGAGCAACAAGGTACCTCTCTCTGGTGAATACTGAAGCAAAATATTCTTTAGGGCCTCCCCTATCTCCCCTATCTTTGATGGGAGTGGGGCGATTTCCTCAGCATGTCCTCATCTATGGTTGTATCATGGTTTAGGAGTTCTTTGAAGTGTTTTCTCCAACAAAATTTTCTCTGTCTCTCAAGAGGATTCTGTCCTTACTCTGCAATGGTTTGAGGCCTCGGGTGTTGGTCTGTATATTGCCTTGATGGCAGTGAAGAAGCCTCTGGTGACATGCTTGTCAGTGGGGAGTTGTAGCTTCTTAGCTTTCTCAGTCCACCATTGGTTCTTGATTTCCCTAGTTTATCTTTGTACCTCCACCTTGGCTAATTGATGAGATCTCCTCTTTGCTTTGCTGGTTATGTCATTTTTCCAGGTGTGGAGAGCTTTCCTATTCTTGCCGATGAGGTCTTGGATGGTGTAGTCATTCTTGTCAAACCAGTCTTGCTGTTTCTTGGTCTATTAGCCAATGGTTTCACCACAGTTTGAGATGATGGCTGTCTTCAGCTCTTTCCAGTTTTCCTCCACACTATTAGAATGAACACTATAGAGATTTTGGAGGATACATTGTTGGAAGTTCACTAGCATGCTTGGCTCTTGAAGCCACTCAACATTGATCTATTTTCTGAGTTGTTTTTCATCTACCGCTACTTCTGGTGGCGTATTATGGACATAGAGGAGCGGTTGAGCCAGTGGTCTTTGCAGCAGTCATCTGCACTGGTCAACGCTTTGGTGATGGGATCTCAGGATCGGACAATGATGAAGTCAATCATGCGCTAGTGCTTTGAACATGAATGTCTGCAGGAGGTCTTAAACTTGGCTTTTTGGCAGAGTAGTGTTTTAGTGATGACAAGCTGGTGTTCCATGTATTTGGTGAGCAGGGGAACCCTGTTGGAGTTGCAATTCCCAACTCCTTCCTTTCCAATGGTTCCTTTCCAGATTTGGGAGTCTTTTCCAACCTGGCATTGAAGTCCCCAAGGAGGATGATCTTACCTTCTTTAGGAATGTTGGAGAGTATGGTGTCTAGCCTTCTTTGCACTCATAATTGGTATCAAAGGTTGGCATCGGCACTCACGACCTTTGTCTGCTGGTTCTTGGCAAGTTATAGATGCGGGGTCTTGAGATGCTCATTGATGCCAACAGGAAACTCCAAGAGTCAGTTGACAAGTTTGTTCATAAAGGCAAAACCAATTCCATGCATCCTGGGCTGAGCATCAGGTTTTCCTTTCCAGAAGAAGGTTTAACTACTGCCATCTTCCCTCAGTTGCCTTTCGCCTGCTCTTCGGGTCTTTTGCAGGGCAGCAACGTTAATGTTGAAGGGCCTGAGTTAATAGACAACAAGGGCAGTTCTCCATTCTGGTCAATTAGTTTGCGCATTATCCATGAGGATTCGTACATTCCAGGTTCCAAAATTCAGTTTACCTTTGATTTTCTGACTGCAGGTAGATGAGCCTGCTGAATGCGGTTTTCCAACCAGATTGGAGATGGAACAGACTATTTCTAGGGCACCTTTTTTAGCCTTTTCCCCATTCAGATTGAACAGATTGGATCCTGAAGAGGGTTGCATAGTCTTGAAGAAAGTTGCTAAAAAGCTCTCCTGTTCCTATTCCAAAAGTGAGGCAACTGAATCAAACTCCACTGCCTACGTGTTGCTCCAGGTTAAGCATTTCCAGACTTCAAGGTCATGTCTCAATCACCTCTCGCTGATTGCCACAGGGTTTGCCTGTGTGGGGCATATGCTGGTTTCCTCTAGGTAGATGACTGGTGCAGGACATCTTTTTTTTTTAAATTTAGTGTACTCAATTCATTTTTTCCAATTAAGGGGCAATTTAGCGTGGCCAATTCACCTAGCACATCTTTGGGTTGTGGGGGCGAAACCTACGCAAACACGGGGAGAATGTGCAAACTCCACACGGACAGTGACCCAGAGCTGGGATTGAACCTGGGACCTCAGTGCCCTGAGGCAACAGGGCTAACCCACTGAGCCACCGTGCTGCCTACAGGACATCTTTTAACGTTGGTATGTTGTTGCACATCAGCAGACACACGGTCCTTGACAGAGGGTAGGCCCAGTTACAGCGCCAAGGGAACTTTGATGACTCGGGACCTCCCTACTTCTGCAGCCTTTATCCGCCATCACAGCTATTGATACTATATGGGTATTTTCCACCTGATCCGCCATTGAGGACTTAGTTTGGATTGTGCTTTGTCTGCTTCCACCCCTCCGACCTTACCGTCATGGGTGACACTGCCATGAATTTAAGACTCCTGATGGCATTGCTCTTGAGATCAGCAGAATATAAAACCTCTCCACTATAGCAAGGTGGCAATCGAAGAAAAGGACATCTAACTCTAATCCTCATGCAGAACCAAAGAATCTCGAGGCCATAATGTTCAAATTTTGATATTGTGCCCTCATGTACTCAAGTGCAGATCATTTAGAAGTATACATTGAGAAAGATAATGGTCTCAATACTGATCCTATTTAAAGCTCTCTAGTCTGAAACCATCAAACAATCTCTTCTCTGTTCATTAACCAACTTTATATCCATACTGCCACATTATTTTTTGTATTCTGTGAATTCATTTTATCATGAAGCTTTATACATGATTCCTCATCAAATTCCTTTTGCAAATACTCATATAACACATGAACTGTATTTACCCTTGCGTTGTGTTCCATAATATCCTCAAAAAAACTCAGTTACAAGAATAAATAATTGGGCTAAATTTGTGGAAGGTAACTGTAATAGGCTGCCTGTATGAATTGATTTCAGTCTTTGTGGAGCTTGAATGGAGTATAGAAAACTGGTGCTGTTTCTCTCAACTGAGTACTTTCTGTGGATGAACGATCAAGTATATTCAAATTACCTGGCATAAGTGGCATTTGACAGGGTTTAAGGTTAGGGCAGACTGATATTTCTCATCTTATGCAGGTAACAGAAAACACCAATATTGTGGATTAGGCTCAGCACAGCATTGCATATGTTCTTCTAGATTTGGAATTAAAGCAAGGCCCATCTGTGTCCTGGTGATTGTTAAATATACCATGGCATTATTCAAAGAGCAGAGAATTCCCCCACTATTCCCAATGAATCCATCATTCATTTATTACTGTTTACTGAATATTGCTGGAACAGGGTGACTCTCATAATTTCAAGTAATAGCAGTACTTTTGAAAATCTCTTTCTGATTTTCCGAAATTAATATAGATATCTTAAGCTTCATTGAAAACCGTCCCACTTAACCAGTAATAACGACAAATTAATTATCAAGATCTTCAAAAATCTTCATTTAATTGTAAGGTACAAGGGAACTTTAATTCTAATTTGTCATTCCTTAATAATTTATTAACTTACTATTCAAATCTCTGGTAATTGTTATTAGATTTTGCAAATTTAATTAGCAAGTATCTGAGGGAAAATATGTGCACAAACTTAGCAACTCCCACCTCCAAGTTAGTCCCTACTCTGTCCCATTTCTGGTTTCTGATTGGCTCACAAGTCTTGTCTACTTTTTCTGTTCTGTGGCTCCCACAGACATACCCGCTGTTCAGTTAATACTTCCAACTAAAATAGATACAGTGAAGGGGGATCTTTTCTTCCACATTCCTGCCTTCTAATTGCTCTGACTTGAAACTAGCTGGGCGAAATTCTCCGCCCCCCACGACGGGTGGGAGAATAGCGGGAGGGCCTTCCCGACATTTTTGCCGCCCTCCCGCTATTCTCCCCCCCCCCCCCCCCGCCGAAGTCCCGACCCGAATCGCTGCCGCCGTTTTTTTACGGCCGGCAGCGATTCTCAGCTGTTAGATGGGCCGAAGTCCCAGCCCTTTCCGCCGTTTTTACGAACGGCAAACACACCTGGTCTTGCCGTTCGTAAAAACGGCGTCACAAACTCGCTATTAATAACCATGGCACCGATTGGCACGGCCGTACCACGGCCGTGCCAAGGGTGCCATGGGCCCGCGATCGGTGCCCACCGATCGCGGGCAGCGGGCCCGATGCCCGCGCACTACTTGTCCTTCCGCCGCCCCGCAGTATCCATTCGCGGGGCGGCTGAGGGGCAACCCGGCCCGCGCATGCGCGGGTTTCGCGCAAAAACGCGATGACGTCACCCGCGCATGCGCGGGTTGGAGGCTTCCAAACTGCGCATGCGCGGCTGATGTCATATGACGCGTCAGCCGGCGCTAACTCCGGCAAGCGGGCTTAACGATTTTCGTTAAGCCCGTCTTGCCGGAGCCTACGGCGTCGGGCTGCTAGCCCCGACCGGGGACCAGAATCGGTCCCCCGTCGGGAAGGGGCGCGCTGCCGTAAAACCCGCCCGGGTTTTACGGCAGCTTTACGATTTCTCCCGTTTTGGGAGAATCGCGCCCGCTGTCTCTCAAGGTTTCTGTTGCTGCAGTCCAACGTCAAAAACAGCCATAGTTGAATTAGCCCTTGAGCATTGATTTTGTTGGTTATCAGAATCAGAATCAGAGATCATCCATTGCTATTAATTAAATGGCCCTTTCACTTTAACTTTATCTGTTGCCGTTGATCTCCCAAGAAGAAATGCGGAGACATTTCTTCAGCCAGAGAGTGGTGGGCCTGTGGAATTCATTGCCGCGGAGTGCAGTGGAGGCCGGGACGCTAAATGGCTTCAAGGCAGAGATAGATAAATTCTTGATGTCGCGAGGAATTAAGGGCTACGGGGAGAATGCTGGTAGATGGAGTTGAAATGCCCATCAGCCATGATTGAATGGCGGAGTGGACTCGATGGGCCGAATGGCCTTACTTCCACTCCTATGTCTTATGGTCTTATGGTCTTATGGTCTTATGTATGTAGATATTTTAGCGCACCCAGGAAACAGTCAACCTGAAGGTAAACACTTTGAGTGGTCAATTTTCCCATCCTCAAAGGACTTTGCATTAATATGCAGCTGTAGCTAATAGGTAATGGACTCATAAAGATGAACTCTCAGGCCACATATGGCACCATTGCTTTTAGAATAGACATTGAGGAATCCAAAGCGTTTGTAAGAAATTAACCCACAATGGTACAATATCTGGACACATCGGGCTGGATTCTCCGATTTTGCAGCTAAGTGCCAACGCCGGTGTGGGAACAGAGGCGTTATATGACGGCAAAATTGTTGCCAAACCCTCACCGATTCCGGGACCGGTGAGGGGCTAGCAGCGGTGCCCGGTAAAACTCGCAGCTCCCGCGCCAAAAACGGGCGGAAAATGCAGCGGTCACGCCATAAAACATGGCACTGGTCTCGTGTGGACCCAACCTGCCAGATAGTGCCCCACTGGACCCGGACCCGCCCCCCCTTGCCACCCCCGGACCACCCTCCACCAGGCCCCCAGCTCCCGCCAAAGCCCCCCCCCCAGTGGCTAAGATCCCCCCCCCCGCCGACTGTGGCGGCGCTGGACACAGTCCTCAGCCGCCACGCAAGGTTGACGAAAACTCAGATCACAAGTGATCCGGGCCATCGTGAACTCGGCCCATCGAGGGCGGAGCACGGGGGATGGCCTTCAGGTGACGTCCTGAGGCCGTCCCAATGGCAAGCGTCGTACTCCCCAATGACGCCATTTTGGAAGGAGCGGAGTATCCAAAACAGGTGCCACCCCGATTTTGGCGTCAAAGGGGATTGTCCGCCTGATCGCTGATTACAATATCAGCATCGGGCAACGGAGAATTCCGCCCATCATGTTCCAATTTGTATTGCGGCTTTTCCATTGTAAGTTATATTAACAGTTCTAATTAACAGGTAGAAGTCCAGCCATATGTGTACATGATAACCGAATAACTGGCCATGAGAGAAAATTTCTTGGGATCTGTGACTGGATGTACATGCAGTATACATCTACAGAGGCTGTGAGGAAGATTCTTGGGATGGTTAACTGCTTTCCTATTATTTTGGAGGTAGCTCTATATTTTTAAAGGGACAGCTGTTGCACCTATGTGAACAGGTACATTTTCTGAGCCTATAGTAAGATTCCTCTCCCCACCAGCATCCTTCGACTTTGCATAGGCAGCATGTGCAGCACCTTGCTGTGGACATGAATTCAGAGGATCTACCCTAATATGTTGAGGGAATTTTAACCCCAGTGAGAAATGGGAAAGGGGATAGGGTAAAATTTCAGAAATCTGTAATCTGACACCTACCTGCCTCCATTTCCAATTTTAACTGAAGCAGGTTAGGGGTGGGCAACTAACCTTCTCTCGAGAGCCAGATCAGATACTTAAATCTGATGAGGGCTTGGGAAACCCAGCTTAAGAAAGGCAGGAATGGCCAGAGCCGGCAACCTGTTTCGCCATGTGGTTTGCCTCTTGTTATTCTGTTAATAACCTAGCTACATGCTTCTTTCTCTGGAATCCACCTTTACTAGATAGTGTGTGTGTGTAGGGTGGGAGGGTGGCGGGGAGGTGCAGAGAGGGGAAGGTTGCATGTGTGTGGAGATGGTGTGGGGTGTGAGTGGGGTGGGGGGGGATGTTTATGTGAGGGGTGTGTGTGTCATGGGGGAGAGTAAATATTTGCGTGTGTGTTGTATAAGCAAAGCACTTTCAACCCACGATAATGTAATATCCTGCATGATAACAGCATGGTAGGCAGTAATATGGTATGCAGGTGGACCTTGAAATAGGAAAGTTGATTATTAACACCTTTAGCAGTCAGGACAGATATAAAGACTGGAGTTGGGTGTGTGTGTGACTTCAACAGGAGAGATTGCTGAGACGTTTTTGACTTGGTATTCTTGGCAGGTGCAGAATCCATGTCCTTTATCAGGATTGCAGCCATTCATTTGTTTGCTATAATAATTCATAAGGAAGCTGTCGGTTACAAAGTGGTATTTATTTACATATTTACAATAGTCTGCGTAATGCAGCATCTCACTCTCAGTGTAATCCTAGCTGAGAGGATTTGTTACACTAGGCCCTGAGTTGGGCCTGCTTTTATACCTTGCTCATAACAAGCCACAGGACGTTGGCCTCCGCCCCCACCCAGGGAACTCATGCTCCATGAGTCCACAGGAAAATCAATGATGATTTCCCCAAGATCTTCATGGTGGTTATGACATTCTTCCCCCCCCCCACAGAGTATGGAACTCCCCCATGAGCTGCGACTGGCGGAGACTCTCCACGTCCATATCGGAACCCGAGTCATAGCAGTCTTGCTGGGCCAGATGGGACAACCCTGATGGCTGGGCCCTCAACCCAAGGGGTGGCTCATATTGCGGCGACATCGGTACTACCGCCGGTGGAGCGTCCCGACAGATGACCTCACGCCTGGTCAAATGGCCCACATGCTTCCCTGGACTATACGAGACTGAGCCAGTCTGGGCCAGTCCCACTTCAGGCAGTCCCAACATGCCATTGCCAACATTCCGTGCATAAATGGTGTCCCTGGTGTGGAACGTTAGCTCCGGTGCCCCTGAATCATGGTGACTCTTCTGTGACTCCTGATGTCACTCGACCTTTGCCCAAAGGTTTGTACGAGTAAGACTCAACTGAACCCTGGGTTGTCGTCCCATCAAAGGTTCTGCTGGAGCAATCCCAGTGGTCACATGTGGCATCGCGCTGTTGCTTCACAGTGCCAAGGTCCCAGGTTCGATTCCCCACTTGGGTCACTGTCTGTGCAGAGACTGCACGTTCCCCCTGTGTCTGCATGGGTTTATTCCAGGTGCTCTGGTTTCCTCCCACAAGTCCCGAAAGATGTGCTGTTAGGTAATTTGGACATTCTGAATTCTCCCTCAGTGTACCCGAACAGGCGCCAGAATGTGGTGACTAGGGGCTTTTCACAGTATCATCATTGCCGTGTTAATGTAAGCCTACTTGTGACAATAAAGATTATTGTTGTTAGAAGGGGAAAAGTGAAGTATGCAAATTGTGTTACACAACAGGAAATTTCTGTTTCATTTTTGAGGCACACAAATACTGTTTGTTTCCACAATTTTCTGTGCTGCACCCTTTTTGGTTGCCTTATGGCTGGTGACATTTCACTTGTGTTGAATGGTAAGATATGAACTGACATGGGGAAATGGTTGGCTGTGAAAGAGATAGTTGTTTGTAAGACTACCTTGTGTTCATGGTGTTGGATTGTGGGGTGGGGGGGGGGGGGGTGGCTGGCTTTTGTATGTGATTGTCAGATAGGTGAAACCTTAGTGAACCTCTCAATACTGTAGACATCCAGGGGGGCATTATGCCCTACTGCTAGTGCATTTCCCACATCACGTTTCAACTCATCCTCTTCTTGACGAGGCCCTGTGCTCTTTACCTTGACTCTGTTGCAGGTCCAAATTCACTGCTGTGCAATGTTGTGCAACATACCATCGCCATTCTGCAGACCCTAGCTGGTATGTGCTAAAGAGTCCCTCCTGATCTGCTCAGACACCTGAAGCAAATTTTCAACATGGCGATGGTTTGCCCAATGACATGTCTGTGTAGCATATGGCATTTAATATGTCGCACATAGGCTTCATTGATTGGCTTTTTCATGGGTGTCACCAGCCATGATTTAAGTGTCTCCGAGCAGCCAGGTAGTAAGTCTACTTCGAGATGTGAAGTGATCAGGGAATGTGGACTGCCACAGGTCCATGGTATCATAGCAGCTGCCTGGGAATCTTGTTCACACCTTCCTGAAACATCTTTTTGAGGCTGTACATCAGCTGTACGTTGATGTACTGATGAAAACTCATGGGTGACCTCGGGCCTCTTAACTACCACATCCTGAACCTGTGGGAAGACAGTTAGAGTGGCAAACCTGAGTGCCTGCTCAATCTGACTGACGTAAACAGGGCAGTGTTCACATATTTGCCAGGCCAGGCAATCAAGCCATCAGTCACCTGCCTTACGCATTTGCAGTTCACTGACTGCCAGATCCTGCAAATATTAGTGCTTTGGAAGAATTCAGAGGCAAAGAAGTCGAGGGTGGTGGTGGTCACCAGGTCCACTTGGCTCGGGCCTGTTCACTATCTGACACAGGACTTTGAGATTCCTGAGATACCGGTGTTCAGTTATGCCAAGGAAGCTTATCCTCTGCCTACAGAACCTATTACAGTAAGAAGTCTTACAACACCAGGTTAAAGTCCAACAGGTTTGTTTTGAATCACTAGCTTTTGGAGCACAGCTCCTTCCTCAGGTGAATGAAGAGGTGGGTTCCAGAAACATATATATAGACAAAGTCAAAGGTGCAAGACGATACTTTGAATGCGAGTCTTTGCAGGCAATTAAGTCTTTACAAATCCAGATGGAGCAACTGGAGAGAGGGACAATCACAGGTTAAAGGGGTGTGAATTGTCTCTAGCCAGGTTAGTTGGTAGGATTTCACAAGTCCAGGCCAGATGGTGGGGGGGTGAATGTAACGCGATATGAATCCTATGTCCCGGTTGATGCCGGCTATATGGAACTTGGCTATACGTTTCTGCTCAGCGATTCTGCGTTGTCGTGCGTCCTGAAGGCTGCCTTGGAGAATGGTTATCCGAAGTTCAGATGCTGAATGCCCTTGACTGCTGACGTGTTCCTCGACTGGAAGGGAACATTCCTGCCTGGAATGTTGTTGCAGCGTCTGCATGGTCTCACCAATGTACCACGCTTCGGGATATCCTTTCCTGCAGCGTATGAGGTAGACAACGTTGGCCGAGCCGCACGAGTATGTACCTTGTACCTGGTGGGTGGTGTTCTCACGTGTAATGGTGGTACCCATGTTGATGAACTGGCACGTCTTGCAGAGATTGCTGTGGCACGGTTCTGTGGGGTCGTGGCCGCTGTTCTGAAGGCTGGGTAGTTTGCTGCAGACAATGATCTGTTGAGGTTGTGTGGTTGTATGAAGGCAAGTAGTGGGGGTGTGGGGATGACCTTGGCAAGACGTTCACCTTCATCGATGACGTGTTAAAGGCTGTGAAGAAGATGTCGTAGTTTCACCACTCCGGGGAAGTATTGGACGACGAAGTGTACTCTGTCGGTTGTGTCCCCTGTTTGTCTTCTGAGGAGGTCAGTGTGTTTTTCTGCTCTGGCCCGTTGGAACTGTTAATCGATGAGTCAAACGCCATATCCCATTCGTACGAGGGCATCTTTCAGTGTCTGTAGATGTCTGTTACACTCCTCCTCGTCTGAGCAGACATTGTGTATACGGAGGGCTTGTCCATAGGGGATGGCTTCTTTAATGTGTTTAGGGTGGAAGCTGGAGAAGTGGAGCATCGGTAAAGGAAAGTGCCGAGGTGACCGTCCTTGATGGAGATGAGTGTGTTCAAGAATGCATCCAATTCTGGAGAGTAGTTCATGATGAGTCTGATGGTGGGATAGAAGTTATTGATGTCCTGAGGAAGGAGCTGTGCTCCAAAAGCTAGTGATTCAAAACAAACCTGTTGGACTTTAACCTGGTGTTGTAAGACTTCTTACTGTGCTCACCCCAGTCCAAAGACGTCATCACCACATTACAGAACCTATGTGTATGGTTTAGTCACCCATGAGCAGCAATCCTTTGCTGATTCCCTATCACCAGTGGAGCTGCAGGTCTGTGAACAACAGTCTATTTCTTCTTATTCATTTATGGGACGTGGGTGTCACTGGCCAGGCCAGCATTTATTGCCCATCCCTAATTGCCATTGAGAAGGTGGTGGTGAGCTGCTGCAGTCCATGGCCGAGATTTTCCAACACCCCCACCCTCCTCACCCCAATTTCCCAAAAAGTACAGCCAAATGCATTGGAGTTAAATGCGGAAGACTAGTGGATTGGAGCAAACTTCCTGATTTGCTCATATTTTTCTGGATTTAACTCCAACCCATACCTAAACACTCACCCAGGTTAAAAATCACCCCAATACTTCTACTTTGCACTGGTGTAAATTCAGAAATGGTATTAACAACATCCACGCAGGTTCGTTGGTGCATGTATCGATCGTCCACTGAGATTAGGGCAGACAATGGGAAAATTCTCACAGAAATTCAACCCTCAATTCTTTTATTTAACTTTTGTACGTCATAATGTTAGTCATTTCCATCTACACCCTCAAATGTGTGTAACACACAATACAAGAACTATATTCATAGAATCACAAGCCATATATATGAAGAGGAATAAATGTCACTATGCACGTGTTTTTGGATATTGTATGTGGTGCAAGACAAAGATCACTTTTAATTTTAGAGTGGTCCTACCTGAAGAGTGCAGTCACTTCTTTAATATTCATCCCTACAACAGTCTACTCAGCTTGGTAGTCTGCCAAGAGTCTCTGGTCTGCGAACGCTGCTTTGATTTCTTTAGATGTGCTGGTTCCATTCCGCTACAGGAAAGAAAATCAACATAAGGAGAAGGCTCTTGAGGTGTTACACTTTAACAGATCTCCAGGTAAGCTCATTGATTGAAGCCTGATTTGGATAATTCTGGAAAGTCATATGCTTATATGGAAGGTCTTAAATTTAGGTGCCTAAAGACTCCTGAAGGCACGTTACTTGATGCTGATACTTTCACATTGTGGGAGGCAAACATAGATGGTATGAGTTCCTGAAGGATTGTAAATATGATGTGATCCCAAGCGGCTAATGAGTCTGCAGGTGCAATCATTATACAGCTTCAGTAAGGGAACAACTCTTTTCATTTCCTTTCCCTCAGGGTAGCAAACCTATTGCTCTCTGATGCATTTGCTTTGGGTTGACATAATGTGGTCAATTGTAACATTGAGGTCTTCTCATTACAGTGCTGCTTGAAAATCGGATAGTGTGCTTGGGTTGCTGCACGGTTACCTCCCAATCTCAGCTTTGCCATTATCAGAGAAACAGTGTGATGACCACACATTAGGTTATGTTGCACATTATCTGGTCAAACTGATATTGGTGGATACCTGGAATCAGATCACAGTGAATGACATAGTGAGATTTCGAAATAGGGGGCTGGATGCTCTGATTTTAAGGCTATGTCCGGAGGAAGTGTCTAGTATTACGATGAAAAAATCGGCGAGGCCCCAGCACCGACCCTCCAACCAGGAAGGAGCTCGCAGCCTTGCTACCTAAAACACACGGCCTTCATGAAATAAACGGGCGGAGAATTGCCGGATCAGTGGCCGCACATCCACATGGCAACGACCTGCAGCGGGCACGCCGTACAACATGGTGCGGCCGCGCGCAGACCCAACCTGCCAGATAATGTCCCCCTGGATACCCTCTCGCCACCTTCGGCTACCACCAACCAGTCCCCCCCGGCCCTCGCCGAAGCCCCCCTGGCCAGCGGCTGGCCCCGCCCCCAACTGTGGCAGCCCCAGACACAGTAGGCAGCCGCCACGCCGGGTTCCCAACCGCTGAGACCATGATTCAACCGCGCGGTCGGGAACTCGGCCCATTGGGAGAGGGCCTTCAGGTAATGTCCTGAGCCCGTCCCAAAGGCGTGCGGCGTACTCCTCGATTACTCCGTTTTCGAGGGGGCGGAGCATCTGAAAACAGGCGCCGCCCCCAATTCAGTCGTAAAAAGGAATTCTTCGCCCGATCGCCGATAGCAAGCGGAAAATCCTGCCGAAGGGAAGATTAGAAATACAGAAAATGTGTTTGATAGTTTTCAGTGAGGACATCAAGGTGGTCTATAAACTGAGCTTCAGTCTTGCACAAAGAAATAACAGAATTGTGCAGACAACAATTGCATTTCGGCTACATCTACTTAAAAACATATTAGGTGGGAGCATTTGGGGAGATGATGATGTGGTCGTAATGTCAGTGGACCCAGGCTAAAATCCTGGGACTAGGGTTCAATTCCCACCACTGCACTTGGCGGAATTTAAATTCAATTAATTTATAAAATCTGGAATGGAAACCTAGCCTCAGTAATGGCGATCAGGAAATTATTGTCAATTGTCGTACAAACCCACTTGATTCACTCATGACCTTTAAGGAAGGAAATCTGCCATCCTTACCTGGCCTGGCCTATAAGAGATTCCAGATCTCTTGTAGAATGTGGTTGATTAACTGACCTACCAAGCCACTCAGTTTATGGGCAATTAGGGATGTCCTTCACAGTGACACCCATCTCCCATGAAAGAGTAAAATAAAAATTGAACGAACCTTAAGCTTGCTAAACTATCCAATTATACAGTACGGGGATACAGGAACTGCTTTCAATCCTTACCATTTTTGTAAATATTTGCCCGAGTTAATAGTTTGGTGTCGTGCATTGAACCAGCGTAAGAGATTAACATTTTTAAATTTGCAAGATGACATTGTTCTTCTGATCAGTTAAATGAAGATGAGAATAATTTTGTTAACTCTTAAAGTTCACTGTCCCCTAAGGATATATGGGAGTGCTCCAGCATGGGTACACACTCAGTATCCTATTGCACACTTCCATTAAGTACAGCACAAATTTTCTGCAATATTTTTTTTTTAAATGTAGTTTTGAAATCTTCTAAATTGTAAAGCACGGTCTGAGGTTTCGCATTGCTCTTCCTGTTTTAAAACAAAGATCCTCTGCAATACTTTGTCCCATATTTAGCTTTCCCCACGCCATAAGGATCAGCCAGGCAAGTGCTGTCTATGGCTGGAGCAACAGAACTTTGGGTGTCAATGCACGTGGGCCACAGACAACCAACTCGTGTCCGCCTGAACATTATGATACTGAAAATCCACAGATCCTGCTGGGTGCTTCCAACAGTGAACCTATGTGAGAATTCAGGTCTGGGGAACTTGACTGTCCTGTACAAAAATGGCAATTCCCCCATCATTATGGGTGTACCTGCCAGAGCAGTGGGGTAGCAATGGAGGACGTCTGGTGACTGTCACCTCGAAGCTCTGGCAGAGAACAAAATGTTTCAGGCCCCAATGTAAACACATGATTCACCCACAGTTTTTGTATCCCCTTATCAGCCCAGGCATTGAACCACATGTCACTGCAAGGCTGTTGTGCATCCTTTCACCCAATATATTAGCTCCAAGTTTTCCACCAGGCTGGGACTGAGGATGTTCTTCCCTGGGTACCCCTGTTCCCTGGCCATACTCAATCTCTCATGACAGGAGAAAGCAAATATACGTGGGAGGCAGACCTGGTAATTTGAAATCTTTGGGTTCCTTCAAAGTGACCAGTCTTGAAATCATAGATCAGAGAGCAAACAGGGACAGAAAACTTTTGCAACAATGGTTATCAAAAAGGCAACATAATTTTTTCACATGTACCAAAGTCTGTCAACCATCGATCCACAAGGCACAAGTCAGGAGTGCAATGGAGCACATTCACTTGCCTGGATGAGTGCACCACTCGAGAAGTTCAACAACATCCAGGGCAAAGCAGCCTGCTTGATCAGTACTCCATTCACCACCTCAAAGTTTAATATCATTGAACACAGGTGAGCTATGGCCACAGTGTGACCATATACAAGATTCAGTGCAGCAATGCAGCATGGCTTTTGTGATAGCACCCCCCCAAAGCGGCATATTGTCTCACCCAGAAGGACAAGGGCAGCAGATTCATGAAAACACCACCATATTCAAGTTCTCTTCCAAGTCACACACCGTGCTGACATGGAAATATACTGGTGTAGCTATCTCATCCTGGGTTAAATTCCTAAAATCTCTGCCCAACAACACTATGGGAGTAATTTCACCTCACAGACTGCAATAGCTCAAGAAGGCAAATCAGCACCACCTTCTAGAGAGCAATTAGGAATTGGTAATAAATGCTGGACTTGTCAGCAATTCCAACATCCCATAATGAAATAAACAAACTCCCCTACTCTTTATGCATAACCCTAAAGATTTTCCTTTTCAAGTAATTATCTTATTCCTTTTTAAAGTTACTTTTGAAGCTACTTTCACTACCCTTTCAGGCAATGAATTCAGATCAGAACATATCTTCAAACTCCCAAATCCGAGCGCCCCCCACTTCCATTCCACACGTCTCCACCCCTCACCCCCCATTCATTCTGGATCCCGAGGATATTTTAAACCTTCCGTAACAGGAATTTATTCCCCCCTCTTTAATTAAGGGACCCCGCCCCTGAAGGATGTCCAGGCAGCAGATCCAGCCTCTTGCCTCCAATCATTAGGTGACCAGCTCTGCGATTTCTTCAACTTCCCACTGATTTTCTGTCTGGAATGGGTGGAGATTGTCCAGCAGGGTTTAAATGAGGTCTGGGAATTAAAATATCCCAAACCTAATTTCTGCAACAGTTTCTCGTCACACCGCTGATCACTCAAATGTGAACGTAGTTAAAACTAGGGCTTTCCAGTCTGCAAACTTCATGTCACCTTTTCCAATCCTACTGTTTTCCCAAACCTGTCTATGTCCTTTTGAAGTTCTCCTATCACCCTCTCAGCTCATAATACTTCCAAGTATGCTCCCCAAATTTTGAAATTGTGCCCTGTACACCAAGGTCTAGGTCATTAATGTATATCAGGAAGAAGAGGGATCCTCACACTGGCCCCTGAGGAACTCCTCTCTAAATCCTCCTCCAGTCCGAAAAGCATCCATTAAACACCACTCTCTGTTTTCTGTCACTCATCCAATCTCATATCCATAATGCTGCTGTCCCTTTTATTCCATGAAAAAGTGGAAGTGACGAATCTGTTGAGCAACATTGGTTAATCAATTGTCTTCCATTATATGGCCCTACACACCTTTCTCAGTGTCAAAGTAATGTGAGCAAAATAAAGGAAAATAACAACTGTATTGAGGCTTGTTAATGATTGGGGGGCTGGGTGTTCTCAAAGGTGTTCTTACGTCTGTTATTTTTGTTCACCATATGGAAGAAAAGAAAAATCAATACAGTGAGTTAGTTGTTACTGATGAAACACACGGAGAGTTGTGACTACATACTCAATATTAATCTGACTCCCACTAGCAGTCCAGAGGGCTGTTTACCGCTTATCCAAATTGACTCAATCAATTGTCAATGAGAGTGCAGTGTGTCCAGATGTGATTCATTAGCACTTGGACTTGCCCATGCTTGGTGGCACAATTAATAACAAATCCCTTATTTGGTCACTCAAAGTAACTTGCAAATTCAGCAGAACATTTCAGCTAACCTCAGTTGAATACATGCCATTGGACTCCAACCCACGCTAATAAAATGATAATTTAACTGAGGTCATTCTGACCACCCTTTTACTTTATGATGATGACTGGTGAGAAGCAGTGCCCAAATTTAAATAACCGTTATCTTTATATGGTCACTGGTACACCAGGAAGGAATTGTTTTCCATAACTTCAGTCCTACTTTTGACAGCTACAGAAGTTCATTTATAAAATTTAGGTTGGGGTGGGTGGGTGGGTGGGGGGTGATGTGTTGAGTAAACTGGATCTACGAGGACTGCGTTTACTGCAGTGGTGAGAGAGACAGGCTTCCAACGCTTGAAGAAATGCAACTCGATTTTATTGAACACTTAACTATAATACATGCTTTAACTGTGGGTTGACACTATGCTGACTTGACTGGAGACCTGAGGCTAACCTGACCAGACTATCTTACTACCACATGGTGTTTGTTCCAGTTGCTGCTCACGAGCTCCGACTGTCTCAGAGGCTAGATCCCGAGAGAGCGGGAAAACTAGTGCCCTCTGGCTTTATCGTGGTCGTGTCCTGTCTGGTGATTGGCTCCTGTGTTCTGTGTGTTCACTGGTCATCCTGTGTGTCAATCATTGCCTGTCTGCACACCATCATATACCTGGATTTATATTATAACAGGGGGAGTGGGAACAAGTCTGGGAAGAGGCACTGAGGGTTACCAGCAGGACAGAATGAAGTACATGGATGCCCACAGCAACATTACTGATGTCAATGGCTATCCTGAAAAGAATTGCCCAATCTGGTGGCCGAGAAGAAGAGGACACTCACTGAAGCGACGTCAGGCAGATCAGGCTGCATGAGAGGTGCTCTGTGCCACCTGCCATTATTTCCACGACCTGCATCTGAAGACACCAATGACCGGCCTTTGTTTTTGGAAGCTCCCAAACTCACAGTAGGTTGTGACAACTGTTGCAATGGAAAAGATAAGTGGAAAGACTTGACAAACTGTAATGCTACAGAGTTATTGAGAAGCATCTGCAACATTCTTTCATAAGTATTGCTTGAAATACAGCATGTCAGGTATTTCCACCTGAACTCCACTTCACCTAACATCATTCGGCACATTTTAGGCAGATGGAATCCTGCCTCAAACTGACCCTGTTGGAAACTGGGAGTGTCGGCTGAGGCACAGTGTATTTGAGTCCCAGCCAATTTTCCACTTGCTTCACTGCATTCCCAGTCAATCAACACAAGTAGACATTCCCCTGAGCACCAAGGATATTTGAGCCCCTGACTTTTAACCTAGGAAGACTACACAGAGTAAACTACAGAGGAAACTATTCTATTTAAAATAATTTTATGCAACATGTGTGAAGACGCAAAGCCATTACAGATTAATAGCAACTATAAACAAGAGAAAGTCCAGTTCATCATTTCTAGGAGAAGAAAGATTTTGTTTGAGAGGAACTCCCCAGCAAACCCCCTTCTAAGGAAAACCCTATATGTAACACTCCAAAATGTTCCCAGGCTCTGTCCAAGTGAGTAAAACAAGATATCCTAATAAGTAAAAAAAGCAACAGACGTGCCAGATCTGGTAACTGTTTCCAAAGACTAAACAGAACAATTTTTTTATGATTTAGTGTTGTTGAACTTGAATGTTATTTTCGAATTTTATTAGGGATCTGTACAAATTCAAAAACCATTTGAATCATCAGTATCCCATGAATACTTCTGATAAGAAATCAATCTATGTTGGAGTTTTGGAGAGATAATGTTGTAAGGAGTCCAATTACTCCAAAATGGAAAAGCATCTTGCAGTCATCTTGCTCCTGCCAATGGACAGTATATTGTCCAAAATACCTTTGTGTAACTGTGGGCTGGATTCTCTGCCACGCGACGCCAGCAACGCAGATCGTGATTGGACAGAGAATCGGGTACCGGCTGAAATTGAGGTTTGCAACGGGAGCCGAACCGACTGCTGTGCTCCCTGCTGGCAGCAGGAGCAAGGTTCATGCCCGCGTGCCAGCGGGAGGATGCTAATAGGTGCAATGGGTCCCAATGACCAATTTGCATCCACTAAGTGGGCCCGGCACCATATTGTCCTGGCCCTCGCGATTTTCCGGTCCTCTGGGTTGGGGATCATATGGGTGCAGGTCACTGCTGGTGACCCTGACATAGTGGACCTCGCCATAGGCCAAAGGGGCAACTCCTTAAGGAAGTTCCTCCCAAAGATCACCCTAGGGTCCTGCTCACCCCACAATGCACGACCTGCCCACCCACCCCCCCAAGAGACCCCCTAGGCAGGGAGACCCCTCAGAGACTCCCGAGATAGGGAGATGCCCCAGAGACCCCCAAGATAGCGAGACCCTCTGCAGAGACACCCTAGCTACAAAAACCCCCTTGATAGGGAAATCCCCCCTAGAAACCCCTAGTTTGGGAGATCCCCACAGAGACTATCTAGACAGGGAGATCCCCACAGAGACCCCCTGAATAGGGGACCCGCCCCCCAGATTCCCCCTGTGATGCAGGGGGGCTGCATTGCAATGCCGGGGTGGGACGGCCCCAGGACCTCAAAATGACAACACAATAGTGGGATGCCCTCGGGAATCCTTCGTACTCTTTGCGATGCATAAATGTACCTGGCGAGGGATATTGAATTGCCTTCATGCAAATCAGTTCCAAATGACCTTCAGTGGGAAAACATAGGGCAGGATTCTCCGATTGCCAACACCGCAATGGCAAAACGCGATTGGCTGGAGAATAGCTTCCGACGCAAAAATCCGACGCCGGTTTGACGCCAAATCGGGATGCTCCAGCACCCCAAAAATGGTGTATACGAATCGCTGAGCCAGAGGGTGGCGAATCTGTGGATCTCTTTGCCGCAGAAGGCTGTGGAAGCCAAATCACTGGGTGTCTTTAAGACAGAATTAAGACAGAGATAGAATGGAGGTGGGATTCTCCGACCTTCCGTGCTGGAATCGGGCCCGGTGTGGGGGGGGGGGGGGGGGGGGGGGGAGAATAACCGTTCACGCTGGAAATCTGACGCATTTCTGCGATTCACCGTGGACCCGCTAGTCCTGCATGCGCGGACGACACGGCACCGGTCGGGGGCCATTGGAACAGGCCCCCACAGCGGTTCTCGGCGGACGACCGGCCGAACTCCCGGCGGCGTGATTTACTTGTGGTACCACCCGACGGGAGCTGATGGGGGTTATCTGACTCTGGGGGGGGGGGGGGGCCTCAGTGGTGGCCAGGCCCACAATCGGGGCCACCGATCGGCGGGCCATTGATCGGCGGGCCATCGCGATCTGGAAGGGATCTACCTTCCTCCACACGGGCCCGTTGTGTGGCTCTGCCATGTCGGCGACCCCCGCGCCCAGGTGGGCTGCCGTGTGCATGCGCGGCCGTGCGGTCTGGCTAGCAGAGCCCCACCAGCAGTCAGAGCTGTGGGACGCACGCCGGGGCTCCGCTAGCCCTCTGGAAAATGGAGAATCACCCCAGTCCTTCGAGGAAAACGTCCGGAGTGATTCTAGCCCGTTTTCCGGCAGGCGTGGGACTTAGTCCCCAGAAGAGAGTATCCAGCCTCGGTTTTTGATTAATAAAGGGATCAGGGTTATGGGAAGAAGGCAGAAAAATGGGGATGAGAAAAATATCAGCTGTGATTGAATGGCGGAGCAGACTCAATGGGCCGAGTGGCCTAATTCTGCTCCTATTTCTTATGGACTTATCACCAGAGCCAACATGCATGGGCACTCTGACCGCCTCCAGGTTCACCAATTAGGAGTGAGGGGGTGGAATGTGGAGTGGGGGGGTGCTGGCCAGGGGCACAGACACCACATCCCAGACCCACACCCCAAAACCACCCGCCCACTGGTAGTGACAGTGGGTCTGGTCCATGGGGTGGAGGATGATGACAACTCACACTGCGATGAGCTCTGGTGCTCCACATCGTATGACAGTGTCTCACTCATGCCCACAGTAGCATCTTCCACCTGGGTGATCCCTGCATGCGAGCTAGCCAGTCCATCACACGGTCCCGTCGAATCCATGGGGTGGGGGTACTGGGGACGGTCAGGGCACGGTGGTGGGGGGAAGCATGCTCCTTCCACAGGGTCTACACTGGTCCCCGGCGCCCCCAACTCCACCTCCCCCGCCAGCCCGGACCTGCCCATCAGACAGAGCACTGAGGCAGGTTTTAACGGTGTTAACAGGTGTTTTTTGTGAGGAAATGTAGACACAGTCTGTGCCCTAGCCCCTATAACTAAACTATGCACTGCACCCGTGCCAACCTAACTGGTGTCTAACTTTCTGACCTTACGGGCCCTAACGCCTGGGTGGTTCCCCAGATGTACAGCAGGGGTGGAGGCAGCCTGCTGTGATTCCTACCCTGCGACAAGTGTCCCCCATTAGCGTGTGTCTCCTGGGTCAACCGGCCTGGATGGGCCCGGCTGCCACTCGGGTGTCCCGGGTAGCGTGGTGCCGCCCTGTTCTGCCTGCTGCCCACCAGATGCACCAGGGACAGGACGCGGGGGGAGGGTGGACGGAGTCCAAGGTGCAGCGGTGTTCCGGCATTTCAACTGTGGGAGTCACCAACACGGGCCCCAACATCTCCTCCTCCCTCGGTGATCCCGATGGCCCCTGGACTACTCCATTGGATGGGGGTGTGAGCGGAGTCATCCTCTGAGGCCCCCCCTGCCAGTCCTGGAGGTCCACGCAGGTCTCCACCAGGGTCTGCAAGCTCGCGGCCATGGAGCACAGGGAGTGGGCCATCGCCGTCTGGGACTGCACCAAGTCATTCTGTGACTGTGCCACATCAGCCAGTGACTGGGCCACCTCCCTCTGGGACTGGGCCACCCTGCCCAATGTCTGCCCAAAGCTGGCCAGCCTGCTGTGACTGGGCCATGCTGAGGAGTGCCGTACAATTGTCAGGTGGCTCTGGAACATGGCTGCCTGTGAAAGGGCAGCCCTGTCCTAGGATTTGTCCACCAACTGCACAGAATGCCCCAGGCCATGGACATGCTGATCCATAGCCTTAACCATCTCCTCCAATGCCTCCACTGTGGACACCACCTGTGCGGTGTTGGCCTGGGTGACACCGGCACCACCCTCTGCTCCTGCACACGTATAGACCCCTCCACCTGCGCCTACAGGTGCTGGATGCCTGCTGCCATCCCCTCCTGTCGTCCCTCAGTCTCTGACGGCAAATGCACTGTGGCTGAGACTGGATGTTCCAGAATCCTGGGACCTGTCTGTACGGCAGCTGGTTCCTGGGGCCGGTGGCTCTCCAGCTGTCCGGCCCCTCGGCTGCTCCTACCTTCACCTACTGTACCACATGCGATGTCTGGTGCGCACCAGATAGTGTCCCAGGAGCCTCTTCACTAATGTGCCCAACTGAGGCAATAGTCTCTGGGATGTTGGAGGATGTAGGAAACAGCTGTGATGGAAAGTCAGTTTCATCCTCTGACCCGAGCTCCGAGATGTCCTGAGTCTCGGGCAGAGGGCTGGTGTTCGGGCTGCTCTCCCCGTCAGTGCTCGGCTGTCTGGGGGGCACCAACTCTGGCACTGGCTGGGGGTGGGGGACTCCAAATGAACCGGCCCCATCTCTGGCAGGTCCTGTAAGACACAAGATAACATGTATGGTAAGACAGCGGGCTGGGGAGGTGTGTTTGGGGGGGGGGGGGGGGGGGGTGGTGGTGAGAGGGGGGAGGGCTGAGGTGGGGGTGGGGTGTCCACACATGTGCCATGGGGTACCGCAACTAAGCAGGTCTCACTTCCTCACCTGTCGCCGAACTCCACCTCGGTGACCTCCCTTTCCTCTGGGCCGCCGACCACATCCAGTGTCCTCTGCTCAGGCATAGTGAGTGGCCGCAGTTCTGGTGGTCCCCCTCCAGTCTTCTCCCGCTACCGGCGGTTGTGCAAGGCCTTCTCCTTGGGGGGGGGGGGGGGGGGGGGGGGGTAAACACAAACAACAGCAACGTTAGATGGTCTGATGCATGCAGCCCAGGGGTTGGGTAGATGGTGGTCTCAGTGGCCAGGGCACCCGGCCATGGCAGCTGGCATGGGTGCTGGCATGTGGGGGAGGGTGGGGGTTCGGCCAGCCTCGGGGGGGGCAGGGGCCGGGTTACAGGTGTGTGGGGGGAGCACAGTTAGTGTCAGCGCCATGGAGCAGCCAACTCACCCTGGCCACCCTGAGGAGGTCGTGGAGTTTCTTCCGGCACTGCATGCCAGTCCGGAAGACGTTTCCCACCACGCTGACCACGTCTGCCACCTGCGCCCTGGCATGGCAAATGGTGGCGCCTGACAGCCTTCCTCCCGGGCTGGGGTAGCTGGTTATCCTTCTCTCCTCCACAGCATCCATGAGAGTGTCCAGCTCAGCGTCCCTGAACCGTGGAGCTGCTCTCGTGCCAGCCATCTTGTTAACTGGGACTGTTTAATGCTGCTGCAGAGTGTGAGCCTTGTGTGCGCCATTCACAGATCCAGCGAATCCGGCACCTTTTTCCATGGAATTGATTGCGTTCCACGTGGCGATGGTGCTAGCCCATTTAAAGCAGCTGAATCAGTGCAGCTGTTGCGCCGTTTCCTCTGTCGTAAAATGCCACTGTTTCCACTCTGGCGTCGGCATTCAGTCTGAAAATCAGAGAATCCAGCCCTTAGTCTCCTGAGTGGAGAATCCCGGCCTGTGTCACTATTTCATTTTGTATCTGCCAAAATTGCACATGGCTTTTCATGATTTCAGGGTTGGTCTCACTACACATTTATAGGGAGCCTCTGGCCTCAATTGGTCCCATTGGAAAGGCATCACTGCCAGAGGAGGTCGGGAAACTGCAGAACTACAGCTCTTCAAAGGCTGTGGTTTCTATTTAAACAGGCTAATACAGAACTTGAGTAATACTGGAAAAAAAAGATGTTATCAAAGCTTTTCACCATACACTCATCAGGACAGGCACACCAGGACAGGCACACAAGATAAACCAACAGTAAAGGGAATGGCAATTTATACTGCATGAGAAGAGAGTGCTGATTGGTTGGCAAGTGGACTCTGGTCGAGGTGTTCCCTGGTCGAGGAGTTAACTGCCATGGTGAATGAACCAGGGAATGGCTGCCCCAAAACTTTTATTTCATTGGAAAAGGTGGAATGTATTAACATGCTCCTTTTGTCTGCAAAGAACAGGATACTGTGTGAATAAATGACTTCTGGCATATGTAAGTCAGCCATACTATGAGTCTGACTGAAAACTTTAATTGTTGTTTATTGTACTTCTTAGCACAATCAGGATTATTTTAGATTTTCCACTAATAGGATGCTGATATCAAACCAGAAAGATGTTCTGCCTATCACACACATGAGCAACATGGTATAAAAATGTCCGTCCTGGTGTGATGCTAGGTATGTAGGCCATACATCCCAACAACTTGTGGATCATATCAAATAGTGCATCTCTGACCATACCAGTCCAGCCGGTGATTACAAAATTCAAAACTGGGGTTGAATTTTCCAGCCCTTCCCACCAATGGAAACTCCCTCCATGACGGGTTCCCCAGCGGTGTGGCTGGAGAACAACACAAAACACTGTTGACATCGGCAGGACTAGATAATCCCGCTGCCAGCCAACGGTGAGCTGCACCCTCCCCTCCCCACCGGAAAACAAGGGGTGGGGAAGGGGGGGTGCAGAAAATCCCATCCCAAGTATCTAACATTAGGTGTGATTCCATAATTGGACAACACTTGGAGGAGGCAAAGTATAGAGCCAGGTTGAACTCAGTGTTGAGTCCGGAAGGCTATAACAGCATCAAATCAAAAGATGAAGTGCTCAAGTTTACACTGAATTCTCTGGACCAGTGCAGCAGGCCAAGGGCAGAGATTTCATCATGAGAGCAAGGAAGAGAATTAACACGAAAGGCCACTGGAAACTCAGGGCCCATTCATGTGGACTAAGTTGACAAAGCAGTCACCCAAGCTGCGGTAGATATGCCCAATGTCAAGTCCGCTTCGTGAGCAGTGAATGTAGTATACTAAATTGAAAGAAGTACATGTAAATTGCTTCACTGGAAGGAGTGTTTGGGATCTTGGATGGTGAGGGGAGGGGAGATAAAAAGGCAGGTGTTATATTTCCTGCATTTGCATAGAAAGGTGCCATTGGAAGGGGATGGGGTGTTGGGGGTGACTGAGGAGTGAAGCAGGGTATCTTCAAGGGAGCAGTCCCTTCACAATGCTGAAAGGGAAATATGTGTTTGGTCAGCAAGTAGTTGCGCCAAGAATGAGCGCTCCAGAGAGTTGGTGACTCTAAGATTGAGGCTCCATGTTGTCGCCTCAGAAAGGAAACTCTCTATACAAAGCTCTGATCAGGAGCTCTAATTTGTAACATGTGCCCTCCAACTTCTTTATCTTTCACCTACTTTACTGTTATATTCGAGGACTCAACAATGCCACCTGTATATGGATGTAACCTTACAATGACAATATTGTAGAGCATTTTAAAAATCAGATGCAGCATTTATAAACTAGGGGGTCTTCCACAATCCTACAGAAAGTCAGGACAAAATAAATATCGTTCTGAGTACATCCTGCAGATATAACCGGAATCTGCAGCTCCATCTACTGTTGAGATTTACAACTAATGACGCGATTGGCACAGAATGGGGGAAATGGGTACATTACTCAAAATCCAGCTGGCTGCAAATCGGACTTGTCCAGAACTGGACCTTTTTCACTCTGAAGAGCCCGCTCCCGAGATGATTCAATCTCTGTTCCTTCATTCATTTATTCATTCATTCCCATCAGTTCCATGCATAAAACTCCAAAAAGATTGGTTTTAATAGGCTCCCATGGCCATTATAATTTTATTTAATTGGAGTAAATGTACAGGATATCATTTAAGCCCTAAAAGTTTACAACATTTACAGAATAAGTACAGATACGGAACTGCTTATTACACAAGCCCAGTAGCATTTTTCTCTTAGACTATGTTCTGGTTCATATACTCAGACCTAGGGCGGGATTTTCCGGCCACGTTCGCCTGGCGACCAGAGAATCCTGCCCGAGTTCAATGGAGTTCTCCATTGTAATCGGCCCGTCCATGGTGTTTTTGTGGTGGGCGGAGCAGGAGAATGCAGCCCCTGAATCAATTGCACTGCTTTAAGATCTGCCTCCCTCCTGCTCTCCCTGTTCTCCAGACACAATGCTGCATGTTACACCAGCGGGCAATTTAAAATCTCAGAGTTCCAAACGTGCCGGATTTTGGACATTGGGGACGGGATTCTCCGTCGGCAGTGCCAAAATAAGGAAATGCGATTGGCCGGAAAATCGGTTCCCACACTGATATTGCGGCAGACGCCAAATCACAATTTTCGGTTGCCCCAACAGCGGCGTCAATGCATTCCAGAATGCACATACAGTAAATGCTATTTGCGAGCCTGACCTGGTGTTCTCCGGGGCCTCCACGATTCTCAACATAAAATGGGCGAATTCCCGATGGTGTGGTTCACTTGTGCTTTTAAAAGTCATGAAACTGGTGTCATGGCTGATGAGGGAGAGAGAGGAGGTAGGACACAGAGAGGCGCTACTGTGGGCTGCTGGGCCGGATGCTGACCGGGCTGGCTTCGGTGGGGAGGCCCTGCCAGGGCCAGGGGAGGGTGACGAGGAACGGGCCGAGTAGCCGGGGTGGGCCCCATGGGACTGGGGCGGTGCCACACCCGTAAAGCAGCCATCTTGCTTCGCAACCCACTGACCACCTACCTTGGCCCCTGGTTCTGCAGAGTGACACCAACCATATGGGGACCCGCAGCCCACCACCTATGCACAACAGATCCTATTCCTGCACCCCAACCTCTGCCATACCCCCGCATCACCAATCTGCTGCCACCCTCCAGCAGGGCATCAGGTGGCCCATCCAGGGCAATGCAATTGTAGCCTCTACGGGGGCAACAGATGTATTGCTGGCAAGGGCAGCACCAGCCAACGATACTCTGGCAACAGGGGTGGGGGCCAGAGGCAGAGATGGGGTGAAGGGGGGGGCTCATACGGAGGCAGGGCCTGCAGTGCCAACCGGGGCTGCCATGTAGCCCATTGGACCTGGTTGGGCAAGTGGTTACGCACCATGCTAACATGTCGGCTTTCACCCCCTGCAGCTAACGGATATTGGAATTCAACCAGCAATGGTGGCCTTTCTGCTAGTCGCCACAGCCCTGGGGGAATGCACTCTGGCTGTACACATTGGCGCTGCTCGAGGAGGAGGAGCATGTAGCAGTGGATCCTGCCCCAGAGGAACAGAAGGCAGACGCCCAGGATGGAGAGCCGGCTGCCCAACAGGCAAAGGGGGCACCGCATGAGGCCTCTTTGGACCGGCAGCACCTGTCATTCGAGGACCTACCGGACTGGACATGCTGTCGAAGACTCCGGATGAGCAGGGAGACAGTGCGCCATATCTGCCAGATCAAGCCGCACACGGTACGGGGAAATTTGGGAGGACACACTTTCCCAGTGGCCGTCAAGGTGAGCCCAGCCCACTCACACTGTCCATCCATTCCCCCCACCGCCCCTGCATCCCCTGGCCAGCCCAAATGAACCAACCCCTCACACACATCTGACAGAGCACCGATACAAGTTGTAACAGCGTTAACAGGTGTTTAATGTGCACAGCTATTGACAGATATATGTCCTAGCCCCTATAGCTAAACTGTGCCCTGCAGCCGTGGCAACTCAACTAGGTCTAACTTTCTGGCCTTACGTGCCCCAGCACTACGTCTATGTGGATCCACAGACAGTACAGGTGGAGTGGAGGCAGCCTACTGTGATGCCCGCTCTGCAACCTGGGTCCCCTTCGGCGGCCATTTTATGGGGCCTCCGGGCGTGTATGTGCCCAGCTGCTGCTCGGGTGTCCCAGATGGTGTGATGCCACCCTGTTCTGCCCATTGCCCACCAGATGCACCAGGGACATGAAGGGGGGAGTCTGAGTTGCTGCGGTGTTCCGGCACCTTGGGGTCACCGGCACAGTCCCCATCACCTCCTCCTCCCTCGGGTTACCCGATGGCCCGTGGACTACTCCATGGGATTGGAGTGTTGTGGTGATATGCATCACTGTAAATACACAAGGGATTAATGTAAATACACGTAGACTAGATAGACACTAGAGGGAGCACCAGAGACATGACACACAGACATTCAACCAATAGGCCAGTAAGATAGGACACGACCAATGAGCATTCAAGATACACACAGAGGTGACACTACCACAGGAAGGCATTACACCAACCCATGTAAAAGGACACAGCACACATGATCTTCCTCTTTCCAGTGGAGACACTCAGTGAGTACACACCATTGATTTGAAACACATCACACCCACCATGTGGATTGTAGCAGACTGGTTCGTCAGTCTGAGGAGCTATAGCAGAATTAACAGGAGAGTCGAATCCAAGTAGGAGAATTGTTAACAGTTTAATAAATGTGTTAAAGCTATCTCCAAGTGCAGAGTGCACATCAAGGAAGCAGCTTATGCTACGTCAAGGGCATAACAAAACATGGTACCAAGGAGTGAACTGTTTAAATCCATATAGTTACAACTCAGCAGGCAGTGACTACCATCAGTAGCACCCAGGCAAGATGATGTTCGAGATTCCGGTTCCACAGCAGGTCAGGTACCACGGCAATCTCAGTGAAAACTGGCGTGCGTTCAGGCAGAGATTCGAGATCTACCTGGTAGCGTCCGACTTAGATGGCGTGCCGGATGCAGAGAAAATAAAGCTTCTACTTACCATCGCGGGTCCAAGAGCAGCTGAAATCTTCCAGACCTTCAAATACTCAAAGGGGCAAAACAAGAGCGACTTCCAGGCAGTCCTGGACAAATTCCAAGAATTCTGCAAGGAACATACAAGAAAAAACAGTAAAAGAGGCGCCAACACTCACTACGAGGTAGGCTTGCAGAAAACGGCAGTTTTGATTTGCAGCCATCTTGGAAAAGGAGCCGCACATGCACAGTTGCGCGAACAGTGCACAGAACGGGGAGGTCCGTTTGCGCATGCACGAGGAGCCCCAAATGCGCAATTGCGAAAAAGTCCCCAAGTAAAGGCACAGCGATATGCGCATGCGCACTCGCTTCCTACGCACTACATCACACGCTTCGTGACGTCAGAGGCCCCGGACCACGCCCACTTAAAGGGGAAATGTCCTAAAATACGAAAAAAAAGTTTTAAAGCCGCAAAACCTGATTCTTTCACCTGGAACGATAGCACAATTCCTGAAATTCGACCAGTAGCTGAAAGTAACCGCCGCAGAACCCTGCAACATGCAGTAAGCACCGCCCTAGAAAAGGATATGGTCTTGGAAGACAATGACTCAGATGATGATTTCATCTTGGGAGGTGGCTACCCAGTACCAAATCCGAACCGCAACTAGAGGTGTTGTACATTGAAGACCCTGACGACGAGTTCTTCGGATTGGGGAATCCTCAGCCCAGCATATATGACATCCCGACTCGTGAGTGCAGGATTATGCTATGGCCTGACGCCAAGAGACAGAGAGCGGCCTGCTGCCACACAGAGAGTGGTCCACGCACCGCGAAGAGTCCCCGACTCCACACAGAGAAAGGTCCACACACCACGAAGGGTCCCAGCCTCCACACAGAAAGTGATGACAGTCTCCACAGCAAGACCAATGCACGGTTCCACGCAGGGCACGCTGCAAGACTCCACAGAGGGAGTGACACAAGCCTCCACAGTGAGCTCGTGGACAGACTCCATGATGGAAGGAACGCAAGACTCCAGAGCGCAGTCCTTGCATGAACAAGACCATGAGGGTCCAGCAACCTCCTCTGATTAACCAGCAGCAGACAATGCAAGTTTGCCACGCTCAAGTGAACAAGAGAAAGACTATGACAGTCTACCACGCTCCAGTGAAGGACAAGAAGACACTGAGGCTCTACCCACTGTATGTGCGACAAGTGATGACAACATCTCACTTCCCATACAAGATGTGCAACGTGACAAACCTCAGCTAGAATGTACAGAAGCACTCGACAATCATGGTGAGACTACTGGTGACTCCGGTGACACCACGTTACTTCAATCCTCATCCGCTCGAGCCTCTCCACAAGCAAATGCATTCCTGAACGTTTTTACTCTGGACAGGGAGCATCAAGAAGCCAAAACTGACTCAGGTGAAACAGACCAGACTCCAGACAGGGAGCATCGACACGCCAAAACTGACTCAGGTGAAACAGACCAGACTTCAGATGGGGAGCATCCACAAGCCAAAGCTGATTCAAGTAAGCCGGCCATGACTCTAGACAGGGAGCGCCGCAAACTCAGTGACGGCACGCTCAAGGAAACAGAAGATGCCACAAAGCACGCTGACACAAATAACTGTGTGAAGGACTCATATTATCCACAGAGTGTGGTCCTTGAGCGCAACAAACACGACAACAAAACCAACCAACACAACAACAACATCAAAGACAATAACGAGAAGCGTACCAAAGGCAACAGCGTCGACAACAAGCACGACAATAACAACAACAATTGAACTATGACTGGTACGACATGGTACAACTCTGCAAATGTGGGACACTGTTACTGCTCAGCTCAGTACAATGACATACCATGGCAGGACGACACAGATTGCATACATCGCCACCACAAGCATCGGAAGAAAAAAAGACTCCAAATCAGACAACAAAGTGATTTGACCATTTCTTGGTTCCTTACGCACAGGGACACTGACGCCATTTACAAAGCAATGCCACCATCAACATCACCGCCTCGCCATCCAAACAAGAAGGACACTCGACCTTATAATTAATGAATTTTGGACTCATGCATATGATTTGGACTTATTGTTTAATGATCACTGTTATTATAACTTGTATAGCATCACTTGTCTACCTGTTTTTGTTCAATTTTGTTTTAACACTGTACAGAAAATATGTAAAACGAAAAAAGGGGGGATGTGGTGATATGCATCACTGTAAATACACAAGGGGTTAATGTAAATACACGTAGACTAGATAGACACTAGAGGGTGCACCAGAGACATGACACTCAGATATTCAACCAATAGGACAGTAAGATAGGACATGACCAATGGGCATTCAAGATACACACAGAGGTGACACTACCACAGGAGGGCATTACACCAACCCATGTAAAAGGACACAGCACCCATGATCTTCCTCTTTCCAGTGGAGACACTCAGTGAGTACACACCGTTGATTTGAAACACATCACACCCACCACGTGGATTGTAGCAGACTGGTTTGTCAGTCTGAGGAGCTATAGCAGGATTAACAGGAGAGTCGAATCCAAGTAGGAGAAACGTTAACAGTTTAATAAATGTGTTAGAGCTATCTCCAAGTCTGAACCTTCCTTTGCCAGAGCGCACATCAAGGAAGCAGCTTATGCTACGTCAAGAGCATAGAAAAACAGGTGTGAGCGGAGCTCTCCTCTGAGGCACCCCCGACACTGGTGCTGACTGTCCTAGAGGTCCGCTCACGTCTCAACCAGGGTCTGCATGCTGGCGATCATGGAGCACAGGGACTGCACCATCTCCTCCTGGGACTGGGCCACCTCCCTCTGTGCCTGCACCACATTGGCCAGCATCTGGGCAATGCCACTGACGTTCTCAGCCAATGCCGCCTGTGAAGCGCCGCTGCAATTTTCCGGTGGCTCTCACACAAGGCTGCCTGTGAGGTGGCAACCCTGTTCCCGGCCTCGGCCAGCACCTGCACAGTATGCCCCATTCCTTGGACATGCTGATCCACAGTCAAAACCCTCGTACCCAATGCCTTCACCATTGATGCTACCCATGTGCTGTTGGCCTGGGTGCCAAGCATGGTCGGCATCACCTCCTGCTCCTGCACGCAGTTGGACTCCTCCAAGTGCACCATCAGGTACTGGATGCTCAGCAACAACCCCTCAGTGACTGCATCTCCGCAATCAAGGGGGCTGTCCATCCCAGAAGCCCAAAACCCATCTAGACAGCAGCTAGTTCCTGGGATCGATCCACCCTCGGACAGTCAGCCCCCTCGGGTGTTCCTATCTCCACCTGATGTCCCGGATCAGCTGTGTGGTGCAAACCAGATAGTGTCCCAGGAGCCTCTTCTTTAAAGTGCCCAAACGAGGTGAATGTCTCTGGGATGGTGGAGGGTGTTGGAGACAGCTGTGACAGGAAATCAGTGTCATCCATGGACTCGAGCGCCGGAGTTTCCTGGGTCACAGGAATATGACTCCAGTCCCTGCTGCTCACCTCATCACTGCTCGGCACACGTCTTGGGGCGCTGGCTGTGGCCCTGGCTGGGAGCGGGGAACACCAGAAGGACCTGCCCCATCTCCAGCAGGTCCTGCAAGACGCATGATTAGATCACAGGCCGGGGGGAAGTGGGGGTGGTGGGGTGAGGATGAGGGGGGGCTGAGAGTGGGGCTGAATGTGGGGGTGATGGTGAGGGTGGTGTGGATGTGGGGGGGGGGGGTTGACACACATGTCATGGGGAACCGCAATTCAGCGGGGTCTCACTTCCTCACCTGTGGCCGACATCCACCCCGACGATCTCCCTTTCCTCTGGGCCGCCGACCAGGTCCAGAGCCCTCTGCTCAGCCACGGTGAGGGGCCACAGGTCCGGCAACCCCCCTCCAGTTTTTTGCCGCTCCCAGCGGTTATAGGCGGAATTCTCCTGGGGGGATTGGGGAAACAGAAAACGACAGTGATAGATACTCTGACACATGCAGGCCATGGGGTGGGTAGCTGGTGGCTTCAGTGACCAGGGCACCCGCCATGGTGGCCAGTATGCGTGCCAGCATGTGGTGCAAGGTGGGGGTTTGGCCGCCCTCCGGTTGATGCTGGGTTACGGGTGTGTGGGACGGGCATTAATTCCAGGGGCAGTGTTGCCTACTCACTGCCCTGAAGATGCACTGGGGATGGGCACTGCTGGATGGTCCGGATGGTGTTGCTGGTGGCACTGACCGCCTCTGCAGTCCTGCCACCTGCATCCAGGCCGGGGTACAGGGTGACCTGCCTTTCCTCCACCGTGTCCAGCAGGGTCTCCTCGCCGTCCGTAAAATGTGTGCTGCTCTCTTCGCTGCCACCTTGTTGGCTGGGTTGGTGTGTGTGGGGAGTGCAGTATGTATATGCTGCTGCAGCTTGTCAGCCTCATGAGTGTCAATCGTGAATCCGACAAATCCAACACAATTTCTCATTGGAATCAATTGTGTCCACGTGGCACCGGTGCTAGCCCCCCAACAGTCGCTGTATCAGTCCAGGTGCGACGCCAGTTTTGCTGTTGTGTAAATCCACAAATCCTACGCCGGTGTCAACACTTAGTCTCAGGAACAGAGAATTCCGCCCTGGACCTTTGGTACTGTAGATGATTACCATACGAAAAAAAAGTTTATCTGATTCCCAGCTGTTTACCTTTACTGAGCACACAGGTTTACACTTAAGCAGCAATTATGTCTCCTTGCATGAACTGCTGGATCAAACACAGGGGGCTGGATTCTCCGCCCCGCCACGCCACTTTTCTGCCTCGACCCGCTGGCAGGATTCTCCATTACGCCAGCTGGTCAATGGGGTTTCTCATTGTGGGGCAGCACCATGCCATCGGGAAACCCCCGGGCGTCGGCAAAATGGAGAATGCCACCGGCGGAGAATCCCGCCCAACAAGTTATGTTTGTACAATACATTTAATGCCTTTGATGAGAGCAATGCCATTGGGAGTCTTAAGCTTAGAGTCACCCATGGAGGAGATTAGAGAAATAGGGAGGAGTGATAGATGAACAGGACTTGGTGCAAGTTAAAACATGAGCAGTGGGGTTTTGGGTGCTCCTAAATTTATAGAGGATAGAATGTGGGATTAGAGAAGTACATTGGAATCGTCAAGTCTAGAGTCACAAAGGCACAATGGGGGTACCAGCAGCAGATGATCTTAGACGGAAAAACTCGGGGAATGTTAACACGGTGAAAATCACCGTAATTCTGTCAGAGTAATCTCCAATTTAAATGTTCTGAGTTAGTTTACTGAAACAAATAAAATAATTAATCCTTGATTATCTTAATGTGACAGAGTAGTGACCTCAAGTTGTAAGTCAATCAATCACAAATAAATGCAATCTGGAGATGGTCCTATTGGGTTGGAGGTCAGTTTCTCCACCCTGTGCCTCAAAGTGATGGGGAGATTTAATGGAGTTTCTAAGCCTAGAGAAGGTTAAATTTAGTTTAAAAGGGAATGAGGGGTCTCATAAAAGATGACGTCTGTTTATATCTCAGTTTACAGAATTAACCTGTCAGCAGCTAAAAGCGAAGGTGGATAATAATTAATTAATTAATTGTTTTTGTTGAGGAAGGGATTGTTAAATGTTACTTAAATATGATCATGGTCTAACTGAACAGCAGAACAGGCTCTCGAAGCTAAAAGTAATTTACTGTGGATTCTGGAATCTGAAACAAAGACAGAAAATGCTGGACAATCTCAGCAGGTCTGACAGCATCTGTGGAGAGAGAAGGGAGCTAATGTGTCAAGCCTGGATCGCGCTTCACCAAAGCTGGAGAGAACTGGAATTAGGGATTTGGGCATCACAGGCTAGACTGGTATGTAGCACAGTGGGTAGTACTGTTGCTTCACAGCTCCAGGGTCCTAGGTTCAATTCCTGGTTTGGGTCACTGCCTGTGCGGAGTCGGTATGTTCTTCTGTGTCTGCGTGGGTTTCCCCCAGGTGCTCCGGTTTCCCCCCACAAGTCCCGAACGACGGCAATTTGGACATTCTGAATTCTCCCTCTGTGTACCTGAACATGCACCGGAATGTGGCGACTAGGGGCTTTTCACAGTAACGTCATTGCAGTGTTAATATAAGCCTACTTATGACAATAAAGATTATTATTATTACTAATTATGTGTGTAATGTAATTTATGTACAAGAAAAATTTTGAAATAACTAATAAAATATTTATTCCAAAAAATACAAATAAACTTTCCAATTAAAGTTAACATTTACTAGAGTTTCAGTGGCTCACTAACTTTAATTATTCAACAAGATAATATTTTCCCTACTTATTTTTTAACAAGGCCTGGATTAGCTCAAGGCAACATATTCTTGACCGATGTTATCTATTTGCCTTCTGGTTTATTTATCTATTTAACAGTGAAATGTAATAGCAAAGAATTGGTTAAACAAAACCTTCAATAGCCGAATAAAAGTAATTTGATTGCTGTTGGCCAGATATCATTTTACCAGTACAATGCTTTGACTTGGGAAATGTATCGGAATTAACGTACGTTCACAGCTTGTTGTACATAGTCCCCAATGACAGCAGTGGGTAGACTAGAGCAGCACCATCTGTAGCTATTTGTGTGCAGTTCCTGGATTCCAAAACAAGTTCAACCCCCTTTTTAATCAGCAATCCTTCTCTTTCTGCATAATTATATACAGAATGTGAATTTTTGATGTAGCGCTTTGGCCATACCCTGAATTAACATATTTATCTATGTATGTTTGTCTACATGAGCATATACCTGTTTTTTGTATGTGTTGGGATGGTGTCGGGTACAGAACAGGTCTGTTAAAGAAGTCTTCATTGCCATCAACATGATAACAGCAAGTCTTTATTAACTACTTGTAACTATACCTATGTACAGTAAAGGGTACAGGCATGGAGCTATCTCCATTTCTAGCTCTTACTATGTCAACATCTGGCCAAAACCACACTGACTCTAGGTCTAGGGTCATATGCTTTCTTACATCACTGTGTGGGTGGTACTGTACTCAGTCTCATGTTAACTCTGTACATACCAGACCCTTATACTGCACCTCCCCCCACAAGAGTTACATTAGTTAATTTCAATTCTCACATTATTATAAGTCTTATGCATATAACTTATTGTTAAAACCATGATGCTATTCCAACATTACTGCTATTTCTGTATTAGAAATAACAACATTCTCACTACCCGATCTCCCCCCTTCAAGCCCTTGAATTTCAAGTTCACACTGCTTGGAGACTTTATAACCCTTGCACATCTCATTCGCAGTTCTGTTAGAAGAACGGTAGACTCTGCTGGTTCTTGCTGCTGGCTTGAAGGTTGGACTGGTATTTGGATTTGGTTTCATATTTTTTTCTTCCATTTCTTTATGTTGAACAACACTTGGTTGGTTTAGCCATTGTGTTGATCCATGGTTGCTGTCACTCTCGATTGTTTCTGGGGGTGCATGAAAATGGTATTTGTCTACTTGCTGCTGCTTTTTCCTTTTCCTTTTTCACGTAGGCCGTCTGTAAGCGATCTGAGGCTGAGGAAGAGCATTTCTGTAATGAAAATAGCATTTATGGTACGTTCAAACTCTATTTGCGGTCAATTGTGAAAGATTGCTACCCAGTTGCCACACCCCTTGTGGTTGTAGCATGCTGGCTGGGGTTTGCAGTGTGTACATAGTCATTACCATGTCAACCAGCTATACCACCATCCTAGTTGGAGATAAAGGTTTCCCAGACTGCCGTTGGTTTTTTAGTACCATTTCTTCCAGAGGAGCAATCGCAATTTCACAGGCAGTGGGTTCATCTCACCATTGGAGACTTTCCAGGACTTGGAATGATGATGGGTAAACCTGCTCCACAATGAGAGAAGAGAGATTGAAGGTGAAATCTGAGTCTGAATACGGTTCATTCCTTGTGTGTGGAGCACCAAGCTGTTCTAGTTGGCTAACAACAGTCATAGTCTTGATATCCTTTGCTGTCTGGAGCAGATCCAGGTTCATGTGGGCATCTCTAGGTCTTGTAACATCTCTGGGCAACATCACACAAACCTTTGGTCTAGGTTCGTATGACTTCTTACATCACTATGTGGGCAGTCCTGTACTCAGTCCCATATTAACCTTGTGTTATAACCTGCCTGCTTACCACTGGCTGGGGACTAATGACAATCCCACAATCCTATGGGAGTATGAGCTTCCCCAATGAGGGGGGCGGAGAAATCATTAGCAGACTGCCTGCATAAATAGAGCTGGCCAGTTTGGAACCAGCAGAGAGAGAGGAGTGAGCAGCAAGGGAAGCAGCTGCTGCTGCTGCTGCTGCTGCTGCTGCTGCTGCTGCTGCTGCTGCTGCTGCTGCTGCTGCTGCTGCTGCTGCTGCTGCTGCTGCTGCTGCTGCTGCTGTATATATTATTGTAAATAAATGTTATTTCGTATCCTGAAGACTCGTGCTGGATTCCTCGAGGCCTCACAAAACTGGCAATGAGGGTTACATTGAATAGCTGTCTACACTGCTGAAGCCACCTCCCTGGATTTTAGTTGGATACAGTTGGAAGTTGTTGTCTATTACACCATGCCTCTTTATGGACGTTTGGATGTTTTTGATGCTGCGCTGGAAAGCTGGAACCAGTACGCACAACGGATGCGTTACTATTTCCGGGCAAACAACATCACCGAAAACGAACGCCAGGTGGTCATATTGCTCACCGCCTGCGGCCCGCATACATTTGGGGTGATTAGGAGCCTTACGTAACCAGCTACGCTGGACACCAAAACATTTGATGAACTTGTGAACTTAGTGGGGCACATTTTAACCAACCCCATCCACGATAGTCCAACGTTACCGGTTTAATACCGCTGAGAGGAAGTAGTCTACCTGGGTTATCGGGTGGACCGTGAAGGTTTGCACCCCATCGCAGAGAAGGTGCGCGCGATTCAACAGGCCCCCACCCCGACTGCCACTTTGCATCTTCATTCGTTTCGCGGCCTCGTAAACTATTACGGAACGTTCCTCCCCAATCTGGCAACTAGGCTGGCCCCGTGCACCTTCTGCTAAAGAAGAATCACACCTGGGTCTGGGGTCAGCCGCGAGAAACCTCTTTCCGGCGGGTAAAACAACAATTCTCGTCGTCTGGGTTACGAACCCGCTATGATCCAGGGAAGCCTTTGCTCGTCACATGTGATGCATCCCCGTATGGTATTGGGCCATCCTGTCCCACAAGATAGAGAACGGGGCCGAGCGGTGATAGCTTTCGCCTCCCGCACATTGACTGCACCGGAAACAAAGTACGTGCAGATCGAGAAGGAGGGCCTGGCAGTGGTCTTTGTGGTGAAACGTTTCTACCAGTACGTGTATGGCCGCCACTTCACTATCATGACTGATCATTAGCCTCTGCTAGGACGTTTCAGAGAGGATAAGCAAATACTGGCCATTGCTTCCACACGGATCCAGCGCTGGGCTTTGTTGCTCGCTGCATACGGGTATTCTCTAGAGCACGAACTAGGAACCCAGATAGGGAATGCCGACGCACTGAGCCGATTGCCTTAATCGACCGGCCCCATGTCGACCCCCCCTATGATCCAGGGAAGCCTTTGCTGGTGAGGTGGTTGCAACCCTAAATTTTATGGACACCTTGCCTGTCACGGCATCACAGATCCGTGAGTGGACCCAGACGGAGCCAGTCCTGTCAAAGGTTCGGCACATAGTCTTGTATGGTGGGCAGTATAAACAGCTCCCAGGCGAGTTGCGGGCATTTTCCGCCAAGCTGTCCGAATTCAGCGTGGAAGACGGCAGCTTTTTGTGGGGGATGCGTGTGATTGTCCCGGAAAAAGGACAGGAGCTGATACTGAGAGAATTGCACAATGGGCATCCGGGTGTGACCAAAATGAAAATGTTGGCCAGGCGTTTTGTCTGGTGGCCAGGCCTCGACACCGACATTGAGAAGGTGGCTCAAAACTGCTCCATTTGCCAGCAGCATCAGAAGCTTCTGCAGGCCACGCCCCTACATCACTGGGAATGGCCAGGGTGGCCTTGGGCGCACTTGCATGTGGATTTCTCCGGCCCTTTTCAAGGATCCATGTTCCTTCTATTAATCAACGCCCAGTCTAAATGGCTAGAGGTGCATAGATGGGAGGCACAACGTCCTGCGCAACAATCGAGAAGATGCGTTTGTCTTTCAGTACGCATGGCCTCCCTGAGGTGCTGGTCACGGGCAACGGCACTCGGTTCACAAGTGAGGAGTTTGTGAAGTTCATGAAGATGAACGGCATACGCTATATCCGCACTGCCCCATACCACTCGGCTTCAAATGGGTTGGCGGAGCGCGCAGTGCAGACATTCAAACGAGGCCTAAAGAAGCAGTCTTCCGGGTCGATGGACACGAGACTGGCTTGTTTTTTCTTTTCATAGAGGACCACCCCGACTGGGGTAGCTCCCGCAGAACTCCTAATGGGCCGGAGACTTCGCACCCGCCTTAGCATGGTTTTCCCAGACATTGGCGCAAAAGTAGGTCACACACAAGAATCGGTGGGACATGGGACGCTTTTCTCCGCTGCCCACGATGGGTTGGAGAATAGCGGGAGGGCCTTCCCGACATTTTTCCCGACCTCCCGCTATTCTCCCCCCCCTCCACGGCCGCCCCACGACACGAATCGCTGCTCGCCGTTTTTTACGGCGAACAGCGATTCTCCCCTGGCCGATGGGCCGAGTTCCCAGGCCTTTACGGCCGTTTTCACGAACGCAAACACACCTGCTCTCACTGCTCGTGAAAACGGTGGGCACCGATCGCGGGCATCGGGTTCGATACCCGCGCACTCTTTGATCCTCCGCCTCCCCGCAGGATCAGTCCGCGGGGCGGCTGAGGGGCATGACGGCCGCGCATGCGCGGGTTTGACGCATATGCGTGATGCCGTCATCCGCACATGCGCGGGTTGGAGCCGTCCAACCCGCGCATGCGCGACTGACGTCATCGTGCACGTCAGCCGCCGTGACGCTTGGCGCGCGGGCTTAGCGACGGTCCCCCCCGACCGGGGGGGAGAATTGGGTCCCGGGAGGGGGCGCGGAGGCTGCCGTGAAACAAGTTTCACGGCAGCCTTTACGACTCTCCGCATTTGCGGAGAATCGCGCCCATGGTTTTTCTCGGCATCGGCCGATTCTGCAGTTTGCGCCCGGTGACCCAGTGTTCGTTCGGAATTTTGCTGGTGGTGCCCAGTGGGTCCCTGGTGTAATCTTTCGCCAAACAGGCCCTATGTCTTACCAGGTGCAAGCCCAGGGTCGTCTCTAGCGCAAACATGTAGACCACGTTCGGTCCAGAAGACTATCCCTTCCAAAGATTCCCCGCCCCAGGAGCTCATTTCTACAACCACAGAGACTAAACACAATGGAAAGTATTCCTCACAATCTTCCTCTGGTACCTCACTCAAAGCCTGCGCTGGCCGTGACAGAATCGCGTGGAGATAGGGATGCCAAGATGACGGAGGCAGCAGACTCTGACTCCGAGATGGAGACACAAGACACCTCAGAGGGGGAATCCTTGGGCCTATGGGCCATGGACGTACAACCATTACGCCGTTAATAACGGAAGCATCGGTCTCTGTCTCGTTACACGCCGCCCGATCCAGCGCCTCGTGCAAATGGTGTCCGGCCTGCAGCAAAACGAGTCCGACACCCTCCTTCGTCAGGGTCTTCGGTGGATTTCTTGGACTTTGGTGGGGGAGGGATGTTATAACCTGCCTGCTTACCACTGGCTGGGGACTAATGACAATCCCACAATCCTATGGGAGTATGAGCTTCCCCAATGGGGGGGGCGGGGGGGGGGGGGAGAAATCATTAGCAGAGTCCCTGCATAAATAGAGCTGGCCAGTTTGGAACCAGCAGAGAGAGAGAGGAGTGAGCAGCAAAGGAAAGTTGCTGCTGCTGTTGTGTATATATATATATGTTATTGTAATTAAATGTTATTTCTTTCTATCCTTCAACTCGTGCTGGATTCTTCGTGGCCTTCACAAAACCTTGTATATACGAGACCCTTCTAATACAGTATGCCTATTTGTGTTTCAAGTGTATATGTTCAGTGTATATGTTAACCATGTGTGATTTTATGCATATATGTTTGTGTCATATATGTTGTAAATATTTGTATGCATATGTTGTTTAAATGTTTACCTATCAGTGTGTCTCTTGGAAGCGTTGGTATGTGTAAGTGCCTAAGTGTGAGTGTTGTTATTGTGTTTTTATAAATGGATGTGTTAATGTAATGCAAGGGTTTGTATGTGGTGTGTGTCAGTGCTGCTATTTGGTTGTTTAGAGAGTGGTTGCCTTGGTTTTATTAAGGGTTATACTTATTCAATGGGTTGTGTAAATTGTTGGGGGGCAGCTGTGTAACATCAATAAATGTTGTGTGTACTGTTGGCATTACAGTGTTTATGAACAATCATTGCAAAAGGGTTGCCATGGTTACAGTTCAAACTTGGTGATGATGAATATTCTACTGTTCAATATATTTTAAAACTGTCTCTGTCTCATTAAAAGAGATTCTTTGCATATTAGATGGCACAAAAACAGGATGTGTTCAGATGTATCTTGATGCTTCATATATTTGGCCCTGATGTTTGCTGTAAAGATTGAGGTTTGACAAATGGTACAGGATACCACTGGGGAACATATTTCCCACAGCCTGCTTCAACCAATGCTGATGAAATCTGCATTTACATTTCACCACCAGAAGGTGACAATGTCTGACAGAGAGGTCTGCGGGCAGGAGATCACGACTGACGTTCTGCATGGATTTTACAGATTGGTGCAAACTGCTGAAAAACAGCCACAGATTCCCCCTGTATTCCTGACCAGGTTTAAGTATTGTCTGTGCTTTATAGCTGACAGTGAATCCTGGACAGACAGTCTGTCCCATGGAAGTAACTTTGCATTGTCCAGTCCATTACCTTTGCAGAGTCCAAGATTTAGAGATAGATTGTCCTCGCTGTTGTCGAGCAGTACGACAACATCTTTCCCAGGGTGGAGGGGTCAGTCACTATATGGAATAAGTTTAAGGTCTGTGGGGCAAAGTTTAGAGGAGGCAGTTTTTTTACATAGAGGGTGGCGAGTGCCTGGAATGTGCTGCCAGAGAAGGTTGTGGAAGCAGATGCATCTCGACAAATACATGGATATGATGGTATAGAGGGATATGGCACTAGGAAGTGCTGAGGGTTTTGGCCAACGGCGGGATCATGACCGGTACAGGCTTGAAGGGCTGAAGGGCCTGTTCCTGTGCTATATTGTTCTTTGTTCTTTATTACCTGTAGGTATGACTCCCTTAAAGACTAAATATATGTTAACAAACATTTTTTGTGGTGTTGGCATTTGTTGATAGCTCCCCCCCCCACCCCCACCACCACCACACACACACACACACACACACACGTACACATCGAAATGGCTATGGACAACTCTGACATCTGAAGATTGGACTTAGCATCCTCACTGGGCTCAAATGTATAAACGTCTCCATCCCAGGTATTTAGTCTTAAGCCTTCATATTGAATGTACAAAAGTTTCATTTTGCTTCACTTGCACCAGTGGAGCTTACCCATCAGAATTTCAAGTCCTGTATGCCCAATAACATATTGACTAAGATTTTTCTGTGGATAAAATGCTGAGACTAACAATGCTGACTGCTATATAATGGACAGCAACTTCCAGTAACCGGACAAGACACAAAACCAGAAGTTGCCATCCCAAGTGCGAAATCCTCCAAAAACCTTCTGCAAAATGTATCACACCATCTTGTCCCCCTTTTGATACATGGAACAGCACAAAGTTGCTGTATTTACGTACTTCAAAATACAAACCAACCTCAATCGAACACGTCATGGTCTAGCCCATTCAAATATCCTTTCAATAAGGATTCTTTCAACAAACCAACCTCAATCGAACACGTCATGGTCTAGCCCATTCAAATATCCTTTCAATATTTTGATATGTCAAGATTGCTGCCAAACCACTTTCCTGGCACCAATAATTAACTTTTACAAATGTGGAGTCTCATTTCTTCTGAACTTAATTATTTTTGGAGATTTAATTAAATAAAAATAATTTCCTTTTTGCCTTTTTATTTGTCTCTTAATCCAACATTTTTATTTCCCTTAGTTTTGCTTTCTGTACTGATTTGACATTTATTTCACAATTCAAACTTGCACTTCCTGCTTCAGACATTGTGCTGCTCATTATCAACTAATTCTTCAATCGGATTGGCTGAGGAAATACCGAATTAGTTGCTTTGTTCACAGAGATCCCGGATGCTTTGTAGAGGCTGCTAACAGCAACTTTCAGTGTAAAATCCCACAGAAATGTTATGGGCAAGTGTAACAGAAGGTTCAAGCTGTTCATGGATTGCTGACACCAAAATTCAGCCATTTCAAAAGGTTCGAAAAGCAAACATTGAACTGAGAAGTAAGTAAGCATCTATACATTTTCAGTCATTGAATGTTCATCCACCATGAAATGCACTAATTGCACACCAAGGTGAAAAACAGGACTATAAGACTACTATAACTATTATCGATGCTGATACCAACTTACTCAGTACAGCAATCCTTTGATGACACAATCCAGGGAACAAAATAATGTAATCCAGGTCCCTTTCATTTAGCAGAGACTGCATTACATATTTTCAATCTGGAATGTTCCTTGAAGCTAGGATGGTAATTGTTGCCAATTGTTGAACACAAACAATTTTAAGGTGGTCCTGCCAAGATTCATCCTGTCAGGTGGAAGCCCTTTGAATCATTCTGTCCGGGTGGTCTTCCTTGTAAGACTTATGCATACTCAGTAGCAACAGCCCATGAATAAAGTCCATAGAATCCCTACAGTGCAGAAGGAGGCCACTTGGCCCATTGAGTTTGCACCGACCCTATCACCAGCACCCTACCTAGACGCGTTCCCCTGCTCTATCACCTTAACCCCAGATAACCTGCATATCTTTGGACACTAAGGGAAAATTTAGCATGGTCAATCCACCTAACCTACACATTTTTGAACTGTGGGAGGAAACTGGAGCACCCGGAGGAAACCCACACAGACATGGGGAGAAAGTGCAAACACCACACAGTCATGCAAGACCAGAATCGAACCCGGTCCCTAGCATTGTAAGACAGCAGTGCTAATCACTGTGCTACAGTGCTGCCCCTTATAGGGAAAATATAATGTTATGCAAATAACTTACTCCCTCCTCCCTTCAAACTTTGCAAATTGCTTGTACATAACTAGGAAATAAGGAAAGATGTGCAGCAATCCTTTTAACCAGGTGATCAGGGTAGTTTGACTGAGGAACTTGAACAGGGAACAGACTGCTGGTTGTTCTAATTCTTGGTCATCCTTATGCAACTGTACTTGTCTCCTGCTGAAACATCGGTTTCTTAATTCCTCCCTCGGAACAGACCAATAAGTGTCAAAAGGAGTTTGTACCTTCTTCAGTGTGTTTTCTTATTGTATCTGTCTTTGGTCAATGATGAAGATTGAATGCACAAAACTTCCAAGAGTTGTGCACTAATTATAATATTGAAAATTGGTATTTAAAAATATTGGTGTTCAGAGGGAATTCATAGAGGGTAGCTGTTATTTGCTCACAGGTTACTGCGCTGACGAGGAAAATTCCTGTATCGAGGTTTTCTCAACCTAACATTTTTTGGGCTCCCCTTTCCAATGAACATGTAACAGTTGTAATGCAAGGTGATGAAACAAGGTAGTGTTAAATCACAATGGTGATTTATTTAACAAATAAATACTTTGAGAACAGTATAACAGTAGAACGCAGGTCTAGTTCCCACCACTCCCAAGCCAACTCAGTTTGCCCCAACAGCCAGGTCCACCCACACCTGTACACCCCATACTGAGGTTTGCGTGCTTCATTCCCTTCAGCTCCGGGTAGGTCACGGTGCCTGCAAAGTATCCCACCTGAAAGAGGAACCACGCTACCACGTGAGATTAACTCTTCAAGAGTTGGGGCACCATTTTGAAAGGGTTCCCCAATCTCTAAGTAAGCTTTTGTTTTTATAAATTTAGAGTACCCAATTAATTGCTTCCAATTAAGAGGCAATTTAGTGTGGCCAATCCACCTACCCTGCACATCTTTGGGTTGTGGGGGTGAAACCCACGCAAACACCTGAAGAATGTGCAAACTCCACATGGACAGTGACCCAGAGCCGGGATCGAACCTGGGACCTCGGCGCTGTGAGGCAGCAATGCTAACTAACCACTGCACCAACATGGTGCCCCCTCTAAGTGAGCACAGTAAGAAGTCTTACAACACCAGGTTAAAGTCCAACAGGTTTGTTTCAAACACGAGCTTTCGGAGCGCAGCTCCTTCCTCAGGTGAATGGCGAGGTATGTTCCAGAAACATTTATATAGACAAAGTCAGAGATGGCGGACAATGCTTGGAATGCGAGCATTTGCAGGTAATCAAATCATTACAGATCCAGGGAGAGGGATAATCACAGGTTAAAGAGGTGTGAATTGTCTCAAGCCAGAACAGTTGGTGGGATTTTGCAAGTCCAGGCCAGATGGTGGGGGGTGGATGTAATGCGACATGAATCCATGATCTCTGTTGAGGCCGCACTCATGCGTGCGGAACTTAGCTATAAGTTTTTGCTCGGCAATTCTGCGTTGTCGCGTGTCCTGAAGACCGCCTTGGAGAACGCTTACCCGGAGATCAGAGGCTGAATGCCCTTGACTGCTGAAGTGTTCCCCGACTGGAAGGGAACATTCCTGCCTGGTGATTGTCGCACGATGCCCGTTCATTCGTTGTTAAGCTTGAGGCCCCCACCCATGGACAATGCCACCCACCACAGACATAGGCAGTATCCCCCCCCCCTCCCCCTCTCAAGTGAGCACATCCGCTTTGGGGTCGCTAATGGGCCCCCCAATTTCAGGCCCCCACCCCCTTTGAAGGTCCCCCTTCACTCCCCCAAACTGTATGAAGCCCCTTACTACTCCCCTTCAAACCCCACTTTTTATGGGCATGGCCCCTCAAGCCCTGACCCTTGGCCATGCCAACCTGGCATACGGGCACGCTGGCATTGGCAGCCTAACACCCAGCCGTGTAACCCATGTGAGTCAGGTTGGGACTGCCAGGGTGCCTGTGTGCCAGGGGGAGTGCCAGCGTACTGCCCTGCCCTCTCCTCAAACACCCAGCGGCTCTAATGTCCTGTAAAACTCCCAGAGTGACCATCATGCCTCGTCTCCGCTTGTGGAGACCAGTATTAATCAAAGCCTGGGTGAGGCCTTGCCAATGCGGCCAATGACTCCCGGGCACCAAGAGTTTGCGGCCTCTAATAGGTCACGGTTATTTAAATGAGCTGGGTGTCGCGGGTCTGGTGACTCACTCAAAGTTTTACGCCCGGTGCAATGCCCAATTTGGGCCTCTCCCACGATGGTCCTGGTGCGCCTGGATCAGCGCCGGGCGCATCGTGGGAGGGAAATCTCGTACTTATAATTATAACAGTCAGCGAGAGTTACAGTAAGGAAGATCAAACAAGTTCAGAAGGTAAGTATATCAGGTGGCCCTCTAACTCTTGCGAGCGTCTCAACTTAGCAATCGGTGTCTCCAAACTTGAAGCATCCGAGTCCACAGGAGAAGCTGCCAAATTTGTAGATTCCAAAGAAGGGGTAGTATTGACTACCTCTTCAAATCCTTCTGTGGCCACACATAATTCCCCTTGAGATGATCTTGGTTCTAACACCACTGACTCTGCGAGTAGTACACGAATAACCTGGACTGGATCCACACTTCCAGTTGCGGGGACGATATGTTTTCTCACTTCACGGCCCTCAAGGCCGATGACATAAGAGACTGGTCCAGTCCTGGCAATAACCCTCTCTGGTATCCACGCTGGGTCATCTCCAAAGTTCTGCACGTAAACTAAATCTTCTGTTTCAAACAACCTGTCTGGCCCCCCCCCCCCCCCCCCCTTTGCTGCAACGTGTTAGCTTTTCTGTGCAGCTTGCTTAGCCTCCACCCTCCCACACAAATTTGGAAAAATGAGGTCAAGCTGGATCCTGAGGCACCTGCCCATTAGCAACTCAGCCAGCGTAACCCCAATAATGGTATGCAAGGACATACTGTACAGGAACAAGGTGTCCGCTAAATGAAGCCACAGTGGCCGGTGAAACTGTTTTTTCATTAACACTTTAGAAGTTTGGACAGCTGTTTCAGTCATCCCGTTTGAAGCAGGGTGGTAGTGGGCCGACCTTCTGTGCTGGACCCCATTGGACTTAATGAAGGGGTGAAACTCTTCGGCAATGAAAGCGGTACAGTTGCCTCAGATGATCACCTCTGGTAGGCTGTGCATGGTAAAACTTTGGCGTAGCTTGTCAACAATGGCTGCCAACAAAGTTGGCATCCAGCCACTTTGAATGGGCATCTACAACGATTAGAAACATCGTTTCCAAAAAAGGGTCCACAAAATCATTGTGGAACCTTGTCCACAGTCACCCCAGCCACTTCCAAGGAGGAAGGTGGAGGGTAAATGCAAACGGTGTCAAGGCGGCCCAGCCAACTATGCCCACATGTTCTGGTCTTGCCCCAAACTTGCTGGGTTTTGGACCTCCTTCTTCAAGGTAATGCCTGAGATGGTGGGGATGAGGGTGGAGCTTTGCCCAAGAGTGGTAGTCTTTGGATATCAGAGCAGCCAGATCTCTTTATTTATGGGGAGGGAGGGACGATGCCCTTGCCTTTGCCTCCCAAATTGCCCGCCGGCGAATCCTGCTCGGCTGGCGGTCAGCAGCACTACCCAAAGCTGCAGATTGGCTGTCCGACCTATCGGAAATTCTGCAAATGGAGAAAATTAAATTTACCATCCAAGGGTCGGAGGAAGGCTTCTGCAAGACATGGGAGCCATTCATTTTGTTGTTCCAAGACCAACAACTAAGAAGCCAAAGAATAGGACAGGGTAGCCATGAGACAGCAAGGAAGGGGGTGGTGTGGCGGTGGGGGGGGTGGTGCGGAAAGGGGAGTCAGGGGGACTGGCAGGGAAACATGGAACCCAACCATGCCCAGCAAAAGGAGCATGTGAAACAAGGGAGAGTGGAGCAGGGGCAACAAGGGGGGGGTGGGGGAAGAGAAAACCGGTGGGGAACGAAACACAGGAAACCACAACCACCCCTATAAATAATGTAAGAGAAAAGAAATCTCATGATGTATGTAAATAGTTGAAACGGACCGATCTGTAAATAGTTTTAGTTTTACTTTTTATTTTTGTCTCCTACTGTTTGTCCATATTTCTCCTTGTTTTGTATAAATGCAGCACCAAAGACTCAAGAAAAACATTTTTTAAAAGGCAGCATCTCCTGCCTCCTGGAAATGCGCGGCACAACTAAATGGGCTGTGAGCTCACCTCCTTGCCAATCGAGATATTTGAATTTAAAAATAATGTTCCAGGAACAATGTAACTTAGGTGTGGGATTTTCTTCACATGCAGGTTGGGTGGGGGGGAGGTTATGGGGCTTTGGGGATACGATGGGGGAGTTTGCCTAGGTAGGGAGCTCTTTCAGAGGGTCAGTGCAGACTTGATATGCCAAATGGCCTCCTTCTGCACTGTGGGAATTCTATGAAATCCTGACCAGTAAGTTGCTTCCAGGTTCCAAACTGGCGTCCACAGCTCACGAGGAAGCTCACGAAAGTGAGGCCCGAGGCCCAATTTCCAGTAAGCCTCGTGCCGATGTCTTCCACTATGCATTCCAGACTTGACGCCTGTTCGTGCTGCTCTCTGGCGCTAAATAAGTTCCTGGGTCAATCTTTATTATTCTACACAAAATATCAAAACAACAAAGGCATCTTTCCAACGCTGACCCCTAATGTAATTGGAGTATTGATACTCCAATGATACTTGAAATATAGGGTGGGTTTCTCCGTCCCACCACACCAGATTACTGGTGCCTTCGGGATTCTCCATTTCCCTGGCTGGTCTTTGGGGTTTCTCATTGTGGGGAAACCCCATTCCCTCTGGGTTGCTAGCAAAATGGAGAATCCCGGCGGCGGAGAATTCAGCCATAGCCTTTCACTTTTACCTGGTGAATTGTTACAAGTAGACTTTGGTACACATAAAGGTTTCAACTTGACTATCAATTGGCACAAAGTCAGTTATAGATAGATCATTCAGAATCAGAACATTTTCTGATCTATATTCGATAAGCAGTTTTTGTCAGACACGTTTGAATTGATGGGATGGCTTGATTCCATGATCTGCATCATGAACTGCCATCTGAGTGCAAGACTACAGCTACACCATTTCTGAACGACACCTGTCTCTGTCTTGTTCTGTGGTGTGAAAATTAGTTAGAGGGCAATGCAAAACTGAGAGTGCTGAAATCAGAAATCAAACCCCCAAAACCTATAAACACCTAACATATTCATCATCCTCCATAAAGAGAAAAGACAGGTTAACATTTTTGGAATGTGCCTTCAAGGGGAACTTCTCTTTTTACAGAATCTGATACATTTGCTCTGTGCTTCCAGCAATTTTCTGAGCCCACTGATCTCTTGCTTGTTTGCTTCTTTTCTTGTATAATGTCATCTAAAGGTTTCTGCACATGTTGTCCCAAGCATTTTCAATTAATTGAAGAATAAAACTCATAATCCATAGGAGTAGATTTGTACTGAATTATCAGTTTCGTTGCACATATATGGCTAGGAATTCTCCTATGTGTACCCACTATGACTTTGCCCTTGGCATAAATGTTACACATAGAGACATTTCCATCCAATAAATCTCAGGATCATAAACCTGTCAACAGAGTTAATGATTGAATAGAAGCTATTTGAGTGACACTGATTCAGCCTGAAATAGAAACATTCACTTTTATATTTAGAAGAACGGCGAGAGGGTCTGTCATTCTACACGCATCGCATTTGGGGCAACACACCAAAGCAAAACGGTATGATTGTTAAAAAAAACAAAATATACAAAGAGAAAGAAGGCGAGTCATCTGCTGGCTTCGCTGATTTTTAGATAATTTGACCTCTCCCGCCAACACCCATTCACTTGCCCCCACCCACCACCCTGACCCCAAGTGGAGGAGCTATGCAGCTGCCAATCTGGAGAAACTTCCAGCAAAAATGATAATTAGCCTAATTACCTCAGAAACTAACCCTCTGGGGACAGCCCCATTTTTTGCCTTAAACAACTAAGCTTCGGGTTATGCTGAACAAAGCTATCAATAAATTTGAAATTGTGACATTTGTACATGGCATGTAATAGTAAACCTCTGGAAATGTGGTTGCTGCTTTGGATAGCCTCCATTATGTAAGCTTGTACCAGATACAGAAGTTCACTTATTGCTGCTGGACTTTGGTGAACTCACTGACGCCGTACAGAATTGCATAATTATAAAACTCTTATGACACAGAAGAAGGCCATTTAGCCCATCGTGTTTGCACTGGCTCTCCAAACAAGCATGATGACCCCTTTTGGGTTTTGTTGCTGAAAAGTGCAACAAAGATTCACCAGGTGGCATCTGTGACTTGCCCATGATAATGCCTCAGTATATGACACACACACAAATTGGTGGGTAGGTCTGAAGTATCAAGACAAGGGGGTTAGGCATAATAAAGTGAGCAAATAAGACCTCAGGTCCTATAGCCAGAGGAATGGAGTAGAAACTTCAGCACTCAGTGATTCTAAGTTTGCACAGAGTGCTAGCGTGGCTCTAGTTGGAATGCTGTGCATAATCCTTGTCACTGTAACATGAGAAAGGCATCCAGTCATTGGAGAGGGTGCAGCAAAGGGAAACCAAACTGATAACTGGGGATTAGGTTGAGTTATGAGAGGAAGTTGAAGCTGGGAATGTTTACAATGAAGGAAGAGATCCACAGGGAATGATATTCAAGATCAAAAAGGGTATTGATAAACATATCAAAGTAAACTCACTTTCTCTAGGATTTCTGCCAGTCTTCGGGCAAAGTTACAGTGGGAGACTAGCTGCAGACTCACAAAGTTTCAGAGCCGATATATTTTACCAAATAGGCTCAAATGTAGAAGAGGGGGGCTGAAAGATAGTTTCGGTTAAACACTTTAGTAGAGGGCTGGATTTCTAAGGAAAGCAGATGAAGGTTGATTATAAGGGCAGTATCAAGAGAGAGGTGGATACGTACCCGGTGAAAGATTTGTTGGCGTGTTACAATGCAAGGGTGCTAGGTTTCCAATGCATTGGGCTGTCAAATGTGGCCTTTTTCGGTCATGTCCCTTTGTTCCTCTAATCTTCATGACATCGCTTACTCGATTGGGTGAAAAATACTTTTTAGCAAAACAAAAGATGTTTCTTTAAAGGAAATTGCTGCTCTATCTTTCGAAATTGGACATTGGAATCGAAAGCAGAAGAGAAAAATTATTTTAAACTTAGGAAAAGGATGGAAGGGATAATTGAGCATGTTAGTTAGAAGAGTGGGGTAATTCTAACTAAATGAAAGAGGACGCAGAGAAATGGGAAATGCGAGTACAAAAAGAATGAAAATTTGTACAATCACAAAGGGTGAAGTTGGATCTTTTTTTTGCTCAAAGTCTCATCCCAGGTGAAAAAAGCATGTGTAGCCTGCCATCTGTGCTGCCAGCTTTTCCAGCCAAATTTACAACACTTGGGAGGAAAGAAAATCCAGGAGGCGGGTCCCACGACATCACGCAGGCAAGCCCGCCCCAGCAAAGATCGGGGTGCCCTATTTAAAGAGGACAATGCCCAGGCATTGCCAGAGTACTGTCTGAGTATGACCCTCGCCCACCTTGGGGGCTGTACTTGCCTGTGCGCCTCTGGAAGGTCCTGTTCGCCACTTTCCCATTTTTTAAAACTTGCTGTAAACCCCGCTGATGTAGCATCACACAACCAGGGTGGGTAGGGGGGCTTTCTTTCATCGTGGGTGATACAATGGGGAAGCCTGCTAATTAGATTTAAGTGTACTTTAATGGAGATCTCATGATTGCATGGCAGGATCCTTGTTAGGTCACTGACATGGGGGGAGATGGTGACAATAGAAGGGGGAGTCCCACCAACTTGAAAGCCATTTTGGGACTCCCCCTCTATTCTCCACCCCTCTGCTATTTCTCCTGCCAAAAACGAGGGCAAAAATGCCCCCCCCCCCCCCCCCCCCCCCCGCAAAGGGTGTATAAATGCTGTTTTGATCAATTATGTCCTGGTGGTTTGTTTAAGCAGTTGATGGTCAATGTTACAATTATAAGACTATTTCAAATGATTGTGTAAATGTACAACAGTAATATTAAAAGCTTTGCAACAATGCAGCATTTGCAATGAAAACAAACAATAACTGCAAGAAGACAAATGTTTTATGTGCCTGCCAACAAGCTAAGTATCCACAGGTTTTAAATTAACACCAGTCTCCCATTTTACTCCAAAATAACTTTATACACAATGCAGTTTGCAGCAAAAACATTTGAATGGCAGAGAATTCGAAGGATTGCAGAATGAGTTTAATTTGATCTGACCTTTACAGCTGCAAGAGGTGCAATAAAGGTGGTTTAGCAACCCAAGGTAGCCTCCCCAGGTAGAGGAAAGCAGAGTGCTTGGGGGAAAAGTAGTAGCTAATCTGAATACCAGCAACAACATGTGGAACACACAAAAGCAGATGCGCCAGATGTTTTTGCCATCCAACAATGTTCCAAGGTAAGACATTTCTTTCACTCATTCATGGGATATGGGTGGTGCTGGAACTCTGGCAATCTTTGCCCATTCCAAGGTGGCCTGAGAAAAGGGATGAATTCTGAACTCAGGAGTTTGGTTGGTTAAGTTAACGGACAGTCGAGAGTTATTGGACTACAGTCACGTATAAAATACACTGAATAAATATTATCATGTATGCTTTGCTAAAGAACTTTAATGAACTAGGTGGGTTTTTATGACAATCTGAGATTTGAGTGGTCATTTTTGCTGATACCCGCCTGTTATATTTACAAAACAATTCAAATTCTCAAACTGACTTGTGTGATTTGAACTCACGTTCTCTAGATTATTGGTCCAGTCTTCTGCAGCCAGTTACATAGCCATTATACTACGGCACCTGCATAATGAGATTCCTGCATGCCTTGTCCATTTATTCCCAGAGTCCTGATGTTGGTGACAGGTGAAGGTGGGAATACATTGGATCAGAATGAGGAACACCAATAGTGGTGATTTTCAAGGGCAAAAGACTTTCAATGTTGAATGACATTTAAAATGGTGTCCTGCTGCACTTGGCAGTGAATCATTTTAGTTTAACTTCAATTGTCAGTCCAATAAAGGTCTTAACTATTCCCGATGATGTGGCGATGCCGGCGTTGGACTGGGGTGAGCACAGTAAGAAGTCTTATAACACCAGGTTAAAGTCCAACAGGTTTGTTTCGAACACTAGCTTTCGGAGCACTGTTCCTTCGTCAGGTGAGGAGGAGCCCTTTTCCGAACGCTAGTGTTTGAAACAAACCGGTCGGACTTTAACTTGGTGTTGGAAGACTTCTTACTTAACTATTCCCTCACAACAGAAGGTTGCAGCACTAATATTATTGCAGCAACCCAGAGAAGGAATTTCAGTTCATTTATACATGTAAACAAGCATATTTCTGCAATTTATAACATCCTGAAAACATGTTGAGCCAGATCGTGTTTTTGGCTCTTAAAGGGGGCTGTAGACTTTTAGGCCATCAAGCTACTGGCCTGATTTTCTCTTTCACCCTCCCTCTCCACACAAATCTGATAGGGAGCATTTTGCATTCTTTGTCCTGAACTAAACCCACTCACATTTTCAGGGTCAGGTAAATTTCAGAAGACCCAAAACACTTCAACTATAGCACCACCTCTTGGCAGGGGCCAGCGCCTACCAATGGTGGGGGAAGAGGAAGAGGAGGTAAAAGAAACCTCTGGGATTCAGAATCTCTGAGAAAACATCAGGAATAACTCCATCGGCCATTTCTGTATTCCAACAAAGTATACACGACTAAAGATGGAAGGGATGAATTCTCCGCTGGAATTCTCCGTCGGCAGTGCCCACGGGTTTTATGGTGGTGTGGGGTGGCTACAATAGGAATCCAATTGGCCAGGGGAGGGAATGGAGAATCCCGCTGTCGTGCGATGGTGCGCTGCCGAGAAACACGCGGCTGGATTGGCGGAGGATTCAGCCCATCTTCTATACTGACAAACCTGCCTTCAGCCAACAGAAAGCATGGCACCTATATATACTGTGTGTGAGGGCAACATTGCAGCATGGCTGCACTTTCTCCTTCTTTAAGGTGTTGCAAAAGGGGATTCTCCGTCAGCGAGATTTTTCATTCTGCCGGTAGCCCACCCACGCCCGCGGGTTATCTGGCAGCGTGAGGTGGCCATAATGGAAAATCCATTGTCAGATGGCCGGACGGAGAATCCTGTGGACGGTGAGGACGCACCGCCAAGGAACATACAGCTGGTGGACCAGAGAATCCTGCAGCAGGTGTTCCTCCTACTCCAAGACCAGAATTGTACGTTGCTCAGGTGGGCTTGTGCTCAATCCAAAAATGTGGAAAATCGTGGGAGAAGACGTCGGGCACATGCCCGCTGACAATCAAGAAGCCAATTTTAATTAATTAAATGGCAATTGACTGGAATTTTATGTTGCCTGTCTACCTTTACATTTGACAGGCGGGACGATTGGCAAGGCAGTCTTTACATTTTAACTGCAACCTCAATCCAGGGCGGGATGAAAGTCTGGGCTCAAATGAAATTAACACATGTGTCTGGGGACTGAAGCCTGCATATAATTGTACTGTCCAGGCACTTGTGGCACAGTTTTTCCACTGATATTTATTTTTTTCAAGTCAACAGCTCCCTGAGACAGCTCCACAGGGGCTGTCCCCCTGAATGAGCACATTGGAAGTGTCAGCCCTAGCATTCCCCTTTTCTGGTCCCTGCCCTCCCCCCGCCTTTTGCAGCAGTGCTCAGCCTTTCACAGAATGCAAATCACGCTGGGCGCCCGTTAATTGGTCAGCCAGCGTAATATCGCGTTAACAATGCAATCTCGGGTGGGAGTGAGTTGTAGATCCGCTTCTGTCTGTGCCATCATCACATTCAGGATACCTTCTCATGTGGTTATTAGGTTTGGCCTTCCAATATTGTCAAGCAAGAGAACAAAAGCCAAAATGTATTTAAACGTCTGTTTACAGCAGACAAAAATGCTTATAATGGTGACCTTGGGCAGCGCGGTGGCACAGTGGGTTAGCACTGCTGCCTCACGGCGCCAAGGTCCCAGGTTCGATCCCAGCTCTGGGTCACTGTCCATGTGGAGTTTGCACATTCTCCCCGTGTTTGCGTGGGTTTCACCCCCACAACGCAAAGATGTGCAGATTAGGTGGATTGGCCATGCTAAATTGCCCCTTAATTGGAAAAAATTAATTGGGTACTCTAAAATTATTTTTAAAAATTAAAAAAAAAATAATGGTGACCTTGATGTCATGGCCTCCATGGCTTGCTGCCTCTAACTCTTAGATTCCTTGATCTGAGAAGGTTCAGGTTTAAGAGCTGTCACCAGCGTTTTTTCTGGATATACCCCAGATTGGTGCCTGCCTGGTGTGCCTGGAGGAAGATGAGGCCAAAAACTCCATCAGACATTCTCTGCCCATTCACATGGCTTTACCTGTTTGGACAAGAATTACCCTGCACATCTTGGGACCACCCCAACCCTCGCACCCACACCAGTTCTCCCCCTTTAACATCTATCCCACAATAACAGGCCACCTGACCTTTCACCTCTGCTGCTGCCTGGAAATCAACAAATTAGAGGAAAATCAAGGCCATTCTCTCAGTGCAATTGCACAAAATTATAAATATAAATATCTCATTATGAAATTGAAACATAATTATACTGAAATAGTGATGCTTATTTTCATGACAAAAGAATTCCATCATAATTACAGGCATTTAATTACAGAAATTTAGTTATAGAGAAGGCTGGGTAAAGACTCAGAGAAATCTATAAATGCTTTTACTGAGCCCACGCGAAGGTCAGTATATATTTTTGGAAGAGAAAAAGTAGGACGTATGAACAAAATGATCGGGAATAAATAACGAATATGGCTATTAGAAAATAGCTGGCATATCTGAGAGTGCTCAGGATTGGGAACAATTAGGCCCAGTATTTTGTCACAATGGAGAGTGTCTCTGTCATGGCAAAAATAGCAGAAATATCCAAAAATCCTAAGACCTGCCCCCAAACAGGACATTTCCGATTTTCGCAGGGGTGCGACTGGAGTCAGGCACATGCATGTTTTACGGAGGCAGCTGACATTTAAATCTTCGGCTCACTCCACTGAGGGCATTTTTGACACCCAAAAGTATGAAACTTGGCCTGTGTATATAAGAACAGGTGAGAGTTGAGCTGCATTTGGCTAACCTTGGAAGAGATAATGGCCGTGATTCTCCGACCCCTCGGCGGTCAGAGAATCCCTGGGGGAGGGGCGCGAGAATCGCACTGCCCCGACGCGGCTGGCCGATTCTCTGGCGCCCACGGGATCGCCGCCACGCCAGTCGTAGGCCGTTGAAAGCGGCCCCACCCCGGCAATTCGATGGGCCGAGTGCCCGCTTGTTCGGCCGAGTCCCGCCGGTGTGGGTTAAGCACAGTTCCACACGGTGGAACCTGGAAGATGTGTCTCCTGGGGCCGTCTTGGAGGGGGGGGGCGGTGCTGGGGGGAGCCTGCACGATGGCCTGGTCCGCGATCGAGGCCTACCGATCAGTGGGCGGGCTGATTCCGTGGGGGACTATGCTCCCCTGCGCCGGGCTCTGCCATATTGCCCGGGGGCTGGTGCTGAGATGGGTACCCACATGCATGCGCGGAATCATGCCGACCGTGGAGCTGCGGGGACCACTCCGGCGCTGACCTAGTCCCCTAGGAAGCGGACAATTGAGGACCATTGACGCTGGAGTGGTTCACGCCGCTTTTCACACCGGCGTCAGGACTTGGCCGTGGGATTGGAGAATCCCGGCCAATGTATCCCTTTGAATATGGTCCAAGAACACCTCTGGGAGCGGTAAGAAACTCTTTGGGAGACGTTTGTTAAAAGTAAGCATGATTGAGAATAAAAAGTGCAGAAACGTTTTGAAACTGTCATTACTGTTAAAGAACTGTCAAGCTGTTGACTTCCGGTGGCGGCCACGGTGTGAGTGGTTACACATTTGGCAGCTCCTGCTCGAGGCGGTTTTCTTGGTCCTTTTCCCCGATTGGCGGGTGGATGTTGTGAGGAAATAGGTGCAGGGGTGGTGGAGGAAAGCTATACTCAACTGGTGAGGTCGCTGGATGAATCCACGGACCAGAAGTGGGTCTAGAAGAAAGGACCGCAGGAGCTATAAACTCTTTGTGCAACACAGAGGAAGGTCATGGAGGGTAAAGAGTCAGCCCTACCAACCCAATAATCGACGGGGCAGTTGGTAGACTTTCTCAACGAAAAGTTTAGCCAACAAAGGAAGGAGGCTCAGGAGGACCTGGCGACGACGGTAGACCCGCTGAAAGTGGGGATTGACCATGTGGACTCCCAGAACCAGGCGATTCAGAAAGTGTAGGAGGCAGTCGTGGAGCGTGAGGAGCAGCTTACCCCATTGGTGGCCAAAGTTGGAATGCTGATGGAGACTCAGAAGGAGAAAGTGGAGGATTTTGAGAACCGCTCACGGAGGCAGAATCTGAGGATAATGGGGATACCAGTGGCAATAGAGGAATCGGATGCATGCTCTTATGTGGCCAAGATGTTGGAGAAGCTAATGGGGGAGGGGGCCTTCGACCTGCCCCTGGAGGCCTATCAGGCGCATAGGGCGCTTCTGGGGAAGCCGCAGGCGATTGAGCCGCCCAGGGTGATGGTGGTGAGGCTATATCGGTTTCTGGACATAGAGAGGACCTTGTGGTGGGCCAGGCAGACACGGAAATGTACCTGAAATGAGCTTGGGGTATATCAGGACCTGGGCGTGGAACTGGCAAAGAGGAGAGTCGGATTCAACCAGGTCAAGGCTGCCCTCCTTAAGAAGGGAGTGAGGTTCGGGATGCTGTACCCGAACCGACCCACCTTTGGATGACCCGCAATGGCTGCGAATACTACTTTGGAACACCAGAACAGGCAATGGAGGTCTTGGGAGAAAATGAACTGGCAGGAGCGGGAGGACATTAAACTTTGGAGGGAATGTGAGGTGATGTTGGGTCTCCCTGCTCCTCTTTTGTTGTATTGTGCTGGGTTCTTTTGTTTTGGATGATGGCCAGGGGAGGACTTGTCTTCTCTTAGAGACTGTTGAGCATTTTCATGGGGTTCTTTGGTGGCAGGCTGGAGGATGGTGGAGGGTAAGGGCACCTTTTTTTCCTTCTTTACTGTGTTATTGTTGTTTGCACCATGGTGAATTGCAAGCGGGGGGAGAGGAATCAGTGGGAGTGGGGGGGTAGGACGTTTGGTGTCCTGGGCTGGGCTGCAAGGCTAGGTGGGTGAGCTAGTTCATGGGTGTGCAGTGGGGGGGGGGGGGGGGGGGGCACGATCAAGTGGTTAGAGTTTTGCAGGGGGGTCGGATTGTCGATTTGTTCAGGGGAGTGGGGGAGTTGCTGAGGGGGTGGAACACTTGAAGTGCAATAAGGAAGGAGTTGGTGACGGTGAACATCCGAGGGCGGCCTGGCGGGCTGCGGGACGCGAGCCGGGGGTTAGCCCAAGAAAGGGTATGGTTGCCCGCCGATCAGGCTGGTTACATGGAATGTGAGGGGGCTGAATGGGCCAGTCAAACGGTCATGCGTGTTCGCACATCTGAGGAGTTTAAAGGCTAATGTGACATTTCTACAAGAAATGCATTTGAAGATTGGGGATCAGATTAGGCTGAGGATGGAGTGGGTTGGTCGGGTTTTTCATTCGGGGTTGGATTTGAAGGTGCGGGCAGTGGCAGTGTTAATAAATAAACGAGAAGCGTGGAGCTGAGGAACATCGAGACAGATCCGGGGAGGAGGGTTTGTGTTGGTTAATGGGAAATTGGAGGCGATGCCAGTGGTGTTGGTGAATGTTTATGCCCCGAATTGGAATGATGTCAAATTCATGGGGCAGGTGTTGGGGAGGAATCCGGACCTGGACTTGCAGCAGGTTATTATGGGGGGGGGGGGGGGGGGAGTTTAATACGGTCATCAAGCCGAGATTGTACTGGTCGAGTCCGTGATTGGGGAGGGTGTCGGCGGTGGCAAAACAGCTAAAGGGGTTCATGGAGCGCACAGGGCGGGTGGAACCATGGAGGTTTGGGAGGCCGAGGGCAAAGGAATTTTTGTACTTCTCCCATGTCCACAGGGTGTACTTGTGGCTCAATTACTTTGTGGTGGATAAGACTGTTCTGGCGGGGGTGATCGACTCGGGGTACTTGGTGATTGTGGTTTCTGACCATGCGCCGCACTGGGTGGACTTGCAAGTGGACCAGGGAGATGGTCAGCGCCCGGACTGGAGATTAGACATGGGATTGTTAGCAGATGAGGAGGTGTGCAATCGGGTGAGGGCTGCCATTCGGTGGTATGTGGAGCTGAATGACACGGGTGAGGTCAGGGCTGCCATGCTATGGGTGGTGCTTAAGGCAGTGGTCATTGGGGAGTTTATATCAATTTGGGCGCAGAGGGACAGGATGAAACGAGCAGAGATGGCAACGCTGGTGGAGGAGATTGTGCGGGTAGATAGGAGAAACTCGGAGGCAGGCTTCTTGAAGGAGCGGCAGAAGCTCCAGATGGAGTTCAGGTTGATGTTCATGTGGAAGTCAGTGCGCAGCTGCGGGGTGCCAGGAGAGCAGTGTATGAATATGGGGAGAAGGCGAGCAGGATGTTAGCCCACCAACTTAGGGGCTGGTTTAGCACACTGGGCTAAATAGCTGGCTCGTAATGCAGAACAAGGCAGCAACGTGGGTTCAATTCCCGTACCGGCCTCCCCGAACAGGTGCCGGAATTTGGCGACTAGGGGCTTTTCATAGTAACTTCATTGAAGCCTACTTGTGACAATAAGCGATTATTGTTACTATTATTATGAAACAGGAGGCGGCGAGGGAGATCGGAAATGGGAGGGGATAGATGGTCCTCGACCCAGTGGGGGTGATTGGGGCGTTTTGTGAAATTTTTCGGAGGTTATATGAATCAGGTGGGGGAGAGGGAATGCAGCGTTTTTTCGATGGGATGGAATTCCCCAAAGTGGAGGAGGATTTGGTAGAAGGGCTGGGGCACCCATTGGACTGATGGAGGTGCTGGAGGGTATGGGGGCGATGCAGGCAGGGAAGGCCCCGGGTCCAGTTGGGTCCCCGGTTGAATTTTCTAAGAAATATTCAGGGGACCTGGGTCCCCTGCTGGTAAGAGCATATAATGAGGCGAGGGAGGAGGGAGAACTTCTCCCTACATTATTGCAGGCCTCGATATCATTAATTCTGAAGTAGGATAAGAACCCAGAGCAATGTGGGTCTTATCACCCGATTTTGCTGCTGAAGGTGGGCGCCAAACTGCTGGCAAAGATCTTGGCCTTGCGGATCGAGGATTGTGCACCGGGGTATAGGGGAGGACCAGACGGGATTAGTAAATGGGAGGCATTTGTCGGCGAACATCAGGCGCCTATTAAATGTGATTATGATGCCCCCGGTGGGACAGGAGATGGAGCTGGTGTTTGCTCTGGATGTGGAGAAAGCCTTTGATCAGGTAGAATGGGGATATCAATGAGAAGTTCTGGGTTCTTTCGGGTTTGTGGATTGGGACCGGTTGCTATATAGGGAACCGGTAGCAAGGGTAAGGATGAATCAGGTGAGCTCGAGGTATTTTGGATTACATCGTGGGACAAGGCAGTGATGCCCACTCTCCCCATTGCTTTTTGCCCTGGCGATAAGAGCCATTGGCAATGGTGGTTAGAGCGTCAATGAGTTGGAAAGGGATAGTGCAGGGGCAGGGGGGTGGAGCATTGAGTTTTGTTATATGCAGACAATTTGCTACTTTATATTTTGGGCCCGTTGGGAGGCATGAAGGAGATTATGGACACCTTGGAGGAGTTCGGCCTCCATTATATTTTCGGGTATAAATTAAACATGGGGAAGAGTAAGGGTTTCCCGATTCAAGCAAGGGGACAGTGTGGACGGGGGTGGGGGGGGGGGGGGGGGGGGGAGGAAGGTTGGGCGAGCTGCCGTTTAAAGTGGTGGGAACAAACTTTAGATACTTCAGCATTCAGGTGGCATGGGGATGAGAACATTTGCACAAATTGAACCTGGCATGGATGGTTGAACAGATGAAGGGGGATTTTAAGAGGTGGGATGTGCTCCCACTGTCACTTGCGGGGCAGGGACAAACCGTGAAAATGGTGGTGCTCCCAAACTTCCGAATCATTTTTCAGAACCTCTGGATTTTTGTCCCAAGGGCCTTTTTTATAGGAAAGTTGATTTTGGGGTTTGTTTGGGCAGGGAAATCCCCCCCGGGTAAAGAAGGTTCTGCTGGAGCGGGGATATAGGAGGGAGGGGGGTAGGCTGGCACTGCCAAATTTAATTAACTATTACTGGGCAGCAATATAGCCATGGTCAGGAAGTGAGTAGTGGGGGAGGGGTCAGAGTGGGAGCAGATGGAGGCATTTTCTTGCATGGGCACTAGCTTAGAGGCACTGTTGATGGTGCCTCTGCCGTTCTCGCCGGCTAGGTACTCCATGAGCCCGTTGGTGGTAGTGGCCCTGAGGGTGTGGGAATGGTGACGGCAGCACCTGGGGTTGGAAAGTGCCTTGGTTTGGGCACAGATTTGTGGGAATCAAAAGTTTGCCCCTGGGGGGCTGGATGAGGGTTTGAGGGGGTGGCAGTGGGTAGAGATCGAACTGTTTGGAGACCTATTTGTGGAGGACAGCTTTCCGAGCCGAAAGGCACTGGAAGAGCAGTATGAGCTGCCCAGCGGGAATGGGTTCCGGTACTTACAGGCACGGGATTATGTTAGGAAACAGGTTTTAACCTTTCCCGACCTGCTGCCCCAGGGGATGCAGAACAAGGTGGTGCCGAAAACAAGATTTGGTGAAGATGGGGGGCAATTCTCCCAAAGGGAGACAAACAGCCGACACTCTGGCGTCAGAGGCCGCTCCTCGCCCCTATTCTCCCCCCCCCCCCCACCCCCCGGGGGGCTAGGAGTGGCGGCGCGCAAATTCCGTGCGTCCGGCCTTGCCGCTTGCGTCAAAGCGGCACGCCGGGAATGACGCGGCCGGCGGCGCCAAAGTGACGTCAGCCGCACATGCGCAGGTTGTCCGGCGCCAACCCACGCATGCGCAGTTGCCGTCTTCTCCTCCGCTGCCCCACAAGACATGGCGGGTTCATCTTGTGGGGCGGCGGAGGGAAAAGAGTGCGTCGTTTAGAGACACCGGCCTGACGATCGGTGGGCACCAATCGCGGGCCAAACATTTGCTGAGCACGCCCGTGGTGCTCGATCCTCCCTCCGCCTCCCCACAGGCCCCACACTCACCGGTCACGCGATGTTCACGCCGGCAGCGACCAGGTGTGGTTGGCACCGGCGTGAACCGGTCGGGTTCGGCAGGCCGCTCGGCCCATCCGGACCGGAGAATCTCCGGTCGCCGTGGGAAACGGCGAGCGGCGATTCTCCGAGCGGCCTGTCGCAAAATGCGACACGCCATTTTGGGGGGGGTGGGAGAATCACAGGGGGTGCCAGGGTGGCGTGTTGTGATTCGCTGCTGAAACTGGGGGTGTAATAAAGGAACTCGTGGAATTCCTGAAGCAAGAAAAGATTAAGTTCGCCTTGAGAGGGTCTGTGGGGGCGGGGAGGGGGTTCGTCTGGTGATGGAATCCGTTTATTGAATTCTTCAAGGGTAGTTACGCATCAGCAGTGGGGAGCGGGGTTATTGGGGGTAAAAACAGGGAAGGCAGAGTGGGTGCAGGGGAACAGCAAGGAGGGTGGGGTGGTGGATGTTATTTATTGGCACTGTGATTTGCTGTTTGTTCTCTTTTTCTTGGTTTTGGATTGTGTTTAATATATATATTTATAAATGTCTTAATAAAAATATTTTTTAAAAAGAGCTGTCAAAGTTGTCAAACAACTGTCAAAACTCATGAGAACTGTCAAAAGGCATGGAACTGTCAAAGCTGCCAAAGGATTTAACTGCTTTTCATTCATTTTTTAAAAAACGTTTGTCGGTCAATAAGATCAGTGCTTATTATTTCTTCAGGATAGTGCCCATGTCCAACCATTTTCAACTGCTTCAATGATCTTCCTTTCATCATAAGGTCAGAAGTAAATTATTACACAATGTTAAGCACCATTCACAGTTCCTCAGATGCTGAAGCAATTCATGTTCAAATACGGCAAGACCTGGACAATATCCAGGCTTGGACTGAAAAGTGGAAAGTAATATTTGCACCATACAAGTGTCATGTGGATGTACCTTTAAGAAATGTGTGTTTTCAAATAGCTGCAATGATGTCAGTGGAGCTGGGCTGTCTTTCTGTCTTTTACTTTTGTTTTGGGCTGAAAAGCTGCTTTGTAGCTCTGTGTTTCATTTCACTTTCAGTTGGAGAGCTGTATCTGTATTCAAAGCAAGCAGATGTGTGCATTGATCTCTCTCTACAAGGTAAAGAATGTCTTCAGCTCACTTGATGATTTCAAAGTAATACCTGTTTCTGTAGAGAATTTAAACCTGCTGTCTTTGTTAAAAAGGGTTTAACTTATGGATGTTGCTCAGAAAGTTATTAAGGGTTACCTATAGAGTATTGTATCTGTGGGGTTGCGTGTGTTGGTAGTTGCTAAGATGTTTGCTGTGTGTTTATAAAATGTTAACTGGGTTCATAGAATAAACATTGTTTTGTTTTTTAAATACTTAAGGTCTCTGTTGCATAACACCTGGGGAGTGGGCCCTTGTGCTCCCCATTACCAAAATCTATTAAAAGCCGTGGGTCAGGTGAACTCCATGATATACTTTGGAGTTTTCTAAACCCTGCCCCATAATACAAGTACCAGATAATGACCATCTCCAACAAGACAGAATCTTACCATCGCCTACTGACATTCAATGGTACGCCCATTGACAGCACCCCTTGATGTTGGGAAACCCATGTGCCGGCATGGGACCGGAATTTCCCGCCAGCGTGAACAGCCGGTAAATCTCACCCACACAGTTGCCTTCTTTGTACAGTAAGGCCTGATCTAACCAAATGGAAACAGAGCCCCATAGCGAGTGCTTTAGCCACGTGTTTTCCAGTGCTCGTGCCAGATTTTCACCCAGGCGGCACTAGCATGACTGGTCCCCACAAACGGGAGTCTTCCAGGGGATCAGAGGCCCCCAGGTGCTTGTCCTCTGGGGAAATCTTGGAGGGCATTAACTCCATGCAGGCGGAGAAGGCACTGGGAGGATTCTGGGAGGACCTCTGTGAAATATTTGCTGCACCACTGGCCCCCAACTGCAAGAGATGTTCAATGACGCACTATGGAGGGAGACACTGCTGCCTATACTGGCACAGGCCTTGATATCAGTAATCCCTAAGAAAGATAAAGACCCAACGGAGTGTGGGTCATATAGACCCATCTCATTCCTGAAGACTGACACCAAAGTCCTGGGAACAAACGGCAGCAGGTACGACTGCACCAGCGGTGTGCCCAGGTGGCAGCAAAGGTGCCCTTGGTATGTTCTAATACCAGGAGGGAATGCACACGGCACAGGAATGGCACAGAAGGAGTGGCCGAGGTCTGGGGAATCCAAAACCAGGGTTCCAACAATAATACCTTTGCACCCATTGTTTTGGTCCCCTCCTGGACTTGTACATAGCTATCATAGTTTATTCCTGTACATATATGAATATTTGCACAGTTTGTAAAGGCCTCTATGTTACTGCTCAATGTCCTATGCAATGTAACTATAAAATGCAAACCAATAAAAACTATTTAAAAAAAATTAAAGGTATGCCCTGTTCACTTTTGATTGTAGAAAAAATAGACCAAAAGAAAAGAAGTAGATTCTTCATCAAATTCAAAAAGTTAATACTTAATAAGGTAGTTATGAAGATTTCTTATTCTTCCCAGTGGCATAATAAGATGAGGAGTGATATTTTCCTCTGCATGTGACTTTAGGAATAATGAGATGAGTATCTCATGCTGAGATGTTCATGCACAATGGCTGAATTTATAGAAATAGGCATTAGTGGTGCTATTCGTAGTCCACATTGGCACTAACGACATAGGTAGGAAAGGGGACAAGGATGTCAGGCAGGCCTTTAGGGAGCTGGGATGGAAGCTCAGAGTGAGAACAAACAGAGTTGTTATCTCTGGGTTGTTGACCGTGCCACGTGATAGTGAGACGAGGAATAGGGAGAGAGAGCAATTAAACACGTGGCTACAGGGATGGTGCAGGCGGGAGGGATTCAGATTTCTGGATAACTGGGGCTCTTTCAGGGGAAGGTGGGACCTCTATAGACAGGATGGTCTACATCTGAACCTAAGGGGCACCAATATCCTGGGGGGAGATTTGTTAGTACTCTTTGGGGGGGTTTAAACTAATTCAGCAGGGGCATGGGAACCTGGATTGTAGTTTTGGGGTACGGGAGATTGAGAGTAGAGAGGTCAGGAGCACAGATTTGACTTCGCAGGAGGGCGCCAGTGTTCAGGTCGGTGGTTTGAAGTGTGTCTATTTCAATGTCAGGAGTATATGAAATAAGGTAGGGGAACTGGCAGCATGGGTTGGTACCTGGGACTTCGATGTTGTGGCCATTTCAGAGACATGGATAGAGCAGGGACAGGAATGGTTGTTGCAGGTTACGGGGTTTAGGTGTTTTAGTAAGGTCAGAGAAGGGGGCAAAAGAGGGGGAGGTGTGGTGCTGCTAGTCAAGGACAGTATTACGGTGGCAGAAAGGATGCAAGATGGGGACTCTTCTTCCGAGGTAGTATGGGCTGAGGTTAGAAACAGGAAAGGAGAGGTCACACTGCTGGGAGTTTTCTATAGGTCACCTAATAGTTCTAGAGATGTAGAGGAAAGGATGGCGAAGATGATTCTGGAAAAGAGCGAAAGTAACAGGGTAGTTGTTATGGGAGACTTTAACTTTCCTAATATTGACTGGAAAAGATATAGTTCGAGTACATTGGATGGGTCGTTCTTTGTACAATGTGTGCAGGAGGGTTTTCTGACACAATATGTTGACAGGCCAACAAGAGGTGAGGCCACATTGGATTTGGTTTTGGGTAATGAACCAGGCCAGGTGTTAGATCTGGAGGTAGGTGAACACTTTGGAGACAGTGACCACAATTCAGTGACCTTTACATTAGTGATGGAAAGGGATAAGTATACCCCGCAGGGCAAGAGTTATAGCTGGGGGAAGGGCAATTATGATGCCATTAGACATGACTTAGGATGTGTAGGTTGGAGAAGTAGGCTGCAAGGGTTGGGCACACTGTATATGTGGAGCTTGTTCAAGGAACAGCTATTGCGTGTTCTTGATCAGTATGTACCAGTCACACAGGGAGGAAAGGGTAGAGCGAGGGAACCGTGGTTTACCAAAGAAGTAGAATCTCTTGTTCAGAGGAAAAAGGAGGCCTATGTGAAGATGAGGCGTGAAGTTTCAGTTGGGGCACTTGATAGTTAAAGGGAAGCGAGGAAGGATCTAAAGAGAGAGCTAAGATGAGCAAGGAGGGGACATGAGAAGTCTTTGGCAGGTAGGATCAAGGAAAACACAAAAGCTTTCTATAGGTATGTCAGGAATAAAAGAATGACTAGGGTAAGAGTAGGGCCAGTCAAGGACAGTGGTGGGAAGTTGTGTGTGGAGGCTGAGGAGATAAGCGAGATACTGAATGAATACTTTACGTCAGTATTCACTCAGGAAAAAGATAATATTGTGGAGGAGAATGCTGAGACCCAGGCTATTAGAATAGATGGCATTGAGGTGCTTAGGGAAGAAGTGTTGGCAATTCTGGACAAGGTGAAAATAGATAAGTCCCCGGGGCCTGATGGGATTTATCCTAGGATTCTCTGGGAAGCCAGGGAAGAGATTGCTGAGCCTTTGGCTTTGATTTTTAGGTCATCATTGGCTACAGGAATAGTGCCAGAGGACTGGAGGATAGCAAATGTGGTCCCTTTGTTCAAGAAGGGGAGGAGAGATAACCCCGGTAACTATAGGCCGGTGAGCCTAACGTCTGTGGTGGGTAAAGTCTTGGAGAGGATTATAAAAGATACGATTTATAATCATCTAGATAGGAATAATATGATTAGGGATAGTCAGCATGGTTTTGTGAAGGGTAGGTCATGCCTCACAAACGTTATCGAGTTCTTTGAGAAGGTAACTGAACAGGTGGATGAGGGTAGAGCAGTTGATGTGGTGTATATGGATTTCAGTAAAGCGTTTGATAAGGTTCCCCACGGTCGGCTATTGCAGAAAATACGGAGGCTGGGGATTGAGGGTGATTTAGAGATGTGGATCAGAAATGGCTAGTTAAAAGAAGACAGAGAGTGGTGGTTGATGGGAAATGTTCAGAATGGAGTTCAGTTATGAGTGGCGTACCACAAGGATCTGTTCTGGGGCCGTTGCTGTTTGTCATTTTTATAAATGACCTAGAGGAGGGCGCAGAAGGATGGGTGAGTAAATTTGCAGACGACACTAAAGTCGGTGGAGTTGTAGACAGTGCGGAAGGATGTTGCAGGTTACAGAGGGACATAGATAAGCTGCAGAGCTGGGCTGAGAGGTGGCAAATGGAGTTTAATGTGGAGAAGTGTGAGGTGATTCACTTTGGAAAGAATAACAGGAATGAGGAATATTTGGCTAATGTTAAAATTCTTGGTAGTGTGGATGAGCAGAGGGATCTCGGTGTCCATGTACATAGATCCCTGAAAGTTGACACCCAGGTTGATAGGGTTGTGAAGAAGGCCTATGGTGTGTTGGCCTTTATTGGTAGAGGGATTGAGTTCCGGAGCCATGAGGTCATGTTGCAGTTGTACAAAACTCTAGTACGGCCGCATTTGGAGTATTGCGTACAGTTCTGGTCGCCTCATTATAGGAAGGACGTGGAAGCTTTGGAACGGGTGCAGAGGAGATTTACCAGGATGTTGCCTGGTATGGAGGGAAAATCTTATGAGGAAAGGCTGATGGACTTGAGGTTGTTTTCGTTAGAGAGAAGAAGGTTAAGAGGTGACTTAATAAAGGCATACAAAATGATCAGAGGGTTAGATAGGGTGGACAGCGAGGGGTCATAGCCTTAAATTGAGGGGTAATAGATATAGGACAGACGTCAGAGGTAGGTTTTTTACGCAAAGAGTGGTGAGGCTGTGGAATGCCCTACCTGCAACAGTAGTGAACTCGCCAACATTGAGGGCATTTAAAAGTTTATTGGATAAGCATATGGATGATCAGGGCATAGTGTAGGTTAGATGGCCTTTAGATTTTTCCATGTCGGTGCAACATCGAAGGCCGAAGGGCCTGTACTGCGCTGTATCGTTCTATGTTCTATGTTCTATTCACCTAAATCATCAAGGTCTTCAAATGCAGGAGTCTAATGGGTAGAAAAAGGGAGATTTAAGAAAATGTTGTCACTGATTTCTCTGCTGGGAACCCTCATTAGATTCAACTGCGAAGAAAAATGTATGCAATTATCCTGGGTGCTGCAAAAAGCATGTGGTGCGATGGCGCACATACTCAGCATTCAGTAGAAGAAAGAAAAAATGTCTGTACAAATAAAGGCGATGCAATATTGCACACATTGTTTAATTGGTGACTTCTGCAAACACTGCAGGGATGTTGTAATTTATTATTAAATTGTGGCGTGCTAAACGAAGGAACTACAGAGACGGAGTGAGGAGTTCACCGGAGAGACATCAGTTGCTGAAAACTATTACAGGGCAATACACGGCCAGCCAAGATGAAACTATGTGGGCCTGACAAGAGAGCCATGCCTCACAAGGCTGAGGCTTAGCACATAGTGAGAAAACTCTGCCATCTGGTTCACAGTGACCTGTAAACACAATAAAGTATCAGTATTGCCCTTTCAGTGGAGGTGAATGCCACTCTCATCCAGGCACCAATAGGAGGCACATCAGGAGAAAGTTGCAAATAGTTGTGTTGGACATCCGCTAAAGCTCTTCTTTGTCACCCATATAGACATCCACTACAGCAGCTATCCCAACATTAGCAACAGAGACAGCTATAGTATTATAATGACAAAATTGCTTGAGGTACAGGGCATCTCTGACTCTACAAATATGACTAGATAGTCACAAGTAATTCACAGAAATACATGCCAATTAAAACTCATTAAATGTATAAATGGCATGTAATGCCATTGCAAAATTAATTCATGCACGCATTCCTTCCAGTATGATTTTTGTTTCAGTTTTGCTCATGTGACATGACTCACCTGTTCAGCAAGAAGGGAAGAATCAAAGAACTTTGACGTGATCTGGAATGAATGGCGAAGCCATGGTTGGTAACGACTTTGATGAATACCTGTACAGGAGCACAGTGAGAAACAATGAGGCATATCCAAGTATCAAATTTTTTTACTGAATGAATATTTATTTGCCAAAGTGATGATTCAGATCCCTTGACTGATTGTGAGCAAATGGCAAAGCTGGTCTTCAGAACTATTCTGACCGATACATTTGCCTTTCTGCATAACAGAAAGTTTGTATATTAAGGACTACTAGCAAAATAAACACCAGTAGCTATTGGATGAATGTTCCTGTTTTTGGTGCTATTACATAAGTATGTGGTCCCTCTGTGAATATGATGCACTACTTCAATCTATTCTACTGTGTTCAATCCATCAAATGATAAAACTTCCACACAATGTACCAAATAGTGACTTTCCCTGGATGAGTGTACAGACTGGTTGATGCTTCTGAGCCAAACATTATTGTCCTTAATTACGCATGTATAAGTAACCAGCATAGTTTGTCTTCATAGTGCCAGGCACACCCTTTGTGTTAACTGTACCAGTTTTTGTCAGTTCATACTGGCTGAACATTTATCATGTTGTTGCTTTTCATTCCCTGATTACCATTGATCTAGCAAGCACAGGACACACTGTACCTGTGAACGTCTGACATAACTTCTTGGTCTGTCTTCTGTTGTTGTTCTGTAGATTCTAAGCTGCACATCAAAGTAGCAGTCAATGCAGCTACCAGACAGTCTGCATTATCACAGTTTCATAGAATTTACAGTGCAGAAGGAGGCCATTCGGCCCATCAAGTCTGTACCGGCTCTTGGAAAGAGCACCCTACCCAAGGTCAACACCTCCACCCTATCCCCATAACCCAGTAACCCCACCCAACACTAAGGGCATTTTTGGACACTAAGGGCAATTTATCATGGCCAATCCACCTAACCTGCACATCTTTGGACTGTGGGAGGAAACCGGAGCACCCGGAGGAAACCCACGCACACACGGGGAGGATGTGCAGACTACGCACAGACAGTGACCCAAGCCGGAATCGAACCTGGGACCCTGGAGCTGTGAAGCCATTGTGCTATCCACAATGCTACCGTGCTGCCCTTACTTTCTATCCTTTGAGATGGAAACTCAAGTGATCTTTCCACATGATCTAAGTTTTGCATAGTCATTACTCAATGCTGCAATATCATAAAGTGCATCTGTAGCCAACTGATTGGCAAGCTATGCCTCCATTCTTCACCTCATCAGGCCACATCTCTTATGCACTCATCTCTCCTTTGTGCATCGACTAGTTGTGTTCCATCCCCTTTATCATCTGACAATCTCGATATGTCTGGCTGTGGGCTGGTTGCTTCTGCTTAGTGCACATTCTGGTCACACTGCATTGCCTGGCGTACTCTGAAGGGCCTTACTGCATCTCACTGCCTGCTGCTGCATATGAGAGCAGAGGTATCATTCATGTGTACAGAAAGGCACCTGAAAATGAAATGAAATATGAAAATCGCTTATTGTCACGAGTAGGGTTCAAAGGAAGTTACTGTGAAAAGCCCCTAGTCGCCACATTCCGGGGCCTGTTCGGGGAGGCTGTTACGGGAATCGAACCGTGCTGCTAGCCTGCTTGGTCTGCTTTAAAGCCAGCGATTTAGCCCAGTGTGCTAAACAACCTTTGCAGTTCAATATCAATACTGATGAGCTGTGCTTTATGAAAAGCATTTATTTTCTTTTAGCCTACATATTCTATCGGGAGCCTGTATTCCAGCTGGTCTGTAACTCCCATTTGTGACATTATAGGAAATGTACAGATAACAAAGGGTTAATGTAATGATGTAAATAACCAATAGATGGAGCTAGTTACAGAAGTATACAAGATAGTGACTCATTGAACTCTGGGAGAGAGCTGGAGAGGAGATCGAGAGAAAGCAGTGATAGAGAGTCCAGCACATTATTAGGTAGAGTGTTGAGACTAGTGCAGTTGAGTGTAGATTATAGATTAGATTATTGTTTACTTTAGGATTTAAGTAGTGTAAATAAATGTTAGCTTTGTTTATGAACATAGCTTTTTGTGGTCTTTGTGAACACTACAAAGTTCATCCTGAGAACAAGATTCAGAAAGAACACCACACCATTCTTGAGCAGAATGGTGCCCCTGACAGTCTCAGATATGATAAATGTTTTCTTCTTCTACTGAAATGATGTCAGTGGCTTTTAGGTGTCAGTGCCAAATGTATACATGACCAAGGGCTATTTTTACTTGTAAAAAAAGCAGCAATGCTCTTTAGGAAGGGTAATTTCACCTTGGTTAATGCCTTCACTCCTTGACTACACGATACCATAATTTCACATGTGAAGCAATGAACATGATTGTACCACTTACCTTTGCCTTATCTTAGTGTTGCATACGTCATCAGTTAGGTCTATGTACTTCATTGGCTGTGCAGCAATTTGGTATATCCTGACGTTATGAATGACACTATATAAATAGCTTTTTTCTATGTGAATTTAATTGCTAGACCTAATTAATAATAATCTTCACAGTCCATGTAACTGTATCTACCGTATATATGAAGTCAACAATATTTCTATTTGCTAACTCATTCAGATTGCCTTGACAACCAGCCTGGAATGGAACATTTCCCTCATTTCTTCCTGAGTTCTTGTGGTGAGTTTGGCGTGGATATGTTCACCAATCACTTTCCAAACAGAAACCTTTCTTCCACTGACCCTGGCCAGCTGCTCGCAGCTTGACTGTCTGTAGGAACTCTGGATTTCACCATCAGTGAAAGCCACTGTCTGTGACACTGAACCATTGTGCTAACCGTTGATTTTCCCCAGCCTATCAGCTACGGGGGCATGTTCTGCAATGTTTAAATGGGTTCTGCAGCTGTTTCCAGTCTTTGGATGGGCTTATCATTCAAAGCCCAGGCCTCACTGCACACTCACCAGTGAGCAACGACGCCGCAGTTTTGTGGCTTCAGCTGGCAACAGGAATGTTGCACAGAGCGCAAACTCGCAAATAAGCATTAACGCACCTGCACACACTTCAGTAAGTAATTGTGCAGCGGAGAGGAAAAGGTGGGTGGCACACTGCACATTTCATAAATGTTCGCTGCAAGTTATGGCACTCATATTTCTGGTGTCTATATTTAGATGTCCCTGCTAACATAACTAGCTCAATGTGAGGATTATTTTCACACAGTAACTTTTGTTTGCTCCAATCCGTAGTCTCATTGTTTCGTGGCGTGTTTGCCACAGGCTGCGCCAGTTTTCTTGCCCTGGTTTCTCACCTTGCCATCATCCTTCAGAAAGTAGGCTATGGTATTGTTTAGCAGTTCCTGTTTCTGCAAAGTGACGATTAATCCTGTCCCTGTAGAGGATCAAATAAAGAAAACAGGAGATGATAACCTTGCACATTGCAAAACAATAGTGTAACCATCTGACAATTCTGGCTGCACAGGTCAAAATGCAGAGCTCATTCTTAAAAATAGCCAGTCAATCGTCCATCTCAATTCTACTGAGATAATAGTGTTGTAATGCAGCTTCAGTGTATGGAAATGATTAAGGTCAAATCTAATGTAGGTTTTCAAAAGGTTTTGAGAGCATGGATTGTGAGTGATTATTTCAGTTAGTTGGTGAATCTGTAACAAAGCATGCATTTAGTCAATATTATCATTCCTATAGAAGATGGACACAGGAAGAAAATATTTTCACCACAGTTTAATAGTGCATTAAATTAATTGCCACAAGTGACCGTTGAAGCAGAAGCAGAACAGAGCATTATTTAAGAAGGGATTTGGATTAGTACTTAAAAATAAAGAATATAAAAGGTAAAAGGCAGGGAGTAGAATAAATAAGATCTACTTTCCTCAACTTTCCCCCAGGAAATGGCCATTTCCCCATGTGTGAAAGTTAGGAAGAGGGATTGATGCTCATTTCCGTAGAACCATAGACTCCCTGCAGGGCAGCAGGGGGCCAATCGACCCATTGAGTCTGCGCCGACCTGTGAAAGAGCCCCATTCCTAGGCACACACCCCCACCCTATCGCCATTACATCACCTAACCTAAGGGGTAGTTTTATCATGGTCAATCCACCTAACCTGCACATCTTTGGACTGTGGGAGGAAACTGGAGCACCCTGAGGAAACCCATGGGAGAGAGTGCTTAGTAACCCAAGGCCAGAATTGAACCCGGGTTCCTGGCGCTGTAACAGCGGTGCTAATCACCGTGCCATTGTGTGCCCCATTGCGCCCTCTCATCCTGCCTGACACCAGTGCTTCAAGGAGATGAAGGCAGGCATGGGCATGCACCCACAACTTGGCTGCCCCATAGGAGCAGGCCTGCATTATAGATTCCACAAACAGGAAACATTGACATTCTTGACCAAGATAGGAGTGGTGGACTTTGTTGCATTGTTCTTTGTGTTTTTTTTTAAATTTAGAGTACCCAATTATTATTTTTTTCCAATTAAGGGGCAATTCAGCATGGCCAATTGACCTAACCTGCACATCTTTGGTTGTGGGGGTGAAACCCACACAGACACGAGGAGAATGTGCAAATTCCACAAGGACAGTGACCCAGGGCCGGGATTTGAACCCGGGTCCTCAGCGCCGTAGTCCCAGTGATAACCGCTGCGTATTTGAGCCACCCCTCGTTGCATTGTTCTTAACCAATGCTGGTGTGGAAGAGAGGGGGGCAGAGTGGAGTTGGCGGGGAATATGGAAATATGCCCTGAGAGATGCAACTGGAGGTCTATTACAGAGACTGGGAATGCCTTCTTCTGTATTATAATTTTCTATGATTCCAGCCGTCAGTTTCCTTCTCTCTTTAACTAAATAGATTTTAAACTGGAAAAGTTTGTTCATCTCTTTTTGCATAAGGGTCCAACATGCAAGAAATGTCACACTTGGGAAACTGCAAAAAGCTATGAACATACTGGGCAAAATTCTCAGTTTGGGAGACTGGAGCGGCGCGGTAGCACAGTGGTTAACACTGTTGCTTCACAGCGCCAAGGACCTGGGTTCAATTCACGGCTTGCGTCACTGTCTGTGTGGAGTCTGCATGTTCTCCCCGTGTCTGCGTGGGTTTCCTCTGGGTGCTCTGGTTTCCTCCCACAAATCCTGAAAGACATGCTTGTTAGGTGAATTGGACATTCTGATTTCGCCCTCAGTCTACCTGAACAGCCGCCGCAGTAGGGCGACGAGGGGCTTTTCACAGCAACTTCATTGCAGTGTCATTGTAAGCCGACTTGTGACAGTAATAAAAAACATTGTCACCTAGCAGACACCCTGAATACTGCCATGTACCTTCTGTATATCTTTTCTGAAATCTTGCAATATTTCATGGACAAAGTGCTTTGTAATGTCAAACCACTGCAGTATCGTGCCAAGCAGAGCCATGGGCTAACACACAAAGTTCTTGGTCGCCAATTTCCCCTTTGCGTATAGTTTAGGGCATGGCACCTGAAGAGAGAGAGAGATAGAAGTGGTCTAATTTCAGGAATACCTCTGAAAGAAACTGCTGAAAGTCTACAGCTCTTTAAAAGGGAATTAATAACTTCCTGAGAAATGAATGCACTTGCAGCTATGAAGGTAAATTGCAACCACACTCCTCTGGAGCAAAATACTGCGGATGCTGGAAATCTGAAGTACAAACAGAAAATGCTGCCAATACTCGAGGTGGTCAGACAGCATCTGTGGAGAGTGAATTGGGAGGACTGCACTGCTGGTCTTGCTGCTGGCTAGTGTGGGCTTGGGACCTTGATCTGGTCCCAAAGCCCATGGGAAAATCCAGGCTCTCGAACTCCATTTCTCTCTCCAAAGATGCAGCATTTTGGGTTTTGATTTCACATTCTCCGGGAGTCTGATTGGGTTAAGAGGTTAGAGAAAACATTTTCACAGTAGTTCAAGATTTTGCTGCTCATCTCGCCCAGGTACTAGGTTGGTTTGTGAGTGCTTACACGTTTGCATCATTTACGGAAGAGGATGGCTTTCCTTGTTATCTCTTGTCATTCTTTTGGTCTGCTTATTTTTCAGCTATTTTGATGCTATCTTGGTCCTGCCTGGTGCTTCTTCTGCTATTTAAGCAGCTGCTTGAAATGGCCATCGTTCCACTTGAAAATCTGCCTCGCCCCTGCCTACTGCTGGTATTCATAATTGGTGCCAGGGCTGAATAATCCCCTCAATATCTCAGTTTGTAAATGAAGAAAAGACTGGAGCAAGGGTCTCAATCGCTCCAGCCAGAGAAACCAAGATAGAAACTGTGACCAGGTTTAGGATGTGTCACCGGGACTCCACTACTGATGGCCATGGAGTGGGTGGCAATCTTGTAAATTCCAGTCATACAGCACTGCATAAATTATCTTCTCTGTTGTTCCTGCTGTATGTCTTTTGCATCTTCTTAAATGGCCGCATGAAACAGTCGTGTTCGAATCGCATCCTTGCTCCAGATGCAGGCTCTGTGAGGTACAATGCCCAGATTCCCAAACTGAGGAAGATCCTTGAGCTCTGCCTCAGCTATCTCATTCCTGCTCCTCTGCTGCCACCTGCACTTTCACCTGCCCTCTGCTCATCCTCACTCAGTGCTCCAACCGACAATCCTTGCTGATCCTAAGCCTCCTGGAATGGAAGTTGCGAGGTGCTATTTGCTCATTGTCACCAGAATTTCAGCTGCCTTCTCAGCAGATTTTCTACAGATAAAAAAGAGGAACATGAGTTAGAATGGTGACCATAAGGAGTCCTTTCAAACAGAGATGGCAATCTATACTTTCTGCTTTGCTACTGTTGTGCAGTACTGGGTAGGTAAGCAAAAAAGAAGAGAAAGAATTGCATTCATTTACATGGCACCTTTCATGGCCTCAGGACAGATTTTTAAACAGTAAGGGAATTAAGGTTTATGGGGATAAGGCGGGAAAGTGTATTATCGCATCAGATCAACCATGATCTCATTAAATGGTGGAGAAAACTCAATGCTCCTGCATCTTGTGGGGTAGTGCAATATGCCATTAGCACAGAGGGCTAAACAGCTGGCTTATAATGCAGAACAAGGCCAGCAGCGCGGGTTCAATTCCCATACCGGCCTCCCTGAACAGGCGCAGGAATGTGGTGACTACGGGCTTTTCACAGTAAATTCATTGAAGCCTACTTGTGACAATAAGTGATTATTATTATTATTAAGTGCTTAACAGCCAATGAAGTGTGTTGGAAGTGTGCTCACTGATGTAATGTAGGAAATGTGACAGCCGACATGCACACAGCAAGCTGACACAAACAGCAGTGGGGAAAATGACTGGATAATCAGTTTATTGTGAAAATAAAGAGGAGAAAATAAGTTAAAAATAAGAACAATAAGCTTTGAGCTTGAGGAAAGCATTCACGAATTCCCTCTTGACACCTTTTACTGAAGGAAGGATGAACCTGCACTGGATGCAATTCAGAGAAGATTCACAAGCTTGACTTCGAGGGTGAAAGGATTGACTTATGAGGAGAGGATGTGCACGATGGACCTAAATTCAGGAGGCGGGATTCTCCGGTCTGCCAGCCGCCTTTTCCTGGGTGGCGTGCCCTCATCGGCAGCGGGATTCTTCGTTCCCGCCACCTGCCAATGGGATTTCCCATTGTGGCCACCCCATGCTGCCGGGAAAGCCACGGGCGTGGGTGCGCTGCCAGCACAATGGAGAATCCTGCCGGTGGAGAAACCCGCTGAGTGAGTTTAGAAGAATGAGAGGTTATTATAACATGTACGTTTCTGAGGGAGCTGGGCAAGGTGGATTCTGAGAGGACATTGACCATAATAGGGGAATCGAGAACTCGAGGACACAATTTAAAAATAAATGGTCTCCCATTTAAGATGGAAAGGAGGAATTTCTTCTCTCGCTTGGCCGTTAGTCTTTTGAACGCTTCCCCAGAGAGCAATGAAGGCTGAGCGGGACAGCTTTTTGTTCTACAGGAGATGTAAAGATAATGGGGAAGCAGACAGGAAAGTGAAGTAAAAGCCACAATCAGATTAGCCATTATCTTATTGCATGGCAGAGCGTTCAGAATAGGCCGAATGGTTGACTCCTGCTTCTATTTCTTGTGATCTTCTGATATATGGGCTCCAGTATAGATGCTTGATAAGTACTGAAAGAATCATAATATAGGAATACATTTATAATTATCATTTTATGGCAATGCATACTTCGGTTATCCGCCTGGGAAAAGTTACTGTTGGAATATCTTGAAAGTTCCTTAGGATATGCCATCTTCTTCCAAATCTCTTCCCAGCTCTGTGGAGAGGGTACACAATGTTCAGTCTGGGCACCGCTTTAGGTAGAATTATACAGAATGTACGGCACAGAAAGTGACCATTCAGACAATTGGTCCATGCTGGTGTTTACGTTTGGCAAACACCTCCTCCCACCATGCATTCTCTAACCCGATCATGCTTTATACTTAGTATGCTGCAATACTATCCTGCAGGGAAGGTGTTCTAGAATGACAAAGCAGACAAATCTCCTCGTACCCACCTCATTCAGCACCGTCTGCATTTCACCTGCTGTCAAATGGTCGCAAGAATTAATGGGGGTGGTGGATAATGTTTCCTTCCATGACAATGTTAACTGCGCTGCTCTGTCCCTTGCCTGCAGACTCCATTGCCTACCTCCATATTTGTTTTTATCAGCTACTAGTGTTCAGCAAGCTTTTGTTTTGTCACGCAATGTGAAGGATTAAACAATCATAAAACTTTGAATTATCACAGCCTATGTGAATGTGGAAAGGAATTCTTCCCTCCATGTAGTCACTTCCCTTTACATGACCACAACCCTCAGTAATTTTTTGCCGCCTCTCTCTCTTTGGACAGTCTCTAGTTGCACGCTGAACATGTGTCAGGAGCTTGTAACAAAGAGTGAACTCAGGGCAACCCAATCACCTTTCCAATAGTTTTTTGGACCTGTGTATGGACCTGCGCTAAGTGTTAATGACTAACATTAATCCTGTAGCCTTGTCGTCCTTGGTCTACATTTCATAGCTAAATAAGGATGAGGACAATTTGGAATTAATTGCAGACCTGGAAAACACATCCAGCTAATGTAGTTATGCAAGTGCAGAAATCCAATCAGTGTATTCAGGAAGGGTTTGAATTCAGGACTGGAGCTGGTATGACAGATGCAAACCTTTTGAGGAAATTCTCATTTGACCTGATAAGTGGTGAACATTTGCCCACATTCAACTTCCTCAGTTCTATGACAATCAGTGGGACAGTAGGCTTCGTGAAACCAGTGTCTGGAGGGGCCCATTAGATCTGTCCTGCCAGTCCTTTGTTCCATTCATTTGCAGGATGTGGGCATTGCTGGCTGGGCCAGCATTTACTGCCCATCATTAATTTCCCTTGAGAAGGTGGTTGAAGAACTGCTTGAATTGCTGCAGTGCAGTCCATGTGCTTTTGGTACTGTTAGAGACGGAGTTCCAGCATTTTGACCCAGCAATGAAGGAAGGGTAATATATTACCAAGTCAAGCTGGTTTGTAGTTTGGAAGGGAATTTGTAGGTGGTGCTGTTCCCATGCATTTGTTACCCATTTCTTCCAGGTGGTAGTGATCATGGAAGGTGCTGTTGAGGGCAGCTTGGTGAGTCAGTGCAATGCCTCTTGTAGATGATGCGCACTGCTGTCATTTTGCGTCATTGGTGGAGGGAATGAATGTTGAAGGTGGTGGATAGAATGTCAGTCAAGCAGGCTGCTTTGTCCTGGATGGTGTCAAGTTTCTTGAGTGTTGTTGGAGCTGCACTCATCCAGGCAAGGGGGGAGTATTCCACCACACCTTTGACCTGTGCCTTGTAGAAGACACAGTTTTGGAGAGTCAGGAGGTGAGTTACTTACTGCAAAATTCCCAGCCTCTGACCTGCTCTTGTAGCCACAGTAGTTATATTGCTGGACCAGTTCACTTTCTGGTCAGTGGTAACTCCCTGGATGTTAATAATGAGAGATTGAATGTCAAAGATGGTTGGATTCTATCATGTTAGAGATAGTATATGCCTGGCTCCAGTGTGATACAGACATTACTTGTCACTTATCAGCCCAAGTCTGAATGTTGTCCTCATCTTGCTCCATATGGACACTGACTGCTCGAGTATCTGAGGAGGCATGAATTATGCTGAACATTGTGCAATCACCGTTGAATTCCCCCCACTTCTGCCCTTATGATGGAAGGAAGGTCATTGATGAAGCAGCTGAAGATGGTTGAGCCTAGGACACTATGCTGAAGAACTCCTGCAGTGATGTGCTGGATCTGAGGTGACTGACCTCCAACAGCCGCAATCATCTTCCTTGATACTGGGCATGACCCACACCAGTGCAGAGTTCTCCCCTGGATTCCCATTGACTTTAGTTTTGTTAGGACCCCATGATGCTCGATCAAATACTGCCTTGATGTCAAAGGCAATCAACCTCACCTCACGTGTTCAGCTCTTTTGTACATGTGTAGGCAAAGTGCTGTAATGTGGTTAGGAGCTGGATGGTCAATGAGCAGACTCTTGCTGAGTAAGTGCTGCTTGATAACACTGTAGACAACCCCTTCCATCACTTTGCTGATGATTGAAAGTGACTGATGGGTGGTAATTGGATGGGTTGGAATTATCCTGCTTTTTTGTGGGCAAGGCAAACCTGGACAATTTTCCATATTGCCGGATAGATGCCAGTGTTGGAGCTGTACTGGAACAGCTTGGCTAGGGGCACTGTAAATTCTGGAGCACAAGTTCAGAACTATTATCAGAATATTTTCAGGACCCCATAGCCTTTGCAGCATCCAGTGCCTTCAGCAATTTCTTGATGTCATGTGGTGTGAACGAAACTGGCTGAGGATTGGCATCTGTGATCAGGAAGAAGCTGCGATAGGTCATCCACTCGGCACTTCTAACTGAAAATGGTTGCAAGTGCTTCAGCATTGTCTTTTGCACTGATGTGCTGGGCTGCCCCATCATTGACGTTGGGGATATTTGTGGAGCCTCCCCCTGCAATTAGTTGTTTAATTGTTCGCTCCCATTCACAGCTGGATACGGCCAGACTGCAGAGCTTCGATCCAATCCATTGGCTGTGGGATTGCTTAGTTCTGTGTAGTGCATGCTGCTTCTGCTGTTTGACATGCAGGTGATCCTGTGTTGCAGCCTCACCAGGTTGCATTTTTATGAATGCCTACTGCTGCTCCTAGCATGCCCTCCTGCATTTATCATTGAGCCATGGTACCACCAACTTGATGGTAATGGAATGGTAGAGTGGGGGATATGCTGTGTCTTGAGGTTACTGATTTTGGTTGTGTACCATTATACTGCTGCTGCTGGTCCATAGCACCTCATGGATTCCCAGTTTTTAGTTGCTGGAATCCCATTGCGATAGTGCCACATAACACGATGGAAGGTATCTTGAATGTGAAGATGGAACTTCAACTCCACAAGGACTGTGCGGTGGAAACTGGCATGGGCAAATGCATCTGCAATAGGTAGATTGGTGAGGATAAGGTCAAGTAGGTTTTTATCCCTTTTGTTGATTCCCTCACCATCTGCTGCAGACGCAGTCTAGACGCGATGTGCAGGACTCGACTAGCTCCATCAGTAGTGGTGCTACCGAGCCACTCTTGGTGATGGGCATTGAAGCTCCCACCCAGAGTACATTCTGTGCCCCTGCAACCCTCAATGCTTCTTGTAAATGGTGTTCAACATGGAGGAGTACTGATTCATCAGCTGAGAGGGGACAGTGTGCGGTAATCAGCAGGGGGTTTCCTTGCCCATGTTTGATCTGATGTCCGAAAATGTCATGGGGTCTGGAGTCAATGTTGAGGAATCTCAGAGCAAGTCACTCCCAAGTGTATATCACTATATCACAATGTCTGGTAGACTTTGAAGTATCCTACTTCAGACCCCATGAAGTAGGCTTCATAGTGTCAGTTTTTAAAATTAATTCATAGGGTATAGGCATCATAGGCTAGGGCTACATTTATTTCCTATCCCTAGGGGAAGCACAGTAGCACAAGTGGATAGCACTGTGGCTTTACAGCGCCAGGGTCCCAGGTTTGATTCCCCGCTGGGTCACTGTCTGTGCGGAGTCTGCATGTTCTCCCCGTATCTGCGTGGGTTTCCTCCAGGTGCTCCGGTTTCCTCCCACAGTCCAAAGACGTGCAGGTTAGCTGGATTGGCCATGCTAAATTGCCCTTGGTGTCCAAAAAGATTAGATGGGGTTATTGGGTTACGGGGATAGGGTGAAAGTGAGGGCTTAATGTGGGTCAGTGCAGACTCGATGGGCCAAATGGCCTCCTTCTGCACTGTATGTTCTATGTTCTAATTTCCCTTGAGCTGCTGATGGTGAACTACCTTGTTGAACCGCTGCAGTCCATGTAGTGTACGTATACCTACAATGCTGTTAAGGAGGGATTTTGACCCAATAACAATGAAGGAACAGCAACATATTTCAAGTCAGGATGGTGAGTGACTTGGAGGGGAACTTCCAGGTCGTAGCCTTCCCATGTATCTGCTGCCCTTGTCTTGGGTTTGGAAGTTTCTGTCTAAGGAGCCTTGTTGAGTTTCTGCAGTGCGAATTGTAGATGGTACACACTGCTGCCACTGTGTGTCGGTGAATGTTTGTGGATAGGGTGCCAAATAAGCGGACCTCTTTGTCCGGGATGGTGTTAAGCTGCTGGAGTGTTGTTGGAGCTGCACATGCAGAGAAGTGGAGAGTATTCCATCAGACTCCTGACCTGTGATTTGTGGATAGGGGATACGCTTTGGATAGGCGATATGGCTAGTCCAGTCAGTTTCTGGTAAATGACAAACCCCAGGTTTTGATATTAATAGCAACCCTTAATTAACAACTCATAATTATGTACATATACACATTAGAGGATACAGGTATGGAGCTGACTCCATCCTCGGTCTTCACCTATCTCTGTCCATCTTCAGACTGACCTTAGCTCTGGGTCATGTGCCTTCTTACATCACTGTGCGGTGGTACTACACTCAATCCCACATTAATCCTGAATGTACCAAACCCTTATCCAAAGCCACCCCACAAAGTCATTATTCCATGGATATAGAGTTATTTTTGTTTAGTTCAAGTCTTGCATTCTCATAAGTCTTGGGTATTTACCTTATTGTTGCAAGATTAATGCTATTCCACTATTATTTCTATTACAGTATTAGCATTAACAGCATTCTCACAACCATATTGGGGCAGCACGGTAGCATGGTGGTTAGCATAAATGCTTCACAGCTCCAGGGTCCCAGGTTCGATTCCCGGCTGGGTCACTGTCTGTGCGGAGTCTGCACGTCCTCCCCGTGTGTGTGTGGGTTTCCTCCGGGTGCTCCGGTTTCCTCCCACAGTCCAAAGATGTGCGGGTTAGGTGGATTGGCCATGCTAAATTGCCCTTAGTGTCCTAAAAAATAAGGTTAATGGGGGGGTTGTTGGGTTACTGGAATAGGATGGATACGTTCGCTTGTAGGGTGATCATTGCTCGGCACAACATCGAGGGCCGAAGGGCCTGTTCTGTGCTGTACTGTTCTATGTTCTATATCTTCACCCTTCTAATCCTTGAAATTAGAGGTTCAGGTGGTCTGCCGGCCTGATAACCTTTGTACACTGTTCTTCAAAAGAGTGGAGGACTCTGTTGGTATTGGTTATTGTTGTTGGACTGGCATTTATGTTGGTTTCACCAGTTTCTTCCATTGCTTGATGTTAAACAACGCCTGGTTGGTCTGGCTGGTTTGGTAGCTCATGGTTGTTATTACTCTTCCTCATTTCCTGCAGTGTGGACGAAAATCTGCTTGGCAGTGCCGTTTCTTCTTTTTCCATTTGGGCAGTGATGAAGCTCTCTAAGGCTGAGGAAGAGTGTTCCTGTGACAAGAAGAACATCGAGCAGCACACTCACTCGGTTTTACTTTGTTGATGTTGCGAAATAACTGTGCAGTTCCAGCAGCCCCTGTGTTGTGGCATGGTGACTGGAAGTTGCCATGTGAGCACAAAAGGTTGGTGCATCTATCAACTGTACCATTGTCGTGGTTGGAAGTTGAGGCTTCTCAGACTGTTAGTTCTTCTCTGGATACCACTTTCACCGAAGATGCTGTGGTGATCCCGTATGCGGTAAGTTGGTCTGACCACTGAAGACTTTCCAGGACCAGGAATATTATTGAAATTTTTTTTTTTAGAGTACCCAATTTTTTTCTAATTAAGGAGCAATTTAGCATGGCCAATCCACCTACCCTGCACATGTTTGGGTTGTGGGGGCGAAACCCACGTAAACAGGGGGAGAATGTGCAAACTCCACACGGACAGTGACCTAGAGCCGAGATCGAACCTGGGACCTCGGCACCTTAAGGCAGTAGTGCTAACCAGCCCGCCACTGTGCTGCCCGATCAGGTCCAGGAATGATAATGGGCAAACTTGCTCCTCAAAAAAGAGAAGCGAGATTACAGGTGAAATCAGCATCCAGATACTCCTGTGTTTGAGGACTCAGGACCGTGCTGTTCTGACTGATTTTGGTCTTGACACCATCGGTCGTCTGGAGGACAACTAACACAATGCTGGCATCCCTGCTCAGAAGAGAGGAAGGCTGATTCCAGACAATGTACAACAGTTCAAAGATCTCTTTTTTGCCACCTTTCAGTGGTTCAAGGATCACCTGGTGACTGGGTGTCGGACTCCCCTTGCTCCGGAAAGCGGAGTGTCCATCATTAGAATCCAAAAGTCTTTGAACCATAGTTCCTCATCTGACAGGAATGCTAGCATCTGAATCTAATTTTAAATTGAATGGATGACTATTTACCAGGATGTCAGCATTCCCAAAGGAAGAGCTGTGTTTTTGATGTCACCCAAGAAGCAGGTTATGTGTCTTCAGGGTTTTTTGGTCTTGACCACATGAATGATCTTTGGGCTGTCTGTGTGGTGCTGGGGTTTTGACTTGCACAGTTTACCTGTCTGTCGCACTGGGAGCATTGGGCAGTGCTCTCAGGACACTGATCTCTCCTCGTGTGGGTGCTTCGCATCACTGCAGTGGCAAAGTTTCTCTGCTGGGCGGTGCAGGAATTGCATTCCTTGTCTTGGATGGTCCCTGCGTTTATCTGACCTCGTATGGTGGACTGGAGGTTGGTTTCTGCCCCAAGTAGTGTTGCCTCCCCTTAGGATTATCATGTGCTTTGCATGTAGTTCAGACAATCTAACTTGCTGGATTGCCTTGTCTAGATCATCTTTAGCTTGTCGGGGGTCAGAGAATGAATCTTCTGCAATACCCTCCATGATTCTGTCTCAGATGAGATTAGACTTTAAATCGTCATATTCACATCCCTCTGCCAGCCCGTAGAGATCACAGAAGAAGGAATCAACAGGAATGGGCAGTTGGACTCTGATTAAATTTAGTTAATTCCAATATTTTACTGGATCTGAGGCAAAAATTAAATGGCAAAGGATTTTAAAACATCATCAAATTTGGCAAATGGTTCATTGATAGCTTGTGGTGCAGTGATGCCATCTGCAATTGGTCCAATTGAATAAAGAAATGTATTTGAATTGTTCTGTTTCTGATTTTCTACTTAGACCTACAGCAATACTGTATGTTAAAAATCTTTTCCTGCGAAAACTCAAATCCTGTGAAGAATCTGGGCTCTGGGTGAATCCCAGTGGAACTGGAAGTATGGTATTGTGATCCATTTTGAAGAATTAAAAAAATGTAAGCTCAGCTTTCAGAGATTACAGACTACCAAAATGATATCACCATTCACTGTCGAACAATATATCTTACGGCACTTGTCAGATTTTGGCCGGCTTTCCAAAATGGCGGCAGTGTGCTTTTGCCTGAAGAAGAAGGATCTGCAATGGTTGCGAATGGTCAGCCGATTGTCAACTCAATTTAATCAGCAGTGTAGAATTATGAATTGGGATGTATAGAAACAAAGCAATGGCTTGCTGTTTATGAAATCAGACAGTCACAAGGTACCAAAAATAGACAAAATTAATTATTAATTTTTTTCTCTTTTTGTACTCGGTAGCTACTGTTGAGACTCAGAGTCGGGGATCGGAATTGGAGACGGATTTCTTTCAAACGGATAACCTCACACTTATTCATGTTAAACTCCATCTGTCAAATTTTGGCCCACTCCCCTAACCGATCTATATCAATTTGTCTTTTTTCGGGCAGCACGGTGGTGCAGTGGGTTAGCCCTGCTGCCTCTTGGCGCCGAGGTCCCAGGTTCGATCCTGGCTCTGGGTCACTGTCTCTGTGGAGTTTGCACATTCTCCCCGTGTTTGTGTAGGTTTCGCCCCCACAACCCAAAGATGTGCCGGCTAGATGGATTGGCCACGCTAAATTGCCCCTTAATTGGAAAAAATTAATTGAATACTCTAAAATTCATAAAAAGAAATAAAAAAGTAAATGTTTTATTTCCCCATTGCAACTTACTATCCCCCCTATTTTAGTGTCATCTGCAAAATTGACTATAGTGTTTTCTATCTCTACAATATATATTGTAAATAGTTGGGGCCCGAGGACCGAACCCTGTGGCACCACACTAGTTACATCTTGCCAACCATAATAATGCCCATTTCTCCTGACTCTGCCTTCTGTCGGTTAGTCAGTCTTCTATCCAAGCTGATAAATTATCCCTAATCCCATGTGAGCTTATCTTGTGTATTAACTTTTTTGTGCAGCATCTTATCAAATGCCTTCTGGAAGTCCAGATATACTACATCTACAGGATGTCCATTATTCACTTCGCTTGTTACATCCTCGAAGAAATCTAGCAAATTAGTCAAACATGATTTACCCTTCATAACAGGCTGGCTTTGATGGATTGCGTTTTGACTTTCTAAATGTTCTGTTATTACTTCCGAAATAATAGATTCTGACAATTTCCCAATGACAGATGTCAAACTAACTGGCCTATGGTTTCCTACTTTCTGTCTCCCTCCCTTTTCGAATAAGGACGTTATGTTAGCATTTTTCCAATTCACAAGAATGTTTCCCCATCTAGGGAACTTTGGAATATTATAACCAATGGATCCACTATCTCCGCTCCCACTTTAAGACTCTAGGAGGGAGGTATAATTTCTTAGTGTCATTTTGGGTGGATTTGGCAGGGTATTTCTCAGAGGTGTTTTAGGTGAGATCTATGCCATTATTCAACCACACTTTGGGCGCGATTTAATGGAAAACAGAGTCCCATTGTGGGCCTGTTTAGTGGGGTGTTTCCCAGCTCTTGTAGGACCGAGAATGACCCTGCTATTAAACAGGACTTAGGAAGGCCTCGCCGAGGCCGTATGTACCTTTGTTTCCTGCACTGCGGAGCTCAGGGTGCCAGGCTAGCAGTGCCATAGTGCCTGGGTGGCATCAGCAATGCCAGGGTACCACCCTGCACTTCCGCCAACCATCAGAGACCTCCGATCACCTGGGAGAACTTTCACGCAAGTGCTGTTCCGCCTGGCCCACGTTTGTGGAGACCAGTGCTAAACAGCACCAGCTCGGAGTCTCCAAGGTAAGGGATTCGATCCCGGGTGCTGGATAGATCTGGCGTATGTGGCGATCTTTGTGACGGGTTTCCAGGATGGAAGGTGTAGTGATCAAAAAGATACACAAAGCTCTTTTGAAGAACTAAACTAATTTTATTAACACTAGTAAACTTGAATTCAACACTTATTCTGAATAGCAGACCTACATGTAAGAATTAAAGTACACTCACGAACACTCTCCATCTACTAATTATAACTATAATATCTTAACTAACTCTGCAATACACTATGAATCCTGTCTTTGTCAGCTCCAGTCTAATCTCCTCCCCTTAGCTTAAGAGCCAGTGCAATTTATAGTACTGTTCCTTACCTCCCTCTAGTGGCTAGGCTTAATATAACATTAACTCTTCACATGCTGTACATTTGTATAATGTCACAGCGTAGACATATTCAAGTGAGGTTAATTACTCACTTGAATATGCAGCTTTGTGTCCCGCTCATTGTGGGACTGTTAGATCTCGCGAGGCATACCGAGCCGGGTAAAACTCGTGAGATTTACCGGCCCTGTCACTTTCCGAGTTGGGCACAACCATTAGATTGCATCCTTCGTAATTTTGGGGGGCCTTGGGGAGTTTCTACTTGGTCGAGCCCACACTTAGACATTTTTTCAACATTGGGGAGCTGAACTCGCTGGTGAGACCGGCACCTCAGGGATCGAGGCGCCATTTTGAAAGGGTGTCTGATCTCTAAGTGAGCTTGAGTGTCCCATACATGCCCCACCCAAGGGAAATGTGACCCCCTGCATATATGGGTATTGCCCCCCACCCCCTAAGTCAGGCAACCCCGCTATGGGGTTGCTGAGGGCTCACTCTTTTTTACGGCCTCCCTGCTCCCCCTTTGGGGCCCCCAACTTGCAGAATGGCCACCCTTCACCTCTCCCAAACTTCATCAGTCTCCTTTATACCTGCCCTTCACCCCCCCCCCCCCCCCACACCCTTCATAACCCCCCTCATCCCCTTTCATGGGCATGGCCCACCTCAGCCCAGACCCTGGCACTGCCACCCGGGCACCCAGGCAGTGAAAGGGTGACGATGCCAGGTGCCATGCTGGCAGTGCCAAGGTTCCTGGGTGCCAGAGCTAGAGCCGGGGTAACACCCTGCCCTGTTACAGACCACCCAGGAGTCTCCAAAGGCCTGGGAGGCCCCCCACAGATGTCGTTAGGCCTGGCCCACATTTGTGTGCACCAGTACTAAACAGTGCCTGGTCCAGGCCTCGCTGGTGAGGCCGTTAGTTCCAGGGCCCTGGGAGAATATGGCACAAGCATATTTAAATAAGCAGTGTTGGCTCATTCAAATACGTTAATCTGGATCTCGTGCAGCGCAGTCAAGATCCTGATCGCGAAGTCTCGTAAGGTTCAGATGAATCTTGTAAGATGTCTCAAGTGGCGAGAATCTCACATGAGGCCTCTCATGACATACAATGGACTCGTCACGCCACCAGGTCGGGTGCGACGAGACTGTTAAATCACGCCGTTGGTCTTTGCACATCTCTGTCCATCTCTGGGGTGTTCCTGGCTCTGGATCATGTGCTTTCCTACATTACTGTACGGTCGATACTGTACTCATTTCCACATTAATCATGTATGTACCAGACCCTGCTACTACAGGTCTGTCCTGGGAGTAGGACAGTACATACCCAGGGATGGTGATGGTTTGTCTGGGACATTGTCTTTAAGGTATGATTCATGAGTGTGACTATGTCACCCATGAGTGTGAATGTGAGGGGCTGGTTTAGCACAGCTAGTTTGTCAAGCAGAACAATGCCAGCAGCGTGGGTTCAATTCCCGTACCAGCCTCCCCGAACAAGTGGCGGAATGTGGTGACTAGGGGCTTTTTACAGTAACTTCATTGAAGCCTGCTTGTGACAATAAGCAATTATTATTATGTCAGGCTGTCGCTTGATTGGTTTATGAGACAGCTCTCCCAATTTTAGCACAAGCCCCCAGATGTTCGTCAGGAGGACTTTGCAGGGTCAACAGGGCTGGGTGTGCCGTTGTCATTTTTGGTGCCTAGTTTGATGCGGATGATCTGTCTGCTTTTATTACGATTGAACCTGGACCTTGTACAAATAGTTGGGCTGGAGTTAAGCGGCACTCGACTGGTGTTTCTTATGGTGGCAGCACTTGTATGGCCTTTTGCCAGCCTCTTCAAAGAACATGTAAGAAGAGAGTCCATTCACCACAGCACTGCCTACTTCATTGCATGATTCAACTGTCATTAGATGAGGACTATCTCAAACTCCAAAGTACCTTGTATGAAAAGAGAACTGAACCTCCTCTTGAAACAGAAGCAGACTGATTTCAGAGGCAGGAAATATCAGACAGGGTTTGCGACAAGTGGACAATCCATTACCATTAGTTTACCACTGGTGCCAAGCTGAAAATGACCCCAATCCATTACCCAAGCACCACCACCCCACCCTCTATTATTCAGTAACAAGCCAGTTTTAAATGCTGTTTCTCAGGGAATAATTTTTTTGACCCTGGCTCTGAGCTGAGAAGTGTAAGTGACCTAATCTCATTATCTAATTGTCTGACCTTTTGGTGTATTCGTATGCAATATCGGAGAAGCCATGGTCCGAATAGTACTGTGACAGAACTGCAAAATCAGACCTCATTACTAATGTATTCCAATTTGGGTACTTATTCCTTCAATAAACTGAATAGTGAAGGCCGACTTTGTGCAGAGAGTTTTCAGCTTTAATTTCATTATTTTATCCATTACTGTATTTCTGCTTTCAGTTATCCCCGAGTTTCTTCACTAATCTCCAGTTTCCCTGTAATTCCAGTATTTTATCATATTACTCATTTTGTACTCTCCCATGATCTTACCCTCGATTACTGTTCGAACTAGAACATTTATCTGAGAGCAATCAAAATATAATCAACTTATGTTTGAAAGAAAGAGGGCAGCTCGGTGGTTAGCACTGCTGCCTCACAGCGCCGAGGTCCCAGGTTCGATCCCGATTCTGGTTTACTGTCCGTCTGGAGTTTGCACGTTCTCCCCGTGTTTGCGTGGGTTTCGCCCCCACAACCCAAAGATGTGCAGGTTGGGTGGATTGGACACGCTAAATTGTCCCTTAATTGGAAAAAAATTAATTGGGCACTCTAAATTTTTTTTTAAAATGTTTGAAAGAGAGAAACAAAAAACAGCTACTGAGGGCTGAATTTTAATGGCCAGGCACACAAGAGTTTAGGAGCAAGTGGGAATGTTAAAACTGGGGTCATTGACACTGCATTTGATGCAGCATGCAACTAGCCATTCTTTCCATGGAGAAAAACATTAGCACAAAGGCCTGTAACATCATTGCACTCATGCTTCAGACAGGATTCTTCAATCTCTCCACAAACATGCACAGTGTGTCTGGAAATCCTGCCAATACATTGCACCTTCTCCGCTGCCGCTTTGGAAGTCTCCTCTTTGTTGATGATCCCCTCCCCACCCAAGGTACAGCATCTGCACCCAGCTGAACAGAGCTTGCAGTCTCCTGCAGTCTCTGATGCAGATTTTCCACTGCTGTCCCTGTCCCTACCACCTGGGATTTAGGTGAATATCCAACTCTCTGCCTTACTGATCCCACGGGTATCTGAGCTGTTGCCTGGTCTGCAGGAGTCCTATGATAGTGCACCCCTGACAGAGAGTGACCTCTTCCGAGGCATCATCATCGTCTTCGTGCACTGCCTCCTGCAGGTAGCCAGAAGGCCCTCTGGCAGATTAAAGGTATGAATTAGGACTGTCAGGGTAAGAATCAAAATTCACTCATAGCTGATGTCATATCTATATGAGTGAGTGTTGCATGACTTATGACTGCCTAACATTTAATCTATCATCAGGCAGCTGGTAGGCTGCAATCTCCCTCTCTCTGATGATCAACTTACTGAGACTCCAGTGATGTCCAGCATTTCCTCCTCTTCAGGCGTCAGTTGTGAGATGTTTAGAGGGTGGCCTTTGGTTCACTGTCTCTCCCATGTGTTTTGAGTTCTCCTTCTGCAAAAGTGGAACAAAAGAGACAAGTGAATGAATGCATGGACAGCATATGTTAAGGGTGACTCTGAGGGAGCGGCCTGGCATTTCATAAAATAACAGCATGTTAGTGCTTGATGCTCAGGTGGGGAAGTGAGCAAGCGGATAAGCAGGGAGGGATATGTGTACCAGCAAGGTAGGGTGGTGTGTGAAGTGGGCTTGAGTAGGAAGAGTGCAGGTGGTTGGCAATGTGCCACACTACTTACCTTTAGTGTTCTGCTTAGGTCATTAAGCCACTTTCGGCAGTGAATCCACAACCACGGCACCATACGCCCTTGGTTACCTCATGGGAAAACTCCATGTCTTCTTTATTCCATATACTTCTTCCTCCTGTTGGTTGGGAACACTGTCTCCTTGTGAATCCTTACACCTCCCCCAGCATTAGATCCAGAAAGTCGTCACTAAAGCAAGGCATAGGCTTTGCGCATGGGTAGACCATTCGATCAATATATTTTATTCTGCTTCAAACTCCAAAATTCATCACATTTCACCTTCTCAGTATCCCTTCAAATTTGGGAGTTTAAACTGATTGATGTGGAACGTCATCACGTTCTTTCAACCTAATTGGTGAGGAAACACAGAAATAGAATAGTGACTGAGTAAAAACACCACTGACAGAGGCGTTGCACTTCTGAGTTTGCCTAACACTAACAAGCCCCTGTGTCCAGTATGTCAGAAACTTTAAAACATGGGTCTGAATCTTTCGCTCATCAGGCGCATGCACTTGGCGGTCTTGAAAGTGGCTGTGTAAAGCACATCTGGCCCCAGAATGCGATTTCACACTGGCTCGCCAATTAATGGGCTGTCAGGGAGGGCTGGTGCTTTCAATGTCCTCCCTGAGGGGGACAGCCACTGCAGAGCTGTCCCAGGGAGCTGCGGACTATGAAAAATAAATAGCGACGGAAACACTATGAAAAGAGCACCTAGGCAGCACAAGCAAATGCAAACCACAATCCACAAACACATTTGTTAATTTTATTTCAGCCCTAACCATGGATCGAGGCTGCACCTTAAACGTAAACTTTGCCTTCCCAATTGGCCCACCCGCTAAGCCTAAAGCCAGACACATGTAAAATTGCTTTCAATTGGCCCCTTGACGGTTTAATTTGCCTGCTTTAGAGTCTGCGGGAATGGGTGAGAGACAAGCGCGACCGAAATATCGCGCATGAGTGTGATGATGTTTGGATGCGTGCCCATGTCTTCTTGTGTAATTTCACGTGCTTCCAGGTTTGGGTGCACGTCCTCATTTTGCACATGAAATTCAGGACTGGGTCTAATGAGATCTAACTTTTGTCATGGGAGTGTCTCTTTAAGAAATGTTTTGTCTTATCACATGGCTTCAGTGATGTCAATGTGTGGGTGGAGCTGGGCTGTGGCTCTGAGTTTTACTTTTGCTTTGGTTTGGGGCTGTTTTGTGGCTCTGAGTTTTTGCTTTTGTTTTGGCTGCTGGATTCAGACAGAAAAGTCTTGTCCTCTCCCTCTCTCTCTCTCTCTCTCTGCATTTTAAAAGCTGTTTCCAGATGACTTGATAACTTGAAAAAAAAATTGTTTTCTGGAAGAAATTCAAACCCCTTGTTTTTGGAAAAGACAGAAGATCATCTAAACCAGGTCTTGAGTGCTGGATGCTGGGCTACACCTTTGAAAAGGGGTTTAGGGGTTTCTGTTTATGGGACCTTATTATTAAATTGGAACAGTTTAAGGGGAAATTTATTAAAGGTATATATATGTAACTGTGTGGGGTATTTATGTTTGTAGTTGATAAAAATGCCTACCATGTGTATGTATAAAAGTGTTAACTAAATTCGTAGAATAAACTTTGTTTTTGATTAAAAGCGCTTAAGGCCTCTGTTGAATCACACCTGAAAGGCAGGCCCTTGTGCTCCCTGTAACCAAAATTAGTAAACAGTTGTAGGTCAGGTGAACTCCATGATATAGTTTGGAGTTTTCTAAACCCTGGCCCATAGCAAATTACATAAAGATGACTTTAATGGAATGAACATGAGACTGTCTAATGTAACAAAGGTGAATCTGTTAATCATAGAATCATAGAATTTACAGTGTAGAAAGGGGCCATTTGGCCCATCGAGTCTGCACTGGCCCTTGGAAAGAGCACCCATGGCCACATACTCTAAAGCGTTTACGATCTACAGAGGTGAGAGCTCTACTTGCCCCAAAAATAAGCAGCTACGGACGACAAAAGAGGTAAGGGATGACATCAAGTTAAAAATAAAGCATATAAAAATGCAAAAGACGCAATCCTGACAACTGGGAGAGAATTCCTACAATGTAGAAGGAGGCCATTCAGTCCATTGAGTCTGCATCGGCCCTCTGAAAGATCACCCTACCTAGGCCCTCTCCCCGTAACCCCATAATCCCACCTAACCTGTACATCTTTGGACTGTGGGAGGAAACCGGAGCATCCGGAGGAAACCCATGCAGACACGGGGAAAAAGTGCAAACTCCACACAGTCACCCAAGGCCGGAATAGAACCCGGGTCCCTGGTGATGTGAGGCATCAATGCTAACCAGTGTGCCACCGTACACTAAGCTACAAAAGGGACTCACCAAAACGAATGTGAGTAAAATAACAATAATGAAGAAAATAATGGGACTAAAGAGAAACAAATCCTCAGTTTCCATTGCCGCATTTTACAAAGAAGTAGGATGAACAGAAAGCAGAATACCGAGGATGTTGGAAATCCAAAATAAAAACCGAGAATGCTGACTAAAATTTTAAGATAATTGGCACCAAATAAGCCTGGGGAAATGAGAAGAATATTTTTACTCAGTGAATTATTATGATCTGGAATGCACCGCCTGAAAGAGTGGCGGAGACAAATTTAATTGCAACTTTCCATAGAAATTGAATGTACACTTGGAAAGCAGGAATTTTCCAGGCTATGGGGAAAAAAAGGGGGAGTGAACAAATTGTCAGACCTTTTGAAGAGCTGACCAACAGCTAAAATGTATTAACTAAGGCTCAGCAGCTAGTTTCCATAATATAATAAATGAGCATAAATCCATCCAATTCACCACTGGGGTCCAAAGGATCACCTACAACATTGTCTGATCTGATAATGCAGGTTATGTTATATTTGTAGATCTGCAGTGCGGTGATGTCAAAAGTGCCCTCCGGCACCCAGAGGAGAAAATCCTCCCCAGCACAGACAGACTCATGCGCAGCCGCGTACACACACAAACAATAATACTCTACTTCCACACCCAAAATATTCCTCAATAAGGAATTTCCCAAATATCTCAGCAACAATTTGACACATTTCATAGAGCTCCTATAAAATTGGCTAAGACTGTCTTGCTGATACCACTGCTGCATTAACCAGGAAACTTTCTCTCACAGATCAGCAGTGCTGAGATCAATCAGTTCAAAACAATAGTTTGCAAATGACGCTCATGTGGGAATTCTGTGCCATATGGTTTACTAGCTTTGCAGAAATCAGTATATTTGTTGCTGAGATCAGAAAAAGGGCATTAAACCCCCTACAGTTTGAAGGTTACAATTCTCACTGATTTATTTAACAGCTTTATACAGGAGAGCCAGATTTAGCTGAAAAATAAAATGTTCTGAATTGGCATAAACAAAACAACAGTGGGGTTTGAAAAGATTTGTAAGAATATCGCAACCAAGCAACCCACGCTTTCTGGAGAGGCAATCTATCAAAGAGCCTCTCTCAGGTCCTCATATCCCCAGGAGGAACTAAAGAAGGTGAATTGTGCTGAACCTTAGGCACTTTCTCTCTCAAAGGCAGATGTTCAGCACTTGCTAACTGAACCTGGAGGGAGATTTTATGAGTTAGGGTGCCTGTCATAGACAGGATGGATGATTATATGTGGAGGCTAGCACTGAATTCATTATTTTAACCAGAGATATTGATTACTAACCAAAGCAGCTATCCTGATATTTGGGTAATTTCTTCTCCCAAAGCCCATTCCATATCTTTTCCTGACTGCTCGGTCAAGCTGAACTTAATGCACAATCTTGGGGCGGGATTCTCTAATCCTGCGACATAGTGTCCACATCGTCGTAAACGCCGCCACGTTTTTTGACGACGTGAACGGGCCGACCCAACGACTAATTCTGGCCCGCACGTATGCCTGGTTCATGCGGTTCATGCCGCAGATCCCGCAGAGCCCAGTTCGCGCCGGGATCAGCAGCTGGAGCAGTGTGAACCGCTCCAGTGCTGTGCTGGCCCCTTTTGTGGGCCAGTATTAATCGTCGGGTCGGCCTGTTCACACCGTCGTAAAACGCGATGGCGTTTACGACGCCGTCGACACTCTGCCGCGGGATTAGAGAATCCCGCCCCTGGTGTCCCACTTACTCCAGCTTCGCACTCGGCCTGACCTCACTGCTACTCCTCAGAATTGTCAGCCGTTGCCGTTAGCTCACCCTCAATGACCATTGAATTCCCAGAACATATATGTGCTCATACACATTACAGTATCCGCATGGGACCTGCGGGGTAGGAATGCTTGCCTTCTCTGTGCTCCTTGTAGAGTACCCCTCTGGGAGCAGAGTATGCCAGTTTGGCACTCATCAGAGAGGCTGCCGATCAGACCAGTAGGGATCTACCGGGTAGCGTATATATCGTCGTATAAGTAAAACTTATTATTTTACTCGGTGTGGACTCTTCATGTCCTTATTAAACACATATCCAACTTTCTGTGTTTGAATAATTCTTTCTGTGTGCAATATATGCAATTCGCATGTTGGTGTCTTTCCATTGTCTTCAGAGAACTCAATGATTTCAAGACACGAGTAGTGAACAAAGTTAACTACACAATGCGGTCTCTACTTTCAGTGGAGATGGAGGTGAATGGTGATGATAACAGGCAGAAGCCTGGTCAAACTACATCTTCATTCCCCATAAAAGAGCAGTCACTTGAAATACAAGACTTGGATGAATAAAGAAGAGGCAAAACGTCAGTGCAAGATTTGATTAACACTTGTCTGCCTTCGCTCTCCAGTCTTTCAGTCACAATGGCCCACCTTTTAAAGCTGCATTGATGCCAAAATGGTTGGCGGTTGTTGTCATTACTCTGAAACTGATTGCAATATCTGACATCCACACATGCGCAGTTAAATTACAAAAATGCAAAGGGCACTGTTGGTGATTCCCAATTGCTCTCCAGGCATATGATTGAAGTCCTCACAGCTAAACATCAATAAAAATCACTGAGTTGACGTGAATCTCCACTTTTCACACTCTAAATTTCACTGCAAGAACTTTTGAAAAGTTAACACCTTGTTAAATGAGATGTAACTGATGCTTTAATTACATATTAAGTCATAATCACTGCTGAGCAGCATCGCTGGCCCTGAAAATATTATTTTATATTTGGGGAATATCAAGCTTCATCATTCCAATGTAAATATTTTATATATTTTTAGAATTCAGGGTGGCATGGTGGTGCAGTGGTTAGCACTGCTGCCTCACGGCGCTGAGGACCCGGGTTCGATCCAGACCGTGGCTCACTCTCTGTGTGGAGTTTGCATATTCTCCCCATGTCTGTGTGAGTCCCACCCCTGCAACCCAAAAGATGTGTAGGGTAGGTGGATTGGCCATGCTAAATTGCCTCTTAATTGGCAAAAAACGATAATTGGATACTCTAAATTTAAAAAAGAATCTTCACGCCTCAAAGCCTGGCCACCATCTACAAGGCACAAGTCAAGAGTGTGATGGAATACTTTCTACTTGCTTAGGTGAGTGCAGCTTTTACAACATTCAAGAAGCTCAACACCATCCAGGACAAATCAGCCCACATGATTGGCACCCCATTCACCAGCATAAACATTTGCTTCCTCCTCCACCGATTCACGGTGACAGCAGTGTGTACCATCTTCCACGTGCACTGCAGCAAGTTACCAAAACATCTTGGACAGCACCTTCCAAATCCATGAGCTTAACCACCTAGAATAACACCATCCTGACTTGAAATTATATCACAGTTCCTTCACTGTCATTGTGTCAAAATCCTGGAATTCCCTCCATAACAGAACTGTGGTATACCTAGACCACATTGACTGCAGCAGTTCACGAAGGTGGCTCACTACAATCTTCTCAAGGGCATATGAGCCATGGGTAACAAATGTCAGAAATGCCCGTATCCTGTCAAAAGAATAAAAAGAAACTCTGGCCATAGGGACTGCACTGATAAAAAGCAACAGATTAGGCAGTCGAGAAACAGATGGTGTTCAAGAGCAGGCACGTCATGGCTTGAAACATGAAGCAAATTGGCACAGGAGTGACAGAGTGTGGATGGGGAAAAGAGGTGCAGAGTGAAATGTGCGTTCTGCCTGGTAGACATGTAGAATGGTGGCACAGGTGTTGTCTGTGACTTATTCATCATAGAGTTTACAGTATAGAAGGAGGCCATTCGGCCCATCGAGTCTGCACCGGCTCTTGGAAAGAGCACCCTAACCAAGGTCAACACCTCCACCCTATCCCCATAACCCAGTAACCCCACCCAACACTAAGGGCAATTTTGGACACTAAGGGCAATTTATCATGTCCAATCCACTTAACCTGCACATCTTTGGACTGTGGGAGGAAACCGGAGCACCCGGAGGAAACCCACGCACACACGGGGAGGATGTACAGACTCCGCACAGACAGTGACCCAAGCTGGAATCGAACCTGGGACCCTGGAGCTGTGAAGCAATTGTGCTATTCACAATGCTACCGTGCTTATTGCAAGAGATGGAGAAGATGCAAAGAGGGCTGGAACAGCAAAGGGACCATGGGGACGTCAGGATAAGGTGTACCTCATCAATATCTGCCAAATTACACTTGCAACTGCCTGCCAGGTACCTTAGGTGCCTCAGCACCATCCTTTAGCTGATCCTCAGAAGACCTCTCACTGCAGCTGCTGCAGTTACATGCCAATTTCAACTTCCAGATGATGGAGAATGCAGAATTCTACACATGTCCTGGAAATGTTAGCTGGGAAGTATGGAGGATGCATTCTGACCCGTTACAGCATCAGAATCGTCGGTGTGTTCAGTGATGGAAGTCTTGGTGGAAAGCACCTCATTTGTACCTATTCTGCCCTTGTGTCCAGGCCATGAGTTTCAAGCATGTTTGGTCTCCCAAGGATCAAACCTTTCACAGGCTGGGTAGTGTGCAAGATATGATGCCAATTTACAATTAATGCATTACAACTGTTGGCTGGAAAATCGGCAATTAACTTGCAGGTTCCTACCCCACACACACACACACACACAGAGGTTCGACTTAGGTTCAGCAGCAACAACAATTTGCATTTATATAGCATAGTAAAACATCACAAGCTGTTTGAAAGGAGTGTTTTCATTCAAAACGTGACACTGAAAGCACTATGAGCGCAAGTGGCCAAAAGGTAGGACTAAGAGATAGATTTCAAAGAGTTCCTTAAGAAATAGAGGGAAGCGAAGAGATTTAGGGCGAGAATTCCAGAGCTTAGGTGCTAAGTAGTTTAAAATATGGCTACAAATAGTGGAATGATTAAAATCAGGTATGCGCACAGAGGCCAGAGAAGTAGCGTTAACGCAGGGGGTTGTAGGGCTGTTGAGGTTACAGAGATATGGAAGGGCAAGGCCACAGAGAGATTTGAAACAGGGATGAGCAATTTAAAACTGAGGCAGTGTTGAATATGCAGCCAATGTATACTAGAGAACGCAGGGATGATGAGTGAATGGAACTTGAAACAAAAAGTCTTTGGACTCATTCAAGAGATGCTCTTCAGTGTTGGTGCATATGAATGGCCTCAATACCTCTCTGGACTTTGGGAAGATACAAATTGATTAAATATTAAACTGTTCTCCATTGTCTGGCTTGCTGTTGCATTGCACACTGACACACAGTGGTCTGGCATTTATTACTGAGTCAGAAGCACAAAGAAGCTCATGATGGATGTTGCCTTCACTACCACCAGTGCAGATCCTCCACTTTTCTTACAATGCAGAAGTTGCTGGTGCACCTAGTTCCATGCTAAATTGCCACTTACTGTCAAAGAGGCCCATCGAGTCTGCACTGACCTTCTGAAGGAGAACTCTACCTCGGCCCACTCTCCCATGTTATCCCCTGAAAACCCACCTAACATCTTTGACAGTAAGTGGCAATTTAGCATGGCCAATCCACCTAATCTGCGCATCTTTGGACTATGGGAGGAAACTGGAGCACCCCACGCAAATCCTAAGAGAACATACAAACTCCACACAGACAATCACCCAAGGCCGGAAATAGTGGGCGGCACGGTAGCACAGTTGCATCACAGCTCCAGGGTCCCAGGTTCAATTCCCGGCCTGGGTCACTGTCTGTGCGGAGTCTGCACGTTCTCCCCGTCTCTGCGTGTGTTTCCTCCGGGTGCTCCAGTTTCCTCCCACAGTCCAAAGATGTGCAGGTTAGGAGGATTGCCCATGCTAAATTTCCCTTCGTTTAGGTTAGGTGGGGTTGCTGGGTTACAGGATAGGGTGGAGGTGTGGGCTTAAGTAGGGTGCTCTTTCCAAGAGCCGGTGCAGACTCAATGGGCCGAATGGCCTCTTTCTGCACTGTAAATTGTATGATTCTATGAACCCAGGTCCCTGGCACGGAGGCAACACAGTGCTAACCATTGTGTCACTGTGTCTCAGAACCTCCCAAAAAAAAAGCTCCCTCATCTCCATGTATGCAGTTGTAATAGTGCTGGGTTAATCTCTACCAACTCTCCTTCTACAATGCTGCTTCGCTTCTATGGCATCTAAAAGTTCCTCTTCCTTCAAGCAACCAAAGTACAATAGGGACTCAAGGGAGACACCTATAGTGCAAAGGTAGGCTGAGAGAGAAAAAAGATAGCTTTTCAAATTTGCTGGTCCTAAAGTGCAGCCTAATAGAAAAACTATCTTTCAACGATATACACAAGAATTGCCATCCCTCTAATAAGCTAAGCACCTCAGGTGCACCTAGCAACTGCCAACCACAGGGTTTTGTTTGCACTTTCTTACCTCCTTAAATGAGTTGTGTTAATGAAAGGGAATAGCTTGGAAGGCATTGCAGCTTTGGTATCATTGCAATGTAATGGGTCTCTGTCTCTTTTACAGGCATGCACGCCCCACTCACATCTGTCCTAGCCTGGAAATGTGCATCATGTGTAAACAGGTCACTGACCTGGTATAATAGGTCTCTGCCCCTTTTCCCTGCACTGATTACGCTGGCAAAAGATACTAATGATGCGTTCTAATGAGAAAAAAATCAGTGCCAAGGAGCTTAAATCCAGCTGCAGCTTAAAAACTGATCTGTGTTCCAGCTGAATTCAATATATATGTTAATTCTACTTGATTCAAACTGATTTTTAAACTGGAGGCTTGAGGAAAAGGAACTGAGCTACAAACAAACACAGAGCAGGATGCTTTGTTCACTTAATTGTAGGATAGTCAAATATTTTTGAAATGGAGGTTCCAGTTTTAACTCTGGGGAGGTTTGTTTGGGTAGCGAGGTGTGTTGGCCTAATTTAAATACCATTGGTTAGCATTGTGCCTATGCTGGGCTGGGCAGAAAGTTAACAGAAAATCATGACCTTGAAGCCACCCAAGTAAATTTCAGCTTTTGGGGCCTTCCAATTAGACTTGGGGAGACCACACTGAGTGGATTTTCATCTTCAGCGCCTCCTGGAGTGGAACCCATTCTCTTTGAGAACCCACGCTAAAAGGGCATTGTGGGATTGCAAGTGGTGCAGACAAAAACTTACCCAAGCATTTGGATAATCCTCCAAAACCAGACTTGTCTCTATCGGCATTAGGAAATTCTGCACAATAATTGGACAGATGAATCTCCGGCCAGTTTATTGTTCAAGAAGAGACAGAAAGTCAGCATTTTAGGTGTATCACAATACTTCCTTTTTTCACTGTATGTTTCAATTACGTGTTTCATTAATAATCCATTTCTTTTGAGCTGTTTGCAATTATTCACCACCATAGGAATTATGGCCCCTTATTCTGTCTAAAATCAGATTTCCAGTTTAACCCAGAAATAGTGTCAGGGCGCAATTGGCAGTCGATGACAGCAGGGGTGGAATTCTCCGACCTCCCCACCCTCCCCCGCCAGGTCGGAGAATCGGGGGGGGGGGGGAGGGGGGGGGTGTGGCGTGAATCCCGCCCCGCCGCTCAGACGCCGGCTGCCGAATTCTCCAGCGCCGGTTTTTTGGCTGTGGCGGGCATCCTGTCGCGCCGGTCGGTGGCCATTGGCAGTGGCCCTCCCGGCGATTCTCCGGGCCCGATGGGCCGAGCGTCTGCCCATTTTCGGCCGGTCCCACTGCCGTGAATTACACAAGGTCTATACCGTGGGACCTGGCTCTGAGGACGGCCTGCGGAGTCCTCGGGGGTCCTCCACGGTGGCCTGGCCCGCGATCGGGGCCCACCGATCTGTGGGTGGACCTGTGCCGTGGGGGCACTCTTTCCCTCCGTGCCGGCCTCTGTAAAGCTCCGCTATGGCCGGCGCGGAGAAGAAACCCACTGTGCATGCGCAGAGATCAGACCAGCAGTTCTGCGCATGCGCCAGAACACGCTGGCGCTCCCACGCATGTGCCAACTCACGCCGGCCGGCGGAGGCCCTTCGGCACCAGTTGGCGTGGCGCCAATCACTCCAGCGCCGGCCTAGCCCCCAGAAGTGTGGAGGATTCCGCAACTTCCGGGCGGCCCGACGCCAGAGTGGTTCACGCCACTCTTTGATGCCGGTACGACACGCCCGCCGGTTGGCGGAGAATCCCTGCTCCTATATCAGGAACATCCGAACAATTGTCTTCATGGACTACAGATGTGTACCATAGAATTTCAAGGAACACAGATTAAGTTTAAATGTATCTTCCCATTAATTTATCTCTGAGTTGCAGATACAAACTGATCGGATGCACCTTTTACCCATCCTGGCATTCCCACCCTCTTTCCGCCAATTCTTTCAAAGGGAGCAGAGGGTCAAATGAGGGAATTAAGAATTAGAACATAGAACATAGAACAGTACAGCACAGCACAGAACAGGCCCTCGGCCCTCAATGTTGTGCCGAGCCATGATCACCCTACTCAAACCCACGTATCCACCCTATACCCATAACCCAACAACCCCCCCCCCCCAACCTTACTTTTATTAGGACATTACGGGCAATTTAGCATGGCCAATCCACCTAACCCGCACATCTTTGGACTGTGGGAGGAAACCGGAGCACCCGGAGGAAACCCACGCACACAGCGGGAGGACGTGCAGACTCCACACAGACAGTGACCCAGCCGGGAATCGAACCTGGGACCCTGGAGCTGTGAAGCATTTATGCTAACCACCATGCTACCCTGCTGCCCCTTTTTTTTAGATTTGTGTGATCAAGCTTTATTTTTTTTTAAATCACATTGTAGCAAGGTCCTTGACAATAACAGAAAATGCTAGCAATATTCAGCAAATCAAGTAGCACCAGTGGAATGCGATACAGAATTCATGCTTCAGGTCGATCACCTTTCATCACTCAATTTCTGTCTCCACAAACGCTGCCAGGCCTGCTGAGTATTGCCAGATTTCCAGTATCCACAGTATTTTCCATTTGCATCAATAATATTAGTTCTTATCTAAACATAAAGAATCTAGTGCCAAAAAATGTGTCAATAATGCGTAAAAGATTAGGTAGGTTATAATGTCACCATGTTAGAAGTAACAATTAAATCCTGCCTCCAAGTTGACACATTTCTGGCCACCATCATATTAGCACCAGTTATTCATGCTGTCACTGAGGCTGGTGCTGAAAGTAGGCCGTGGCCTCATTGAGATGTAAAAGTTATAGTTGGTGATATTACTGGTACTGCAATGGTGAACCGGGGTAGGCCCTTATTGTCTGCTGCCCAGTAGTTGAACTACGCACAGAAGCCAACTGGTCAGAAGAAGTCAAAATATAAATGTCCTTCTATTTGAACTTTTGGTGGACCGTGTGGAACAGGTATGTTTCCCCCAAGCCCCTCAACGACCCCTTAAACAGCCCCCCTATAATTAAGAGGGAATCTCCAGCCATGCCTGATCACTTATCACGAGGGTACCACAATCTTTGATACAACAAGCAACATGGACAGTCTCCACCCACTGATTGTCCGGGTACACCTCCCTCAGCGTGGCCGAATGAAGAGGCCGGAGGACTGAAATCAATTTGTTGTTGCTCCTCCTAAGAATAAATCTGGCCAACCAATTCACCACCCACATTCCCACTCTCATCCACTGCCCAGCAAGTTAGCCTGAACATTTATTGAATGGGCTTTCATCGAGATTTATTTAAATGAGAGCCTGTAGTTAAGGTTGTTCAATTTAAATAAACAGTATTCACATGTTGCTTATTCCTTAGCACAGATGCAAAGTTTGCGCATTTGCACAGAGAACACAAACTGCAGATTCAAGCCTCCCCACATACTTCACTGGTGAGCACATTCTATTTTTGGAAATTTTCACAATTTAGTTGGGTATTCAAGATTTATTTGACTTGAAACAAATCACGCTTCTGTCTTTGGCACAGTAACAATAGAGTCAGCTTTTAGTCAGCTTTTTTCTTTCTCTTCCCCCCCCCCAACAACCCCCAACCCCACATGTAAAGAATCTGCAAGCTCTAAATAAAAGCACTCCAACTGTAACTGTGCCCTCGAAGCAAAAAAAAATCGCAATTTGCAGCTTGAAGTGTACAATCTCCATCTGCTGACTCGGAAGCTGAAGCACGGAGGCGGTGACAAACCACCAGATGGGCAAACAGCTTGATGTCAGAGGCAAACACGTAGCACTGCCGTTGTCGAACTGGTCACATGCAAATCATGCTGCAATTATTGCCTGGTAAATACGAAACGTAGGCTCAATTGATACGCTGCCCAGTTTGCGTAGCCCAGTTTAATGTTACAAAGCTACCGTCAAACTTTGCAAAAAAAATGTGAGGGTTATTCTGGTTTTTTTTTTTTGCAACCTTGACTGCAATGAAATACAGGTACCTGTGTAGGCTGCAGCCATCCTGTAACTTTAGAAGAGCAGTACTGAACCTAAAACAAACTGGGAACATATTGATTTACAATACTGGAAAGGGCTTGAAATTGATATGTCACCTAACAGCATTGATATCAATGCACTGAAATTACACAACTGCACCACAACTAGAAGCTAAAAGCTAACTTGAAAGAAAGCACGTTACACTGTCATCACCTGTCTCCACCACTGGATTCTAGTACTATTCTTGTTACCTCTGAATACATTTTCCATAGTCGAGCTTTTGCACAGTCTTTCAGCTTGCCGCTCATTTGTCAGCCAGCAATTGAATCTTAATAATCTACTGAGTATCTCATAACCGATTAGCACAGCCAGGACACAATACACCTGCATTTGAATTGTCTCACAGCTTTTAGCTCAGAAATTATCAAGTGAATTTTCAGTATTGTTGCATTATATAACTGATAATGCAAACCACTTTTAGATGGGCGGGCACAAGACATGTAGTTGAACATGGAGCTCCTTTTTATCTTGCATCCCAAAATGAGCCAAATTATTCCAAAGAAAACTATGGAAGATACTATTAAACTTGGGGTCTGGTTCAGCACAGAGCTAAATAGCAGGCTTTTAAAGCAGACCAAGGCAGGCCAGCAGCACGGTTCAATTCCCGTACCAGCCTCCCTAAACAGGCGCCGGAATGAGGCGACTTGGGGCTTTTCACAGTAACTTCATTTGAAGCCTACTTCTGACAATAAGCGATTTTCATTTCATTTCATTTTCACATGATCAAGCATTCATGTGGCGCAACTTACCTTTGTGTCAAAAAGGGAGAGAAATTGATTTGCAAGGATTAAAAATGAAGGCTTGGTGACATTGCTGCATTACAAACATCACATGGTGCTATTGATTTCACTTAAATGTAAGAATGGCCAAAATAGCTTCTGACAACCTCTATCCACAAGGACATCCAACAAACCTCAAGAAGTTTGTTTCTGCAAATTGAATAATGCAATAACATTGCAGGTATTAAGTTATTAACTGGGTTTTACAGGTCATAAACGTCCAAAGGAAATTTGTCTTAATCACTGGTCAGTGTAAATATTTAAAAAGAAGAAATTTTACAGGTTGGCTCACAGCTTTGATGGGGCCTCTAATACCAGGACCTTGGGCAAAAAGTCAGTGCACTCAATTTGGAATCTGCTTGATTTCTCATCCATTCATTTAAATGGTTACCAGATAAATTCTTCTCAATGGAATTAAAATAATGCAAATAACAATTTAAGAGTAGTCCAGACAATGAAGACTGCAAGTCTATGGTAATATCTTCACTGCAGCACAATGTGATCAGTTCAATTCAACAAAGTATAGGGGGTACAAGTCCAAGGCCAATGGGGAGGCAGTGGTGCAGAAGCTGTGCCCTCAGCTGCCTCAGATGGGTGATTACTGAGTTCACAGAAACAGCCACACAGGAAGTGTTGGGATTGAAAGTTTTATTTACAGAACTATGAAAGGACTATGTCCAGCATCAACCCCCCCCCCCCCCCCCCCCGGCAGGGGCTACCGCGCCCGGCTCACACTCGGGCTGGATTTAAATACTCTGATTTCTTCTCCCCTCAGCAGGGAAGCTCGTACTCCACGAGACTCAGGGGAAGCCTAATCATCCCATGTCACCTGGTGTAAATCGTCCAGGTGGGTCATACTCGACAGGGCAATGCCCCAATTGTCCTTGTTCGCGGTATATCTGTCTGCCAATATCGGGCTACGGCAGACTAAGGCGAGTGCGAAGCTGACATCCCATGAGACCTTTTGCCGGTGCCGTGCCGGTAGTGGCGCGCAGCTTGGAGCAGTAGCAGAAAAGGAAGTGCGCTAAACGCATGTCAAGGTACACCGAGGTTTGCTTGTTCATGCCACGCTTGAACATTTGGAGCGCTCTTTCAGCCAAACCATTTGAAGCAGGATGATATGGGGCAGTGCGTATGTGGCGCACCCCATTCGTCCGTATGAAATTTTCAAACTCCACCCGAGTAAATGGTATTCCATTGATGGAAACCAGTGCCTCTGAGATGCCGTGCATGCGAAAAGAGAGCCTGAGCTTCTTGATTGTCGCTCTCAAAGCGTTTGGTGGCATCCTGTGGACATTTTGAGTTCGCATCGCTGAGGAGGAAAACCTTGGACCCCTGAAAAAGGTCTGGCAAAATCAGCATGGAGACGTACCCAAGGCCAACCCGGCCACTTCCAGGGATGAAGCGATGCCACAGGCGAACGTTTCTGCTACTCCTGGCACACTCCGCACTGTTGGGCGAGCCGCTCAATCTCCACGTTCAATCTTGGCCACCACACAAACCTTCGGGTGAGCATCTTATCTTAGACACGCCAGGGTATCCGTTATGCAGAAACCACTGCACCTGTCCCCAAAGGAATATACCGTCCTTCACTCAATTATCTTCAACGTAAAAGCCTTCAGTTCACCGGGAAGGGCACGATGATGGGAGTCAACCAATTAAAATATTGTCAATGGGTCTTTGCAGCACTGTCGTTGTAACTTCGGCCGCTATAGAATGGGTTGTGGGAGTGGAGTAAAGTGGGAGAAATGGCATTTTACAGCTGCTGAAAAGCTAACTATCACCTTCGACAGACCAGGTGGATTGTTATGGGTGAATTTCACAGAATTTTCTTTGGGAACCAGGCCAGGACCTGCAGCATGATTCAAACATCACAGCTCGATCTTCCGGCTGTTCACCCCAGATATCCTCCGGGCATGGAGATCCTACCACAGATTTCCTGGTGGCATGGGGTGGATTTAACAGGAAATCGCATTAGCAACTGCGGAACCAGAAGATCCCGCTGCGAGCCAATGGCAGGCCACCTGCCACCGCCAGCAAACACGCTGCGGGTGGCCAAAGACTCTCGCCCACAAATTTATAGATGGAATTTCATAGCACCTTTAGTGTAAGAAATGTACAAGCCAAAAGTTCTTCACTCAAACATGTAGGCCCTGCGTAATTGCATCGTTCATAATAGCTGTGTACATGTGGAAGCTTTTCAAACACCTAAGAGGCAATATGTATATAAGGAAGAGGAAAGAGTTGAGGTATATGTTGCTGGGCAATGGAAGAAAAAGAAGTCGTGACTGGTAGTGCACTAGCTAAATTTAGATAGATAGGAAAAAGCTGTGCAAGGTCGGTTCTGTGAAGCTGGACCATGGAGAAGATTGGAGGAAGAGGAAATGGTGAACTGTTTTGAACATTGGAGAGGTCAAGGAGTGTGAGCGGGAATAATCCAGTATGTTGAAAATCAGAAGATATCATTTGTAAATTCTCACTAAGGCCATTTACATAGAAACATATATAGAAAATAGAAGCATGAGGCCAGTCGGCCCTTCAAGCTTGCTCCGCCATTCATTATGATCATGGCTGATCATCAAGTTCAATGCCCTGATCCCGCCTTCCCCCCCCCCCCATATCCCTTGATTCCTTTAGCCCCAAGAGTTACATCTAATTCCTTCTTGAAATTGCACTACATTTTGGCCTCAGCCACTTTCTGTGGCAGCGATTTCCACAGATTCGCCACTCTCTGGGTAAAGAAATTTCTCCTCATCTCAGTCCTAAAAGGTTTACCACTTATCCTCAAACTATGACCCCCTAGTTCTGGACTCCCTCACCATCAGGAACATTCTTTCTGAATCTACCCTGTCTAATCCTATTTGAATTTTGTAAGTTTCCATGAGATCCCCTCTCATTCCTCTAAACTGCAATGAATATAATCTTAACCGATTTAGTCTCTCCTCACATGACAGTCCTGCCATCCCAGAAATCAGGCTAGTAAATCTTCACTGCACTTCCGCCATAGCAAGAACACTCTTCCACAGATAAGAACACCAAAATTGCACACAATACTCGAGGTGTGGCCTCACCAATGCCCTATACAATTGCTGTAAAACATCCCTAATCCTGTACTCAAATCCTCTCGGTATGAAGACCATTTGGTGCTGTGAGAGGGAAAGACGCACTATAGAACGACCACCCCTGATCTAACTGCCTTCCAAGCGAGCGGCCAAGCAGGCAGTGTTCAGTACACCTATTTAAAAATGGGAAGCTAACAAGCTGGCTGTTGTGGAGATCCGAAGAAGTGAGTAGCCATCTTTGGAATCAGGCAGTCAGCCGGGGACACTGGGCTGCTGCCCCAGTGCTCGGGGGCAGCGGGGGGGAGTCACCCCTGGTCGGGGGGGATGAGGGGTGAGGAAGCGCAGTACCTCAGGGTCTGCCATCTCACCCCACCAGGTCATTTATATCCATAATGAGAGAATTGGCAATTCTAGGAATGTGAGCACTTCACAGCTCCCAAGTGGATTCCCGTATATACACGTGCCAAGACGCAGGCGCTTGTTATTGCCTAGTGTCCCAATCCGGCCTCTGAGACCTGGACACTTGTCCTAAACTCCAGAGGTTTCAACAACACAGAGATTAGAACACCCAAGAGTTGGGCCCCAGCACTGGGGACATCCCTGCGACTCGAAGTTGGGTGTGTGGACCGGGAAGGGAACCAGCAGCCTGTCCAGGTGACGTTACCAGCGGGTGTCTGGGTACAGGATCTGGGGACTGGTGCCCAGGATCTCCAATGTGGCTGGAGATGTGCAGGGCGTGTTGGATGGCAACCTGAGGGATGGTAGGGCATGCTCAAAATGTGGATCCGATGCCTTGGCTGCTCTGGTGGTGCACTGCACTACACTCCGACGAAGGTCGCCCTTTGTGTTGGTCTGTTGTGCACTCCACAACCTGGCACAGCAGTTGGGCGACGTGCAGAAGGTGGAGGAGTAAGAACATGCGGTCCACTTCGAGGAGAATCCCAACAGGAGGGGCTGGAGGTTGAGCCCCGGGCGGACACGTGGGACCAGCTATAGGGTGGAGGACAGGCGACGGAGGTGATGGTCCAACATGGAAGACCCGAGAGGCCCGCATCCTCGCCTGCTTCATGTTGGATGGGCCTTTGTCTGTCAACTCTCCCCCTGCCTTCTCGTCCACCAGCCCCTCCCCCACGCATGCTTCACACTGCCCCCTCCCTACCCCCGACAATCCCCCACCCATCCACTCATTAGCTGCCCCCTCTCCCTACCTCACTCAATCACCCTGCTGCACACTTCCAGGGTCTGTGTGACATCACTCCAACGTGATGGGTCTATGTCAGCACTGTCCACTGGTCAATATACAAGGTAGGAGGGTGATGATAACCCACTGTGAGCTGAGCTCTGGTACCCCTCGATTCTATGACATAGTCTGACTCCTGTCTGTCTGTTTAGTGTGCGCTCACACCCATCACCTGCACGTGGTATACCTCTGGGGGCGGGGGGGGGGGGGGGGGGTGCGCAGTCTGTTGTGCGGAAGAACAAGACAGAGGCTTCACATGTCTCAGTGTAACGTTCTTTAATGGTGTACAGTACAATCGTGACCCCAACCATCCCTAGTTCCACCTGCATCAAGGACACGTCCCCCAGCAACTCGAACATGCTGTTGAGGTCCTCAGCCATGGCCGTCACTGACTGAGCTATGCCTTGGACATCTCCACTCATGGTGCTGTCGTCGTGCTCCAGGCTTTCCACTGTGGTCACCACCCTAGCAGTGTTGGCCTCTGTACCGTGCATTGCCAGTGCTATCACCTGTGGCCATAGCCTCTGGGACTCCTCCAATCGGCTATGGGCCACTGGAGTGTCGCTGACAGCCCCCTCCGAATCTCATGGCTGCACCCTATCAACTGCATCAGCTCCGGGGTGCCTGGTCCAGAGGCTCAGCATCAGACTGGGACCCAGCGAGGTCCTGGGATCCAGCAGACATCCAACTGCTGTCCCCAGACGTTCCTGCCTCCACCTGATGTGCTTCTGCAACAGTGCTCACCAGATGGTGCTCCAGAAGTCTGTTCACTATTTTCGCCCACCGAGGTATGTGCCTCTGCGCTGGTGGATGGTGCGGATGACAGCCATGACTCATCATTAGAGGCGACCTCAGAGCTCTCCTCCAAGCTGTTCTCTTGGACAGCGGGGGAGGGGGGGGGGGCACCCCGGATGGGCCGGCACCATCGGGTGGAGATCCACCAGGATAATGGACATGTGGTCAGGGGGAGGGAAGGATCACCATCCCGGCATGAGCAACTTGCCTGTGACAGGTCATCTGGGTGGGGGCCAGTGGATACTAACCTCTGCGGCGCAGGCCAATCTCAACATCGGTGACCGACCTGTCCTTCGCCACCCCCGTGACTGCCAGGACCCATTCATCGTAGGTAGTGAGGACCCTGAGGTCTGGCACCCTGCTGCCTGTCGGGGCCCTTTCCTGCATGTTGTGGATACACTTATCCTGCAGGGACACAGGGGGGCATTTCATCTTGGGGGGCAGGGGGGGAACATGGTGGGGTACAGGCAGGTGCACCTCTGCTAGGTATGGGTATGGTGTGCTGGTGGATGTTATGGTTTTGTACTTTGGGGCAGTGCCAGGCACAGGGTCGTTGGAGGAATAACATGTGGGACAGGTGCCAGGGGGCCAATGTCCAACTCATGCATGTGGCTTGGTGGAGGTCATTGAGCTTCTTGGGGCACTAGGTGGTGGTCCCCCTGGTGACACTCCCTCCCTGCTGCCACTGCCTCCCAGGCGGCACTGGCTGATCTGTGGCTGACCCTCTGACCCCCTCAGTGGAACAGAGTATCATGTCTGGACTCAACCGTGAACATCAGTCTGGCCAGGTCAGCAACTCCAAATTGTGGAGCGGGTCTGTGCAGTGGCATGGCTGCTTGCTATCTGGGGTTTATTCTGCGGGATTGGTTTAAGTGCTGCTCCCCTTTGTTAGCGGGGAGCTGCTGAGCGCGGTCCCAGCGAATCAGCTGGTGACATTCATTTGTGGCATGAAGCCCGTGAGGCATCATTAAGTAACCTAATTAACGTTAGATACCAGTGACAGCCTCACCAAGTCGGCCATTGGGAAACACCCGACATTCCCACTCACTACTGCACGTAGAAGGAATTTGGTTAGATTACGCCCTACGGTTTAACTGCCCTAACACCTGGTGGAAACTAGATTGAGAGAAGGATAAAATGACAAGAGTCACTGACCCTCCCTGATCCCTCTGTAGTTCCATTATGTCCCAGCATTATCTTGCTCTTTTGAACAGGTGTGAAGGGTACTTGCAGGAAAGAAGCACGGGCCTACTCTAAATATACAAATTGGCGATAACGTCATCAGGATCCAATCTGCAATTTCAAACAGACTTGTGCGGGGGAGAATGATGGAGTGGGGGTGGCAGAGTTAGAGGGTGGGATGGGATGGGTGTGGGCGGTTGGAAATGGCGTGCAGACAAGTATTGTCAATTCCCCTGTCAGGTAATCAGGATGGGTGCTGAACCCAGGGACATAAAAGTCTCAGAATATAAGTTTGAAGGTTCTATTCTTGGATTCCTTGAGAGTAAGGAGGGGCTGGGGTGCTTCTTTAGACCTCACAATGAAGCCAGGGGTCTCCCTTGCACCGGGTCTTTGACATATTTGTAATCTCCCCACCTTATCCAACCATCAAGTCAAGGCTGAAATCTCCAGAACCCAAAATGCCCATGTGCAACATCACATGATATTTGCTACACAGGTTACAGTATTATGAAGCTAATATTCTGCATCCAAATCGGAGGGAACCACACCAGTGGCTGTACGTTGAGCTGTTTTTATCGCCGCATGGGCCTTACAACCATAAACAAAGGAATTAAATCATTTGGTCATCTTCTCTATAATTATTATAGTTTATTACTTTTTGAGCTTAAACTTTACATGTGGTGTAACCCCTGCGGTTAAGATAACACTGTATAATTATTCGAATCATACAGCACAAGTTGGGCCATTTTGGTCTGTTCTGCCTGTGATAGCTCTTTACTTGAGTTCATTCAATTAAGCCCACTCTCTTGCATTTTCCCCATAGCTCTACATTTTTTTTTCCTTTGCATGTTTATCAAATTCTCTTTTGAGTGTTACTGTTTTCACTCCCAATTCAGGTGCGCATTTGAGATCATAACAACTCACTTTATAAATATCTACTCATGTTTAACGGCCAAATATAATGGACCATATCTTGTGGAAAATTATGGAAAAATTGTCCAACCACTTTGAAGGATTAATACATACGCCATGTGCTGCAAATCTCCAGAATTTGCTGGTCCATTTATGTTTCTCTTTTGTTTGCCTCACGCAAACAGCATTTCACCCTCCGCCTTCCTGTTATTGTTATGAACTTGCTGGAGTTCTAAATTAGTATTGCTGAGAAAAGAGACATTTTGTTGAAGCTTCTTATCTTGCACTCATCAGGAGCTGTTCGCTCACAGGGCTAAATCACTGGCTTTGAAAGCAGAACAAGGCAAGTCAGCAGCACAGTTCGATTCCTGTAACAGCCTCCCCCAACAGGCGCCGGAATGTGGCGACTAGAGGCTTTTCACAGTAACTTCATTTGAAGCCTACTCGTGACAATAAGCAATTTTCATTTTCATTCAATTTGCAAGTTACCAATGTAAGGGGAAAAAAAACAAATATGTGTACTCTATGAGAAGAGAGTGCTGGTTGGTTGGCAAGTTGGTACGGACATAGTAAAGTCACTGTAGTCCCAGATGACTATAGGCTGTGCAGCGCGGTAGCACAGTGGTTAGCACTGTTGCTTCACAGCGCCGGGGACCTGGGCTCGATTCCCAGCTTGGATCACTGTCTGTGCTGAGTCTGCACATTCTCCCCGTGTCTGCGTGTGTTTCCTCCGGGTGTTCCGGTTTCCTCCCACAAGTCCCGAAAGGCATGCTTGTTAAGTGAATTAGACATTCTGAATTCTCCCTCTGTGTACCCAAACAGGCGCCGGAGTGTGGAGGTCAGGGTATTTTCACAGTAACTTCATTGCAGTATTAATTGTGACACTAAAAGAGATTATTATTATTTCTCCTGTGAGGGGGAGAGCTGATTGGTGGTGATTTAACGTAAGGATCATCACACCCCAGGTGAGGAACAATGTTGAGAAGGCGGGGCCTCCAGAATAACCTCAGCCGGTACGGGAATCGAATGCTATTGACCTCGCACAGTATCAAAAAACAGCTGTCCAGTCAACTGAGCTAAACGGGCCCTGAGTTGATGGAGGCATTGCTGTGAGGAATGCACCAGTTGATGGTGACTGATAGTTAACTGCCAAACATTGTTTGAAATGTAAACCAAGCAGCTTAACACTGATTGGTCAATGCATTGTCCTCAAGAATGAACCAGCAAATGGCTGTCACTTATATTATTTAGCTGAAACAGGCACAATGTGTGTACATGTTCTTTCTGTGTATTTTCTTCCAGTAACATTCAAGATTTGCAAGGCCAAATGACTATTCCCACATTAATTGTCCATTAAACCCATTGCAGAAAGTCGAGCTAGAGCAATGCAAGCATATTTTTAATAATGTGATATTTATTAATGCAATGCCGATCAGCCTCTGTCCCAGAAAGGGAATAATTTCAACTATTTAATTCTTTCCTACGTGTAGTTAATTGTCAGGGATCTGAAAAAGTTCATATTTTAAAATTTTAATTTTTTCTTACTTTTACTTACTCTTTTCTTCCCTTTCTCTTCTTCCTTCCTTTCTTTTGCTCCACTGTACCTGGTTTGACTCTAATTTGCCCTCATTCTCAGTTGTTCAATCACATTCATTAAGAGGATGCACCATTAGTCTTGCCATTCACAAGTGTTCTAGATGCCATGTTGTCCTAACCGTGCTGCATTGTTTATTCTTTTATGGAATCTGAGCATTGCCAAAAAACTTTAATTGCCCATCTCTAAATGTTCCAGAGAAGGTGGTGGTGAGCTGTCTTATTAAACTGTTGCAGCCCATCTAGTACATGTACACCTACAGTGCTGTCTACTAGGCAGTTCCAGAATTTAGACACAGCAACTGTGAAGAACAGTTACAAATCAGGATGGTGTGTGGCTGGGAGGGGAATTTGCAGGTGGTGATGTTCCCAGGCATCTACTTCCCTTGCATTTCTAGGTGGTAGAGATCATAGGTTTTCAAGGTGCTGTTGAAGGAGGCTAGGAGAGTTGCTGCAGTGAATCTTGTATATGGTACACATGGCTGCCACTATGCACAGTGGTGGATGGAGTGAGTGTTTAAGGTGGTGAATGTCATAATATCCACTCATGTATATCATGAGATGCAGACAGGCAGTGATTGACACACAGGATAACCAATGAGCACACACGGCACAGAACAACCAATCACCAGACAGGACACCGCCACTATAAAGCCCACAGGGCATTAAGGCTCTCTCTCTCTCACAGGACACGGCTAGGGAGATAGTCGCAGTGCACAGGCCAATGAACATCATCACCATGTGATAGAGAGCTAGTCTGGTCAAGCCAGTCGGAGGTTATCAGTTAGGTTAATAGAGTGTCAACCCACAGCAGATTATGTACAGCAATCAACAGGTTCAATAAAACAGTGTTGGACCATCTCCTGTGTCGGAAGCCTGTTTCCCATTTTACTGCATCCAGTTGCAGTCGATGTTAGACCAACACAGATAACACATCAGTGAATGGGATGCAAATCAAGCGGGCAGCTTTGTCCTGAATGGTGTTGAGCTTCTTGAGTGTTGTTGGAGCTGCACTCATCCAGGCAAGTGGAGAGTATTCCCTCACACTCCTGACTTGTGCCTTAAAGATGTTGGACAGGCTTTAGGAAGTCAGGAGTTGAGTTACTCGCTGCAGAATTCCCAGGCCTTGATCTGCTTTTATAGCTGCAGCATTTATATGGCTTGGCAGGTTCTGGTCAATCAATAGTAAATTCATGGATGTTTGTGGTGGTGAATGCAGCTATGGTGATGCCATTAAACACCATGAGGAGGTGGTTAGATTCTCTCTTGTTGAAGATGGTCATTGCCTGCCATTTGTGTGGCGTGAAGGTTATTTGTTGCATATCATCCCATGCCTGATTTTGTCCAGGTCTTGATGCCTGGTGGAGGGGGGAGGGAGGCGGCATGGCAACACAGTGGCCAGTATTGCTGCCCCACAGTGCCAGGGACCCGTCTTCAATTCCGGCCTTGGGTCTCTGTCTGTTTGGACGTTGCACATTCTCCCTGTGTCTGTGTGGGCTTCCTCCGGGTGCTTCGGTTTCCTCCCATAGTCCAAAGATGTGCAGGTTAGGTGGACTGGCCATGATAAATTGCCCTCAGTGTGCAAAATTGCCCGTAGTGTTGAGTGGGGTTGCTGGGTTATGGGGATAGGGTGGAGGTGTAGGCTGGGGTAGGGTGCTCTTTCCAAGAGCCGGTGCAGACTCGATGGGCCAAATGACCTCCTTCTGCACTGTAAATTCTATGATTCTATGAAGGGTATAAAAGAGTGCTGAACTAAAGACCCAAGATGCTTGGCACTTGAAAGAACCATTCCATTGCATTCTTAACCGTATCTCAGACATAAATATATGTTCAATTTGGTACAAAATTAATATTTTACAGGTTGACTTATAAAAGTGTAACATCGAATGCCAGAAAACGATATTGCATTTAAGCTGTTTTATGTAAAATAATTCTGTGAACTGTTCATTATCCAGTATCTCACTCATTAATATACTTTATCACATTTAAAAATATCCATTGAATGAAAATAAGAGTTTTTAAAAAATATTTCACCAATACAAAGCCCTAGAAACGGGAACACAGAATTGTGCCCTACCTTTGAACACAACAGACCATTGAAACACTAGAGGTGTACACAGTCCTCCAGTGACATTTGAGCTCCAAATGGTTTAGTTACTTAGAGCAGCTTTAATGGAAACAAGACAAACAAGTGTTAGAACACATGCAGTAGCCGTACTTATGCAGTCCTTTGTCACTCAAAATTGACCTTTGCTAAATCTTTGAACTTTTGACTCATGATTCTATGTCAATGAGTACATCAAATCGGCCACCCATTCTCGGCAATGTCTGATATTTAATTTCACGAACTGCAGGGGAATGAGTATCAGGAAATGGGGATGATAAGCGGCCGATCTGATGTCACTTGTTTTGTGCCACCAGCCGAGATGAATTTCTACCCATCGCTGTCGGCCTCTGCCTGCCTGCCAAGATGTTTGTTTATCTATTTAAAAAGTCTTACAACACCAGGTTAAATTCCAACATGTTTGTTTCAAACACTAGCTTTCGGAGCACTGCTCCTTCTTCAGGTGAATGGAGCAGTGCTCCGAAAGCTAGTGTTTGAAACAAACATGTTGGACTTTAACCTGGTGTTGTAAGACTTCTTACTGTGCTCACCCCAGTCCAACGGCAGCATCTCCACATCATGGGCGAAATTCCCCCTTACCCGGTATAGCGGAGTGGCGCCAACCACTCTGGCGTCAGGCCTCCCCTAAGGTGTGGAATTCTCTGCTTCTTTAAAAAATGAAAAATCGCTTATTGTCACGAGTAGGCTTCAAATGAAGTTACTGTGAAAAGCCCCTAGTCGCCACATTCCGGCGCCTATTCGGGGAGGCTGTTACGGGATTCGAACCGTGCTGCTGGCCTGCTTGGTCTGCTTTCAAAGCCGGCGATTTAGCCCTGTGCTAAACAGCCCCTAGCCCTTTAGGGGCTAGGCCTGCGACGGAGTGGCTCCCGCTCCACCGATTGGCGCCTACGGCCTTTGGCGCTACGCCGACTGGCGCCAACAGCCTTTGGCACTATGCTGGCTGGTGTCGGGGCTGGCCGAAAGGCCTTTGCCGGCCGGCGTGAGTCCGCGCATGTGGTGGAGCGTCAGCAGCCGCTGACGTCACCACCGGCGCATGCACGGTAGGGGGGTCTCTTCCGCCTCCGCCATGGTGGAGGCCGTGGTGGCGGCGGAAGAAAAAGAATGCCCCCACGGCACTGGCCTGCCCGCCGATCGGTGGGCCCCGATCGCGGTCCAGGCCACCATGGGGCCACCCCCCAGGGGCCGATCGCCCCGCACCCCCCCAGGAACCCGGGGGCCCGCTCACGCCGCCAATCCCGCCGACACAGAGGTGGTTTAAATCACGTCGGCGGGATTGGCCTGTCAGCGGCGGGACTTCGGCCGATCAGCAGGGGCCCGCCGATTGGCGGGGCGTGATTCCCGCTCGTGCCAATTCCCGGGGGGGCGGAGAATTCCGGCCACGGCGGGGGCGGGATTTACGCCGGCCCCGGGTGATTCCCCGACACTGCGGGGGGGTCGGAGAATTCCACTTCATATCTATTTAAAGGCATTGGTGTAGTTCTTTCTGGTCCTCAGGGCTAGTGCTAGATTATCAGGCACCCTAGACGAACCTTCAGCCTTGTCCACATCCCCCCACAATTAACTTTCAAAAGGAATATTGTGTATTAGCACGAATAAAGATTCTGCATTTAAATTACAGAATTAATTTACATGAAAAAGGAGAATATTATGATAATGATTGTACATTCTCATTGTTCTCTACCTTTCATAGGATATCTATGAGAAGAAATGCACATTATAATGTGTAATATAGTGCAAAAGATATAATACTGTGCTCTGGCAACACTTACTGGATGATTTTGTCTGCAATTTACACAATCAGTGATCATCGTGATAGAATGGGCTGGATTAAATTATGTTCTTTGATATCATTTACTGGTTCTCAGTTTTTAAATAGTCACATCAATACAAATTTGTAAAACTGTTGCATAAACAGAATGAAGAATGTAATATGAAATTTTGGGAAAGACTGCAATATCAGTACATGGAAATGTACATGTCTGTCGCTCTATGTTGCAAGGTGACACAGTAGTTAGCACTGTTACTTCACAGCCCCAGGGGCCCAGGTTCGATTCCCGGCTTGGTCACTGTCTGTGCGGAGTCTGTACATTCTCCTCGTGTCTACGTCAGTTTCCTCTGAATGCTCCGGTTTCCTCTCACAAGTCCCAAAAGACGTGCTGTTAGGTAATTTGGACATCGTGAATTTTCCCACTGTGTACCCAAACAGGCGCAAACGTGCTGTTAGGTAATTTGGATATCGTGAATTCTCCCACTGTGCCAGAACTTGGCGACTCGGGATCTTCACAGTAACTTCATTGCAGTGTTAATGTAAGCCGACCTATGATAATAATAAAGATTATTATATCAGTAGATCTTGGTCATTCATTTCCACTGTCGAAGTCTATTCATTTACTTATGTAGTTTCATGAATAGTTCATTCAGTTTTTTGCCGTGTCACCCCCAAAGGTTTTGCTGTTCGAGACGACCGCTAAGTTTGTCAAATCATTGCACCAGCTCTGCTGGTCCTACTTTTGGGCATTGTAGATCCAGTGATGTCAGAAGGGGAATGAACAATGCTCACTCAAGTATATCAAGGACAACTTCAAGTTCCCACCACACCAATCGAGCAGTTTCCTGCCTGTCCCTGAATCATTCCCACTTCCCAAGTGATCATCCATTTCCTTTCCTCTCCCTCACCATTCCTTCCAAGCTCTGGTTTGACTACATCTTGCATATTGCACTCCTGAAACCCATTCTGTCCACGCGATATGTCTCCAACTGATTCTCAGGTTTAGTTTATTTTGATGTCCTGTCCTGAGAGAAATAGTCTGTCTAATTTCCCTCTCCTGGGCGCAGTACTTTTGTGGTATGGCGCAAACCCCCTAAGATTGCCACTTTGCTGTACAAGCATGCGTCTTAAGGGAATCCCCTGTTTGAGGCTTGCACAGTAATTCTAGACAGTTGGAGAACCATGATCGGGATTCTCTGCCGGCGGGATTCTCTGTTATGCCGGCGCCCGGGGGGGGGGTTTCCCGACAGCGTGGGGCTGCCCCACAATGGGAAATCCCAACGGAGAATCCCGCCAACCAGTCAGGGCAGAAATGTGGCGCAGCGGGGCGGAGAATCCCTCCCCATACAACCATTGAGGGAACTTTGCCCAGTGAGTACATCCAGACTGATTTACGCCATTGTCGGTGTCCGATAGAATTATCAGGTGAGAAATTGGGCTAAGTAATACCCATTTCTGCAGCGCCATGAGTGTCCTTAGAGCTACATGTGGAATATTTGCTGCAAATGCCAGATTGATACAGGTGTTAGTGTACTCAAAGTGAATATCCACTGAATACAGCAATTGCTGAAATGAGCAGGCAGCATGGAGGTGGTCTGCTACCTGTACAGCAATGAATGGATTCAGATTAATAATACATCGCCAACCATATTAACATTTTTGAGCAGTATCCAATTTCCCCCCATGGTTTCCAGAATATCCCACATTATGCACTGTCTCTGAACCTACGTACGATAGATCTCTCTGCATGTTGCCCTGAACACCAATATTCAATTCTCCTTCTGCTGAGCAAATCATGACCAAGCAGTCCAAAGATGTTGGCCTCAGCTTCATGCCTGCTATATTGGGAATTATCTCACGTTTGCACTTTGCAGCCTTCTGCTTTGAAAAGAGGTCTAAAAGATCCTTTCAAGATAAGGGGTTGACACAAGGTTCAAACTAGAGGGGCACATGTTCACCTATTGGGAGTGGATGAGCAAATAGTTCTGGGAGTCAATTCATATTTGTAGTGAGAAAATGGTAGAGGTGTGTGAATGAAATGAAGTCTAACTCTTTGGCAGCCGCAGTAGAAACACTGCTTCAGGTATTTAAGGGTTGAAGTCGTGAAAGATGAAGGCAATGTCTTACAGGCTGCATTGAAGGTCCGGTAACTGGCTGTGGAATGAAAGTGTGGCACGCCATCCGCGTGCTTCCCAGTTGGCACCCATTCCCTGTTTGTCAAAGAACATTTTCTGCCTTTACTCCCATTAGTAAAGCACTAAGGAGAGAATGCACACCCAATTGGCCACCTTCTACCTGACTTTCTGGCTCTTTTTGACAGATTTCTCTCTGTCCTAAAAACAGGCATTTCAGGATCACCCTGTCCAATAAGACATCTCCCATTTTGCTGAAGGGTCTACATTCTGCAAGTTTCTCCAGCTGTGTCTAGAAAGCAAATGTCAAAAAAAATTCCATCTCCCTTAAAAACTCCAGGAGCCCGTTCAAAACTGCTGCACCTTCAATGACATGTCTCTTCCAGGTGACTCAATGAGGACCACATTGAGGGTGCTAGGTAGCAGAGGGAACAATCTCAGTCAAAGGGGAAGCTGTCCTTGGTATGGGGGTAAATCCAGAGTCAGGCTCGGGTATTGGAAGGTTTCAAGGGGAAGAGCATGAGGAAGATCAGCTCTCCTCAGATGACAAGGATTTGTCAGTACATGAGGAGGAGCCCATAAATCCAAATGAGACTCTCATGGATGCCAGGGACATGGAGAGGCATGCAACGACCTGATCTACACAAGGTTCACACAGCAATGACACTTTTGTATGACCATTGCTCCATCACCTGGCCTCATTGCCTACCTGGGGCGTAAACCCAGCCTTGCCATCCTCCCATGCTGAGTAACCCCAGATCTGTGTCCTCCACCATCTAGAAATGAATGATGGGGAAACCTTTCTCACACAAAGTTGTTGATGAATGCTGGTACCATTACATCTCAGGGGTACCTGGACATAAACGAAACAGTCCACTTTCCCAATTCTTCTGGTCCAGAACTATTGTCCGAGTGCTTTGAATACGACTGCAACTGTCTCATTTATTGCCACTGAAAGTGAAGTGAGTCATTATCCTCCAGAGGGTATAGCTGAGTGGGGCCGGGGTTGGTGGTCAGCTGTGCCTGCATTTAAAGCCATTTTCCACAGAATTATCATTACAGAAGTAACAATTCACATGGAATTCCAATAAAAAATGCATAACAAACGCAGCACAACTGATTCTGGGAAAATGTCCATGTCCCTACCTTCTCTCGAGCCATCACTGTGCGAAACATGGGACAGGCCCACAAAAGTCTCAGTAATTACAAACAATTACATAAATTGTGTGTATTTTAACAAGTGAACAGATGTGGGACATCACCTGGTGCTACCTTCGTGCTCATGCTTTTTAACATTTTCTTTCTCTGCCACAATGTTTAGGTTTAGATGTCACTCTGACAGCACCAACTGAGTCAGTACTATGCCCCGCTGCCTTGGATTACCGTAGTGGGCATACTCTGGAAGCATGGGGGCCCTGAGAGTTTCAGCCTACTGGAGTCTTATGCACTGGTGTAGCAGGTGAGTGGAATTCACCGCCGAAGTTGGTGATTGAGGCTGACATGTTCAACTCATTTATAAGGTACCTGGATCTGCAACTAAAATGCTTTAACCTGCAAGGCTGCAGACTGAGTGCGAGAAAGTGGGATTAAAATGAGTGGCTAGTTTCCTATTCCTCTTTTTTGGCTGGCGGAGAGATGATGGGCTGAATGGCCTCTTTCGGCACTGTAACCTTTCTATGGTTCTACTAGTGTGATGCTCAACAGGAGCCTGCTCCACAGCGATCCTCCCATTATGTCATCTCACCCTCCCTCAGCTGCTCACCAAATTGTGCACCAGTATCTGCACTTGAACCCTCCACAGACCACGTGGGTGCAACTTTGCTGGCAGAGGTGGATAATGAGGCAGGTGATGATGCATCCTCTGGAGTGCTGGATGCTTCATCCTCAGAGATAGAGTCTTCTGGCTTCTCCCATGGCTAGGGCCTGGTCCTTGGATGGTGATGACCTGTGGTGGGGAATAAAAAGAATCACATGAAGAATCGTCAAACTTTGAGTGCTTCACATTTCCTCTCACTCATCCTTATGAGCATATACCACCAGTAACATGGTTCCCTCTTCCTCTTTAAAACGTGATCGGTCCAGCCCTACCATAGAATCCCTACAGTGCAGAAGGAGGCCATTCAGCCCCTTGGGTGTGCACCAACTCTCCGAAAGAGCACCCTAACCTAGTCCTACTCCCTACCCTATTCCCGTAACCCTACCAAACCGTTAGACTTTGAGGGGCAATTTAGCATGGCCAATCCACATAACCTGCACATCTTTAGACTGTGGGAGGAAACCGGAGCATCCGGAGGAAGCCCACACAGACACGAGGAGATCGTGCAAACTCCACACAGTCACTTAAGGTCAGAATTGAAACCGCGTTCCTTGTGCTGCGAGGCAGCAGCGCTAACCACTGTGCCACCAATCTGGCACCAATCATGCTCTCTCCTCCCCAGCGATCTCCATCACCCCCTGCTTGGTGTCTGTGAGAAGCCTCAAGACTGGAACTTCTCATCCTGTTCATCTTCTCTTGCAGGAATTATGGGTCTGCTTGTCCTGCATGACAAAGTAGAGAGTTAGTTACGTGATACCTAACTTCCTTGCCTGCATGCATCCCCATCAAACACACTAGCTTGCCACTCACACATTGCATCCCAGTGCACACAAAAGGCACATTTCCAGACATTTTGGCCTCAATTGTCATGCGACATTAAGGCTAATCATATTTATTTCTTCTTAAGTTGCCCACTTAAGTTGTGAATGACCACACGAGAGGCTTTTGTTGAAGATGCAACTCTGGCACTTACCCTCTTGCATCGAAGCAGGTTGTTGACCCATTTCCTGTACTGGACCCAGGTTTTTCCAGATAACCCCATGATTGATCACCTCCTCTGCATCCTCACCGAGGTGTGATGAGGGGGCCTTCTAATGCCATCTCTAGGAAAGAGCTCCCCTTGCCTTTCCCTGAAGGCCTGAAGAAGAAGGTACAGGGAGGCATTGCTGAACTGTGGGGCTGGTCTGCATCGGCACTCGCTCATTTCTCCAAAGAATGTCGCACTCTCGAGCCGTGGAGCATCCTGCCAGGGATGTAGAGATCCCTTTAATATGGCCACATAGACATGGAGAATTGTCAGCTGACACCAATGAAAAGTTTCTTCCAACAATGAATCTCACATGTTTTCCATGCAAGCTGTTGATACTCAATCTTCATTGAGAAAAGAGGAAAGACTTACTTAGTTCCAGTTACAACATCAGGAATAACACGCTGTTGACAAAATCCCAGCCAAATGGTTTCCGTTCAAACCCTTGACTCACTGATATTATTTATCTATGATAGATAAAGGGACACTGTGGCTTGTAGGGTGTGAGAATCCACTTACAGGAATCATCGGCCATTCTGTGCTTGGGAAAGGTATCTAGAAAAAAACATCAAAAATGTAATAGGCTCCTTCAAGAATAGAGATTTTCCTTAATTTTGAAGAATCAACTTAGATAAGATAGTAAAGTCCTGGAATAGGACTTGTACACAAAATCTTCTAACTCAGAGACAAGCGAGTTGAATAAGATAAAATTGTTGGCAGTCATCTTGCATCTATATTTTACATTACTTCAAATATTAATATCATCATTATTTCTTGAACCGCGATTGTTAATAGATGGAATAGGTTAGAGGAAATCTCCTCATGGGTAACCCAAAGGAATCTATCCAAATGTTTTTTTGTGTTTCATCAATAATATGTTCCTCACGGCACCTTCTTCTAACTAATCCCGCTTCCTGATGTGGTTCACAATCTGGGAATTATATCGTTAAAAATACAACATACGTCATGCTGTCTCAAAGAAGAGTTCATTCTAGAATCTTCTGAGAGTTAATTTTGGTTTTGGAGCTTCTCCAGGATAAATTGCATCCGGAATTTGTGCATTAAGGCAGAGTAATTTCAGCAGGTCACTCCACCAAGCATATGTTGGCATTGGTTGTAATACAATTCCTGCCATTATTAATGAACAGTAATGCACACTGCACGTGTAAGTGCAGTTTGGCTTAATAACTGTTTGTTAATGGCCACTAAAACGGACTGTCTGACAAATTTTTCAGGTTTATGCTTCTCATAAATTTTCCGAGAGCCTTCACTTTAAAAGCATTCTCTGTGGCCGTGGACGAGCTGCCTGAGTTTCTGGGGTGATCAAGGCTTATTTGGTGCAAGCATTTGTTATCCATTGATATTACTCTTTTCCGGAACACGTAAGGCTGGCAATCTTTCCCTCTCGGTTTGCTGGTCTTGTGACCAAGTTTCAGGCAAAGTCCACTGCCATGAAGAGAAAGGTGGCAGCTGCAGAAGGTTATTGGGGCTAACATTTAGTAGGTGCAGGACTTGGACTTGCTTTGAAGAATAATGGGCGGGATTCTCCAAACCCCCGCCGGGTCAGAGAATCGGCGGAGGGGCGGCATGAATTCTGCCACCACCGGCTGCCGAATTCTCCGGCGCCATGGATTTGGCAGGGGCAGGAATCGTGCCGCGCCAGTCAGCGGTCAATGGCAGCGGCACCCCCCCCCCCCCCCGGCAATTCACCGGCCCGCGATGGGCCGAGTGGCCGCCTGGTTCCAGCCAGTCCCGGCCAGCCCCGCCAGCGTATATTACACCAGACATTTGCCGGAAGGACCTTGCTGTACAGGCGGCCTCCGGGGTCCTCGGTGAGGGGGGGGGGGGGGGGATCTGGCCCCGGGAGGCGCCCCCACGGTGGCCTGGCCTGTGATCGGGGCCCACCGATCCGTGGGCGGGCCTGTGCCGTGGGAGCACTCTATTCTTCCGCGCCGGGCGCTGTGGTCCTCCGCGATGGCCAATGCAGGGATGAAACCCCCCCCCCCCCCGCGCATGCGCTCAGATGACACCAGCACATGCTGGCGCTCCCACACATGCGCCAACTCGCGCAGGCCGGCAGAGGCCTGTCGGTGACAGTTGCCGTGGCGCCAAGCCCCTTCCGCGCCGGCCGGAGTGGTTCATGCCGGAGTTGCCCGCTCCGCTGATTCCTGCAGAATCCCACCCAATATTTCTACTTTACTGCCACGACATCCAATAGCACCCAAAAACAGGCAAGGGGTTGTGATGGGCCGTAACTCCCACCCCCATTTTCCATTGCTTCTGTTGCTTCTGATTTCGGCAGCACGCAAACTTCATGACCTGCTCATTTTGATGCTTTCAGCGTGCCGTCAGTACTCAACGTATTGTTGAATGGATGTGCGACTGAGCAGGTGGTGCAAAATAAGTGAGTGGCTGCCATAAACTCAAACTAGCTATGTGTCACTTTAAGCCAGCCAGCTTCCAAATGGGGGTGGGGGTTGAGGTGCTTTTTAGCTGACGTAGCTGCTTTGTTACACCTCAGTTAAATCACACCTGGGGAGTACAATTAACACTGAAGGTCTTCATTATATATCTAAATAAATAAATAAAAATTTGAAAAGGAACTGTGACGATACCAGAACTGAGACTCATCAGGATAGATTAAACAGCTTGGGCTCGTATCTCGAAAAAAGGTGGATGGCCTGGTAGAGGTCTTCAAGCTATGCAAGGGCTTAATGTACTAGACTTTGGGAAGATGTTTCCACTTATAAGCCAGTGCAGATAGTCACTTGAAAATCCAAATGGGAATTCAGGAAAAACCTCTTTACCCAGAGGGCAATTGGAATATGGAAGTCGCTGCCAAAGGGAATGGGTATAGCTGCATTAAAGTTGAAATGCCCATCAGCCATGATTGAATGGCGGAGTGGACTCGATGGGCCGAATGGCCTTACTTCCACTCCTATGTCTTATGGTCTTATGGTCTAAAGTGGAAGTTAGATAAGTACACCAGGGAGAAAGGAATAGAGGAATACATTGATTGGGTTAGATAAAGAGGATGGGAGATGGCTCATTTGAATCATGAACATCCGCATGAACATATTGAAGTGGCCAGTGTCTGTGCAGCCAAATGTTTTTGGTTTTGGAAATGATTTTTAGTAAATTTTTAACATTTTATACAAAAGAATTTCAAATTTGTGAACCATAACAAACATTTTGTTGCAAAATTTCATAAACAAACAGTTTTTACAAAGACTCTCACCGCCACTTGCATCATCCCCTTCCTTATCCCACCCGACAGCCCCCCCAATAAACAAATAAACCACCCACCCCCTCCTTAAACTCTAGCAGTGACCAATTTTTTGAAGTATATTATAAACGGTTGCCATCTTCGATACAACCCCTCAATCAACCCTCTCAAGGTGTCTTTGACCTTCTCGAGGCGTACAAACTCCGTCAAATCACCTAGCCATGTCAAAGCCTTCAGCGGGGCTGCCATCTTCAAGCGCTATAGGAGTCGTCTCTGTACTAACAATGAAGCGAAGGCCAAAACATACGCCCCCCTGCTCCTGTCCACAGTTCCGGCACATCGGTGACCCGAAAAACTGGCACCCAGGGCAGTTTTCCACCCCCACATTCAGGATCACCAACATGGTTTCAAAAAAGGACTCCCAAATCTCCATCAGCTTGGGGCTCAACCAGAACATGTGCGTGTGATGTGCGGGACCCCTTGAACAACGTTCGCACCTACCTTCCACCCCTTCAAAAAAGCAGCTCATCCTCGTTCTAGTGACATGCGCTCGGAAAACTACCTTTTTTTTTAACAAACAATTTTACTGAGGTAGTTTTTGGCTTTGTAAACAGTTACAGACATCAACAGAAAGAAAGCAAAAAAGGCAAAAATGTGCAAACATCCACGTACTTTCAATACTTCAATCGTAACATACTGCACAAGCCCGCCCCCCTCCCACCGGTACTACCCGCCATTTTTTCCCTCCTACTCTACTCTACCCCCCCTCCCCCCCCCACCCCCCTGCTGACGCTCACTCTCCCGCAAATAAGTCAATAAATGGTTGCCACCTCCGGGCGAACCCCTGTACAGATCCCCTCAAGGCGAACTTAATTTTTTTCCATACCCAGGAAACTCGACATGTCCGCAAGCCAAAACTCAGTCTTTGGGGGCTTTGAGTCCCTCCATGCCAATAATATTCGTCGCCGGGCTATCAGGGAAGCAAAGGCCAAAACATCGGCCTCTTTCTCCCCCTGGACTCCCGGTTCTTCAGAAACCTCAAAAATTGCCACCCCTGGACCCATCGCCACCCTTGTTTTTAGCACCCGGGACATGACGCCCGCAAATCCCTCCCAGTACCCCCTAAGCTTAGGGCATGCCCAAAACATGTGAACGTGGTTCGCCGGTCCTCCCGCGCACCTAGCGCATTTGTCCCCTATCCCAAAGAATTTGCTCATCCGAGCCACCGTCATGTGGGCCCGGTGAACGACCTTAAATTGAATCAGCCCGAGCCTGGCACATGTCGCGGTCGAATTTACCCTACTCAGGGCCTCTGCCCACAGCCTGTCCTCCATTTCCCCGCCTAGCTCCTCCTCCCATTTAAGTTTCAGTTCCTCCGTCTGGGACCCTTCCTCCCTCATGAGCACCTTATAAATACCAGAGACTCTACCCTCCCCTTCTTCCCCCCTAGAGACTATTGGAAAACTACCTTTAACTGAATGAGGCTCAGCCTCGCGCAAGACGATATCACATTTCTCTTCCTCAATACCTCACACCACATCCCTTTCTTTAGAATCAGCTCCAACTCCTCCAACCACTTCACCTTCACTCTCTCAATTGAACCCAACCCCTCCCCCGCTATTCGTTGGTACATCCCGGACGTACTACCCTCTACCGATCCTACGCCGGGTAGAATCCGCTCCAGCAAGGTGGACGGTTGAACCACTGGAAAGGCCGGAAAAAACTGTTCAACCCAGCTCTGCAACTGAAGGTACCTAGATCCCTCCATGTCCGAAAGCCCATATTTCTCCTTTAGCTCCTCCAAGCTAGCAAGCTGCCCCTCCAAAAATAGATCCCCCACCTTCTCCAACCCTCCCTCCTTCCAAGCACTAAATGCAGCATCCAGCCTTGGCGGCTCGAATAGGTGATTGGCACAGATGGGAGCCAGCCAGAAACTTCCCCCAGTTCAAAATGTTGGCAGAGCTACCTCCAAATTTTTAGCATGGCCACCACCACTGGATTTGTTGAAGATTTAGTTGGCGACTGTTATCAACACTCCTAAGCTTGTCTCCCTAACTGACTATGATTCCATCAATACTCAGAGAGCCCTTGGGTCCCACGCCCCCCAGCACCTTTTCCGTATTAGCCGCCCAATAGTAATATAACAAATTTGGCAGTGCCAGACCCTCTGCCTGTCTCTCCTCCTGAAGCATCACCCTTTGAATCCTCAGGACCTTGTCTGCCCAGATAAATCCAGTAATAAGCCGGTCCACCACTTGGAAAAAACAGAAATACCAGATGGCACTGGAACAGGAATAGGAAACTAGGCAATATATTCATTCTAGCTGACTGAACTCGGCCCACCAGTAATAGTGGGAGACTGTCCCACTCCTGACCCTCCCCACCAAGGTCATATGTTTCCGTAGCCATCCCCAATCCCCCGCCACCTGCACCGCTAAGTACCGGAAACTAGTCCCTGCCAATCGAAACGGCAACTCTCTCAGTTTTAGATCCACCCCCTCCGTCACCACTGCCCCAACACTATTTACGTTTCCTTATATTCTGTTTATTGCCGGTGAAAGCCCCAAATCGCGGCAAAATCCCCATAATGTTCCCATTGATGCCTCAGGATCCCTTACATATAACAGCAAATCATCAGCATATAATGGTACCCTGTGCTGCAGCACCCCCCCCCCCCCATGACTATCCATTGCATTCCTTTGAGGCCCTCAACGCCGTAGCCAATGGCTTAATTGCCATCACAAACAACAAAGGAGACAATGGACATCCATGCCTCGTGCCCCGATGTAACCAAAAGGTCTCAGGTAATGTTATTAGTACAAACACTAGCAAATGGCACTGCATGCAGCAGCCGCACCCAGGAAACAAATCGCGGACCCAGCCCAATTGTCTCCAAAACCGTAAAGAGGTATCCCCACTCCACCTGGTCAAACACCTTCTCTGCATCCAGAGATACAATAATCTCTGGCACCGCACCAGCCACAAGGATAAGCACCACATTAAGCAATGGCCGCACATTCGCCGAAAGCCTCCGCCCTTTCATGAACCCTGCCTGATCTTCCCCTATCAACTCCAGGAGGCACAGCTCCAGTCTTACAGCCAACACCTTGGCCAGCAATTTTACATCTATGTTCAACAGGGAGATTCAACAGTATGACCCAATCTCCTTGGGGTCTTTGTCCTTTTGAAAAGCAGTGCCCCAATGTCCCCGAGAGAACTCTGCCCTCCAAGGAGTCCCTGAACATGCCCAGCAACAATAGACCCAACTGATCTATGAACATTTTATAGAACTCCATTGGGAACCAATTTGGCCGCTGTGCCTTCCCTGATCGCATCTGCTTCAACGCTCCCTGGATCTCCTCCAAAGCGGGGCCTCCAGCTCCTCCCGCAGCTCCTCACCCACCCTGGGAAACCCCAGACTCCCCAAAAACTCTGCAATCCCACATCCATCTTTTGGTAGTTCCGACCGATATAACTTCTCACAAAAAGCCTTGAACCTTCTCCGGATCAGGAACCCTCTCGGTCCTCAACTTGAACAATCTCCCTATTCACCTCCCGCTGCCTTAATTGATAAGCCAAAAGCCAATTTGCCTTCTCCCCATACTCATATACTGTCCCTTTTTCTCATCTCAATAGCCACACTGCTTTATCTTTTGACATCAAGTTGAACTGCCTTTGCGGTTCCTTCCTGCACATCAACATTTCAAGGGTCAGATCCCTCACGAGTACGATCCACGCTTAAAATCTTATCCATCAAATCTGTTGCTCCTCCCTTGCTTCGCATCCAACATGTGTCTTGATTGCTACAATCTTTCCCCTGATCACCACGGAATAGAGGGTGAGACCTCTCCATTATCATTAGTCGTAATGTATTCCTGTATAGCCCTTGAAATCCTCCCACAGACACCTAAATCTGACAATAACCCAACATTCATCTGCCAACCCAACCCTACGGCACTCTTGACTCACTCCCAGCAGCAGGTCCACAATCACTCCCATCGAATACTCTGCCACCCTAACTGCAATCAAAAGATTTCTACTTATAAAGAAATAATCAATCCGCGAATACACTTTTGTGTCCCCTGGAGAAAAACACGAACTTCCTCTCCCCTGGGTGCGCGAACCTCCACGGGACCGCCCCTCCCACCACTTCCAAGAAGGTGGACAATACTCTCGTCATGCCAACCGGGGCCAGTGGTCCCGGCCTAGACCGATCTGCCTTCAGGTCCAGCACACAATTCATATCGCCATCCATAATTAGCTGGTGGGTGTCCAGGTCCAGCACCATCAACCGGTTCATGAATGACAGATCATCCCAATTTGGGGCACATAGGTTCACCAGTAGCACTGGTATCCCCTCCAAGGCTCCTACCACCATCACGTATCGCCCCCACCCCCCTGATCTGCCATCACCTTCTCCGCATGAAACCAAACCCGCTTGTTGATGAAAATCGCAACCCCCTCAAGGCCTACTGTCAAAGTCCAAGTGGAACACCTGGCTCACCCAAGTCTTCCAGAGCCTAACCTGGTCCCGTACCCACATGCGTGTCTCCTGTAAAAACACCACATCGGGCTCCTAGACTCTTTAGATGGGCAAAAACCCTCGCCCTTTAAACCAGCCCCCCTCACCCCCTCCTCACCAGAACCCACAGGTTTCAGGTGCCCAGCTGTGTCAGGGCTTCGCACCGACCTGCAACCTCGAGTCAGCCATTGCCACCTCGGTAGGTCAAATATTCCTCCCTTGGCCCATCGAAGATGACAACCTGCCCCACCCTGAAGATAACACAATCACTGCTAGCCCCACCCCACCTTTCTTTCCCATCCCTCCCTCTCCCAGGTAGGCAGAGAACCTGCCGCCTCTATTAATTCCGATCCCCTGCCAGCCAACCATGCTAGGCCCATTGAGCCTCGTTTAATTGGCTCAGCAAGTCGTAGCCCAACCCCCCACCCCACTCCCATTAACTAGCCTAACTTTTAGCACTCGCAAGGTCCACCCCCGCCAAGGTCCGATCCCCAAACACCACAAAATCCAAGGCCTATGACCTCCGTGTCCCACCCATTTCCACATTGCAAATTTAATGTAATTCGATATGATCTTAAATTAGTTCCTTTGTCTTTGATTACAAACATCTTCTAGAAGATGAAATCTGAGCCAGGTGGGCTCTGATAGAAAAGCCACCACAATACGCTGATCCAAAACTCCTTCATATCTTTGAAGTGCTAATTTTATGCACCATTTGCAGACACATTTTAAAAACTATAATGTTATATTCAGAACTAAAGAATTTAAAATGTAAATAAGCTTTTTATCCCTCTGATTGATAGAATTGATTCATAACAGGTTTGAGCTTCTTGACAAATGTTTTATTTAGTTTCGTGCAGTAAACATCAAATTTTCCATAGCTCAGCAGTAGCAAAATAGAAGGAACAATGAGTGGGATTCTGACCCCTTTGTCAGAGGTGGCTTGCCATTGGCCATTGTGTGGTTCACCCATCCTGCTGCCACGACAGGTGGTGGTGGGGGTCGCCTTTGGCAGGACCAGATGATCCCGCCACTGGGAGGAGCTGAAAAATTCAGCCCAATTTTTTTTCACCATGTGATTTCCCAAGAGTGGAAGAGTGTTTGACTGCGTTGCTGTTGCCTTTAAGACCCCACGCAGCATAGCAAAGCCCATATGTCAATCAAAAAGGTCACACCCCCTTAGTGTCCGAATTGCAACCATTTGCAGCTAACAATTCATATTAACATCAGGCGATGGAGAAGCAAATAGTCTTTCAGCATCTTCCTCTCATGTGGACAAGTGAGCGTCATCAGCCACCTTTTGAAATGAAAGCCTCAGAAATAAGAGTCCGGCAGCCACTGATTTGCTGAATCTCATAGAAACATGGGAGCAGGAGTTTGGCCCTTTGGCTCTTCGAGCCTCCTCCGCCATTCAATTAGATCATGGTTAATCACCCAACTCAGTAACCTGTGCCCACGTTCTCCCCTAAATCCTTTGATCCCTTTCGCTCCAGGAGCTACATCTAGCTCCTTTTGAAGAAATACAGGGTCGGATTCTCCATTTCAGAGATTAAGAGTGAGATTCTCCGTCAGCCGACGCTGAAATCCGGAACGGCAATTGGGCGGAGAATCGGTCGTGAGGCCAAAATCGTGGCCGGTGCCAGGTGCCCGCCAGAATGCCACGCTCCGAGTGCATCGACTGCAGCATCAATTCATTCTGCTCTGCACATACGGTAAATGCCATCTGCATTTCATTAGTGGGTCTGACCCGGTATTCTCCAGGGCCTCCGCGATGCTCCACCCATGCCGGGAGGAATTAACGACAGCGACTTTCACTTGTAGTTTCAAAAATCGTGAATCAGGCGCTGTGGCCTATGAGAGAAAGAGGAAGGAGGACACAGAGAGGCACAACCATGGACTGCCAGTCCTGCCACTGAGTCGGGGGGAGGGGGGAGAGGCATCTGCCAGGGCTGGGGCAGCAGTGGGGGTGATGGAGGGGTGACCAAGGGAGAGGACGTGGGGCCAGGTGCCACATAACATGAAGGAGGGGTGGGAGGGGTGGGGGAGGGCGGGAGGGCATGGGAAGAGGGGGTGGGGGGAGGGTGTGGGAGGTGGAGGGGGGGACTGGAGGGGAAAGAGAGAGAAAATTCAGCTGCAGCCATGAGGCACCTGGAATGCTCTTAAACTAGTATCAACCACAATAATTTCAAATATAGATCAAAAAGAAAGATGAACCTGAAATGAGTGATATAAAGAATGAAAACTGGCACAAGAGCATATTTTTGTACATTCTGGAAAGAAAACCTATATTTACCTTAAAAGTGCATACACTGATTCAGTGGTTCTCTTCTTCAGTGGTTTTCTGTGCGCATATTTATTCTTTCATGAGATGCAAGAGTCAATAGCAAGGCCACATTCATTGCCCATCCCTGGTTGCCCTTCAACTGAATGGCTAGTTATGCTGTGGTTCTGCAGTCACATAAGTAGGCCAGAACAGGTAAGGATAGTAGCGTTCCTTTCGGGTTTTAACAACAAGCAGTGATATGTCCATGGTCACCATTATGGAGATAAACTTTATATTCCAGATTTCTTAATTGAATTAAAATTTCATGGCGGGATTTGAACCCACGTTCCCAAGCCTTAGCCTAGGCCTCTGGATTTGCCAGTGCAGTGACACTAGCCCAGTGACATTACCACTATCCCAACATCCCACTAAAATCCTTGGTCTTTTCTTCTGATACTGGTGTGTTGTTTGGACTGCAGGACCTCCAGGTTTTTCCTCATGTGGAAGATGCTGCCTGACTTCTTAACTGACCTTTGGTCCAGGGCAATCAGTGTGGGTCGCAGGTGTATCAAGAGAGCAGATGGGAGTCCCACCCAGCCACTACAAAGAAGGAAAACCAATTCACGATTACATCCTATACATGGCTGCATCTTAGCTAAAGCAGACTTAACCTACTCTGGAATTTAGAGCAGAACTCAAAAGTGGACTGCTTCCCAAATTCTTTCTCAATCTCCACCTCTTCTCACCTGTTAGGTTTTTGTTTCTTTATTTGTCATGGGATATGGGCATCGCTGGCAGGCCCAACATTTGTTGTCCATCCCTGAGGTCATTTACGAGTCAACCACATTGCTATGGTCCTGGAATCACATGTAGGCCAGATCAAGTAAGGCTGGCAGATTTCCTTCACTCATAGTGAACCAGATGGGCTTTTACAACAATCGACAATTTAACGTTAGACTTTTAATTCCAGATATTTATTGAATTCAAATTCCACCAAAAACCCTGGTGGGATTCAAACACATATCCCCAGAGCATTATCCTGGATCTAGGATTACTAGTTCAGAGATTATGCTACTACGCCACTGCACAAAGGGTGAAACTTTCTGGTCCATAACCAAGGCAAAGAAGCAGGTACGTTGGCTCATCAAGCCTGTTCTAAATCTCTGAAGAGCTATTCACTTGATCCCTTTTTCCCTATTGTTCTCTGATCCCCTTCTCAATTTATATTTTTCAAATACTTATCGACTTTTCTTTTAAAAGTTGCATTGAATTTTACTCCTATCACTGACTCTGGTAGCATGTCCCTTGTTTATTTTTTCCTAGTTTTATGTCTATTTATAATTTTGGAAATCCACACCCGATTTCCTCTTGCCTTTCACTTTTTTCCCCACTTTCTCCTTGTTATTAAGATCTTTCATCTTAGCATCTTCATGGCCTTAGCATCCATCGTAAAACAGAAGGATGTCTGAATTTGGACACAATGAAAAAAAGCAGAAAACGCCGGATAAACCCAGCATGTCTGGCAGCATGTGCGGAGAAACAGAGCTAATATTTGGAGACCACATGATTCTTCTTCAAAGCTGAAGATGTGTAGAAATACGATGGATTAGAGAGTTGGAGAGGGGGGTGGAGGAGGTGAAACGGAATGGAAGGTCAGGGATAGGTCAGAACTAAGGACAGATTGACAAAGATGCCAAGGACGCAAGCCAAAAGGAGTGTTAATGATAGCTTTAAGGACTAAAGAATGTGCTGCTAGTGGCATAAAGGTAAGATTTCTACCCCTCTTGAGCTCTGAAGATGAGTCATAAGGACACAAAACATGAATCCTGTTTCTCTCTCCACAGATGCTGCCAAATCTGCTCAGTTTATTCAGCATTTTCTGTCTTTATTTCAGATTTCTAACATCCTTAGTATTTTGCTTTTATACTCTAACTGTAACCTATCCGGTGATGGTTATAGATTTAGTATTTGGCTTTTAAATCTTTTTTCCCCTATTAAAATACCAACAGGATCCTAAGGACATTTTTGTTCTTGAGGTGTGACTCACCTTCTGTTGGCTTCTGAATTTAATTAATTGCATCCACTTTATACGCTTGTGCCTAGTGACATGAGATCCTGCTTTATGGTAAGTCCCACTGCTGGGTCACACAAATGGTAATTGGACTTGCAATTCTGTGAAAAGAGAAGGTGACAAGTTGTGAGAAGGAGCACAATTGTTATGCACACACTGAAGTATTGGTGTAGTTACATAAAATCTGCATTGGGCATTTTAATCACAGTATCCATAATTCCTTTCAAATGTTGGCACAAACCATCAACTCATCGTGTTTACATACTTCACCATCTTCTATTCCTTTACTCCCAATGTTTTCCCTGGCTTGCTCACAAGGCATCAGTGATCTAAGTTGTGAGGTCCCTCCGCCTGCCCATTGGGGCTCTGCCCTATTAAAGTTCAATGTTTCCTGCACAGAACAAAAATTAATGCATTAAGCGTCAGTAAAAATAGAGCCCTTGAAAGAAGTGTGTCTGCTGTGCTGGTACCTAGAATATTAATGGACTGAAAGAGCATGAGGGTTTAAGACAAGTGAGCCAGGAGAGGAGGAGAGAATATGGATTAAAAAAAAGGGGGGGGGGGGGTACAGAGGGAAGGGTGTGTGTGTGTGTGCATGTGTGTGACAGAGGTAGAGTTGGAGACAAAGAGGAAAACTGCATTTGTGGTAGCTTATTGTTTGTGCATTAGAAAAGTTAACTTATTAACTTGAGCATTAGATTTGAAAGAAAACAGCTCTGTGGATATGAATTAGTTTAATCTACAACTACAGGAGCATGGCCATAAATTGAGTGACAACAAACTATGGCACTGTCGCTTAACTTTGTATATTTTTTTAAATTTAGAGTACCCAATTATTTTTTTCCAATTAAGGGGCAATTTAGTGTGGCCAATCTACCCAGCTTGCACATTTTTGGGTTGTGAGGGCAAAACCCACGCAAACACGGGGACAATATGCAAACTCCACACGGACAGTATCGCAGAGCCGGGATCGAACCTGGGACCTCTGCGCCGTGAGGCCACAGTGCTAACCCACTGTGTCACATGCTGCCCTTAACTTCGTATATGACAGGCGGCATAGTGGATAGCACTGTTGCCTCACAGCGCAGAGGACCCGGGTCCGATCACTGTCCATGTGGAGTTTGCACATTCTCCCCGTGTCTGCGTGAGTCTCACCCCCATAACCCAAAGATGTGTAGGGTGAGATGGATTGGCCACGTGAAATTGCCGTTAGTCGGAAAACTAAAAAAAAGACAACTTTGTATATGTGTAGGGCCACTTGACTGGCTTATGTTTAGCATCTGTAAAAGAAGAGCTTGAAGGTCTTAGCTGCTGTCAACTGCAAATTCATGCAGACATCATGGGATGTTATGAATATTAGAATCAATTAGAATTAGAATCAATTTCTCCTTACCTTTTTCCTTTCCTTCGGGTATGGAAGTGCCTTCGAGCTCCTTGCTGGGTACAGCGTATGCAAGAAAATATATTCATATTTGTTGCTGCTTCCTCCCATGTACGTGCACAGTCTGTGGCATTGATAGAGTTAACATTTGGCACAAAGATGACATTGTAGTTCTCCAATGACCATGTGTACGAGTGCCTGAAGGATATAACCGCATCTGCAGGATTTCATTTCCTGGCAATTTCTTTCTTATAAAACACCGAGTTGCACATTCGCAATGTTATTCAAGCATGTTGTACTTCCTAATACTGGTTGAGTAGCTTATAAGTGTTGTTGCTGCTCTATTTCGTCCTCATTGGCATCATTGATTTGTGCGCTTTATTTAAAAATGGGTGATGGAGATCATGGCCTTGAACAAACTTTGTGGTTTTCTAAAGTGCTCAACAGTGCAAAGATAAAAATAAAGGCCAACAAAAAGGCCCAGAAATTGCTCCAAAAAAAAATCAAGATTAATGCAATCACTGCTATTAGTGTGTAAATAACCTAGCAATTTGTGGTGATTAAGTGTGACCGTTAAGGTCATGCGTGCAAATCGAGTGGACTGTATTTTTTTTAACAGGGAAGAAATATTGAATAAGAGACAGTGTTCCCTCTCAAAATGGTTTCTGGAAATTCAGGTGGTTTGTGGTTTCTGGGCAGGGAGACTTGTATGTCTGGGAGTCTGAGTGCAAATGGATTTTCCAGGTGGAAATTGACCTCTCTCACCAGCCCATTGGAAGTGTTTAACAGGCAATGGCTGCCAAACTTCTCAGGGCCAGGAGGTTAGAAGTCAAATGAGCCAATCATGATTGGTATGTTGAAGGCCTATCATCCATTCCCCCATTTTGCATCGGGCATCCTGGTTCCAACCCATTATGAATAATAATAATAACTTATTGGCACAAGTCGGCTTCAATGAAGTTACTGTGAAATGCCCCTAGTCGCCACATTCCGGCGCCTATGCGGGGAGGCCGGTACGGGAATTGAACCCGCCCTGCTGGCTGTGTTCTGCATTTCAAGCCAGCAATTTAGCCCACTGTGCTAAGCTAATGGAAGACATTGATTTTTGCCATCATATGATCAAAACTAACTGGGAGAGTCAAAACCTTATTACTCCACAGGTCCACAGGCCCTGCAGGTCAGTCTGGAGACCAAGAGATAGGACACAAGAGGGACCATTCCCTCCAGCGAGAAGACAGAACCCTACTTAACGGTGGTAGTGAAGAAGTTCCCACTTCCAACAAAAGTCTACGTCTCTTTCTACAGTTGCTTGGCCACAACCTTATCTGAAAACCTCAAGATGTCCAAAGTTCATTCATGATCAAAGAACCACAGGAGAAGACTCCATCTACGCCGGCAAAGACTGCATCTTAAAGGACTAATTCAAACATGTGAATCGCTTTCTCGTTGTTCCATTAATAATATAAGTGCACATGTTATCTATACAATTCATATTTTTTCTGTGTATGTGCCTGTGGGCGTAATTCTCCAGAAAATTTATAAGTGTGGTGGAGAGCAGGAATTGCTGTGAGCCTCCTGGTGCGTTGCCCAGCGAGGCCAGCACCGCAATTCAATGCTATTGGTCTACTTTGTATTTGAAAAATATTTTATTGAGGCATTTATATATATATATGAAACACAACCATAAAACAGCAAGCAAATAGGAATGCAAATAATCAAAACCAATAAATATCTAACACCCCACCATTCTGCCTCCCGCTCCCCAACTCCCCTACCTCCTTTTTTACCTCCCCCCAGACACCAGCACCCCACTGCTGAAAGCTGAACCATTTTCGAAGTAGTCAATGAGCAGCTGCCATCTACAGGCACACCCCTCCACAGACACTCTCAAGGTGAACTTTATCTTCTCCAGCTAGAGGAACTCTGATAGGCCGCTCACCAAAACCCCCGGTTTCAGCGGCCCCGAGTCCCGCGATTCCAATAAGATCCGTCTCCGGGCTACCAGGGAGGCAAAGGCCACAACATTGGCCTCTCTCTCCCCCTGGACTCCCAGGTCTTCTGACACTCCAAAGATCGCCACTTCTGGACTCGGGATCCCCTTCATCCTCAAGACCTCTCACATAATATTGACGAACCCCCACCAGAATCCGTCAAGCTTCAGACAGGCCCAAAATATGTGGACATGATTCGCAGGCCCACCCGCGCACCACCCACACCCATCCTCCACCCCTTCAAAAAACCTGCTCATTCTGGCCACAGTCATATGTGCCATGTGAACCACTTTGAATTGGATAAGGCTAAGCCTAACATACAAGGAGGATGCGTTCACTCTCCTCAAAGCCTCCTTCCACAACCCAGCCTCCACCTCCCTCCCTAGCTGTTTCTCCCACTTACGTTTACTACCCCTACTGGGGCTCCCTCCCAATCCATTAACTCTTACAGATTTCCGCCACTCTTCCCTCACCTACCCCTGTTTTTCACACCACCTTGTCCTGTAGCCCTCGGGGCGGCAGGTGGGTGAAGGCCGACACCTGTTTCCTGACAAATTCCCTCACTTGTAAATTGCAGAACCCATTCCCAGAGGGCAACTCAAATTCCTCCACCAACACCTCCAAGCTCGAGAAGCTGCCCCCAACAAATAGATCCCCAAACCGCTCAATCCCCACCTGTTGCCACCCCCGAACACCCCCCCCCCCCCCAGCCCCCCCCCCCCCCCCCCCCCCCCCCCCCCCCCCCCCCCCAGAGCAAACCTATGATTCCCGCAGATCGGTGCCCAAAGCAAGGCCCCCTCCAGCATCAAGTGCTGCCGCCACTGTCCCCACACTCTCAGGGTCACTGCCACCACCGGACCTGTGGAATACCTGGCCAGTGGGAGCAGTAGAGGTGCCGTCAACAGTGCCTCCAAACCCAAGTCCTTACAAGAGGCTGCCTCCATCCACTTCCATAACGACCCCTCCCCCATTACCCACTTGCTAACCATGGCTATATTCGCCACCCAATAATAATTCATCAGGTTTGGAAGAATTAACCATTCGTCCCCTCGGCCCCGCTCCAGCAGCACCTTCTTAGCCCACGGGGCTTTACGCGCCCAAACCAACCGCGATATCAGTGCATTCATCCTCCTAAAAAAAGCCTTTGGGACTTCCGGTGGCGACTATGAGGGAGTAGGTCGCACATTTGGTGGTTCCCGTCTCGGTCGGACTTTTGGACCTATCCACCTGACTTTTTTGTGCTTTTGAGCGTGGAACTGGAAAGCAATAGCACTCAGGCACAGGACCCATACAGAGTTGTATGGACCGAAGAAGCCGGAGGGACCATAAATGCAGAAGAAGTGGTCGAATAAGGGCGCAGTGGAGGCTGTGAGTGGGACCAGCATGGCTGGTGTTCAGAACAAGGCGCCGACAGCCCAGGCTTTTTGGCCCTGAAGCGTGACAACTTGGAACCGCTACAGAAGTCGATTGACCGGATGCAAAAAAGGCTGGATGAGCAGGCTGAGAAACTCCAGCAGTTGAAGAAGTCAATGGAGGAGCAGGCCGACTTTCAAACGGTGGCGGATGTGGAGATTCGGAGGTTGAGGGACCAGCAAAACGTGCTTCTGGAAAGGCCGGAAGACCTGGACAACAGATCTCGCCGGCAGAACGTGAGAGTCGTGGGCCTCCCGGAAGGGGCAGAGGGGCCGGACGCTGCCACAGAGTTGCTGGGGAACAAGGTGTTCCCGCGCCCGCCGGTGGTAGACAGGGCACACAGAGTTCAGGTGAGGCAGCCGCAACGAGGGTTCCCCCACGAGCGATGGTGGTATGCTTTCACAGGTACCTGGACAAGGAACGGTGCTGCAATGGGCAAAGAGCACACAAAGCTGGACAATACCATCCTGCGTGTTTACCAAGATTTGAGCGCTGAGGTGGCCAGCAGGAGGGGAGGCTACAGGCAGGTGAAGGAGATACTGTATAAAAACAAGGTGAAATTCGGGCTGCTTTTTCCGGCACAACTGTGGGTTATGTATGAGGGTCAGCACCACTATTTCGAGGAACCCAAAGAGGCGATGGACTTCGTTAAGAAGCAAGGGCTGGCCCTGAGCTGAGGACGTTTGGACTCATGTTAGAGTTTTTAAGTATATGTGGTGTCTCTCCCGTTTTGAAAATTGCCTGTATGTTTGGGTCCGTTTTTGTCGTTTCTTTGTGTGCTTTTTGCGTGGTTTACCTGAATGTTTCCTTTTTGGGCTCTTTCATTAGTTGGAGCTTGGCTGGAGGGAAAATAATAAAGAAAACAGTTAAAAGGGTTGGGTTCAGAGGGATGCTTGAGGGGAATTTTGTGCAATCTTTTCTGTGTCTGTATGGGAAGGACTGAGAGTGCCTGTTACTTAGAACATAGAACATAGAACGATACAGCGCAGTACAGGCCCTTCGGCCGTCGATGTTGCACCGACATGGAAAAAATCTAAAGGCCATCTAACCTACACTATGCCCTTATCATCCATATGCTTATCCAATAAAATTTTAAATGCCCTCAATGTTGGCGTGTTCACTACTGTTGCAGGTAGGGCATTCCACGGCCTCACCACTCTTTGCGTAAAAAACCCACCTCTGACCTCTGTCCTATATCTATTACCCCTCAATTTAAGGCTATGTCCCCTCGTGCTAGCCACCTCCATCCGCGGGAGAAGGCTCTCGCTGTCCACCCTATCTAACCCTCTGATCATTTTGTATGCCTCTATTAAGTCACCTCTTAACCTTCTTCTCTCTAACGAAAACAACCTCAAGTCCATCAGCCTTTCCTCATAAGATTTTCCCTCCATACCAGGCAACATCCTGGCAAATCTCCTCTGCACCCGTTCCAAAGCTTCCACGTCCTTACTATAATGAGGCGACCAGAACTGTACGCGATACTCCAAATACGGCCGTACTAGAGTTTTGTACAACTGCAACATGACCTCATGGCTCTGGAACTCAATCCCTCTACCAATAAAGGCCAACACACCATAGGCCTTCTTCACAACCCTATCAACCTGGGTGGCAACTTTCAGGGATCTATGTACATGGACACCGAGATCCCTCTGCTCATCCACACTACCAAGAATTTTACCATTAGCCAAATATTCCGCATTTCTGTTATTCTTTCCAAAGTGAATCACCTCACACTTCTCCACATTAAACTCCATTTGCCACCTCTCAGCCCAGCTCTGCAGCTTATCTATGTCCCTCTGTAACCTGCAACATCCTTCCGCACTGTCTACAACTCCACCGACTTTAGTGTCGTCTGCAAATTTACTCACCCATCCTTCTGCGCCTCCTCTAGGTCATTTATAAAAATGACAAACAGCAACGGCCCCAGAACAGATCCTTGTGGTACGCCACTCGTAACTGAACTCCATTCTGAACATTTCCCATCAACTACCACTCTCTGTCTTCTTTCAACTATCCAATTTCTGATCCACATCTCTAAATCACCCTCAATCCCCAGCCTCCGTATTTTCTGCAATAGCCGACCGTGGGGAACCTTATCAAACGCTTTACTGAAATCCATATACACCACATCAACTGCTCTACCCTCGTCTACCTGTTCAGTCACCTTCTCAAAGAACTCGATAAGGTTTGTGAGGCATGACCTACCCTTCACAAAACCATGCTGACTGTCCCTAATCATATTATTCCTATCTAGATGATTATAAATCGTATCTTTTATAATCCTCTCCAAGACTTTACCCACCACAGACGTTAGGCTCACCGGCCTATAGTTACCGGGGTTATCTCTACTCCCCTTCTTGAACAAAGGGACCACATTTGCTATCCTCCAGTCCTCTGGCACTATTCCTGTAGCCAATGATGACCTAAAAATCAAAGCCAAAGGCTCAGCAATCTCTTCCCTGGCTTCCCAGAGAATCCTAGGATAAATCCCATCCGGCCCCGGGGACTTATCTATTTTCACCTTGTCCAGAATTGCCAACACTTCTTCCCTACGCACCTCAATGCCATCTATTCTAATAGCCTGGGTCTCAGCATTCTCCTCCACAATATTATCTTTTTCTTGAGTGAATACTGACGAAAAGTATTCATTTAGTATCTCGCTTATCTCCTCAGCCTCCACACACAACTTCCCACCACTGTCCTTGACTGGCCCTACTCTATCCTAGTCATTCTTTTATTCCTGACATACCTATAGAAAGCTTTTGGGTTTTCCTTGATCCTACCTGCCAAAGACTTCTCATGTCCCCTCCTTGCTCGTCTCAGCTCTCTCTTTAGATCCTTCCTCGCTTCCTTGTAACTATCAAGCGCCCCAACTGAAACTTCACGCCTCATCTTCTTATCTCTTTCTCTTTTCTTTGTCTTGTTTAACTTGAATTGTGCTATTGTGGGGGCTGTTTATGAAAAATGAAAATCGCTTATTGTCACGAGTAGGCTTCAATGAAGTTACGGTGAAAAGCCCCTAGTCGCCACATTCCGGCGCCTGTCTGGGGAGGCTGGTACGGGAATCGAACCATGCTGCTGGCCTGCTTGGTCTGCTTTAAAAGCCAGCGATTTAGCTGAGTGAGCTTGTATAGAGTGTTTGTTTAAGTAGGGCTGATCTAGGGAAGTGGTGTGGAGGGATCGGGAGAGGGGTGACTGGGAACAATGGGTGGGAGACGCGCTGGTGCCAAGCCTCGAAGCCCCCGGCTAGCTGAGTGGGACTAGTTAATAAAAGCTGAGGTGGGGCGTGTGCATATAGTTAGATTAAAGCAGGGGTCAGGTGATAGGATGGTGTTGCTAGGTGCGGGAGGGGGGGAGTCGTTCTGCTGATGGTGATGGAAACTGGGCATGGCAACAGTGAGGAGGTCATGGGTGGAGCCGGTCAGGAGGCGGGCCAGATGAAGCGCGAAACATGGCTGGGGCCTGGCCAAGGAAAGGGGATGGCTGATCGGCAAAGGGGGGGGGGCAAAGTGCCCCCTAACCAGGCTGATCACCTGGAATGTTAGAGGATTAAACAGGCCAGTGAAGAGGGCACGTGTGTTTGCGCATCTGCGGGTTCTGAAGGCGGACATAGTCATGCTGCAGGAGACGCACCAGAAAGTGGCAGACCAGGTTAGGTTAAGGAAGGGCTGAGTCAGTCAGGTCTTTCATTCGGGGCTTGATTCTAAGACGAGGGGTGTTGCGATCCTGAATAATAAAAGGGTACAATTTGAGGCAGAGGACACAGTCGTGGATGGGGGTTGCAGGTTCGTTATGGTGAGGGGCAAGCTCACATGGCGAGGTTTCTTGGCCTGGAGAAAGTCAAGTTCACCTTGAGAGACCCAAGCGTCGAGGGATTGTCAGGAATAGTGCAGGGGGGTGGGTGAAGCATAGGGTCTCGCTGTACTCAGACGATTTGCAGCTCCATATATCAAACCCTTTGGAAGTTATCAAGGGGGATTATGGACATATTGGAAGAATTTGGTCAGTTCTCGGGGTACAGATTGAATATGGGGAAGAGTGAGGTTTTCCCAGTCGAAGCGAGGGGGCAGGAGAGTAGGTTGGGGGAGTTGCCGTCCAGAGGAGTGGGGGCGTACTTTAGGTACTTCAGGTGGTGCGGGGCGGGGAGCAGCTGCACAAGCTGTACCTGGCTTAGTTGGTGGAGCAAACGAAGGGGGATTTTAGGAGGTAGGATGTACTCCCGCTGTCGCTGATGGGACGGGTGCTAGGGTTCGCCCGAAGGTGGCAGCCATTTATTGACTTCTTCGCAGAGGAGTAAGCATCAGCAGGGTGGTGGGGGTTGGGGGGGGGGGGGTGGGTAGGGTAGAGTAGAGTAGAGTAGAGTAGGGAGATATTGAGGCAGGTCCGTGCATGAACAGAGCCGTGGTTTGCACTATGTTTAATTTGTGTCTTGACTTCCTTCTTTTTGTACTGTACAATGTCACTTTTTCTATATGCCTAAAATACCTCAGTAAAATTGTTTGTTAAAAAAAAAGCCTTTGGAATGAAGATCGGGAGATTCTGGAACACAAAGAAGAACCTTGGGAGAACTGACATCTTCACCAATTGCACCCGTCCCATCAGCGACAGCGGGAGTACATCCTACCTCCTAAAATCCCCCTTCGTTTGCTCCACCAACTAAGCCAGGTACAGCTTGTGCAGCTGCTCCCCGCCCCGCACCACCTGAAGTACCTAAAGTACGCCCCCACTCCTCTGGACGGCAACTCCCCCAACCTACTCTCCTGCCCCCTCGCTTCGACTGGGAAAACCTCACTCTTCCCCATATTCAATCTGTACCCCGAGAACTGACCAAATTCTTCCAATATGTCCATAATCCCCCTCGATAACTTCCAAAGGGTTTGATATATGGAGCTGCAAATCGTCTGAGTACAGCGAGACCCTATGCTTCACCCACCCCCCTGCACTATTCCTGCCAATCCCTCGACGCTTTAATCGCCATTGCCAATGGTTCTATCGCCAAGGAAAAGGGCAATGGGGAGAGTGGGCATCCCTGCCTCATCCCACAGTGCAAGCTGAAATACCCTGAGCTCACCCGGTTCATCCACACACTCGCTGTTGTCGCCCGGTACAACAGTCCCACCCAATCCAGAAGCCCCTGCCCAAGCCCAAACCTCCCCAGCACCTCCCACAAATAGTCCCATTCCACCCGGTTGAAGGCCTTTTATGCATCTATGGCAACCACCACCTCCACACTTCTGCGGGCATCATTATAACATTTAACAACCACCTGATGTTAGCCGACAGTTGCCTCCCCTTAACAAACCCTGTCTGAACCTCCCCTATCACCCCCGGCACACAGTCCTCAATCCGTGAGGCCAGGACCTTGGCCAGCAACTTAGCATCCACATTTAGTAATGAAATTGGCCGGTAAGACCCACACTGCTCCGGTTCCTTATCCCTCTTTAAAATCAAGGCCTTTGAGGCCTGCAATAACGTAGAGGGGAGCACCCGCTTCTCCCTTGCCTCTTTGAACGCCCTAACCAGCAGGGGCCCCAGATCCCCCGAAAATGTGTTATAAAATTCCACTGGGAACCCGTCCAGGCCCGGGGCTTTCCACGCCTGCATCGCCCCCATACCCTCCACCACCCCCACCAGCTCAATGGGGGCTCCCAGTTCCTCCACCAGATCCTCCTCCACCTTGGGGAACTCCAGCCCATCCAAGAAACGCCTCATTCCCTCCACCCCAGCCGGTGGTTCCGACTCATATCGTCTCTTATAAAAGTCCCCGCTATTGGTCTACTTAATGAGGCGTCACAGGCTTCTCGCAGCAAATGAAGGTTCACCACCGCGCTCACCAGCCCCCATAAACAAAGTCAATCAGCACTTAAGCTGCAGATGCTCAGTCAACCCCAGCCAACTCGCCACAATGGCGCCAAGGAGACGAACCCCAAGATTTGGGGACACTGACCAGGAGAGGCTCCTGGACATGCTGGAGGACAGGAGGGATGTCCTGTCCCCCCGAGGGTCCTGGAGGGTGAGCCACAAGGCAGCCAGTGCTGGCTGGAATGAGATAGCGGCAGCTGTCAGCTTGGGCAGTACAACCAAGAGGAACAGCCAGCAGTGCAGGAAGAAGCTCAACGGCCTACACAGAGCAGCACGAGCGAGTGGACACCTACACACACCGCGCAGAGTGAGCGCCGACCCTCCAACTCCCCATGCGACCCCAACCCTGCCTTCACCCCCCCCTCTCCCACCACTGTGAACCATGTGGGTGGCTAATCATGCCCTCTCTGTTCCTCCTCAGTAATTGCTCTCCCATAATCGTCAGGAGAGGGCCCAGACTGGTGGAGGTGGGCCATTCATAAGAATCCTCACCACTTTCGAGGAGCAGGCCCTGGAGGTAACTGGAGTGGCCGAGGATAGATCGGTCAGCCACAGAATGGCTGGTAGATGCCACAGAGGTGAGGAACCACCGGGCTCCACCCAAGGGACCTGTCAAATGTGAGTTGTTATTGCCTTACTGACTGACTGATCCATCTCTCCAACTGACCATATGTCCATTCCCCCCCCCCCTCCCCCCCCAACCCTGAGCACTGGGGTGGCAAGCACAGTACCCCCAGCCCCTTTGCCTGTGAGCAAAGATGGTTACTCTCCTCCTCAGCTCCCCGCAGAAGCACTTCCACCAGGTTCACGTTTTTCAAAAGGAGTACTAATCAATGCCAAAGTGACCACTTGCTGGAGAGGCCAATGAATGACAGGAAGCCGGTGGATATGGGGTGGCTCTCATTAATTGTACGGAAATGGGGCATAAGTGGTGATGATTGGTTTCTCGCCATGCGACGGCGAGATCCTGATTTTGCCTAGGGGAGCGGGTCGGTTGCACTGCAAACTGTTTGGCGCCTGGCACAGATCTTATTTGTGGTCTCTCCCTCTATTCACCAGCCTCGTTACGCTTGAGCAAAAGCACAACGAGGCCGCAGAATCGTGTTTTGGGAAGTGAATGTTTCCTCCCACTTACATTCCGGGTGTTGTGCGAGTAAACATTTATCTTTTCTTTTGATTTAAGCTTACCATGAATCCTGTCATATGTGTACTCTTAAAATTTACAACACTATAAAGGTGTTGAAAACACACCTTCCAAATTCCACATCTTGTTGCGGACAACCAAAAGGTGAGGAGGGAGGAAAGGTTACTCGATGATCTCTCTCCCATCCGTAACAGTAAAGATACGGTGTGTATTGCAAATTGCCAGAAGTAGCTGAACAATTTCCACTTTTAACCTCAGAAGAAATTGGAGCCCATCCTCACCCTCCCTATGTGTCAAGGAATTGCTGTAGTTGCATTCATAAAACAAATTAAAATTGCCGCAGGAAGTTAGGACTGGTATTTAACTGCTTGAAGACCATTTTAATGACAAGAATTTTGTGCAGGCTATGTTACTCAATCTCAAAGGCCATGAAAGTAAACAACCGAAATGCGGCATCTCATTCTTGGTGGTAGTAAATTCTTCCAAAAGGCTTTTAAAATTTACATTTAAAAGAAAGCTTTTACTTTACCTTTCTGTTTTTTTTTTGCTCTCTCTCCTACTTTATAGCAGTGACTACCCTCCAAAAGTATTGAATTGACTGTAAAGCACTTTGAGACGTCCAGTGGTTATGAACAAAGCTGTATAAACGCAAGTCTTTCTGGGGTTTTGTTTGCCTTTTTTATCCTTTTTTTTCCTTCCCTTTATTTCTCTTCCTGTATTTGACACTAATATTCCCTTTTTTCTTCTGTTATTCCAGTATTTCATTCTCTATCCTGAAAACTCTTTGGACCAAAACTTGCTGTTAAAGTAATTGAGGTTATTTATGTGCAGATGTCAGAGCCATTTCAGATGTAGGCAGATGTGTGGTTAAACAGGGGATTTGCTGCTGTCAGAGATGCAGCAGTTGAACCTTAGCTTCACAAAACTGGCACCTCTCTGTTTGGCTCCCCCTTTTAATGCATTGAATGGCTAGATTTGTGCAGAAGATCTGACCTAACTCGTCACAAAACGTTAAGCCATCATTTCTAGTCGAAACAACCTGTTGATCAGTTACTGAATGTTAATTATTGCAATTGAACCTCCCTGACACTACATAAATCTATTAAAAGTGTGGAGCACCATTCCTTTAGAGTTTGGTGTTTGATTTATCTTTCTCTCTCTTAATCCAATCCTTCTTAGAATCGTAGAATCTCTACAGAGCAGAAGGAGGCCAGTCAGCCCATCGAGTCTGCACCGACCCTCTCTTTGTACCTGATTTGACTCTAATTCGCCCTCAGTCACCATCATCCCCCTGTTTCTTTCTTGGCCTTTCACTCTCCTGGGTTGAATGGATACACCATTATACATTATTCACTGAAGTTCCAGATTATACATTATTCCACTGGTCTTCCTGTAGTTTTCAGCTCGCAATTTCAGCAAATTATGGCGTAAATTACATTTGACTGAAAGGCGCAGAAAACGTCCAACTCCTAACAAGACCAACCCATTGTGTTCTCGAAATTCTTTCATTCAGAAACTTCATATTCTGATGATTAAGTTCAATTTAATGTAAAATACAGTTTGACCAATTAAAATATGAGGCTTTGAATGTGAATAGACGAAACTGGTTTGCCATTGAATTCACCATTCTAAATTACACTTACTTCTCATTCCTTGGTGTCAAAATCCATCAATTTGATTGGTTAAGGAGATAAAGGGGGTGGGTGGTATATCTGTCCATATAGAAACAGTGTTAAATAGACTTATATCAATTCTATGGTATCAGATAGTGCTGCAGATTGCTGCCTGCGTGCTGTTCCTCATTGATATCATTGAGGAACACCTTGTGAGATGTGCTGACAGTTGTCAGCAGCACTGTGTGGCCCTGGATTAGTGTAGTCTGTGTAGCATTGCTAATCCTTTCCCCCTACAGTTAGAATCATAGAACCCTAACTGTGCAGTAGGAGACCATCAAGTCTGCACTGACCCTCCAAAATATCACTCTACCTAGGCCCACTCCCCGTCCACCCTGCCCTCTTTCTGTAAGCTAACCTGCACATCCCTGGACACATAGGGGCAATTGATCATGGCCAATCCACCTAACCTGCACACCTTTGGACAGTGGGAGGAAACCAGAGCACCCGGAGGAAACCCATGCAGACACAGGGAGAATGTGCAAACTCCACACGGATAGTCATCCAAGGCCAAAATTGAACCCTGGTCCCTGGCGCTGTGAGGAAGCAGTGCTAACCACTGTGCGACCATGCTGCCCTTACCTTTTTCACAAAGATCACAGATCCTCCACAGAGGGTGCTGCAGTGATTCACTTTTTAGCGACTTGCAGGGCAAAATATCATCAGCCCTAAATGAGCAAGGGAAAGTCTGGCTCCCAATCATTGGACTGCCACAACAGTGTTGTGCAACCATGGGTCAAGGAGAGAATGACTCTGCCATTCACCAAAATCCCAGATATGTCACTGACCTCACCTCACCATTACCAGCTCACAGTCCCAACACTTTGAAGTGCAAAAATCTGAGCTGATGGTTGAAGAATCAGCAGCTCGGCAAATGCTCGACTTGTATAATTGTGCTGAAAAGTCTTGGGACTCCATTTACCTTTGTCTCAAAATATGTAAATGGTTTCAACCGATGATGAACCACCAAATTAGAGCTGTGTATTTTTCATAAAAGGAACTGTGTAAGGACTAATGCACAGACTATTCAGAAAATATGACGAGATAGGAAGGCTGCTTTATGCACACCTGAGACAGGGTAATACATTCCTGCTAGCTCATTCATTTTAGCCTAATTAGATTACATAGGCTGAGAATGTTGAAATCAGATTACAATATTGGATGTATTCAAACTGACAATAGATCACAGATAGTGAGATATGATGCTCCTGACAGGTTACGTATAGTATTTCAATCTCTTGATGAATGCAAAACCACACACTTAATTCATGACCATGCTGAAATATTTAGCGACAATACTAGTGACAATGATGAACAGAAAGGTTTGTGTTTGTAGTACACAAGAACTATTTTGATACTAAACTGCCTCATGTATCTTTCTTCATATGTCACAATAAATTTTGCTCTGCGTGTGACAACAGATAGCTAACATCTCAACATTAATTGTCCTCTGACAAACTACAGCAGTTGGGCAGAGATACACAGTGGAGATGGTTGGAGATTGATACTGGTGTGCCTCCGAGTCCATTGTCTGCTTTCAGAATGAAGCTGCACTACTGGCTGAGATATTTTGCAAGATTTGCGGAGAGAATAGCAACTTTCCTGACCTTGCTGAAATTCTACTTGCTCCATCTGATGTATTGTCAATTATCACAAAGAATATTTGTTTCTGATTCAATCATCGGAGCTTCTTCTCCACTTACCTGATGAGCTTTGACCCTGTAATGTTCACATGTTGCAACCACAGTGTTAACACTGGGATCACGCCCACCATGTGCCCTCCAGCACTGCCTGCAGGGTCAATGGGAGGTTACCCCTTTTGTATAGGCCCAACGCACATGTGCTGTCTTGGTGCCCACCTTCCCTCTGCACATCCAAACAAGGGCAGCCGCCTGTCCTGCTGAAGATATTTGCCCAGGACCCATCCATAATCTTGCTCCTGAACAAGGAGGTTGATCCAGAAACAGGTTAAAAAAGAAACATGTCCTATGGACAGCCTTGGACCTCACTGGATGAGTTCCTCGTGTACTTTGTTGTATGACTCACTCTTCTCAGAGTGCCACTAAGTGTTAAGTCCCCAAAAAGGATGTCGGCAGGTGCTCCTGGTTGAGGAGGATTCCGTCTCTGTCCGTGTCCCTGGACTGTTATTTGACCCATAAGGGATGGCATAATTACCAACTTCTCCACAACTCAAGATTGCTATGACACCAAAGTTACATGTCTATAATTTACCATGGGCTAACAAAAGGCTCAACTAACCTGTTTGAGCATTGAGACATAGATAACACCCAGTTTGAATCAGGCTTTGGAAATGTGAAATCTTCCTTGTACATTTATGTACTAAGAATATTGCAGGACATGTTTCTTTTATTTCACATTGTTCGGTTTGTGGATATCCCTCTCAAAGCCACTTTTGTATCTACAGCAGGAGGAAAAGGCCTATCTAAGAACTGCTATTAGGTTGCCAAGAAACACTTTAACTTATAGAGCCACATTCATAACCACATGATGCCCCAAAGTGCTTTACTTAACAGCCAATAAAGTATTTGTGAAGTGTAGGTACTGTTGCTATGAAGGGAAAATGCCAATCCTTTTCGCACACAGCCAGGTCTCATATAAAGCTACGTGAAAATGACTATATCATCTGTTTTGAGGGATAAATATTGTCATGTGAGAGTACCTTTAAGAAATAGAGCAGCTCATATTACTGAAGTGATGTCAGAGGGTGGTGTAGCTGAGTTGAGCTCACTTCTGCTTTTTGGGTGTTTTTGTTTCAGTTTGTAGAAAAAGAGCTTGGGTGTGTCTGTGTTTGCAGTGAGCTGGATCTGCTGTGATCTCTGCCAGGAAAGACTATCTCTGAATCATTTGGGTGATTTGAACTCATAATAGTAATGTCTTTAACCTGATGTGTTTCTGTTTAAAGGTGTTAAGTCTTTTGGAGGTTTGAAGGAACATTTTGAGGGATTATTTAGTGTTGTATTATTTTCGGGGTTATCTTTGAAGTAAGGGGTGTTAAGGGATCCAATGTTTATTTAAAAAGGTTAAGTTGAATTCATGGAATAAACATTTTTTTGTGTTTAAAAACCCACGTGTCCATAATTGTAATACCACACCTGGAGACCAAGCCATGTGCTTCAAAAGCAACAATACATTAAAGGGAGAGGTTGGTTGAACTCCATGATACATTTTAGAGTTCTGAAAACGCCGCTCCCATAGCAATATTTTCCAATATATCAGGGAAAGGGGCCTCAAGTGGGTGGAATCTCCAACAGTGCAGCACTCCCTCAGTTCTGCAGCAGATTGTCAGTCTGAACTTTGTGTTCAATTCTCAGCACGGTTGTGTCCTAGGATATGGCAGACAGCCATGAGAGACTGGAGAAAAACTTCTAAACTCAAACACATTGGAGATTGATGCTACTGAGGCAGCTGTGCGGTTAGTGAGAACCTTGCTGCTGTGTCCGCCTAAATATTCTGGAAGGTCTTGGCAATCAGAGGAAATGTACACAAAATGAATTGTTTACACAAGAATGACAATCCTCTGTGTCCCTGTGTCCTTGGTCAAAATTAAGGCGGCTGTCAGTGTAACAGATACATTCGGGGTGACAATTCCATGCCTTGAAGGTCATTTGCATCATAAAGGGTAAATAATCCGCTTGTCTGATTGAACTAAGAGAGTCTAGCGCACTGTTTATACTGCTTTATTGCTGAACCATTATTGAATCATTTCAACACCACTGGACAAGCACAATTCCAGTAGATAGACAATTACAAAAGCTAAACACTGCAGATGCTGAAATTCTGAAAGAAATATCGACCTGTCACGCAACACCGCGTGAGATTCAACGCAATTTCGCAAGATGTTGCAAGGAGAATCCAGCCCACGATGGGTGGGATCACTTTTTAGCAAATCTGCATATTAGAGCGAGGCAGTAAGTCTCGCAGATTCCCAAGTTACCTGAGCCTTTAGAATTCAATTCCTTCACCTCGGGGAACTTGGGCCAGTGCCGTTCAGCACTGGTCCCCACAAATGAGGACCAGGCGAAATGGCAATTGTAGGGGTCTCCAAGAGAATTCGACGCCCCATTGCCGGCCTTTTCGTTAGGGTGTTGCCCTGGCACTGCTTTTGCCACCTGGGGTGCCAGCTTCACACTGCCAAGGTGCCCAGGTTGTACTGCCAGCTGGCAGAGGCACTGCCAGGGTCAAGTGGCACTGCCAAGGTGCTAAGCTGACCTTTTTAACGCATGACCAATTGGGCCCGGATTGCCCACTGGCGGTGCGCGGGGTGGGTGGGGTCGGGGGCCTTCCGTGTTGTGTTCGGGCTGGGGGAGGGTCAGGGATTCTTTACGTGGCCTCAGAGATCAGGATGCCATTTACAAATAGCGTCCCGATCTCTCGCTACAACAGGGAGTTCCGGCAAAGCAGTCCTACTGTGAGCTGTAGACAGAGCACCAGGGCCTCTTCTGAACAGCCTACTAAAAATAAACTGAAATCAGAAACAAAGTAGTATGAAGATGATTTCTTGAGGTACAACTTTGTTAATTATTCCAATGCAAATCAGGATGCAAAGTCCAAGGGCAGGATTCTCCATCGGCGGGATCCTCCGCTTCACCGGCAGTGCAATGCACACCCGTGGATTTCCCGACAGTGAGGGGGTTGTCACAATGGGAAACCCCATTGGCCGGATGGAGGATACCGCTGCCATTGGGGGCACGCTATTCCAGACAATGGGTCTGGCAGGAAGGAGAATCCCACCCCATGTGTTTTATATGTAGGGAAGTTATGACAAATGAGAGTTGCATGCTAACTTACCTTGCAAACATCTTTTCAATTTTAAACAAACTGAATCTCAAATTGCAAGGGAAGGATGTTGATTGCTTCTCTGAACTGTAAAGAAATAGACACTTTCCCAAAATCATTGAAAGTTTGGCATGCGCGAGTTCAAAGCCAAAACTACTACATGTTTCCCACGCTGCTGCGAAATATCAAAATAAACAGTGTTAGTAAGGAAACTATCAATAGATTGGCAAGCCTTATTCAGTCGCATCTGGCTGCGCTGATCAACATTTCTGTCACTACTTTCCAGAGGAGAAGTTTCAGGTTTTGAAAGAGAAGAAGTGGGTGAAAAATCCTTTTGAGTTGGAGACCCCAGAGTCAATTATTACAGCTGACTCCAAATGAACAGGCTGAGCTTCTGCACCTCACCTGTGACAGCACATTAAAAACACACCACAAGTCCAGAAGGCTGTCAGCATTCCGGAGTAGCGTCTCCGAGGAGTATTGAGTGCTGAGTAGAACAAGCATTTTGTTGCTATTGCCCTTCACAATGACCTCCATGTGAGAGGTTGGATTTTCTGTCCTCACAAAGATGAAGACAGCCCAAAGAAACCAGCTGAACTCTGCACCTGATATGTGCCTAGCCCTCTCTTCCTGTGAACCAGATTGGAGTGAGGGACCAGACAGGCTCACCTGTCACATTAAAAGTAAGTGAAAATGGTGTGTTACGAGGTTCGGCCGGTGTGGGTTGTAAAGGTTGGCCAGTTGGTAAAAATGCGTCCCTCAAAAAAAAGTTTGAAAAGCACTGATCTAAAGGAATGCATTTACATTTGCAGGTATTAAGAATAATAATAATCTTTATTGTCACAAGCAGGCTTACATTAACACTGCATTGAAGTTACTGTGAAAAGCCCCTAGTCGCCACATTCCAGCGCCTGTTCAGGTACACGGAGGGAGAATTTATAATGTCCAAATTACCTAACAGCACGTCTTTTGGGACTTGTGGGAGCAACCGTAGCACCTGGAGGAAACCCACGCAGACACGGGGAGAATGTGCAGACTCCGCACAGACAGTGACCCAAGCCAGAAATCGAACCTGGGGCCCTAGCGCTGTGAAGCAACAGTGCTAACCAATCTGCTACCGTTATACAGGTGAACTGCTACTCATTGAGCCATAAGCAAAAGATTGTGGGTTCAACTTCCACTTCGAGGTGTGAGCACATAATCTAGGCTAAAATGTCAATGCGGTGCATAGCCAGTCCAGTATTGTTGTTTGGGATGTCCATCCAATAAGTTAAACTGAGGCAGTATCGACATTTCCTTGTGGACATTTAAGGTTGCATGTCACTATTTGGGAGCATAGAAACCGGGATAAGCTATTCAATCCCTTGAGTTTGTTCCACCACTCAGTGAAATCATGGTTGATCTGCTTTCTAACTCCATTAATCTATATATCTCTCCATACCACAGGAAGACAGAAATATGCTCATTTTAGATTTAAATACAATTGAACTAGAACCTAATACATAACTTATTTGGCGTGGCAATCAGTCATGGATTGGATCTCTGCACTGACTTACCTTCGCTAAAATGTTCAAGTGCCTGTCTCGCCTGACGTTCTTGACTCAGGCCAGGTGACATTCAAGCGATGAAGCACGTTTTCAGCTCCATCACAAAGTGTAAAAGGAGCGGAGCAAAGGAGGGCAGGCCCCCTTTTTTACAGTGCAAGCTGCCAGGGAGAAGGTAAGTATCTAAGGCAAGTGGATGGGATGTGAGGGTGGGGGACTCGGGCATCACTGAGAGGCGGGGAAGTCAGACAGCAGTAGGCGGTGAGAGACTCCAACATCAGAGGGAGCTGCAGGACTCGGACATCAGTGCGGGTAGGGGAACGCAGACATCAGACGGAGGTGAAGAAGTCAGACATCAACGTGGGGAGTTGGATATCAGGGGTGGAGTTGTGCATCGGTGGAGGTTGGCCATCAGGGGGGAATAGTCATTCACTTTAGGGGAGGCGGAAATGGACATTTATGGGAGGGGGGGGGGGTCAGACATCAGCGGTGGAGTCAGACATCAGAGGGGGGAGTCAACTATCGGGGAGGGGGCAGTGGACATTCGGTGTGGGGAATGTCAGTTAGGGTGGAAAGGGGTGGTCGGGCTGGGATAGGAGTCGGGCCTAGTCTGCTCGGGTTGGGAATACGGTGAGGGGGGAGCTGAGATGGTTGGCTGCGGGGAGGGTAGTGGGTTGTACCCTGGGGTGGGGTGTCTTGTGCAGGGCTCTGATTAGGAGTTTAAAATAGTGGCACTGAAGTTAGAAGTGTTTTTATTTCTTCTACCTCTATCCGAGTAACGATTAGTGTAAAACTGGCAGAAGCCATCCAAAGTTCGTGATTTAAATTGTTTTGTAGGATAGTTCCCAGTGCAGCGCAATTGTCCAGGGGAAGTTAGCCCTTCTGGACAATTGCCAGGTAACCCTTTACTTGGGAACTTCCGAGAGGGATTCCCCAGTACATCTTTGGGGTACGTCGAAATCCGATGCTGGGGACTCAGGAAGTTATGTGGATTGTGTTTTTTTCCGTACCTTCTCACACGCGCCTCTTCCCTTTGGGGAACAGGGAGGAAGTGATGGGAGGATCCCCGAACTATCAAAGTCCTGGTACTGGACTTGAACCCGGAGCGTCTGATCCGCCACAAGACCACTTACATTTTGTGTGAGACAGTTCCTTAATTCTACTTGTATCAAGAAGTGTTCCCCAACTTTTCACCTGATTTTAACATTGTGTTCCCTTATCCTAGACTTGTCTACTAGCAGATAAAGTATCAATTTCTTTCAAAACCTTAGCAACCTCAATTAAACTACCACATCACCTTCTCCTGTCTAGGTGATGTAATCTCTCCTCAAAACTTAACCTTTAGAGCCCTGATAGCACTCTGATAAACCCGTGCTGCTCCAGAACTGCTCACTGTACTGCGGGTATAGTCCATAAGCAGGGCTTTGCAAAACTTCCTCTCCTTTATAGTGATGCACTATCAATTACGACGAGACAAGAGTAGAGAGTAATCAGGGCTTTATAACCCAGACATGTGGAACCTCCCGCAGCTGCTGCCGAAATTTCATAGAATTTACAGTGCAGAAGGAGGCCATTCGGCCCATCGAGTCTGCACCGGCTCTTGGAATGAGCACCCTACCCAAGCCCATACCTCCACCCTATCCCCATAACCCAGTAACCCCACCTAACACTAAGGGCAATTTGGACCCTGAGGGCAATTTAGCCTGGCCAATTCACCTAACCTGCACATCTTTGGACTGTGGGAGGAAACCGGAGCACCCGGAGGAAACCCACACACACACACGGGGAGAACGTGCAGACTCCACACAGACAGTGACCCAAGCCGGGATTCGAACCTGGGACTCTGGAGCTGTGAAGCATTTGTGCTAACCACTATGCTACCGTGCTGCCCTAATGGCTGCAGCTCGGAGAGCCCACACATTCATACTCCGCCTACTGGGCGGAGCCAACAGGCAGGGATCTACCCCCGTACCTGTAGTACAGGGGCCTTACCGTAATACCCTCGTATACAGTATATAATACAATAGTGGTGACTACCACATATAGTCTAAACCAGCAGCTTTAAAAGCTAACATTCCATTGACCCTTTTGATTATGTTTTCGCCTGGACTACAGCATTTTAGTGATCTTCGTGGGTCCCTAAATCCTGTTAGATTTCCACCATTTTTCCACCTGTTTTTTCACCATTTAAAAAAACAACTCTGATTATCCATTTTTTGCAACAAATGGTAGACCTCATATTTATCTGGATTGAAAATCCACCTGCCACAGTCTTGTCCACTTGTTTAATCTTTCAGTGTCTCTTTGTAGCTTTGTACTGATAGGAAGACCAAGGCCAGATTTCTACAATGATTTGGCAGGCAAGGGCCCGCCCGACCCAGGAGACATTGGGTGCGCATCCCGACATCATCGCACGCTCACGCGATATTTAATTCGACAGGAGCGCACAAGAGTCTGAAACGTGCCTGCAACAAATAAGCGGGCAACCAGGCCCATTGAGGAATCAATTAAAAGCAATTTCACCTGACGGTTTTACGGTTGGGTGGACGAACCAATTGGACAGGTGGGTTCTTAGCGACACACCCGATCCAGGGCTGCCCGAAATATCAGGGTTGAAATAAAATTTTAAAAGGCGATCAGGGGCTGAGGATTTCGGAGTTCTGCTGTCAGCTGTTTGAATGCGCTGCCCTGACACAGTTTGCTGTGTTTTTTCATCACATTTAATTTGTAGCAGGTCTGCAGCTTCCTGAGACAGTTCTACAGCAGCTCCCAGTCTTGAAGGAGCACCAGCAGCACCAGCCCTCACCCAGCCCTCTCTCACCCCCTCTCTCAGCCCTCTTTCACCCACCTCTCTCAGCCCTCTTTCACCCCCCTCTCTCACCCCACCTCTCCCAGCCTTCTCTCACCCCCAGGCTGCAGTCAGCCTTTCCAAGCAAACATTTCATGCTGGCCTCCTGTTAATCGGCCAGCCAGCATAAAATCATACTCTGGGATTGACTGCAGCCGGAAACCATTTCACGTCCGTTTCTGGGCCCAGCAAGTGCACCTGCCAGGCCATAAGGCCGTAAGAAATAGGAACAGAAGTAGGTTGCTCTGCCATTCAATAGGATCATGGCTGATCCGACATTCCTCACATCCACTTTCCTGGCCTTTCCCCCGTAACTTTTGATTCCCTTATTGATCATGAATTTATCTATCTCAGCCTTAAATGTACACAAGTACTCTGCCCCCACAGCTCTCTGTGGCCAGAAATTCCAGGCCCAGGGTTCTTCGCTCAATTGACACCAAAGAAGAATGGATAAACTCTGACTCATCTCGTTGTTTGTGAGATATTACTGAGCAGTAACTGCCCACTGCATTTGCCTAAAGTTCAGAGTACTACATTACGAAGCACATTGGAATATTTTATTGATCTTATAGGGTGCCATATGAAAAGTTTTCTGTTTTTCCGTCTTATACGCTGCCATTTCTCTGCTGTTCTAATTGCTGAAACATATCTGAATGAATTTAGATTCAAATGTGGAAATGTTCAGCAAGTCAGAAAGCCTATTGCACATGAGCACCCATTATCATTTTTTTCTGCACATTATGGCTAATTCTAATGGCAAATATGAAAGAGAGCCCTATGGTTTTCCATCACTTTTAATTGTCCTTCTTTCTGTAAATTTACTGCCACCATCACTGTCAAGCAGACCATAATGGCGCATTAATAACTAGCAATCTCTGGAGTGCAATACAACACATGATTAAGTCTTGCTTGGAAGTGCTTCAAAATCGCTGCGAGGAGAAAGTTTGCTTGGTGCACCAATTGAAGTGGGGCTACTACTTGTTGGTCTTTTTGCCAGTGTGCGTATTGTGTCCCTTGGTAACGCCCATGTGAAGTGGGTGTTGCAACATTATCTGTAGAGCACTGAGACTCATTGCTAGTTGGTCAGCAGAAGAAAGGTTCAAGACCGCTGCAATTTACACAGCACCAAGATAACTGGGGCTGGATTCTCCATTTCTGAGACTAAGTGTAGATGCTGGGGCAGGATACGTGGACTTTCACAACAGCAAAACTGGCACCAAACCTGGACGATTCAACAACCGTGGGGAGGCTAGCGCCGGCACCACATGGAACACGACCGATTCCAATGATAAATTGTGTGGGATTCGCCGGGTCCATGAATGATACTCAGGAGGTTGACAATCTGCAGCCGCATATATACATTACATTCCCCACACACACTCATCCTAGCCAACAAGTTGGTATTGATTGTGTTGGAGCATGCCCATGCAGCTGATATGTCAGCAGGGGCCAGAAGGATCCTGGAGGGTGGCCTGGAGACACCTATACAACCCGTGGTTCTAAGTTTATAGTGGGCTGTCAGCCCATTCACAGTTATATAACTGCCTTGCCGGTTGCAGCAATGGTATTCCGTGCCCGTCCATCACAACCCCATAGCCCGCCTCCTGGCTACCTCCCCAGCTATTACCCCCAGCCCTGGCAGAAGCCCCCCAGCCAGCGGCACAACGGTAAGCACACTATGGCAATGTTGGACATTTTCCATGCCCCCTCTCTCTCCCTCAGCAACCACAACAGTGGTTACATGATTTTTAAAGGCACAATTAAACCGTGCCGTCAGGAACGCAGCCCATTGGAGAAGGAGAATCGCAGAGACCCCGGAGAATACCTGGTCATGCCTGCTAATGATATTCAAATGGTATTTACTGTACGCGCGTTCCAGACCCCATTGACGCTACTGTCGATGTACAGGAGAATTGCAATTTGGTGTCAAATCGGCACCCGCTGCGATTTAGGCGTTGAAATCTATTCTCCACCCAATCGCGTTTGCCAATTTCGGCGTCAGCCAATCAAGAATCCCGCCCCTCGTTTCCATAGCTATTTTGCCCTGCACTAGGAGGAATTGTGGCACAGTGGTAGCGCTCCTAACTCTAGACCAGAATCTTCAGATTCGAGCTCAGCGTCAGAACTTGTTGGCCACGGAAGCAACGTTCATAGCAGGGTTCAATGGGCTGATAAACAGCTCAGGAATCCTCCCACCACTTCCTCACTATACGCCAAAGGGGAAAAACAGTGTGGGTCCGAAGATATACTAAAGAAAATTGCCCTGCACTTATTCTGTAATATTACATGCATGTAGGCAACTAACTTAATTCATCCTAATGGGAACTATCTTGGTGATGCATTGTCTTAGGAAACTCAGTTTAAGACAGAAAGCAGTGCCGGAACTCTTGTTACTCGCTTCATCTAATGCCACAGGCGATAGCTGTGAAAGGCATCATAAGCCTCAGATTTCATTGTTCTGGATCCTTTCAGGTCAGCATGAGAGCTCATGTGCAGCATCGGTCCAATTATTGTGCACAAATGTGTCAAGGTTACCTCCATTCATCCTTACTTACAAAAAGGCCTCTACAATCTAAGGTCAAACTCCGAAGCAAAGTTCTCTTAACTTCGCGGGCGAGTCTGTGACAAAGTTGTGTAATGTCCAGGGATTTCACCTCCATTGGCCAATGCTGAACAGAAAACAAATGTTGCTTTTTAACACTTCCGAGGGATCAGAAAAATCTACCAGCAATTTCTCCAATTTATACACAGGATACATCAATCCTCTGTGAACTGTTCTGGGATACTTTGCACCTCAGTACATACTTAAAATTGGAAAGATTTTATGTGCTGCCTTTGAACGTACAGTATGAAATCAGAGAGGCAGAATTAATTCTTCTATTTGTATTGCAGTAAACTGCATTCTGAAATGTGACGCAAGCTTATTTTTGGCACAAACTAGCTGAACAGATTTTAGCCCAATGCCAACCTCCTGTGCACTGAGGCACATTCCAAAAGACATTTAAGCAATGTCTCGCTGCAGTCAGTGTTTTATTTTATACTACTGAAGAATACCGCAATATCTAAGACTGTTACTGATCCATAGATGCGACTTACATGTTTACATTCTTCATCCTGATTTCTATACTTAAGACGCGCTTTCCCAACTTAAGCAGCTCCTCCCATTGAAATCACATTAAGGATCCTGTTACAAATTCACATCTATTTGTGAATTTGTAACTTTAAAATATGAATTTCTGTTGTCGTGAGCGCACCTTTAAAGTTAGCAAACTGAATTTGACTTTTGTTGGTTGGTGTTGGAGGCTGGGCGTCCTCACTTTTTGACACCAATCAGAGAGAGCCTGTCCCCTCAGTAAAGCCAGGTAAGTACAGTTGCTTCCTGTGTAATTTTGCACTTTGTGAAATTTTGTCAGGACCCATACTGCCTGCTGAATTAGCCCTGGTTCCAGATCAACACTCAACCCCCAGTCCTTGCCCTGGCTCCAGGCCCAGCCCCAAACCCCACATACTTTCAACATCTGGTTCAGGAGAACGCTGTGACATAAGTTTGAGTTTGAGACGGTTTTTAAAATCTGTCACGCAATATAATTTTTTTTTAAAGCAGCTGCACTCATGAACCATAGCCGGATTTTCTATTCTGTGCCTATACGTTCTGTGGCGGGAGCAGAAACCAGGGGTGTTTTCCACTATAGAGCCTGGTGGGAATTTGTGCGATGCTGGGCTTGCTAATTGTGCAATTGTGTGTTTCCCGACGTACTATGCAGCAGGGCTGGTTGGATGACGTGCGCCCCGTCGTCTTATCTGGGCGCCATACTTAAAAGCACCCATACATCTGCTCCTTTGCTGTAATCCCACCATGGAAGGAGGAGATGGGCCAGTGACCCCAGGGAGCCTTTGCCCTTTGCACGCCCATCTGTTGAAATGCCTCAGCATTGTCAGTGCTACGTGCTGGGGTTACCCTTCAGTTGTCGGAATTGGTGGACCTACCGCTACAGCCATCACCTGATGACTTCGCTCCCATGCAGCATCTCGAGATCCCCACCTCGAAGCTCTGCATAGTTACAAGCAGCCATGGTGAGTCCATTGCCTCCCAACCTCTCCCTGTGACTTCAACGCTCCCCTCCCCATTCACCCTCCCCGTGTGTCCTTTAACCTATCTACAGTCACCCTACAACCCTCCCACATTATTCTCCATCCCGTACAGATGAATATTCACAAATCCTCCCTTCCCAAGAAGCTCACCTTGTTGATAATAGATATTCCCCCCCTCATCCTGCCGACCCAGAATCTGGTTTTATTTCCATATCCCCTCCAACAACCCTCAGCGTCCCTTCACCTGTCACGGCAGCACCCTTACACTCCCACCCTATCAGCTCCCACTGCCCCGTTTAACCCTCATAGACATTAGTTTACTCTATCATTCAATGTGATCATGCTGATCCTCTATCTTAACCCATTTGCGTGCGCTCTCCCAATACCACTTGAAGCCTCGTATGTCTAGAAATCTATCTATTTCCTTCTTAATTATATTCTGTGATATGGCCCTCACAGCCTTATGTGGTAGAGAATTCCACATGGTCACTACCCTCTGAGTGAAGACATTTCTCCTCATCTTAGTCCTAAATGGCCTGCCCTGTAGCCGGATAATGTGACCCTTTGTTTTAGGTACAACCCCTCCCCCCCAGTCAGGCAAAACATTATACCTTCATCCAGCCTGAAAGCTCTGTCAGAGTTTTGTACAATTCAATGTGATCCTCTTTCATTCTTCTAATCTCCAATGAATACGGACCCAATCGACCCTATCTCTCCTCATAGGACAATCCTGTCATCCCAGGAATCAGTCTGGTGAACCTCACTGCACTCCCTCTGTGGCAAGTATATCTTATCTTACGTAAGGAGAACAAAACTGCACAAAATATATCTGGTCTGGTCTCACCAAGGCCTTGTACAGCTGCAGTAAGACATCCTTGCTCCTGTACTCAAATCTTCTTGCAATGAAGGCCAACATACACTCACCATCCCATCCTATCAACAACTGCCTCAGCATGCCACCAGGACACATCAGTTGACACTATGGACCCCATTCCCTTCTTCCAACCCCATGCCTGTTCACTCCTGCAGTGTGAGGATCCATATCCAGGAATCTCCTGCAGTGTGAGGATCCATATCCTGGAATCTCCTGCAGTGTGAGGATCCATATCCTGGAATCTCCTGCAGTGTGAGGATCCACATCCTGGAATTTCCTGCAGTGTGAATATCCATATCATGGAATCTCCTGCAGTGTGAGGATCCACATCCTGGAATTTCCTGCAGTGTGAGGATCAACATCCTAGAATTTCCTGCAGTGTGAATATCCATATCATGGAATCTCCTGCAGTGTGAATATCCATATCATGGAATCTCCTGCAGGGTGAATATCCATATCATGGAATCTCCTGTAGGGTGAAGATCCATGACCTGGAATCTCCTGCATAATTAAGATCCAAATCATGGAATCTCCCACACTGAGAATATCCACATCCTGAAATCTCCTTCAGTACTAAGATCCAGGTGGTAGAAGCTCCACGCACCCACTGTTGGATGTGCTGTTCCAGGGTTCACTGTCACTGGATAAGTATGTTTATTAGTGTCACAAGTAGGCTTACATTAACACTGCAATGAGGTTACTGTGAAAAGCCCCTCGTCACCACACTCAGGCGCCTTTTAAGTTACGCTGAGGAAGAATTCTGAATGTCCAATTCACCTAACAAGCATGTCTTTCGATGGAAAACGGAGAACGGAGGAAAACCACGTAAACACGGGGAGAACATGCAGACTCCGCACAGACAGTGATCCAAGCCGGAAATCAAACCCGGGTCTCTGGTGCTGTGAAGCAACAGTGCTAACCACCGTGCTACTGTTCCGCAGGTTTCCAACTTCGCCTCTGCGCAAGCTACCCCGGTCCTTTTAAAGGAGAGTCCTGATATGTCCATGCCATGGACATGGTGCAGACCAGCATGATATTGACTGGTGCCAGGGATAATTGGACAGTGGGAGGATAATTCCGATTGGGGCTTCATCTGCTTCATAAAATGGCTTCATGCCGGCCTCTGGCGGGAATGGTGACGATGGTGGGCGGGCGTTCACATTCCCACTGTCATTTCATATTGTCAGAAAACCGATTATTTGTCTCCCGCCATATTGACATGTCTCCCCACCGACCCCTCCCCCACTATTACACCCATCACCCTTCGGAACTGGAAAATCAAAGTCCATATTGCAACCTAATTCAATATAGATGTTGGAAGGCTAACTATTGTTTCTAAGCCATCGACTTGAGGCAAAGAGCTGTCACTCAACTCAAGCAACAAAACATTTTGTTCCTATAAGTAATTTGTTCAGTTATGTGTCTCACTCACAGCTCATTCTTAATTCAGCTGACAGTTATTCTATTCAACTGAGGCCCAGTAATTACTTTGAAGCATTTAGCAGCCTTGACTATACAAATCACTGAGTTGGTCTGGCACTTTCAACAAGACTAACTCAAGCCAGGAAGCTCCTGCTGTTGGGTAAAAATGGAAGGAGTGATCAGGGAAACATATGAAAGTTAAAAATGTAGATTGGCATCGATGATCCAATATTCCTTCCTTCAGGAGTTGTAAAGATCAAGCATCTACTATACAAGCATCCTTGTCTTTTTTTCCATTCGCTTATTGTTCCATATAATAATTTGCCAGTTAACACCCAGAACAGAGTCTGCCATTCCGCAATGCAGAGAAAACTGCAACATGGGCTCCTTGTACAGTGCAGGAGATTGAAAAAAAGGCCAATTCCATAGATCCCTGTCTCAGGTATTGGATAGAAGCAAAGTTGTAAGGACTTAGCAAAATGGCGAATGGCGATTATTTTGTTTTCATTGTTTGGCAACTCACCCATAAAGAGTAGGAAAGGTATGCTGCTGCAGGGTTTAACAGGTCACACACTATCTGAATTGTTTTGGCTGCACACAAACAAATTCTTTACCTAAAAATATCTGAGGTCAGCTTCAGGGCAGGGAGCCCCCTGCTTCTCTGAAGCAACTATGGAAGTACTGCTGGAGGAAATGCTTTTGTGAAATCATTATTATTCTTTGACAAAGACAGAGCTACGTTTAATAAGGCCGCAATGTCTAATGGCTACTGGCATGTGTAACTCAAACAGATTAATTGTGGAGCCAAGCAGAGTGAGTTAGGATAAGGTTCAGCCACAACATAATTAAACAGTGAACTAAGATGCAGAACAGCATGGCTGATCGTACGTTCCTATTGCTGTTAAGCACACTTTCAAGTTGCATAAAGTTTTGTGACTAGCTTTCTTTCTATTTTGGAAAATTCCTTGTTATGGTTGAAATTTGTCGGTATAAGGTGGAGATTGAAGGGTAACTTCTGAAAATCTGACAAGCGAAGTGCAACATCCAGAGTGATCCAAAATGAGGAGTGTGACATCTGGATTATTTGGAATCTCATGAAATTTAGCCAGGGCCATGCTTCTGCAGCTATTGCATTGGGTCCATCCACATCCTCAGCTCCCAGTCCCAGTGGTGGGAATGGCAGGAGAACAGTTTCCTCTGAATGTTGACAAGGAGACAAACGATTACTTCTGGAAATGATCGTGGATCGCGCGGCTGATCACAAGCAGCCTATTGTATATTTCCAATATTTCTGCTTGATTTTCGATTTCTAGGATTAACAGATTTTCAGGGACAGTAAGGGCTCAGTGTTGTAGCCATCTAAGATGGCCACTAACGAACACAAAATGGAAGACTGCAAAGAGTGCAGGGAAAACGGACATGTTAAAGAGCAAACAGCTTGCAGAGCAATTATGTATTGAGAGAATTGCAGAAACCAGTTTCCTGACAGCTGCAGAGATCAGGCAGTGCTGTAAATGAGAAGCCGTTAGCATATTAATGAGGTGATACCGGGCCAGTCCCAGGTACAATGGACACAAATTAAGTATCAATCGATACATTCAATAGCAGACCAGACACGGTGGAGCCAGAGAAGCCCAGGACAATAAGTCCTAAGAACCGCCCCAGCGATCAAGGAACGGCCCTAGGATTGGGGGGTTCAAACCATATCGATTGGGAAGAGGCCCAATCGATCCCAACCAGTCAGGGGCTGGTTTAGCACACTGGGCTAAACCGTTGGCTTTTAAAGCAGACCAAAGCAGGCCAGCAGCACGGTTCAATTCCTGTACCAGCCTCCCTGGACAGGCGCCGGAATGTGGCGACTAGGGGCTTTTCACAGTAACTTCATTGAAGCCTACTCGTGACAATAAGCAATTTTCATTTTCATTTTCATTTCAAGGGAGTCCGCCCAAAGGGGCGCGGACCCCCTGGGACCTATGAAAGAAAGGTCCCACACATGGTTCAGTCTCCTGTCTCCGGCCTCCGACTCTAGCCTCCAGACCCCTGTCTTCTACATCAGCTGTTGAGCAGCAGCCGCCAATAAGTAAGTGCCAAACAACGACCGCTACCTGAAACCGGCATTACTTACACCCTTGCCGACTGATAGTGATCCGAAGCCTGCAGACCAGACCAGAACAAAGGCCTTGTTCCCTGACCTCGCAGTTCCTTCTTAGCTAAGTATTAGTTGTTTAGTGGTAGAAGTAGGTTTAATCTTTAGCGTGTGCATGAGTGTTATTATTTTTTTTTATAAATTTAGATTAGCCAATTATTTTTTCTAATTAAGGGGCAATTTAGCGTGGCCAATCCACCTACTCTGCACAATTTTGGGTTGTGGGGGCGAAACCCACGCAGACACGGGGAGAATGTGCAAACTCCACACGGACAGTGACCCAGAGCCGGGATTGAACCTGGGACCTCAGCGCCGTGAGGCGGTTGTGCTAACCACTAGGCACCGTGCTGCCCGCATGAGTGTTATTATAATTGTGTTATAATAAACTCTAATTATTTTGGACTTACTAATTGGTGTACAGCTTTATTGATTTGAACTTGACCTTGAAACTTGTGACGGTGTCTTTACGGCACCTGGCGACTCCAGAGCTTAGAACGAGAAACAGAGCCAAGTGAGTGTTAAGCACACTCACCCAAAACGAGCAACATTGTCCAATGCGAGAATGTGCAGTCAGGGTTGGGCATCCACAGGAGGAAATATAGAATTAGACTTGAAATGCAGCTTTGCCAGAGACACAAAATGGAGGTTGTGCCTCGACACTCATTACATTCCACAACCAATGTTCTTTTTGTTTGAAGTCAATGGACTGGCTATGAGCAATCCACTACCACCCTTTCATGTTCTCCTCACCAGTTGAACTTCAAGCCCGCAAAGTGAACTTCAGTTTACTTCGCTGACAATGGAACTTCTCATTTTCAGTTCCATTGAATTAACTTCAGAGCATTACTGAAGTTCAGACTGAGTTCGATGGACGTCTTGATTTCTGTGGTGGCGGGATAGCTAGCAGTCTGGGAAAAATGGCACAATGCCTGTATAATGCAGTTGGTATAATATACAGTGGCAGGAGTCCAAAGATAACTGATCTATCAAAGCCTGTGCTTATTGTGTGTCAGAGCCATCTCAAGTAACTTCACTGGAAAGTCATTAGCAGGCCAAGATTTATTAATTGTATAAATTATGGGTAGTATGAGTACCTGTTCTAAATAATTTAGACGCATGTTGAACAAAATTTACCAAGAAAAGAACAGGTCAATCAAACATCTGAGGATTTATTTTTGCAGAGATTTGGATTAACAACACTAGCCTAACAAATTCTCTGGGAATCCTTTGAGGAGTCAGAAGTTTGGCCCGGCTTCCACCAGCTGCTTTGGCCCATTGTTGCCTCTGTCACAAATTCTGGGGATGAAGTCACTTAAATATATGAGATGGGAACATGTGTCTCCAATAGCTCAGCAAAAGCACTCTGCTCCACTTCAGTGGGAGTAAGTCACAAAGGCGCCGTAAAAGCTGCTCAGGACCTTGACTGGAGTGAAGATCAATACAGCAAAAAAATGTCTTCAGTTATGTGGAGATTTGGAAGGACAGTATTCAAAGAGAACACAATCAGTCTGCAACTTTTATTTCCTTGGGCATTCAGGAAACCATGGCGCGATTTAATGTCTGCGTTGCGCTTAAGCAAGCGCGATCAGGCCATTAAATCGCAGGAGATGCCAAATTTGAAAACCGCACCAGGTGCCACTCTGTTTGTGATCTAACCGGCCTCCTCCCGTTGGTGAGATCAGGATCTCACCATAGCGTGGTGGTGGGGGTCAGCACATATTCTCGTGCTGGGGGTTGCCGGTCCTTCTGGTCAATTTCCCTGAGCTGACGGTCGTTGCTACTTCCTTCCAGGCTGCACTGGCTACCCTGTGCTGACCCTTCGGGACTCTTGGGGGCACAGAACAGAGCAACCTGATAGATTGTCCTATCTGACTATCTTCTGATAGTTTGTTCAATAACTTTTCTCTCCAGTATCAATTGTTTCTTTAAACTTAGTTCTACAATCAGTTTCAATTACCTTTCTGGTAATTTATTCCAACAAGTTTATTCTTCTTTGGTAAAATATCTCTCACTTTCCCTATTTACACTCAGCTTCCTCTTTTTTACCTCCTGCCCAGGTATTTGAATCCACAGTGATGTAATTTAATCTTCACAGGGTGGTGGGTGGAGGGGCTGTATTTAACCCATAGCGGAGCCTGGGCAGGCAACAGTTAAATGTCCCAGTTTACTTATTGGCTGGAAATCAGTCTAGATCCCGCCATCCCAATTTTAAAACATGTTCCTGAGCTGGGAGCTAAGCCTCGTTAATGTATGCTAATTAGGATCTAATGACACCCTCAGGCCTCGACTATGATATTAACATTGGCCTGAGCAATTGAAGAGGATCGGGAAGCTGAAGAGAAGTTTGAGGTAAGGGTTGGAATTCTCCGGCCTTAGGGAATCTCTGTTCCTTCCGGCAGCGCACCCCACCCACAGGTTTCCTGGCAGCATGGGGTGACTCAATGGGAAATTCCATTGACAAGCGGCCTGAGTAAAGAATCCCGCCACCAGCAAACAACACATCACTGAGAAACATGTAGTTGGGGGCCAGAGAATCCAGCACAAGTTATTTTACTTCCTTTGTGGAGAACTTCCCCGCATTTACCAAAGTGCCATGCAGCAATCCCTTCCAGGCAGGAAGTGAACTGGCAGCCCCTAAACCATAAGACGCAGGAGGAGAAGTAGGCCATTTGGCCCGTCACGTTTGCTCCGCCATTCAATGAGATTATGACTGATCCGATACGATAATCCTCAATTTCACTTTCCTGCCTTATCCCCATAACCCTTGATTCCCTGACTGATTAAAAGTCTGTCCATCTCACCTATGACCATACTTAACCCAACCTCTACACCCCTCTGTGGTAAGGAATTCCACATATTCACCACCCTCAGAGAGATGAAATTTGTCCTCATCTCTGTCTTCAATGGACAACCCTTTACTCTGAGATTATGCCTTCTGGCCCTAGACTCACCCACAAGAGGAAACAGCCTCTCAGTGTCTACCCTGTCAAACCCCCAGAGAAGCCCCCTTATTATGTCTCAATAAGGTCACCTCTCACTCTTCTAAACTCCATACAGGCCCAACCTACTCAACCTCTCCTCAGAAGAAAATACCTCCATACGTGGGATCAACCTCATGAACCTTTTCTGGACAGCCTACAATGCCAGTATATCTTTCCTCAGATAAGTGGACCAAAGCTGTTCACAGTATTCCTGTTGTGGTCGAACTAGTGCCGTAATGAGAGCTAATGATTACTATCGCTGTGACCTGACTGTGCTGTGGGCAGCTGGGAAACTTAACTCAAACCAGTGGTGTCCTTTCCCTAGCACTCATAATCCACCCTGCAATGTTGTTCCGTGCATGCTAGGGAAGGATTGTATGCAAAGATACATTGCTTTTTAGTATTATTTTGTTGAGAGGCTGTTGCTCTGGGGACAGGAGTTCAAAGCCCACCATGGCAGCTGCCGGACTTTCCTTCCTTCCTTACCTGGTCTAACCTACACATTGAGGTTGACTTTGAGCCACCCTCTGAAATGGGTCAGCCACTCAGTTGCACCAAAACTTGGCAGGAAAGTTGACGCCTGATGGTCTGCAGAGGGTTAAGGTTGCTCGCCACCACCTTCTCAAGGACAATTAAAGATGGGCAATAAGCGCAGATCTCGCCAGTGGGGCCCACATCCCATAAAGGATTGAGAGAAAAGTAAGGACATAAAACTGGCAGGATCAGATGGGTGAATCTTATGCGCAGAACCTGATTTTTATTTTGATTGGCTTTAAATCAAGCAATGAGTACAATGGATGGCTGATCGAAAGCTGCCAGTTTTACATCCTTACTGATGTCGAATGTTCTGCTCTGCATCTTTAACCAAGATTTTTAAAAGGGCACGTAAAACTAAATTGCATTTGTGCATACTATTTTTAAATTCTGCACTCTGAAGTTTATGCACAACAAGAATATTTTATCAGCTAAATCCCTCTACTGTTTTGTAGCCTCGTTGCACACTCCAAACATCATCCACTTTCTAGAAAATGTGATTTAGGAAAGATAGAAAACACATCAGGACCATTAATTGTAAAATCTGTGCGAAGATCAATATTTAGCTAAATTATTCATCCTCACGTCCTCTAGGATGCCCTGGCCTTTGCAAGCTAATAGTTATGACTCATACATTTTATTTTTCATTTAGTAGCACATTAAAATTATCTGGGTTTTTTTTTAAAGAATAAGATGAAGAAGGCACCTCAAGACACTTTACAGAGACGTCAAGAAATCAGGCAAGATGTAGATTAAGTGGAGTGAGTGAAAGCTTGCTCAAAGATGTGGCTGTTTAAGGAGGAGATGTGTAGAGGTTTAGAGAGGGCATTCCAGTGAGAGTGGTTTAACCAGATGAAGTCACAACTGCCAATAGAGGGCTGGAGGGAAGGGAGAGGTGCAAGGGGGACCAGGGTGAGTGGAACAGAGGGTTCAGAATGAAGTTTGTAGGAGAGAGCAAGGTAATGGAGATAGGGAGGGCATGAAGCAATTTAAAAAGCCGGATTTGATTGATAAGTGCAGTCAATGAGGTTAGGTTGATGAACTGTCGGTTCAGATATGAACGGCAATATTTTTGACAAGTGGGAATGTTAGAATTTTGGAAGATGTAAGACTGGCTCTTGGGGTCGTGGAGTCTGGAGGTGACGATAGGTTTAGGGTTTCAGCAGCAGGTTGGTTGAGGTGAGGGCAGAAATGTGAGATATTGTGGTGGAAGTAGGTTTTTGTACTTGTGTAAAGATTTTAACTGCCAACAATTATTATATAATTTAATGAAAATGCTCCAATACAAAACATTTCACCAAATATAAGGGTGGATTTTAGAGATTTGCCTTTGCCACCCTGTGCTTCATGTACCAATATGCATAAACATAATTTGGGTGTTCAGGTTAATATACTTGCAGGATTTTCCATCCAATTTAAAGCAAAAACTGAAAGTGGAAGAAAGCGACATAATCTAAACTTTAAAAAAAGTCCTCAATCCACACCACAGTTCATATTTCCCACCCAATAACTGTGTCTATGCTTACTTTGAAGTCCATTACTTCAGATGACATTCAAAGTACTTCAATTAATCTTAGGACCGGCGACCAAAACTTTATTTAGAATTTTTAGCCACGTAACTCTGAATACACTGATTTAAATTGAACAAAGACACTGTTGAGGCCAACATATGGGATACAGATTACGTCATGGAGATTAGACCTCTCTGGGTTCAGATAAGATTGAAACCCTATAGCTGTGTCAGCTGGTAGTCCTCCCACAAATAGAGGTAGAATGTCTTGGGTTCAAGTCCCACTTCGGAGACATAAGCACAAAATCAGGACTGACACTACAGTACTGAGGGAGTACTGTATTGTTGGAATTCAGATGTTAAACAGACAATTCAGCTAACCCCAGCAAGTGTAAAAAAAATTGTAAAAGGGCAGAGTTCTCCCAGTGTCCTAGCTAATCCTCAATCAACATTGGTAAAACCGATTCTCTAGCCAGCAAATTCTTGGCCAACCCTGAAGCAGAAATAATGGGCGCCATTTTGAATGACAGAGATTCAGCAGAGAAAAGATACGATCCACTTTTGGGCCGGTTTGGTTGGGTGTTTCCCAGTGGCTGCAGCGCCGACAATCATCCCGCTATTCACCAGAACATTGCTGGTTTTTGGGCCTCGGGGAGTTTCTTCCTGTCGAGGCCGCACTTCAGTCGCGTTCCGGCAGAAATGGCTGCTCACAGATCAGGGCGCCATTTTGAATGGAAGCTTCGATTACTATTGTAAGAGGGTTTGAGTACAGGAGTAGTGGGATACTGCTTCAGTTATATGAAGGTGAAGTCGCCATAGCCCCAGATGACCATGGGCTGCTTTGAGGGGGAGAGCTGACTGGTGGTGATTTAATCTGAGGATCACCACACCTGAGGTGAGGGGGAAAGTTCAGAAGGCAGTGCCTTCATGAATGGTTTAGCTCAGTGGGTTAGACAGCTGGTTTGTGATGCAGAACAAGGCCAGCAGTGTGGGTTCAATTCCCATACCAGCTGAGAATTCTGAATTCTCCCTCTGTGTACTCGAACAGGCGCTGGAATGTGGCAACTAGGGGCTTTTCACAGTAACGTCATTGCAGTGTTGATGGAGGCTACTTGTGACAATAAAGGTTATTTATTTATTTAATAACCTCCAACATGAAGAACCTTGGTATAGACCACACCTGGAGCACTGTGTGCAACTTTGGTCCCCTTACCTTAGGCAGGATATTATTGCCATGGAGGGTGTGCAATGAAGGTTTAACAGACTTGTCCCAGAATGGCGGCACTGTCCTATGAAGAAGGATTGGGGAAACTGGGCCAGTATTCTCCAGAGTTTCGAAGAACGAAAGGTTATCTAATTGAAACCTACAAAATACTTAAAGGGATAGACAGGGTAGATGCAGGTAAAATGTTTCCTTGGTTGGGGAATCTCGAACCAGGGCACAATACAATTTCAAACTAAGGGGGAAGCCACTTAAGACTGAGATGGAGGACAATTGTTTTACACAGACGGTTGTGAATATTTGGAATTCTTAACCCCAGGGGGCTGGAGAAGCTCAGTCATTGAGTATTTTTAAAGCAGAGATTGACAGATTTCTAAATACCAATGGCATGAAGGGCTACGGGGGAAAATGTGGGAAAAATACATTCAGCTGGATGATAAGCAATGATCGCATTGAATGATGGAGCAGGTTCGATGGGCTGAATGGCCCACTCCTGTTCATATGTTCCTATAGACAGAGGGCACAGAAATGTTCAGGGAAGGCATCCAGATCCTGTATTTAGGTGAATGAGAAGTCATGGGGGGAGTATTTAATGGTCTCATAGGTGGGTCCAAAACGTCAGCATGCTTGTGGTTCAGGAAAAGGAGGGGTCAGGTTGAAAAATGACATGGGGGCATCAACAAAGAATGGTTTACTGTGGAGAAGAGGAATATCTGCATGAACAATGAAGGGGTCAAGGGTAACAGTGAGAGGCTGGATAGAGACATGTGATGAATGTACTTAATTGTCGTATGTTATATATATTTTAGAAATAATGTTAATAATACCTTGGTTAAGATGCATACAGTCAGTATGTCTGCTAAAGCTGCGATTAAGAGGTCATAAAAGGGCGGTAATCATTGATTTTGCAGGTGAAGTGTTCTGCTGATAGACTTGAGAACCATTTACAGCTAGCTAGCTGATGGAATATTGGGCACAATTCAGCAGACTCAAGTTAAAGTCTGCTGAATGGCATGATTAGCGGGGTTTTCTTGATGCCTGCAGCGCCAAGATAGACCCCACTATTCAACGGCATTTTGCCATTCCTTTTGGCCTGAACGAGGAATTCCTCGTAGAGGCCATTCTTTACGTTATTTCCTGCAGTGACAAATTCAGCTCACCAGTGCAGGAAGACTACGCGAGGATTGGGGCCCCATTTAAAGGCATCTTTCAAACCCCGCAATGGCATGGCCTCAGGACCCCTCCACGCTTCACCACACTTGCCTCTTCTGGGTCCTCGAGCCCCCCCACCCTCATGGGGCAGATCAAGGGGTAGATACTGAATTTCTTTCATATTCTCCCTGTGTACGTGTGTGTTTCCTCTGGATGCTCGTATTTCCTCTCACAGGCCAAAGACATGCAAGGTAAGTGGATTGGCCATGCCAAATTGCCCCTTAGTGTCCAAAGATGTATAGGTTAGGTTACAGGGTTGCAGGGATGGGACAGGGCAGTGGGCCTGGGTAGAGCACTTTTTCGGAGGGACGATGCAGACTTGACGAGCCAAATGGCCTCCTTCTGCATGGTAGGGATTCCATGATTTTATGAAAGGCAGTGCTGTCGGCACCTTCATTTGTGTAGTTTTTTGGCAGTTCACATTTTCCACATTCTCTGTGAAGAACCTTTCCACAAGGGCTTGGAGGTAGCCCGTGTCAGTTGCTTTGAAGGTGACCACCGCACTAAACTTTTTTTGCCAATGATTCCTTTTCCAGCTCCATTGGGGACATTAGCGTAATCGTACAATCGGCGACACACAAATGCATAAGTGAAGTGATAGATGTCCTTTTCAGTAAATCGCACCATGCAGTCCTTCATGGATGAAGCAAACCAGGCAGTCAGAGCTGTGGGGTTTGCTGGTTTCCCACAAGTCCAGAGTGCCATTGACTGCACACATGTGGCTTTGAAAGCTCCCTGGCAGTAGCCTGTGAGATTCATTAACAGGAAAGGATTTCACTCCCTGAACGCTCAGCTAATTTGTGATCACAGAAAGCAGTTTTAGCATATTTTGCTACATACCCAGGGTATTCTCACAATCTTTACGTTTTGAGTCAGTTACAGATATTTGAGGGGCCTTGGCACTTCGAGTATTGACTCCTCAGACAAAGGGTACCTCCAGAAAACATGGCTAATAATGCCCATTTGTTGGCCACAGAAAACATCTGAGGAGAGATACAATGCAGCACATATTGCCTTTAGGGTCCTCAACAGAGAAAACTATTAGCCTCCTGAGGATGCATTTCCAATGTTTGAACTGGTCTTGCCAAGTTTGGGCTCGCCGATACTCATGAAAGAAAGTGTCCAGTATTCTGTATCACTGTTGTTTGTTGCACCCTGCACAGCCTTGCACTGCAAAGGGGGGATATGTGACCAGAGAGAGCACGACACTGAGAAGCTAGATGTATCCCTGGTCAAGGAGGATATGGAAGAGGATGACATTGAAGAGGGTGAGGATTCACACAAGCCACATGTGGGTGCCATTGAATGGGCACAACGTGGCGTATGTGCTCATGCCAACTTCATAACTACAAGATCCCAGGAGGGATAAGGTAAAGGCAAGTTTTCTCAAACAAAGTTCTCTTCATCCTTTGATGCAGGGGATGCAATAACACATTTATTCTCAATGTTAACATCTCAGGCAAGGTCAAAACTCTGACAATATTCACATAAGCATCATAATTCACCTTAAGCACTAATGATTGGGTAATCCTTGGAATGCATAGTAGCCTTGGCATCATGTGGCTACAGTGGAATGTGATTAGCTCTCCATCACTGCATGTTCATAAGCAATGTCAAAGAGCACAGTCCCTTCAACCAAGTCAGTGAGCTTGGCAGCGTTAAAACAGTTGAAAGGCCAATGCACTCATGTCAGTCTGACACCAGTTGAGCAAGGCAAACAAAGAAAATCTTTGTCAATGGTATGTGTTTGGATGTCTCAAGAGGAAGCATCATCCAGAGAACTCCGTCTCTCCAATCGCCAGCTCTCATGGATGAATAATGCAGAAGCACCATCTTGCGACTGACCCCCAATCACCCCTCGCATATCAGAAGGCAGTGACCTGTAACTCTACATCATGTACTGCAAGGTTTGTTTCCATTGTCCTTAACCAGAACCACGGTCTGGTTAGTTACAAACACTCAGGCCTCTGCCACATTTCTGACCTGGATGACCTTTGCATTAGGGAAAAACCTGGCCCAGTCAGTGTTGACACAGCAGTCAATGATTTCTTCCCGTCATAGACCGTGCTGAGGATTTACTAGATGTGCACAAGCATTACTTTGAGAGAACGACAGTCCAAGACACTGTCCACCTCACAAAAGTCAATCCTTTTGATATACCCGAAGTCAGTGATGCACTGCCAAGCAACAAATTCCACATCGAGTTGTGTGCTATGCCTTTACACAACAATCATGTAATGCACCACTAACCAGTCATCTGGATATAAAACCCTAACAGGTAAGAAGGCGGCTTCGTCAAAATGAACACACATCACTGACATCATACACTCAAACAGAGATTTTTAATGTCCCGATGGATCCTTCCTGCCCCAGTTCAGTGTCATGAATGGAGACTAATAATGGAATGACATTCAGCGTTAAGATGATAACAAGTTATAAAAAGCCTTGAAAGCCGATGGTGCTCAATGGTGAATACTACCTTTTCCAAAAATAAATCCATTGCAAAGTCCATTTCAGACAAATGATTATAATATTCACTAGAACAAATATTTGTGCCATCAACAAATAGCAGACAGTGTGACAACAGCAGGATCATCACTAACCTTGATGAATAATTCTCCTGAGGCCAAATAATGTCTGCCTGAGATTTAAGGGTGACAGTGTATTGCTCGGCCATCATTGTCACAAATGTTGCACATTTGCTGATGTCACAGATGTGGAAATGAAGACGACTCACTGTGATGAGACTGTGTGCGAATTAATGCAACTGAGGGTCTAGATTGGAGTTCACATGTTTGACCGTTGAATGAATGCAAGACCTTGAATTACACAGACTAGCCATTGAATCCATGAGACTGATTAATGCAAAATATATTTACAGATGAAAAGTATATACAATGAGTGAGCACCTGTGCCATCATTGTGCATTCAAAACTTCTCAACATAGAGTGATTATATGCAGAAACTGATCGACATGGGTTTCCAAGGTGGCAACCACCCTTTCCATGGATACTGCGATGTGCTCACCGTTTGCTGGAGCCACGATGTCAGACAGAAAATAGATGGACTCCTCCATCCTTCGTTCCAGTTTGGCGACGGCCTCGGACAACTCTGCAAGATGTTCCTCTGCCGGTCGCTGCATCACCACCATTTGTCTCTGGAATGATTCTAGACTTATCCTTGGAATCAGACACTGCAGGGGCCTGGTCTCCAGGAGTCCTCCGACTGTCAGAGACTTTGGCTGTCACTGCGTCTGCCTGCTGTGAACCTGTGTCGGTCAGGTGATCACCAGATTGTGAACCAGAGTTGACTCTAGAAGTAGATCCTGTCAAGGTGCATGTATTTGTGCAGGTGAACGCAAGTGATGGTTCTTCGGGAGATGGTAGGCCTGATTCCTCATCAGAGGTGGCCTCAGGACTCTGAGTGAGTCACCTGAAGGAGGATGTCCTTCACCTTTTCTTGCTGGTACCTGGAATAGAGAAAAGAAAGAATTAGTGATTGCTAAGCAGGCTCATACAGTAAAGATCACTCACAATCATGGTCCGCATGGATGCACCCTCTCTCATTTGTTGGCTGAGGCCTATCTCACCTTCTATACAAGAACAATCCCTGTCCTCTCCAGCCAGTTCTGTGACCTGTTCCTTGAATGGGGAGAGTGCCCTCCACTCAGGCGTTTCCCCTCCAGTCTTTGCTCTCTCCCTTTTGTTGTGCGAGGTCTTGTCCTGCATCAAGTCAGATGATGGATTACTGTGAGGACTATGGATGAAAGAGCACTTCAGAAGCATGCTTGCCTGTTGTGTGTACTGTTGCCTCTCCAGTCAAGGATTCAGACGCATTTGTGCAGGACGTTACATGAGATGGCGAGCTTAAAGTGACTGGCAGACACTCAGTTCTGATGTCCTATCTGCTGATTGTGACAATCATGTGGAGAATAACCCTCAAATTCTAACCATTAGACTGCCTGATGCCCTTACGAGAGTGTCAGTCTAGAGTGAGTGGAAGTTTCACTTATGCTGGTGGAGCAGAGAAGATGATTCATCCTTTTGAGACTCTGCTAAGGCCACCATTTTATGTTTCCTACAGTTGTTGACCTCCCTAGTGACTTCCTCCCAGGCCAGCAAGGTCAGGTGGGAAGACCTCCTGCTCCCACTCTGAGGAAAAATGAACATTGCGCCTTTCCTGCACAGCCTGGAGAAGAATCCCCAGGGAGGTTTCACTGAAGCATGGTACTCAGCACCATGGAGTCCCCGTGCAGCAGAACACCTACCCTGCAGTGAGCGAATGCCTGTGTGAGTGCCCTTGAAATATGGTGCAACGACCTTTGACCCTGAGGTAACGGCAGGGAAGGCAAATTACTCCTCACCCTGCCACAGGATTGGCCAACCTCCTCGCTAATAATTAAAAAGGTAAAAAAGTGGAAGATCGCAAGTGTGCAGCTGACCTGCTGCACAGCAGAATCACACCAATTTCCCTGCCCACCACTGCACTTAGCCTACAGAATAGAAGATTGCATGCCTGAACTACAAAAAAAGATTATTTACTTTGGAAAAGAAACGATTGAGCATGCAAAAAATTTGGGGTATTAAAAATCCTTAAAAGAAATAGATAAATGAAACTCTTAATGTGGTTGAGGTAGATACAAATGCTTGAAGGAAAAGACAGAGCATCAGGCTAAGATGAAAATAAATCCACAGTTTGGAAATAATGACTTTCTGTTGAGAATGGTGCCTGTACTTTCATTGGAGGCAATCGAGCTAGAGCGTATGGGAACACTCAACAGAGAACTGGACAGAGATTTAAGTGAGCAGATCACTTAGTGGTATTACTATTGCAGACTGACCAGACGGCTCTGTACCTTCCAACATTCCAGGGTGTTTCACGATAAATGGAAATGCTAATCACTTGTAAAAATTTGAAGAAATTCAACTCGGGCAGTGGCGCAAACCAGGCAGTTTCGGACTGGTTGGCATTATGCACAGTACCTAATATTCACTTTCATTCCAATAGAAATGCCACTGCCAAAGATTAATTTCTACCTCACTGAGATAGAAATATGTACCACTTTCCATGCATATACTTGTTGCTGTATTGGAGACAAAGCCAATAGATGCCTTGAAATGAAAACATCATGGGTGTTGGCTGTGAAGCAAATGTCAACCTCAGCAACTATACAGTGATAGATTAGAACCCTTTTCTGAACTGGTAGGTCAGAGCATTGCATATAGAAGTCTAGATGATCACCTGGGCTGCCATACTTCTAAAAAAAGATAGCAGACTGGTGAAATTAGGCAGCCTTGTCACATTGCTGCTGCTGCTGTTCAAGAGGAAAGGTGAAGATGTTACCCCTGGTGAAGAAAGCACTGGTCACCTTCCCGATGACAGGAAATTGGTTGATACCACTATTCTCTTCGACCGTGGAAAGATCCAGGCTGAGGGCAATAGTCACCTTGGCTGCTCCTGACTGTATTCATGAAGGCCCTACCTGAGGTGCCCCTCATCTGAGGTGTGGCGATCCTCAGGTTATATCACCACCAGTCAGCTCTCCCCCTCAAAGGGGAAAGCAGCCTATGGTCATTTGAGATTCTGGCAACTTTACACTTTTACACTGCATTCATTCTGCAGGAAAGGTGGATGTAGATACTCGTCAAGTACATAGCCTACATCTGCAACATTATCCCTGCTGAACTTCGTGGCCTCGGAAGTCAGCAATTTCCAGTAATTGCTTGGTAGTTATTTCTAAATCTACCGATGCAATGGGAAGCATAGCAGCAGGTCAAGGCAACACTCCTACTTTGTCATCTGATATCTGTGGCAGCTCTTTTCTGTTCCTTCTTTCAATGAAAGCCAGGAAACTCTCTATCAGTAGAATCCAATGGAATAGCGGTAATTGCCTTCAAGATGTCAACAAGCAAGAACCTACTTCAGCGGATGGAGGGTTTTGCACATGGAGTGCAGAAATTGGTGGATCCCACTGTTTGTACCAATTTGCCGCAAATTGTTCAAAAGGCCCAATGTGTGGTTTGGCTCATTGTTGGAGCAACCTCAATGCTCACACAGGTAAGGATTGTGTGGTCCAATGGGCTCTTACATTGGCTACTTAGAATAGAAGTAAGTGAAAGCCAGAAAACTCTCTATCAGTAGAATCCAATGGAATAGCAACAATTGCTTTCAGAATGTCAACAATCAAGAACCTACTTCAGCGGATGGAGGGTACTTTGAAAACTTTGGCTGGTCTTACAGGGAGCTGGTGAAGACACGACGGGTTGAACGGCCTACTACAGCTATGCTGTAACCATTCTATGAAAAGATCGCTGTCCAGACTTTTAATATGGATCCAATGACTTCCGGTGGCGGCCATGAGGGAATAGGTCACACATTTGGTGGCTCCCACTTGTGATGGTCTTTTTGGACCTTTTTCCCCCGACTTTATTCGGAATTTATTTGCGGGTTCGGTGGTGGATGAGACTGTGAAGAGGAATCCCACCCAGTATATGGAGACACGGTACAGAAGTGGGCGTAAGGGAAGGAAGAACCGAATCGAGCAGGCACGGGTAGATTCTGCAGCAAAGGAAAGGATGGCAGATTTGCAGAGTACTGACCCAGTGGTCACCGGACCAGCTGGTGGAGTTTATTCGGGAGGGCTTTGCCAAGGAAAACAAGGAATGCCTGGACCCGATCAAGGAGTCGATCACTCGGGTAGAGCAGAGACTGGAAGCCCATGATCGGGTGGTCCAGAAGGTGGCTGAGCATGAGGAACACCTAACTGCACTGGAGGCGCTGGTGGGGCTGATGAAAGAGCACCAGAAAAGGCTGCAAGACAAGGTGGAGGACCTAGAGAATAGGTCCCACTGGCAGAACTTGAGGATCGTTGGCCTCCCTGAAGGGTGTGAGGGAACGGATGCAAGGGCTTATGTGGCGAATATGCTCTCGAGAGGTTAATGGGCGAGGGGTCGTTTTCTAGACCCCTGGAAGTGGACAGAGCGCACAGAATGCTTGTGAGGTTGCCGCGGGTGAATAAACCACCGAGGGCGATGGTGGTATGAATGCACAGACTCCTGGATAAGGAACAGATTTTGCGTTGGACCAAGCAGACACGGAGTTGTAAGTGGGAGAATAACATTCTGCGCATCTACCCTGGTCAAGAAAAGAGCGGGTTTCAACCGAGTGAAATCAACCCTTTTCAAGAGGAAGGTGGAGTTTTGTCTACTTTATCCAGCTCATTTATGGGTCACCTATGAAGAGCGACAATTTTGCTTTAAGTCGCTGGATGAAGCAATGGCCTTTGTGAAAAGTAAAGGTCTAGATAGAGACTGAGGTGTCTGATTTTGCCTGTAGGGACTCTGCTACAATTGTTCTTACTCTTGCACTACTTGAGAAATGCCTTTTGTAACATTTCTTGGGCTGTTGCTAAGTTTTGTGAGTTAACTTGAGACTGGTGTGAGAAGGGTGGGTGTATCTTTGATGTTTTTCTTTGGATGTGTTTGGGCGGAAATGTGCCTTTCAAATAGGTATGTCTGAGCAGGGGGAGGGGGAGGGAACAATAGGAGGTAAGATGCCTGGCGCTATGGGGTGGGAGTCACCAAGCCAGTTGGGCAGGTTGGCTCACAGAAGCGCAGTGGGGGGTGAGCAGATGTTTTGTTTGTTGAAGGGGGTGCATTGATTGTGCTGTTAACGGGGGGGGGGGGGGGATTGCTCTTCTGACAGGGGAGGGACTGTCACTTGGAGATAAATGGGAGGTCGGGGATGGAGGCTACCTGAGGGCGGGCCGGAGGGAGCGTGGGGCACGGCTGGAGGCTGGCCTAAGAAGGGGGATGGTTGATTGGCGGGGAAGGGGGTGGATGAGAAGCCTGCCGACCAGGCTGATCACGTGGAACGTCAGAAGGCTGAAAGGGCCGGTTAAGAGGGCTTGCGTGTTCACACGTTTGAGGGGATTGAAGGTGGACGTGGTAATGCTACAGGAGGCACACCTGAGGGTAATTGATCAGACCAGACTGAGGAAGGGATGGGTCAGGAAGGTATTTCACTCGGGGCTGGATTCTAAGACTGGAGGGGTCGCGATCCTGATTAATAAGCGAGTGTCATTTGAGGCGGGGAGAATAGTTGCGGATGTGGGAAGTAGATATATCATGGTTAGCGGGAAGCTGGAAGGGTTGCCAGTGGTGCTTGTGAATGTCTACTCACCAAACTGGGATGATGTGGAGTTTGTAAGACGGATGTTAGGGAAGATCCTGGATCTGGATTCACACAAGCAGATCATGGGGGGACGGGACTTCAATACAGTCATTGACCCAAGGCTGGACCGGTCAAATTCAAGGACAGGCAGGGTGCCGGCGAAGGAACTAAAGGGGTTTGTGGAGCAGATGGGTGGGGCAGACCCATGGAGGTTTGGACGGCCACGAGCGAAGGAGTTCTCCTTCTTCTCACATGTACATAAAGTATACTGTCGGATCAACTTCTTTATTTTGAACAGGGCTTTATTGACGGGAGTAGTTGACACCGAGTACTCGGCGATTACTGTGTCGGACCATGCCCCTCATTGGGTGGATCTGCAGGTGAGCAAGGAGGGTGGTCAGCACCTGCAATGGAGATTGGATATGGGACTGTTAACGGACGAGGGGGTGTGCGGGCGGGTGAGGGAATCCATCCAGAACTACCTGGAAATTAACGATACAGGAGAGGTCTCAGCAGCAATGGTTTGGGACGCACTGAAGGCAGTGGTCAGAGGGGAGCTGATTTCAATTCAGGCCCATCGGGAGAAGGAAGAGAGGGCAGAGGCGGATAGGTTGGTTGGGGAAATACTTCAGGTAGACAGGAGGTATGCGGAGGCCCCGGAGGTAGGATTACTGAAGGAACGACAGAGGCTACAGGTGGAATTTGGCTTGTTATCTACAGGGAAGGCGGTGGAGCAGTTGAGGAAGGCGAGGGGGGCGATATGTGAGTATGGAGAGAATGCAAGTAGAATGCTGGCGCACCAGCTCAGGAAAAGGGAGGCAGCTAGGGAGATAGGGAGAGTGAAGGACAGAGGAGGGAACACAATCTTGGACCCAGCAGGGGTCAACGGGTGTTTAAGGAGTTTTACAGCAGGCTATAAAAGTCGGAATCCCCATCTGGAGTGGAAGGAATGAGGCAATTTCTGGGAGGGCTAGAGTTCTTGAATGGGATTGAAGAAATAGCAGATGGATTGGAGGCCATGCAGCCAGGCAAGGCCCCAGGACCAGATGGTTACCCAGTGGAATTTTATAAAAAGTTCTCTGAGATGCTGGGCCCACTATTGGTGAGAACGTTTAACGAGGCAAGGGAGCGCGGTGTTCTTCCCCTGAAAATGTCACAGGCCTCGATCTCATTGATCCTGAAGCAGTAGGAGGACCCTGAGCTATGCGGATCTTACCAGGCCGATCTCCCTATTGAATGTTGATGCCAAACTGTTAGCTAAAATCAAGGATAGAGGACTGTGTCACAGGGGTGATTGGGGAAGACCAGACGGGGTTCATTAAGGGTAGGAAGCTGACAGCCAACGTTAGAAGGCTCTTGAATGTAATCAAAGAGGGAAAGGAGGTGGAGGTGGTGGTCGCAATGGATGCAGAGAAGGCCTTTGACCGGGTGGAATGGAACTATCTCTGGGAGTTATTGGGGCAGTTCGGATTTGGTCGGGGTTTCATCGACTGGGTCAGGCTGCTGTACAAGGCACCAGAAGCAAATGTTCAGACAAACTGGCTGACGTCAGGCTATTTTAGACTGCACCGGAGGACTAGGCAGGGATGCCCCCTCTCTCCGTTGCTGTTCGTCCTGGCCATTGAGTCACTGGCTATGGTGTTAAGAGCTTCCAGGGGCTGGTCTGGGGTGGGGTGGAACACAGGGTCTTGCTATACGCCAACGACCTGCTCCTGTATGTTTCCGACCCATTAGAGGGGATGGGAGAGATCATGAGTATTTTAGGGGAATTTGTCCGTTTTTCGGGGTACAAATTGAACATGGGGAAAAGCGAGATGTTTGCTATCCTGGCAAGGGGGCAGGAGAGGAGACTGGGAGGTAGTTTCTGTTATTTAGGGATCCAGGTGGCACGGGACTGGGGGCTGTTAAATAAACTAAACGTGACCCAGTTAGTGGAACAAATGAAAGAGGACTTCCGAAGGTGGGATATGCTCCCGTTATCACTGGCGGGGAGGGTACAGACCATGAAAATGATGGTCCTCCCGAGATTCCTATTTATTTTTCAGTGCCTCCCCATCTTTATCCCAATGGCCTTTTTCCAGCGGGTAAATAAGGTGATCTCCGGTTTTGTTTGGGCGGGTAAAACCCCGCGAGTGAAGAAGGTGATGCTGGAGGGTGGGCTGGCGCTGCCGAACATTAGCAACTATTACTGGGCGGCAAATATAGCCATGATTAGGAAGTGGGTAGTGGGGGAAGGATTGGTGTGGGAGCGAGTAGAGGCAGCATCTTGTAAGGCAACGAGTTTAGGGGCATTGATCACGGCACCTCTGCTGTTCTCTCCGGCCCGGTACACCACAAACCCGGTGGTAGTGGCAGCCCTGAGAGTCTGGGGGCAGTGGAGGAAACATGTGACAGTGGAGGCTGCATCGGTTTGGGCTCCAATCTGTAGCAACCATCGGTTTGCTGCAAAGGATACGAGATGGAGGGTTTCAGGGATGGCAGAGAGCAGGGATCGGAAGGATGGGAGATTTGTTTATAGATGGAAGCTTCCCCAGTTTGAGGGAGTTAGAAGAGAAGTTTGAGTTGATGGGAGGGAATGGGTTTAGGTATCTGCAGATTCGGGACTTCTTGCGAAATCAGGTTCCAACCTTCCCACTCCTGCCGCCACGTGGGATACAAGATCGGGTAATTTCTAGAGTATGGGTGGGAGAGGGGAAGCTCTCAGATATCTATAAAGAACTCATGGAGTCAGAGGAAACGCAGACAGAGGAGCTAAAGCACAAATGGGATGAGGAGTTAGGGGGAGAGTTAGAGGCAGGTCTCTGGGCAGATGCGTTAAGCAGGGTCAACACATCCACATCATGTGCCAGGCTCAGCCTGATACAATTTAAATTCATTCACCAGTCACACATGACGGTGGCCCGGATGAGCAGGTTTTTTGGGGTAGAAGACAGGTGTGGAAGGTGCACGGGATGGCCAGCAAACCATGTCCACATGTTTTGGGCATGCTCGAAGCTTAGGGGATTCTGGCAGGGGTTTGCAGACATCATGTCCACAGTGTTAAAAACAAGGGTGGCACCGAGTCCAAAGGTGGTGATTTTTGGAGTGTCGGAGGACCCGGGAGTCCAGGGGGCGAGAGTGGCCGACGTCTTGGCGTTTGCCTCCCTGGTAGCCCGGAGACGGATACTGTTAGCATGGAGGGACTCGAAGCCCCCAAAATCAGAGACCTGGGTCAATGACATGGGTTGCTTTTCTCAGTCTTGAGAAAATCAAGTTCACCCTAAGCGGGTCAATGCTGGGATTCGTCCAGAGGTGGCACCCGTTTGTCGACTTCTTTAGAGAAAATTAACTGTCAGCAGAGGTGGGGGGGGGGTTAGTCTAGATTACTGTTCAAGGAAGGTAGTACCTGTGAGGGAGTTAGAGGGTCTTTGCAATATGTTTATAGTTGTTTGTATATGCTTTACTGTTACTGTTATTAAATCACAAATGCCTTAATAAAATATTTTACAAAAAAAAATAATATGGATCCAATTTTCAGCTCAATTACAGTGACAATAATTTAGAAGTTTTTGCCTTCTAATCTGGATTTGCCTGTTGAATTTAGCAGTCTAAAAAAACTAATGCAATACAAAGATTTGTTGTATTTGTGGCACTAAGATCATATTTGAGGAGGCAATATACTTAGGTCTATTCTAAATTTGGACTGATCAGAAGGGCAGCATCTTGGTTTCTGTATTCACCCCAAACAGCCAAATGCATAGAGGCATCTGTTACTGGAGCAGCAGATGGTTGAGTAACTGAGTAGGTTTCAGGAAGTAAAGAATTAGAGATTTGTGAACAGAGGTAGAGGGAATTTCTCATGAAGCAGCCGAGTGCTGGGAGTCCTGAAACGTGGATTGCAACAATTTATGCGTCACTGCAGAATCTAAATATTCTGTAATATTCCAGAGAGGGGTAAGTACATGCTGACAGATCAAATGCATACATGGAACTAGCAGGCAGAATCCTACAATATTTTTTCAAAGTGTCAGTCTCAGACTGAAAACCGGCGTGTAGCTCTTCAGCTGCACAGACCAGTTTTCAATCCACAAATTGAGCCTTTTAAAGAAAACATGAGTGGGTGGTGTTTACGCCAACACTCAGGTGGGACGGGGTCTGATAGAGCAGGCACCTGGCTCCACAGAGATCGAAGGGCCATCTTTAAAGGGTGCTCTGATCAAAACTGAATAAGAACCCTCCCCCCCCCCCCCCACGTGTATCAGTGGTTCTCCCCAACATGGAGGTATTAGACCCTCCCGTACAGTCATTGGGGGCTCGCTCCCCCTCACCACCACCGGGGAAATATAACCGGCGGTAACACCACCAATGTTCCCCCTCAGTGCCCGTTCTCCCCAGTACCTGCAGGATACCCCCTCATTACCTTCTCTCCTCCAATCACCAAACATAACTGGGAACCCCCCCTCCCCCAATGGGGCTCGCACGAGGGGCCCCCTGCCACCTGGCACAGGTGGGCACTGTGGCAAACCTGGCAGTGCCGTCCTGATCATGCAAACCTGTGGCAAGGGAAGTACCAGGGCACTGCCCTGGGCATGTCCCTCTTCCTCCGCCGCGCCCCAATCTCCGGGGGCAATACTTACCTTTGCGCCCCCAAAAGCTGTTGTAAACCTCGGCGACATGACATCTCGTCAGTGAGGTTTGAATATTCAGTGAGGGAGGATCAATGTGGTGGGAGGGACTGTTTAATCACATTAAATACATACAAATCAATTAAAATGAGGCTCTCACCCTTTGTGGGTGCGAACTATGTGACGTCGCCGAGAGACGCTGGACGTTTGAAAAACACGTTGTCTCCAGAGTGAATCGTCTTTTTCACATTACCACTTTTTCACATGTCCACATTAACCCTTGCTAACTTTTCCAGATGCACCATAGAAAGCATCCTATCTGGCTGCATCTGGCTCGTATGGCAACTGCTCGGCCCAGGACCGCAAGAAACATCAGAGAGTTGTGAACACAGCCCAGTCCATCACACGAACCTGCATCCCATCCATTGACTCCATCTACACCTCCTGCTGCCTGGGTAAACTGGGCAGCATAATGAAAGACCCTCCCACCCGGCTTACTCACTCTTTCAACTTCTTCCATCAGGCAGGAGATAGAAAAGTCTGAGAACACGCACGAACAGACTCAAAAACAGCTTCTTCCCTGTTGTTACCAGACTCCTAAATGACCTTCTTGTGGACTGGCCTCATTAACACTACACCCTGTATGCTTCATCCGATGCCGGTGCTTATGTAGTTACATTGTATACCTTGTGTTGCCCTATTGTGTATTTTCTTTTATTCCCTTTTCTTCCCATGTACTTAATGATCTGTTGAGTTGCTCGCAGAAAAATACTTTTCACTGTACCTCGGTACACGTGACAATAAACAAATCCAATCCAGTCGATTCTCTCCAGATTTTCCGCCAAGTCGCCGTTATCTCTGACAGCCAACACAGGTTGAAAATCGTCCCTAGCAAGTCGCTCAAGGAACACTTTGAGATTTTTATTGGTTTGATTCTTCCAGGGAACATTGAAAAGAGTGACAACATTTTTATGTTTGCAAATATTAACTTTTCAAGAAACTTGCTCTGAATAAACCTGGATACACAATTTATGTGGAAACTTAAATGTAGATCAAGTGATATTTTGAACCGAAAGATCTTAATTTGTGTTCTCAACATGACTTGTCTCTGTGTTTTTCAAATTTGAATATTTTGATTGGGAATTTCATTTATCTTGTCCCCTGCTTTGTCCTTCGTACCAAATATAATTTGCAAGTGAAAAGAGACGAGAAGAATGGATCTGGGTTATCATGATTACCCCCTCAGCCTTGGTTGTAAACATCCTTGCAGCAGTTGTGACCAGAAAGGAACTACCAGTGGAAAGCCTGTGCAGCCAACCAAATCATTACTGTACATAGAATGGTAGGCTGATGCTTGATAGAATACATTGGGCAGGATTCTCCATCCCACAAACCAGATTGGCCAATGGGTTTTCCCAATATAGGGAGCCCCACGCCGTCGGGAAATCCCCGGGCTGCCGGCGCAATGGGGATTTCTGACAGCGGAGAATCCAGCCCCATGTAAAACTGGCATAATGCTGCAAAAACCTAACTGCTCATTAATAATCTTCAGGAAAGGTTTGGGCTACATGTGACATCAGTCTCACATAATTCATGTCTGACACAGGGGGCATATACTCAATATGAGGGGCCGATCATTTCATACCGAGATGAGGGCACACTCAAAGGGCTGTTAATCTTTAGAATTCTCTGTCCCAGAGGCGTGTGGATGCTCCATCTTTAAATGCATTTTAGGCTGGGACCGACAGAGCTTTAATCTCTCAGAGAATTATGACATATGGGGAGTGGGCAGGAAAAAGGAGTTGAAGCCCACCTTCAGCCACGATCGTATTGAATGTCGGAGCAGGCTCGACAGGCCACATGAATTACTTGTGCTCTTTACTTGTGTTCTTGTGACTCTTCATGCCTTCAGGACAACTGGGGATGGGCAACTATGTAAGCTTGCTAGTGCTGCCCATGTCATGGGAACACATATAATACAACTGATAATGCAGCATTCCTGCAGCTGAACAGAAACTTCTTATAGTTCAGCTGTTACCATCACCTACTCATCCTCTCTGCAAGCTCTTCAGCCAGAACCTCTCCATGACTTTCACAGGGCCAGCCTTTGCTGGAAAGAAAACGAAGGTGCCTGAATGATGCATGCCATTATTATTGCGTGAATCGGCCATCTGAGGAAGAGTCATCCAGACTCGAAACTTTAACTGCTCTCTCTCCACAGATGCTACCAGATCTGTTGCGTTTACCCAGCATTTTAAGAACATAAGAACTAGGAGCAGGAGTAGGCCATCTGGCCCCTTGAGCCTGTTCCACCATTCAATGAGATCATAGCTGATCTTTTGTGGACTCAGCTCCACTTTCAGGCCCGAACACCATAACCCTTAATCCCTTTATTCTTCAAAAAACTATCTATCTTTACCTTAAAAACATTTAATGAAGGAGCCTCAACTGCTTCACTGGGCAAGGAATTCCATAGATTCACAACCCTTTGGGTGAAGAAGTTCCTCCTAAACTCAGTCCTAAATCTACTTCCCCTTATTTTGAGGCTATGCCCCCTAGTTCTGCTTTCACCCGCCAGTGGAAACAACCTGCCCGCATCTATCCTATCTATTCCCTTCATAATTTTATATGTTTCTATAAGATCCCCCCTCATCCTTCTAAATTCCAACGAGTACAGTCCCAGTCTACTCAACCTCTCCTCATAATCCAACCCCTTCAGATCTGGGATTAACCTAGTGAATCTCCTCTGCACACCTTCCAGTGCCAGTACGTCCTTTCTCAAGTAAGGAGACCAAAGCTGAACACAATACTCGAGGTGTGGCCTCACTAACACCTTATACAATTGCAGCATAACCTCCCTAGTCTTAAACTCCATCCCTCAAGCAATGAAGGACAAAATTCCATTCGCCTTCTCAATCACCTGTTACACCTGAAAACCAACATTTTGCGACTCATGCACTTGTACACCCAGGTCTCTCTGCACAGCAGCATGCTTTAATATTTTATCATTTAAATAATAATCCCATTTGCGACTTCCGGTGGCGGTGATGTCCGAGTGAGCCGCACATTTGGCGGGCTCTCACTCCAGTGGGCGTTTAGGGGCTGATTCCCCGCGATAGCGGGACCACGGAGCTGAAGGAAGGCGGCAGCGAAAGTGCTGAGGAGCGGGCTGCGGCACATGGAACAGCGGGATTCCAGGAGGCAGAAGAAAAGACAGAAAAAGGGACAGAGACAAGGACCTGAAGAAACTTACCTGGAACCTAAGATGGCGGACACACGGACCCTGGACTCAGCAATCCAGCAGGTGCTGGATAACATGCTCCAGGTAATGAAGTCCAGTTTTGAAGCGCTGATGCGGGACAGCTTGGACCCAATCCAGAAGGCGGTGGATCAGCTGAAACAGAGGCTGGATGCGCAAGATGTTAAAGTTAAGGAGCTGGGAGAAGCGGTGGAGGCGCAGGCGGATGCGCAGACGGTTGTGGCGCTAGAAGTTGACGGGCTGAAGGAGCGGCAGAGAAGACTGCTAGACAGAGTGGAGGAGCTGGAGAATAGAGCCCGCAGGAACAACCTGAGGATGGTCGGCCTCCTGGAGGGGGCTGAGGGAGCTGATGCCGCAGCGTTTGTAGCAGACCTATTGATGCAGCTGATGGGGGCCGAAGCCTTTCCGCGACCGCCGGAGCTGGAGGGGGCATACAGAGTGCAGGCGAGGCAGGGGCGGCCGGGCGGACCCCCCTGCCCGATGTTGATTAGGTTCCACAGGTTCGTGGACAAGGAGTGGCTGCTGCGGTGGGCAAAGAGCACCAGGGGAGCACGTGGAACAACAGTGTCCTCCGCATTTACCAGGACCTAAGCCAGGAGGTGGCTCGGCGGCGAGCAGCCTTTAAGAATGTCAAGGAGGTGCTGTTTAAGAAGCACGTGAAGTTTGGTCTGCTGTTCCCGGCTCGCCTATGTGTCACGCACCAGGGTCAACACCACTATTTCTCCGAGCCTGAAGAAGCGATGGACTTTGCGAGGGATCAGGGGCTGGTCCCAAAAAGAGGCCCCACGGACGCGAATTAGGTCCCGAGGACTACCGTAGGAAGGTACGCCGAATGGGCCTGACCCAACGGTTTGCTGGCTCAAAGGTGCCAAGCGGAACATTTGGGACTTTTTGCTTTGATCATGGACGTTGGTTTGGGGTTTTTTTTTATTGTTTGTTTTTTCTCATGTTTTTGTTTTTTCCTCTTTTTTTCTGTTTTTTCCTTTTTGGGCGGATTTGTACTTTTTGTGCAGCTCGCGGAGGACACTGGAGCCGGCACGGTAATGAACGGAGGCCGGTCAGCAAGGGGGGCCAAGGACGTGGGTTGGGGGGGGTTTTCTTGGGGGTTTTTTTTTTTTTGTTTTGTTGATGTCCATGCCTTCCTGTGCCAGTGAGTTTGCTCCAGTGGGTTGGAGAGGGGGATGGGGCGCCGGGGAGTGGGGAGGAGGACAGGGAAACAATGGGAATGAGACCGGAAGGCGCTGGAGTGTTGAGTCACCAGGCTAGCAGATGGCTAGTCAAGGGAGTCAGGTGGGGGGGAGATCACAGCCAGTGGATGGCAGGGTTGGGGGTATCAGGGGATGTTGTTAGCGGGGGGGGGGGGTTCTGCTGACATGGGAGGGACTTGAAATAGGCACTGGAAAGGAGGTCGAGGGTGGAGGCAGCCAACAGGCGGGCCAGGATTGGAGCAAGGCACGGGCCGGGGGCCGGCCCGAGAAAGGCTATGGCTGACCAGCGTGGTGGGGGGGGGTGGGTTGTGCCCCCCGACCAGGCTGATCACCTGGAACGTCAAGGGACTGAATGGGCCGGTTAAGAGGGCGCGGGTGTTCGCGCACTTGCGGGCTCTGAGGGCGGATGTAATTATGTTGCAGGAGCCACATCTGAAAGTGTCTGACCAGACCAGGCTAAGGAAGGGCTGGATTAGCCAGGTCTTCCACTCGGACTTGGACTCGAAGTCCAGGGGAGTGGCAATCATGATCAACAAGCAGGTGCAATTTGAGGCGGAGGGCATAGCCGCAGACAGGGGGGGCAGATACCTGATGGTACAGGGCAGACTGGAGGGGAGAAGAGTGGTGCTGGTGAATATATATGCCCCGAACTGGGATGACGTGGACTTCATTAACAGAGTGCTGGGGAAGATCCCGGACCTGGACTCTCGCAGGCTAATAATGGGGGGGGACTATAACATGTTCCTTGACCCGGCTTTGGATCGGTCGTGTCCCAGAACGGGTAGACTGCCAGCAATGGCAAGGGAGCTGAAAGGGTTTATGGAGCAAATGGGGGCAGTGGACCCCTGGAGAGCCAGACAGCCGACAGGAAGGAGCTGCTCGTTTTACTCGCACGTCCATAAAGTATATTCTAGGATAGATTTCTTCGTACTAAGCAGGGGTTGTATAGGGGAGGTAAAGAACATGGAATATTCGGCAATTACTATCTCAGACCATGCCCCGCACTGGGTAGACCTGCAGATCGGGGGGCGAGCTACCAACACCCGCAATGGAGGCTAGACGTGGGACTGCTGTCGGAGGAGGGGATCTGTGAGAGGCTTCGGAGGTGTATGCAAAATTACCTGCAGGTGATTGACATGGGGGAGGTCTCAGCGGCGACCCTGTGGGAGGCGCTAAAGGCAGTAGTGCGGGGGGGAGCTGATTTCAATTGAGGCCCACAGAGCCAAGGCAGACAGGGCAGAGATGGATAGATTGGTCAGGGCAGAGATGGATAGATTGGTCAGGGCAGAGATGGATAGATTGGTCAGGGAAATGGGTCGGATAGATGAAGAGCACGTAGAGTCCCCGGGGGAGGTTTTACTCAGGGAGAGGCGGCGACTACAGGCGGAACTGGGGGCACTATCCACGAGTAGGGCCGTGGAACAGCTTAGGAAGGCGAGGGGCGTGGTGTACAAGCATGGGGAAAAGGCTAGCAGACTGTTAGCGCAGCAACTCAGGAGGAGGGAGGCGGCCAGGGAAATAGGTAGAGTGATGGATGGGGAGGGGCGCAGAGTGGAGGACCCGGCAGGATTGAATAAGGTATCCTGGGACTTCTATCGCAAGCTGTATACTTCGGAGCCGCCGGAAGAACCGGAGGAGGTGAAAAGGTTTCTGGACGGGTTAACATTCCCAACAGTAGGTGGGGGGCGAGTGGATGAGCTGGGGGCCCCGATTAGAGTGGAGGAGGTATTGGGGGGCCTAAAGGCCATGCAGTCGGGGAAAGCCCCGGGGCCGGATGGATACCCAGTAGAGTTCTATAGGAAGTTTTCTGAGCTGGTGGGCCCGGTCTTGGCCAGGGTTTTCAATGAGGCAAGGGACAGAGGGACCCTGCCACCGACAATGTCGCAAGCCACTATATCACTGATATTGAAGCGGGGTAAAGACCCGGAGGCGTGCGGGTCCTACAGGCCCATCTCCCTGATTAATGTTGACGCCAAGCTCCTGGCAAAGGTACTGGCGGTTAGAATGGAGGACTGCGTACCGGAGGTGATTGGGGAGGACCAAACTGGGTTCGTGAAAGGTAGGCAGCTGGCGGCCAACCTGAGAAGATTACTTAATGTGATAATGATGCCCCCGGCGGGCAGGGAGGTGGAGGTAGTGGTGGCGATGGACGCCGAGAAGGCCTTTGACTGGGAGGAGTGGGACTATCTATGGGAGGTGCTCGGACGGTTTGGGTTTGGGGAGGGACTGGTGGATTGGATCAAATTATTATATCAGGCCCCGAGGGCCAACGTCATGACTAACAGAGAAGTGTCGGAGTACTTTAGGCTGTACCGAGGGACCAGACAGGGCTGCCCGCTCTCCCCGCTGCTGTTTGCGCTGGCCATAGAGCCGCTGGCGATTGCGCTGAGAGCCGCAGAGGGATGGAAGGGGATGGTGAGGGGCGGGGTAGAACATAGGGTCTCTCTTTACGCAGACGACCTGCTCCTGTACATGTCGGACCCAGTGGCCGGGATGGGAAGTATACTGGGAATGTTGAGGAAGTTCGGCCAGTTCTCAGGATACAAATTAAATACGGCCAAGAGTGAAATGTTCGTGGGACAGGCAAGGGGCCAGCAGAACAGATTGAGAGGGCTACCGTTTAGGCTGGTTGAGGAAAATTTCTGGTATTTGGGAATCCAGGTGGCACGAGACTGGGGCAGGCTGCACAAGTTAAATTTGGCCAGGGTGGTGGAGCAAATGAAGGTAGAGTTTCGGAGATGGGATGCACTCCCGCTGTCGCTGGCAGGGAGGGTGCAGACTGTAAAGATGACAATCCTCCCTAGATTTCTGTTTGTTTTTCAGTGCCTCCCGATCTTTGTCCCACAGTCCTTCTTCAAAAGGGTTAACAAGATGATCATGAGATTTGTCTGGGCGGGAAAATCCCCGCGGGTGAAGAAGGCGATGCTGGAGAGGAACCGCAGCGAGGGAGGGCTGGCTTTGCCGAGTCTGATTAATTATTACTGGGCGGCCAACATCGCTGTGATAAGGAAGTGGATGGTGGGTACGGGGTCTATCTGGGAGCGGGTGGAGGCGGCTTCGTGCAGGGGCTCCAGCTTGGCAGCCCTGGTCACGGCTCCTCTACCGCTGCCGCCGGCCAGGTACTCCACCAGCCCGGTAGTGGTGGCGACCCTGCGGATATGGAGCCAGTGGAGGAGGCATGTAGGGGAGACGGGGGCGTCGGTTTGGGCGCCAATCTGCGACAACCATCGGTTTGCCCCCGGGAGTATGGATGGGGGGTTTCAAGTATGGCGGTGGGCGGGGGTGGGTGATATGTTCCTGGAAGGGAGCTTTGCGAGTTTGAGGAGCTTGGAGGAGAAATTTGGGCTGGTAAGGGGAAATGATTTTAGGTACCTACAGTTGCGGGACTTTGTTCGTAGACAGGTCCCATCTTTCCCACGCCTCCCGCCAATGGGGATCCAAGACAGAATAGTCTCTAGGGGGGAAGAAGGGGAGGGTAGAGTCTCTGATATTTATAAGGTGCTCATGAGGGAGGAAGGGTCACAGACGGAGGAACTGAAACTTAAATGGGAGGAGGAGCTAGGCGGGGAAATGGAAGACGGGCTGTGGGCAGAGGCCCTGAGTAGGGTAAATTCAACCGCGACATGTGCCAGGCTCGGGCTGATTCAATTTAAGGTCGTTCACCAGGCCCACATGACGGTGGCTCGGATGAGCAAATTCTTCGGGATAGAGGACAAATGCGCTAGGTGCGCGGGAGGACCAGCGAACCACGTTCACATGTTTTGGGCAAGCCCTAAGCTTAGGGGTACTGGGAAGGATTTGCAGGTGTCATGTCCTGGGTGCTAAAAACAAGGGTGGCGATGGGTCCAGGGGTGGCAATTTTTGGGGTTTTGGAAGACCCGGGAATCCAGGGGGAGAAACAGGCCGATGTTTTGGCCTTTGCTTCCCTGATAGCCCAGCGACGAATACTATTGGCGTGGAGGGACTCAAAGCCCCCGAAGACTGAGTTGTGGCTTGCGGACATGTCGAGTTTCCTGGGTATGGAAAAAATTAAGTTCGCCTTGAGGGTATCTGTACAGGGGTTCGCCCGGAGGTGGCAACAATTTATTGACTTCTATGCGGGAGAGTGAGTGTCAGCAGGGGGTGGGGGGGGGAGAATAGAGTAGAGTAGAGTAGAGTAGAGTAGGAGGGATAAAATGGCGGGTAGTACCGGTAGGAGAGGAGCGGGCTTGTGCAGTATGTTACGATTGAAGTATTGAAAGTACGTGGATGTTTGCACATTTTTGCTTTTTTTGCTTTCTTTCTGTTGATGTCTGTAACTGTTTACAAAGCCAAAAACTACCTCAATAAAATTGTTTATTAAAAAAAATAATAATAATCCCGTTTGCTGTTATTCCTACCAAAATAGATAACCTCACATTTGTCAACATTGTATTCCATCTGCCAGACCCTAGCCCATTCACTTAACGTACCCAAATCCCTTTGCAGACTTCCAGTATCCTCTGCACTTTTCGCTTTACCACTTATCTTAGTGTTGTCTGCAAACTTGGACACATTGCCTTTGGTCCCCAACTCCAAATCATCTATGTAAATTGTGAACAATTGTGGGCCCAAAACTGATCCCTGAGGGACACCACTAGCTACTGATTGGCAACCAGAGAAACACCCATTAATCCCCACTCTTTGCTTTCTATTAATTAACCAATCCTCTATCCATGCTACTACTTTACCCTTAATGCCATGCATAGAACATAGAACATAGAACAGTACAGCACAGAACAGGCCCTTCGGCCCTCGATGTTGTGCCGAGCAATGATCACCCTACTCAAATCCACGTATCCACCCTATACCCGTAACCCGTAACCCAACAACTCCCCCCCCCCTTAACCTTACTATGACACTACAGGCAATTTAGCATGGCCAATCCACCTAACCCGCACATCTTTGGACTGTGGGAGGAAACCGGAGCACCCGGAGGAAACCCACGCACACACGGGGAGGACATGCAGACTCCACACAGACAGTGACCCAGCCGGGAATCGAACCTGGGACCCTGGAGCTGTGAAGCATTGATGCTAACCACCATGCTACCATGCTGCATCTTTATCTTATATCAGCAACCTTTATCAGCAACCTTTTGTGTGGCAAATTGTCAAATGCTTTCTGGAAATCCAGATATACCACATCCATTGGCTCCCCGTTATCTACTGCACTGGTAATGTCCTCAAAAAATTCCACTAAATTAGTTTGGCACGACCTGCCCTTTATGAACCCATGCTGCGTCTTCCCAATGGCACAATTTCTATCCAGATTCCTCGCTATTTCTTCCTTGATGATAGATTCCAGTATCTTCCCTACTACCAAAGTTAAGCTCACTGGCCTATAATTACCCGCTCTCTGCCTACCTCCTTTTTTAAACAGTGGTGTCACGTTTGCTCATTTCCAATCCACCGGGACCACCCCTGAGTCGAGTGAATTTTGGTAAATTATCACTAGCGCATTTGCAATTTCCCTAGCCATCTCTTTTAGAACTCTGTGATGCATTCCATCAGGGCCAGGAGACTTGTCTACCTTTAGCCCCATTAGCTTGCCCATCACTACCTCCTTAGTGATAACAATCCTCTCAACGTTCTCACCTGTCATAGTCTCATTTCTATCAGTTATTGGCATGTTAATTGTGTCTTCCACTGTGAAGACCGACCCAAAAAACCTCAGTCATTTCCTCATCTCCCATTATTAAAACGCCCTTCTCATCCTCTAAAGGACCAATATGAAATGAAATGAAAATCGCTTATTGTCACAAGTAGGTTTCAAATGAAGTTACTGTGAAAAGTCCCTAGTCGCCACATTCCGGCGCCTGTTCAGGGAGGCTGTTACGGAAATTGAACCGTGCTGCTGGCCTACCTTGGTCTGCTTTCAAAACCAGCGATTTAGCCCTGTGTTACACAGCCTCTATTTACCTTAGCCACTCTTTTTTGTTTTATATATTTGTAGAAACTTTTACTATCTGTTTTTATATTCTGAGCAAGTTTACTCTCATAACCTATCTTACTCTTCTTTATAGCTTTTTTAGTAGCTTTCTGTTGCCCCCTAAAGATTTCCCAGTCCTCTTTTCTGTTCAGATTTTAGTTTTCCAGCATCCGCAGTATTTTGCTTTTACAATTACCATGCCCTGGTATAAGTAACTATACTAGTGCTGTGCAAAAGTATCAAGACTAACAAGGGTGGAGAGGGGTACTCACTTCCTCAAGGATACGAAGTCTGTTCTAGGTCCACAAAAATGAAAGATCAACTTATATTAAAATGCTCTGTCCACTCAGCGATTTGAAACAGTCTTTGCAATACATGATGTGGAGATGCCGGCGTTGGAATGGGGTGGGCACAGTAAGAAGTCTACAACCCCAGGTTAAAGTCCAACAGGTTTGTTTGGAATCACTAGTTTTCGGAGTGTAACTCCTTCATCAGGTGAATGAGTACATTATAATTCACCTGATGAAGGAGCTGCGCTCTGAAAGTTAGTGATTCCAAACAAACCTGTTGGACTTTAACCTGGTGTTGTCAGACTTCTTACTTTGCAATACATGTTACCATAGCTTAACTTTCAGTGGTGAATTTAATGGGTTATTAATGTGCAAATGCATGAAAGTCAAGAATGGTGCCATTTTCTTGAAGTTAACAGTGATGTTGCATTTTCAACAACTTATATTGATTCACTTTCTCACTACAACTTGCTGGTGATTCACGCAGTAATAATAGCATGCATCATTCAGACACCTTTAATTCCTTCCCTGCAAAGTCTGGCCCTATGAAAATCATGGCGAGGTTAAGGGTGAGATAACATTTTGCGGAACAAATGGCAGAGCAGCTCAAATCATCTCGCATCTTGAACTTGCAATTCATTGGGTACTTCTTCCTTGCCCCAAGCTGCTGGACAATTTGTACATTAATAATGCAGTTTTTTCATCAAGTTTTTCAGCAGTTAACTTTTTCAATTGCTCATATCACCAATAAAATTACATCTAGCCCAGGGGATTTATTTTGTAGAAATCAACATCATGAGCACATTCTGAATTGAGCTCACAACTGTCAGGTAACATTTGCCTCATTAAAGTGACCTTCGCAAAAAGGGCAAATCTCAATATCTTACCTCGGCCGTCAATGGGCCCAACAAGAACAACAGGGAATGCCATTAAACATATTAAAAACATGGCAAAGGTTGGATACTCTGCAATGTGTGGGTCACCTCATAAACCCTTAAAGACTGTTTACCCTCTACAAGACTCATTCCAAGAGTGTAGTGGAATATTCAACATTCATCTGGGTGAGTCCAGCCAAAAGCAAATGAAACACAAAAATTGTTAATTATATTGATGCAAAATATCATGGGTTAAAACATGTTTCTTAATTGGAATGGTAGAACAAAATAGACAAAGCCTCAGGAGATGTAGGACTCAAAAAGAGAAATTAGGTAACACATCATGCAGCTAAAGATCTTTAATGGGCATTACCCACTGTGATTTTTGCCACAGTATAACACCAGGGCACAAGTTATCTCCATTAATGTGTGCAGCATATTAAGAAAGGAGCATAATAACTAGGCTTTGAATTCTCCTATCATTCCCAATAATAGTTCCATTGTCTATTACAAAATCTGTTGATGGCAACTAAATTTATGTTATTTAGTTCTGATTCTGCACCTTATCATAGAAAACAATGGGCTGGATTCTCCGATTTTGAGGCTAAGTCCAGAGCATGCGTCTAGTCTTACGACCAAAAAGTCAGTGCCGCCCCCACACCAATGCTCCACCCGGTGGGGGGCAAACAGCCGCGCCACGTAAAGTCCCCAGCTTTACCTGCAGATACGGACGGAGAATTTCCGGGTCCGCGGCCATGCAAGCGCACAGCGGTGACCTGCGGCAGTCGCGCCTTACAACATGGCGCCATCCGCGCGTGGACCTGGCCTGATAGTGCTCCCTGATAACCCCCTCACCACCCCGGACCGCTCCCAGCAGCCCCCCCCACCAAAGGCCCCCCCCCACCCCACGACCAGTGGATCGGCCCTCCCCCCCCCCTACTGTGGCGGCGCTGGACACAGTCCGCAGCCGGCACACGAGGTCCCCGAAAACTGAAAGCACACGCGCCCCACGGCATCGGGAAGTCGGACCTTCGGGGGGGGGGGGGGGGCCTTCAGGTGATGTCCTGAGGCCATCCCGACGGCGTGCGGCATACTCACCAATGCTGCCATTTTGGAGGGGTGGAGCACCTGAAAAAGGGCACCGCCCCCGACTTCGGCATCGGTAATCAGAGAACGGATTCTCCGGCCAATCGCCGAATGCGGTTCCGGCGTCGGTAATCAGAGAATCCAGGCAATGTATTTTTTTAAATGTATCTCAAACTCACACCTTTTTGCTTCCCTTTTGGAGAATAATGGAAGGACTCCTAAGCTGACTATCAGCCCGTTGAACCATATTGTGAATGCTTCTTCCATGGCGAACACGTCCAGACGTTGGACTGGAACCCGAGCTTCTGGTCCAGAGGTAGGGATGCCACCACTGTGCCACAAGGAATCCTAAAAACAGATGGTGCACAATAGGTAAGGTACACTAAGGAAAGGCAAGAAACTACACAAGGCATGTTTATTAGGTTGTGATGCTTTGACTTTGCAGTAGACTGAAGCAAAATGTTGAAATATTTTAAGACCAAATACTTGAGAGTGATCACATGGAGGTCAATAGGTTTATGGGAGTGAGTAGCTGATGGAAATTAAGTCAACATAAGCATTGATGATGCCATAAATCTCAGGAGCAAAGATCTAAGTGATCATCATCATCATCTACAGTCCAAGACTAATTACAGCCTTCAAATGCCTCCCATCCATGGACTCCATCTACACCTCCCGCTGCCGGGGGAAAGCGGGCAGCATAATCAAGGATCCTCCCACCCGGCTTACTCACTTTTCCAACTTCTTCCATCGGGCAGGAGATACAGAAGTCTGAGAACACGCACGAACAGACTCAAAAACAGCTTCTTCCCCACTGTCACCAGACTCCTAAATGACCTTCTTATTGACTGACCTCATTAACACTACACCCTGTATGCTTCAACCGATGCCAATGCTTATGTAGTTACATTGTATATCTTGTGTTGCCCTATTATGTATTCTCATGTATTTTCTTGTATTTTCTTGAATTTTGACTAATTCCCTTTTCTTCCATGTACTGAATGATCTGTTGAGCTGCTTGCAGAAAAATACTTTTCACTGTACCTCGGTAGACGTGACAATAAACAAATCCAATCCAATCCAATCCAAATGTTTCCCCAATATGTGCTGTTATTATATATCTGGTTATATCAGTGTGACATTAATCTTCAGATCTTGGTAAAGGCTCTATCAGTAGCATCTACAGTGGGGCTTTCATCTCAATGATTTAGTTGGAGGCGATCCAAATGTAGATGGTAGTCAGTATCTCTCACTGGCATCTGCTCAAACACCACCTCAGATGCTTTCACCCCATGGGACCTCTTCAGTAACAGTGATGTGGAAGACGAGGTGACTCTGAAGAAACATGTGAGCAGGTGGTGTATGCAAAGGGAAGCTGGAGCCTATTGTCCGAATGATCAGCTCACAGCCTCCCTCAGTTAAGGAACCTACTGACACCACATGACCTGATGTTAAAAGAAATTGGTTTTCTCAAAACATCACCAAATTATTCTTAGATCTTAAAGTTGACATCAGACCTTCTGTCATACAGCAGTAAGCCCAGTCAGTCGAATCGGGTAACCCACCTGAAGATGCTCCCTACCATCCCCTTCCATTAACTCGCAGTAAGTTTAATCAAACTCGCGAGATGGAAAATCTAAGAGATCAGGTGGAACACTCCACTTGAATTGACTTCAATTGAGAGTAAAAATATATGTAAAGCCAGCATTGCACCTAATCTAGTGAGGTTCATAAACAAGCAAGTTGAGTTAATGTTGTCCCCTTTACATCCCAGAAACATGCTTGCAGCTGACGTAACTCAAGAGGGTGGAGAGGCAGCTCAGACCTTGGAGGCCACAACTGACACTCAACGCAAAATCTCCTGACTTCAACAACTGGTAATTCACTAAAGGAATGATGGAGATGTACAATAGCAGCCATGTAAATAACAGGTGTAAAAAATACTTGTACACATTTGGTGGCATTTAAGTAGTTGCATTAAAAGTGCTCTTACCATTATCATGCCATCACAGTGCAGAAGGAGGCCATTCGGCCCATCGAGTCTGCACCGGCCCTTAGAAAGAGCACCCCAATTAATCCCAAGCCTCCACCCCATCCCCGTAACCCCACCTAACCTTTCCTGTACACTAAGGGCAATTTAACATAGCCAATCCACCTAACCTGCACATCTTTGGACTGTGGGAGGAAACCAGAGCACCCAGAGGAAACCCACATAGAACGTGGGAGAACGTGCGGACTCCGCACAGACAGTGACCCAAGCCGGGAATCGAACCTGGGACCCTGGAGCTGTGAAGCAATGGTGCTAACCACTGTGCTACCGGACTGACCTATTATCTTTTATAATAATTCATCATAGGAAAAGAAAAGGCTAAATCAGAATTGGATTGAATTAAATCAATGTGGAGAAGGCGTGATTTTGTCTTCAACTATTTATCTGCATCCCCCTGCTCATGTGAATCTCCTGGTTACATTGGGTTTGGATCCTTCTGCAGTGGCTGTTTGTGACACCATTTCACAAGGCAACAATTGGAACACTCAGCAATACTTTTAAAATCACTCACAAGTCTAAACTGCAGAATGTTACCAACATTATCCAAACACCTCAGCAAACCTAGTATATATATACAATGGCCATGTTGGAGGTTCCTTGTGAGTTTCTATCTCTAAGGGTCAGACAGGTACCATTAAACAAAACTGTAAGAGGTACAATTTGTCCCTTGCAGCTAATATTCTCTGTAATTCAAATAACATACGCACTTTTCATTTCCATTGTTATTGCTGCCACATAACAGACATTTATCAGATTAATTCTGTGCTTATGGCCACACACAAAGGGAGTTCTATCTCTTACACTGGAGCAATGCACAGGCAAGTGTAATGAGCTGCTGTGCGCATGCAAGGGTGAAAGGCTGACAGATGTAAGCACTGTTCTTATTGGCACAGGAAAGGGTCCTAACCTAGAAACTGAAAGGAGCAATGACCCTTATTGCTGGTGGCAATGTGGTGCCTGTGTTGGATATGACAAAAGATCTATGTCAGGCGCAGGTGCAGACTGCAGGTGGCCAACATAGTAAGTGCAACCTATAAAACAACCTGAGCCATCAGTCTTCTGTCCTCTAAATCACTTTGTCATTCTTTCGAAAGGCAAAATGCAGTGGGACAATGTTATACAATCCTGTGCTGCCATTTTGAATCAAAGTGGAAATAAATTGGTGCAAATTTCACTCTGGCCCCGAGCAACGTTTCTGCAGTGCAATCAAATGAAAATTGACAATTTCCAAAAGGCCTGTTGAAATGATATTGCTCCAAATCTGGAGTCAGCACACTGGGGGCAGTCAGAACACTCATACGTTTCACAATGTTGGACAGTGATTTAGTTGGGCACAAAACTCAGAAGCGATCTGTTGGCCTTGGCAGTTTCGTTATGCTACTCAGGACAACATTTAGATGAACTGTTTTTTTGGAAAGAATGACAGCTTCACGCCTGACTAGAACTGGCAAGACAGCATGAAACGTAAGTGGAATCTCCAACATCGTTTTCCACCCATAACACTAGCCTCCGATTGCCAATTTTATAGTACCAAGCCAATGTCAAACAACAGAAGATGCTTTCCTTTCACTCATGAAAATGTTCATATGCTCGGGATCTTCTGCTTCAGTTGTAATATTAGCTGTCAGTTTGCCTCTTGCTGCTGATGTGAGTTAATATTTTGGTCCTCAAATTACACCCGAGTGTCTAATACAGATAACTGAAATTCAATTCATCTAAGATTCTGAAGGAGCTTGACAGCGTAGACACTGAGAGGTTCTTTTCCTTGGCTGAGGAGTCTTGAACACAGAGGCATAATTTCAGGATAAGGGGTGAATCATTGAGGAGTGAAATGAGGAGAAATGTCTCCATTGCAAAGGGTTGTATATGCTCCCTCATTGAGCATGTTTAAGTCAGGGACGGGTAAATTTTTGATCTCTGAGGGAATCATTAGAATGAATGGGAAAATGTATTTCAGACAGAAGATCAACCATGTTCATACTAGATAATGGAGCAACAAGAGGAAGCTAAAATTGGTGAGGCTAAAATGCTGTCGAGATGTGTGTCAATCATTGTTCAGGACTTTCACCATCTATACTTGTAGCCCTACAGTAGCACTCTGAAGGTTCTTTCTTTTCCTACTTATCAGCCCCATGAATGTAGTCTGCCTCCACTACCAGTCATGTCTGTTTTCCACCAACAATAAATCTACATTGTACAATCCAAAGAAGGATGTTTGCCTTTCATGGCAATGTAGGGTATGTGATCAAATACCTGGTGCTTCCTCTTCTAACTGCGACTTCAGTGGAAGAAACGAGTTCTTCCCCTGAATGTAAGACCATGAGGCCGTTCGACATAGGAGGAGAAGTAGACCAATCGAGTCTTCGTCATTCAGAAAAATATAGAAAATAGGAGCAGGAGGAGACCTTCGCCCCTTCGAGCCTACTTGGCCATTCATTTTGATCATGGCTGATCATCCAACTCAATAGCCTGTTCCTGCCTTTCACCCATATCCTTTGACCCCTTCGTCCCAAGTGCAGTCGCGAACTCCTTCTTCAAAACATACAATGATTTGGCCTCAACTACTTTCTGTGGTAGAGAATTCCACAGGCCAACCACTCTCGGTGAAGACATTTCTCCTCATCTCAGTCTTAAATGGTCTACCCCGTATCCTCAAACTGTGACCCCACATTCTGGACTCCCTCCACCATCGGGAACATTCTTCTTGCATCTACCCTGTCTCGCCCTGTTAGAATTTTATAGGTTTATATGAGGTCCCCCTTCATTATTCTGAACTCCAGCGAATATAATCCTAACTGACTCAATCTCTCATCATACGTCAGTGCCGCCATCACAGGAATCAGTCTGGTGAACATTCGCTGCACTCTCTCCAGAGCAAGGACATCCTTTCTGAGATATGGAGACAAAAACTGTCTTCTTCACTGCTTGCTGAACCTCCAAGCTTACCTTCAGTAACTTGTGTATGAGGACACCCAGGTCTCATTGCACATTCCCATCTCTCAATTTGGTGAGGTGAAGAGAAATTTCTTCACCCAGAGAGTGGTGAATCTGGAATTCAATACCACAGAAAGTAGATGAGGCCAAACGTTGTGTGATTTTGAGAAGGAATTAGGTATAGCTCTTGGGGCGAATGGAATCAAGGGATATTGGGGAAAGGTGGTATCAGGGTATTGAACTTGATAGTCAGCCATGATCATAATGAATGGTGGTACAGGCTCAAAGAGCCAAATTACCTCTTCCTGCTTCTAATTTCTTTGATTCTATTTCTATGAATGTATTTGCAGCCGAAAGGACAAAGAACAATACAGCACAGGAATAGGCCCTTCAGCCCTCCAAGGCTGAACCGGTCATGATACAGCCATTCAGATAATAATCTGCCTTCTTGTTTTTGCTATTGAAGTGGATAACCTCACATGAATCCAAATTGTACTGTATCTGCCATGCATTTGCCCACTCACTCAGCTTGTCCAAATCACACTGAAGCATCCCCGCATCCTCCTCACAGCTTCCCACCCAGCTTCGTGGCATCCACATTGGGATCATGACTGATCTGATATGATAATCCTCAACTCCACTTTCCTGCTTTATCCCCATAATCCTTGATTCCCTTACAGATTAAAAATCTATCTATCTCAGCCTCGGACACACTAAATGACCCAGCCTCTACAGCTCTCTGTGGTAAAGAATTTACAGATTCATTACCCTATGAGAGAAGAAATTCTGCCTCATCTCATTTTATATGGGCGACCTCTTATTCTGAGATTATGCCCTCTGGCCTTACACTCTGCCACAAGGGGGAACAACCTCAGCATCTACCCTGTCAAGCCTACTGAGAATATGTCTCAAAACGTTTGCCTTTCATCCTTCTAAACTCCAATTAATTTAAAATTGCACAGGGGCAGTTTGGCGATTCTCAGGATGATCTTATTGCTTCAGCAATAATGATTCCATTCATTCTCCTGGATTATCCAATGGCACTGAAACTGCTGTCAGCATGTTTGCCCCTACACTGCCCATATTCGCTTCTCTATTACCTGACTCTTCTTTCGTCCTCTGAAGGGGACACCTGAGTTGAGCAAATAGAGTATCTTGATGGGAAGTACCTGTCTCACCTCTGCTTCTTGCCATGTCACAGATCCTGGGCTGGATTCTCCGCCCCGCCGTGCCACATTTCTGCCGCAACCCGCTGGCGAGATTCTCCATTACGCCGGCCGGTCAATGGGGTTTCCCATTGTGGGGCAGCTCCATGCCGCCGGGAAACTCCAGGCACCGGCAGAATGGAGCATCCCACTGGCTAAGAATCCCGCCTAAGTGTTTCCTTTGAAGGTGATTTAGGATTGGTGTGCAGACAGATTTTTGATCACCAGTAGGCACTGTGAAGCTCACCATTAAGGTTGCCTCCACATGATCCTCGAGTCTCTCAAGGCCAGGAGGTGAAAGTCTGTTGTAAATTGGAGTTCTCCAGGTGGGAATCAAAGCATTGACTAGCAAAACTTTGTGGGTGGGATTCTCCGTCACACCATCCCCGTTTTCTGTCACAGTGCACTCCCGCCGGCAGTGGGAATCTGCGTTCCCGCAGCCGGCCAATGGGGTTTCTCATTGTGACCATCCCCAATGCCGTCGAGAAACGCGCGGGCATGGGTGCGCTGCCAGCGACACGGAGGATCCCGCTGACAGAGAATCCCGCTCCACATGTGGTTTCACATGGCTGAGTGTTTACCATTCTCCCAATCTAGAGGCATGAAAGCCTACTAAATGGATATTTACAGAGTTTCATTGCTATACCTTCTCTGCCATTTCATGTATTGAACTCTGAAGATTCTTAGAAGCTGTATGACGTGCTTCCGTTACTTAGTTTCTCAATTCTGTGCACATACCCTGTGAAATACCCACAGTAAGTACATGCCTCAAGCTAACCTTGCCTCTCTCTTGTTGATGCTCATCCGCTAGCAACTCCACTTGTGCCTCACTTGTGTAATCTGCTTCAACAAGTGATACCTTTTGACCCTCTCTTTCCGATTCCTTTGAGGTGAATGCATGTGAGCTGGTGCTTGTGGGTTGCGAAGCACTGATGGATGCTCATATAGGAAACCAGCTGGCTGATTATCATGTTGTCAAGGTCAGCATCTTGGGAGACCACTAATCAAAGAGAAAGGAAATAGATATCAGCGTGGGATATGTGGAAAATGTTTCTGTACACGCTAACAAAGTAAACATAGTGCCATGTTGCTGCAGACATTGCAGCAATGACTGATTAAATGAGCTTGAAGCATAAGCAAGAAAATTATGGTGTGACGCCCCCAAACTCTTAAGTGCCCACACCGCTTCTGGCCTCACCTCCAACAATTTGTAACCTGGCCTCTGGGGTGGCAAAAGCAGTGTAGGTGGGGCTGGGGCACCATAAGTACAGGTTCTCTCTCAATGGCTGAGGGTGATCTTTTTTTTCAAAATAGACATATCAGGTAGAATTTTCCATTCTGGAGACGAGGTGCGGTGGCGGATGGGAAAGTGAGCTTGATTCCCGCTGGGTGGCTGAAGGAGTTAGCACATGCCATCTTCCACTTTTCAGCTCATTAGTCATGCATTTTCAAGGAGCTTGGTGAATCTTGTGGCACAGGCGGGCAGGATGTCATGGGGTCGAAGGGCTGGGGCCATATTTTCGGGCACTTGGATAGACACTCACTTGTTATAGGCCAAGAACTCTACATAATACTTGCAGAAACAGCCTGTACTGGAGAAGCTGGCTGATGTGAGCAATCACATCCTGGGACATACGAGGGTGCCTCAACCCTTGCCTTTCATTAATCGCTAGATAAGAACCCCGCCAGCGATGCACCCTTGCTTGGGCTAATTTTTAACATGGCAGCGGTCCATGTTCGCCAGCCTCTTGACGTTATAGAAGCCCCATTGCCTTTTGCTGCACAGACCCTTGCTCCTCAATGCCAACCTGCAATGGGCCCTTCTTCTCCTCATTTGGATGAGAGCCATTAACAAGGCCAGGTTGCCTGCAACCTGCATCATTGATGCCTTAGTGGATGTGAGAACGAATTGAAGTGATACGTTTGGTGAGTATTTCCCTCCATCTCAAAGTCAGCAGGCAAGTGCTAAGTCCTTCACCTGGTCACCATCTCTATCCCACCCCTTCCGGGTAAAGGACAACCTGGAGGACCAGCAATGGCTGTTCTTCCCATTTATACATGAATGTGTACAGAGACATTGCAGTTCGAGCAAGGTAATGACAGACATGTGCAAGAAGCCCATTTTTCTGGTTGTCTGCATTGCTTCCAAAACTCTATAGAGAGACCATTGCCTTGACAACATAGCGAGGCTAACCACCTTGTCAGTCATGACCATTCTCTCAAGAGGATGGAGGTTTGGGGTCGCGAATTAGCACCACTCCGTGAGCCGTGCCACTTCACAATAGAGAGGAGAACACAAGCGAGCATCTTTGACACCAGTTGTCCCGTAATTATTAAAGGTGTACCTTTAGCCAGCCTCATGTGCTGACCTTCAACTCCACCCACCCCAAAAGACCCTCCTCCCACTTTGAGGAATCTCATTGAGTGACTAAATGCAAGGTTGGTAAACGGTGTGTGCCACCTTTCAAACTCGCTCCACCATCTTCTACCATCCCCCTGTCATCAACCAACCTCTCTCCATCAGCCTTGACCCATCCATTATCAACATTCCTCTCCCCTCTGTCACCTTTGAATCTCCCCCTGTCACCCTGGACCCGATCACGATGCACCTCCAGATGCCTTCCCTCTCCTCAGAATTGACAACCGTTACCATCCCAATGCCATCCGTGACCCTCGCATCCGAGCCATGTACCTTGTCCCCTTCCATGACCCAGCTGATGAGACCCTCACCTACCAGATCTGCCACTCCTACCACATCCCATTCCCCCCCTCTGACTGTCACTGTTCCTTCCTATCATCAGTATCCTGAGTTCTCCCTCTTGGACCTCAGCATTAACAAGACCGACACTGCCTTCTAAGAAACACCCACTGCTCCTTTCCCAGGACACTTTCACCACTAACCCCACCCCCCACCCCCAGCCTCACCGCTTCCCCAGGCATTCTTCTCCCCCTCCCCCCAGACATTCCCCCATCTCCCCTTCCCCGGCCACTCTCTTCGCCCTTCCCCTATAGGTCTGCCAGCCTCCTGTCCAGTCTTCTCTCCGCCCTTCCACCCTACACCCCCCACTTCCAGCCTTCAACTGCCTCCCTTGTGCAGCCTTGCTGCACCATTTGCTAATGGCACTCAATATTGGTGAAGTTATTTGAGGTCCCCAAAGAGGATGAAGCAATATCAATGGATCTCAAAGTTGCGGAAGAGGTGAAGTTCACCAGGTACATACCACTTCTATAAAGTTGTAAAACTGAACCTTCTACATTCTCACTGGCAGGGATGTTAGTTTGAACAGGGAGCTTAATTCCGATGGGATGGCATTTCAATGACAATGCATGAGACGCTAATACATTCAAATGGAGTACCAGACATTGGTCGTCGGGAACCTCAACCTGCCTTCAACGTTCCTTGAAGGTCAGGAGGGCAAAGTTCCAACAGTTTATCCCGCCATCAGGGAACAGATTTTTTGCCTCAGACCAAATTAAATGCTCTCGTCTTCCACATTTCTAGCTGAAGCAAAAAATTCCACCCGTCATTATTTTGACATGAATGCCATTAGCCAGCCTGTCTTTTACCTTTTGTGAAAGGATGGCCACGTTATTCTGAGGAAGCATTTGAACTTGACAGTGAAGCGTGCAGAAGATATGCAAGACAAATAACAGGCACAATCTAAATGGCTTCCCGCGCCTGACTCAGGACACTACGTGTCTCATTGAGGGCGGGATCCTACTTTGCACATTTAAGTGTGCAGTTAAGCTCACATAAATATGTTCGTGCCAGAGTCACCCAAGGCTCGGGACCTAATGGCTGCACCCCGAAGACCCTGAGCAGGGGCCGATTAGCACTGGTTTCCACAAACATGGACCAGGCGCACGGGCACGTGGGGGGGGGGGGGGGGGGGGGGGGTCTCCCAGGCGATTGAGGGCTTCCGTATTGTTGGGCTCTGGGCAGGATAGTACCCTGGAACTCCTGATGCCACTCGGGCACCACAGCACTGCCAGCCTGGCATCCTTGCAGTGCCACTTGAGTGCTACCTTGGCACTGCCAAGATGCCCAAGTGGTATTGCCAGACTGGCAGGGGAATTACCAGGATGCCAAGCTGGCAATCCCAAGGTGCCCAAGTGGCATTTGGTCCATGCCACGGATCGGGCCTGGGGATGTCCTGCCCTTATGAGGTGGGGTACGGGGGGGGGGGGGGACTTGACGCCCCATAATTGGTAAACTTGGGCATGAAGCGGGGGGGGAGGCCACAGGCTGCGCTGGGGGTGCCCAGAGGTCAGAGCACCATTCCTGCACTGGCGAGCTGAGCTCATTAGTGGAGGAATTGAACCTAAGTGTGACCTCGGCAGGGCATTCTTCGTCAAGGCCCAAAAATGAAGCAGAGTTGTTTAATAGTGGGATCGTTCTCGGTGCTGCACACGCCAGGAAACGCCCCATTAAACGTGCCTAAAACGGAACTCTGTTTCATTTCCATTAATCTCATTGGGGCGGCACAGTGGCAAAATCGTTAGCACTGCAGCCTCACAGTGCCAGGGACCTGGGTTCAATTCATACCTCGGGTGACTAGTGTGGAGATTGCACTTTCTCCCCGTGTCTGTGTGGGTTTCCTCCGGGTGCCTCGGTTTCCTCTCACAGTCCAAAGATGTGCAAGTTAAGTAGAGTGACAATGCTAAATTGCCTCTTTGGGCCGAGGTAGCGGGGTATTTTGAAGGGTCGATGCGGACTGTATGGGCTGAATGGCCTCCTTCTGCACTGTTGGGATTCTATTGCATGAAACCACACCCAAAATCTTTCCCTTTTCCAGCCATGAAGTTCCAACTTCATTAGATGCATAGTAATTTGCAGATGTACAATATGACAGACTGTCAATGTTTTCTGTGGTGTACCAATGTTGGGGGACTCAGTGCTTGTTTCTTGCATTCTACAGGCATTCATATCATCTGATCGGAATAACCAGAGGTAACTCCACCTCAGGACAGGGATCATATTCATCTTTTCCCGAAACCTTCAGGAGACTGCTTGTTGCTTGGCTCTGAGTGCAGCATTTCCAACTGCCCTAATAATGAAGATCCCCGCCAGACTGCAGTATCTGAATTAATACATCCAATGTCAACTCATCAAATGGGGTCATTTTGGCATTTGGTCTCGGCAACACTCAGACAGATAATGAACTACAATGGCAAGGAGCAACAACTATCTTTCCACAAACTAGTTTCAGCGAAACTGCATCCAATCAATGTAGAAAGCATACTGTAAGTATGTTAAACAGCCAACAAAGTTAGAACTCTCTGCACCAATGTAAAAATACTTCATTATGCTGTAATCATGGGGGAAAGCACATACTTGGCACCTTAGAATCGGCCCAGGAATGTCTGCTTTTAAGGTGAATTATTGTGAAGATGTGTTGTCAATATATTACTTTATAATGTCATCTGCTGAACATCATTCACTTATAATGACATCAGCTAGACATACACAGGTATTGAACTTTTTTTGAGAAGGAAACCTGTGCTAAACAAAGAACAATGGCTTCCAGCAGCTATTACGTTGCATCTGCGAAGGACACAAGCTGTTTTATGGAGACACCAAGTCTACAGAACTCTCAGCGAGAGGACACTTGATCCATATCTTGGGTAAAAACATATGGGAGGGATTTTCCTTCTCCTCCACAGTGCGTTCTGCAGCAGTGGAGGGTTGCTTACCAGTGGCCAGTGGAGGGATCTTCTGGTCCTGCCACTGTCAGCGAAGTTTCCCGTTGAAACCACCCCTTGCCATTGCAAAACCTGTGGCAGGAGTGCACCATCGGTGCAACTGTAATATCCCACCAGTGTGATTGGTCAGAAAATCTCGCTCATTAATTAGTCAGAGACTGCCACAGGGGCAACAGTCATATTGAAGTTCTCTTTCTTCTGAAACCTCGCTCATCAAAGCTGAGCTGTTTGTGATTTGAAAATTCACCAGAAGACGGCATTGCTGCAAACTGAGAATTCTTAAAGGAGAATTCCAAATCAACCAGTTTAATTACAAACTGACAGCCTCACTATGAAGAGGGGCCCTTCAGCTGTAAACAAGACTCTGAACAATCTGTAAATGACTTTTTTCTGATTTTACTTGTTACTTGGTCAAGTTTTTAAAAGATTTGATACTCTGCAGAATTTCATATCTTTTTGTGCATGCTTGAAGGGACTTTATGTGTGTTGTTTTTGCATTAGTGGGTGGATAGACATACTTGCACATTTTAACCCTTTGTTAATAATTCCTGCAACTTTATCTGAGTGAGTTTTAGCAATAAAACAAACTTTATGCTTGTCAATTTAAGGAACCTAGCTGGCTTATTTCTTGCACCAAGATATACACATATAAGTATATAATAAATTGTCAATATCACAATATCATTTCCTTTTCATTACTACAATTCAGGAATGAGGCAAAGAGAGGAGTCCGTTCACGTTTGCTGATCTGTTTGCAACAGAATATTAGAAAAGCAGGGCAGGGTGGGAGAGGAGCGAGAGTGGATGACAGAATTCATGTCTGTAAAGAAAGCTACCCAATCTTCTTTTCATTAACTTAAGTGGAAGGGAAATTGTGCAGGTTCCTGTAAAGGATGCAATGTAACACAGCTGATTTGCTGAAATTTGCTCTACCCAGAAAACCAGTCCTCCTGGATGTTGACTGAGGAAAAACTCTATTTTGGCCTTTGGATAAAATTCCAGCAACCAAGACACATTTCCCTCCTCATCTCTTGCTATTCAGAAGTGACTTCCCTCTGTGACACCCTGGTCCACTCGTCAATAACCCCCAACACCTATTCACCTGGCAAAATGTGCCATTTCACTTCTGACTTATCAGTGCCTTATCAGCACTTTACTTGTACCCACCTCTTTCAATTTAGTATACTATACTGGGTGCTCACAATGTTCTATCCTCCACATTGGTGAGATCAGACACAGATTGGATGATCGCTTTACTAAGCAATTCCACTGAGGCTGCAGGCCTGACTCAGCTTCCAATCGCTTACCACTTTAACTCTCCATTTCACTCGCAATCTGATCTTGGTCTGCTTTGCCACTCTAATGAAGCTCAAGGGACAGCACTTAATTGTCATAATCCCCATGAGGACTAAGGGAAAACTATCACTGATCTCCCCATGGGATTCGTGGAGCTTCTCCCCCCCCCCCCCCCCCCCCCCCCCAACCACAACCTGGTGCTCGTTATGAACTATGATAAAAGCTGGCCCAAAGCAGGGCCTGGCGTGGTTAGTCCTCCCAGCAAGGACTGTACTCAAAGTGTGATGCTGCCTTGAGCAAAACTTCATGGGTGGGATTCTCCGTCCCACTACACCAGATTTCTGGTTCACCCCGCCGGCGGGATTCTCTTTTTCCCGGCTGGAAATGGGGTTTCCCATTGTGGGGCGGACTCACGCCCTCGGAAAACCCCCAGGATGTCAGCAAAACGGAGAATACTGACGGTGGAGATTTCAGCCCCAAAAATAGTTCAATAAAGTTATTTTGGGGGCAGCAGGAGGCACAGTGGTTAGTACTGCTGCCAATGGCGCTGAGGACCCGGGTTCGAATCCCGGCCCTGGGTCACTGTCTGTGTGTGGAATTTGCACATTCTCCCCTTGTCTGCATGGGTTTCACCCCCACAACCCAAGATGTGCACGTTAGTAGGAGTGGTCATGCTAAATCGGCCCTTAATTGGAAGAAAATAAATAATTGGGTACACTAAATTTCAAAAAAAATAATAAATAAATAAAAGTTAAGTTCATTTACCATGCTTCCTCTGAGTGACTAACCTTTCAATTCAGCACATTACAGCTGTCAGATTTAACATTGAGTTCAACAATTTCAGACCACAACAACTGTACCATTATTTCACGCAGCAAGTTCTGGTAATAATTTGTGCTGTTACATAAGAACATAAGAACATAAGAACTAGGAGCAGGAGTAGGCCATCTGGCCCCTCGAGCCTGCTCCGCCATTCAATGAGATCATGGCTGATCTATTGTGGACTCAGCTCAACTTTCCGGCCCAAACACCATAACCCTTAATCCCTTTATTCTTCAAAAAACTATCTATCTTTACCTTAAAAACATGCAATGAAGGAGCCTCAACTGCTTCACTGGGCAAGGAATTCCATAGATTCACAACCCTTTGGGTGAAGAAGTTCCTCCTAAACTCAGTCCTAAATCTACTTCCCCTTATTTTGAGGCTATGTCCCCTAGTTCTGCTTTCACCCGCCAGTGGAAACAACCTGCCCGCATCTATCCTATCTATTCCCTTCATAATTTTAAATATTTCTATAAGATCCCCTCTCATCCTTCTAAATTCCAACGAGTACAGTCCCAGTCTACTCAACCTCTCCTCATAATCCAACCCCTTCAGCTCTGGGATTAACCTAGTGAATCTCCTCTGCACACCCTCCAGTGCCAGTACGTCCTTTCTCAAGTAAGGAGACCAAAACTGAACACAATACTCCAGGTGTGGCCTCACTAACACCTTATACAATTGCAACATAACCTCCCTAGTCTTAAACTCCATCCCTCTAGCAATGAAGGACAAAATTCCATTTGCCTTCTTAATCACCTGTTGCACCTGTAAACCAACCTTCTGTGACTCATGCACTAGCACACCCAAGTCTCTCTGCACAGCGGCATGCTTTGATATTTTATCGTTTAAATAATAATCCCATTTGCTGTTATTCCTACCAAAATGGATAACCTCACATTTGTCAACATTGTATTCCATCTGCCAGACCCTAGCCCATTCACTTAACCTATCCAAATCCCATGCCCCATTACCTTGTACCAACCTTCCTTCCATCACCTAAGTATTCCTATCTTTTACATTATCACAGGCCTGCTCCAGGTCCTTAACCTGAACCATGTATTTCAATCCCCACAGCTGCTGGCCGAATGGTCGAGTATTTCCAGTTTATATGTCAAATTTCCAGTATCTGCAATATTCTGCCTCTGCCTGCTTAGCATGGATTTCTCCCACTATTTTGGCTTTCATACAACCAAGACCACCGAGATACACTACCAATTTACAGTACTATTTGTGGGACTTTGACATGTGAAAATTGGCGGCTGTGGTTATGATACAACAGTGATTGCATTCAAAGTAATTGAGTGGGTGTGAAGTGTTTGTTAAGGATGTGATAAGGCTATATTTTTGTTTATTTTGTTCATTTACCACACTTGCAATTCAATTAACTGAATATTACAGTTCCAGATTCAACAAAGGCTTGAATAAGGGTACCCTTAAAAATTCTGGAGCAAATGGGAGTCATTCGCTCGCTTTTTCGATGTAAAGTTCCACGTTATTATTTCTTAACCGAATATGTAACGACAAAATCATGATTCAGATAGATGCTGAAATTACAACTGCAATGAACCCAATTTACACTGTACTCTTAGCTCACAAATTAAAATTTAATGCTTAGCTTTGGTGGGCTATTATCTGCACAGCAATTTCCTGTTGCCTGTAAAATGAAGTTCCCGACTTAATTCCTCAAACAGACACACAGCGTTAAAATTTCCGGCCCTTCCCGTTGATGGGATCTGTCAGTCCTGCCGACGGAGACACACATTGTGGCGGGTTTCCCGAAGGCAGAGAGTGCGAGCCACGCAAAACGGCACAGACATTAGCGGGACCGGAAGATCCTGCTGGTGGCCAATGGTGAGCCACCTCTGCCGCTGGAAAACACGCTCCGATGTGGGGGGCTGGAAAATCTCAACCCTTGTTTTGATCCCAAAGAAGAGCAAGGGAATTATCTTTGCTGGCCTGATCAATTACTTAAACAAATTATCTGGCCATGCTGTGTGCAAATTGATATAAATGTTTCTGGAACATACCTCTCCATTCACCTGAGGGAGGAGCAGTGCTCTGAAAGCTCGTGTTTGAAACAAACCTGTTGGACTTTAACCTGGTGTTGTAAAACTTCTTACTCTGTGCTAATTAATTTCGCGTTTCCTATACTGGGACAGTGTTTACACTCCAAAAAAATACTTCACTGAGGCTGAAGCACTTTGGTACATTGTGAGGTTATGAAAAGTGCTGTATAAATGCAATCTTTCTTCATTTTTCTCAGGAGGTAGATTTCTCTGGGGTTATTCCACTTAACCACGACAATTTAGGTAATCCCTGTAAAACCAGGGATTTCTGATTTGGCCTTTCAGCCCCAAATAATTTGCTGAAAACACATAACATGCAGTTAGATAAATGTTTGGCTTTGGCTTCATTCTGATCTCATCTTTTGGAATCTTGCACAGAGTTTTATTTAAATGGACGAAAATGCCACTTAAGCCTGTGATAATAAATTGAGACTTTTTACAAAGAAAATTGCAGATCAATGCAGCCAAAGGAAAAATCCAATCACAAGCAAACTTGGTATCTATTAAATTTGCGCAAATCAGAATGACTGTAATCTATCTACATAATTCAAAATATAACTTCTACCAGATAGACATTGTGCCACATCACAAAAACACGATTGGGATGTCACACCTTTGGAGGACTAAAATTGTGATTTCCTAAAATAAGGGGCGGGATTCACCCCGACCCAGCGGGGTGGGCGGACCTGGCAGGACGGAGTGGCGTGAACTACTCCGGCATCGGACCGCCCCAAAGGTGCAAAATCCTCTGCACCTACAGGGACTAGGCCCGCCCCGGAGTGGTTGGTGCCCCGCCAGCCGGTGGGAAAGGGGCTTGGCACCACGCCAACTGGCGCCGAACGTCCTCCGCCAGCTGGCACATGCGCTGGAGCGCCAGCGCGTGCTGGCGTCACCCCAGGGCATGCGCAGACGGATTCGCTTCCACACCAGGAATGGCGGAGGACCACGGCCTCCGGTGCGGAAGGATAGAGTGCCCCCACGGCACAGGCCCGCCCGTGGATCGGTGGGCCACAACCACGGGCCAGGCCACCATGGGGGCACCTCCCGGTGCCAGATCCCCCCGCGACACCCCAAGAACCACGGAGCCCGCCCGCGCCGCCAGCTCCACCAGTAAGGGACCTACTCTGATTTACGCCGGCTGGGCTGGGAAAGAACGGGCAGGACTTTGGCCCATCACGGGCCAGAGAATTCGGGCAGCCCCGGGGCCCATTGAGTCGCGCCGGAACCCGCCATTCTCCGAGGCAGGCGGCGTGACTCACGCCGCGCAATTTTGGGGGGGGGCGGGAGAATTAGGAGGATGGCGGGGGCAGAATTTACGCCGACCCCTGGCAATTCTCCCACCTGGTGGGGGGTCGGAGAATCCCGCCCAAGGACTTTGCAGATTAATGGGAAATAGTTTAAAAGCAGTTTTAAACTAAAAGTAACCACCACAAGTCGGCAGGAAAAAAACTGAGCAATGAAGTGAGTCATATTTTCAATCGTAAAGCAGTCAATATTGTAAAAATGCAATATAATCTGTCATGGAGAAAAATTCTTCTTCTCATACTGAAGACAAATAGAAATGCCAAGGTGATGGTGAAAACATACAAGGGCATCCAGCAAGAAAACAGAGGAAAACAGTGAGAGTGGAAGGTGAGTTAGAAAATAGAGAGGTAAGTTGAAATAACTTTGGATGGGAAAACAAGCAGACATAATTGCAAGACACAAGACATTTTTATGTGAAAAGCAACAGAAGTGGTTAAACTTATTGACCCTAATTTCAAATTATGTGTTTGTACTGTACACTCTGTCCATGTAGTTTCTGATATTTGGCATCACGCTTTTAATAAGGCTTGGGGAGTCCAAAGTAGGCAAAAGTAAACAACATTTATTTTGCAACAATTATATACATGAGTACCGGTAGAACCTCACCAGGTGCTCTCTCTTGTCAGTTGGTTCCAGACCTTTTATACAAGTACGGGCAAGAAACTTCAGAGAGTCTGAACACAGCCCAGTCCATCACATGAACCTGCCTCCCATCCATTGACTCCATCGACACTTCCCGCTGCCGGGGGAAAGCGGGCAGCATAATCAAAGACCCATCCCACCCGGCTTACTCATTCTTCCAACTTCTTCCATCCGGCAGGAGATACAAAAGTCTGAGAACACGCACAAACAAACTCAAAAACAGCTTCTGCCCCGTTGATACCAGACTCCTAAACGACCCTCTTATGGACTGACCTCATTAACACTACACCCCTGTATGCTTCACTCGATGCCGGTGTTAAGTAATTACATTGTGTACCTTGTGTTGCCCTGTTATGTATTTTCTTTTCGTGTACTTAATGATCTGTTGAGCTGCTTGCAGAAAAATACTTTTCACTGTACCTTGGTACACGTGACAATAAACAAATCCAATCCAAATCCTCAAAGAGCATGGGAAAACAATCATCCCCACACCGTTATCCCGTGCTGGCTATTACAATGCTATTATATAATGTTGCGAATCAGCGATCAACACACCTTGGAGTTTTTTTAAATTTAGGCAATTTCTAAACTTAGTAATGAAGTACGAATCAGTTTCAAGCAGTTTTACAAGTCAATGGTTAGGTCATGCATTTGAAAGGGAGCATGCAGATTGTAAAGGCAGTAAAGCAGTCTAATGCCCATCAATAGTCACAATGTCAAAAAGAAGGGAAACTAAAAGAAGAATTGTTCAAGGCTGCCAGGAACTGAAAGCGGTGAGGCAAAGACTGGTAATATTCTTTGGAACCTCAGCACAGAACTGGAGAAAGTTTAAAGCAAAGGTGAATGAATTGTGAATCAGCCAGGTGTTCCAGAGAAAGGGCACTTCAAAATCACAAGGCTCCTTGTCACATTCAACAGTAATAAGGTCAAGAATAGCAACCGCAGCAGTCACACCGCCCTTAAAAATAGCAGCGACAAAGGCAACAAACAGAAAGAACACAAACAATAAGAACTGCAGAAAGTAAAATAGTAACAGCAATAAAAAAAATTGAAAAGCAACAACAAAAGCAGCAGTAATATCTGAATTACAATAGTGGTAAAAACAGGAAAAAAAACAAGAACAGCAGAAATAGCAACAAAAATGCACCAATGGTAATTATTAGAAATACATAAGAGCACTAAAATATCAACCAGAATAAATGCAGTAATTGCAATCTATAATAACAGTGGAAGCAGCAGAAACAACACCAGCAACCTACAGGGTGGAGAGGCAATTCACCAGGATATTACCTGGGATGGAACATTTAAGTTATGAGGAGAGATTGGATAGTCTTGGGTTGTTTTCCCTGGAGCAGAGAAGACTGAGGGGCAACCTGATCGAGGTGTACAAGTTTATGAGGGACATGGCAGGGGGGATAGGGAACAGCTTTTCCCCTTAGTTGAAAAGTCAGTCATGAGGGGACACAAGTTCAAAGTAAAGGGTAGGAGGTTCAGGGGGGATTTGAGGGAAAACATTTTTTTAGCCAGAGGGTGATGATGATCTGAAAAAAACTGCCTGGGAGGGTAGTAGAGGCTGATTCCTAATATCCTTTACAAAGTACCTGGATGAGCACTTGGCACGTCATAACATTCAAGGCTATGGGCCAAGTGCTGGCAAATGGGATAAGGTAGGCAGGTCAGATATCTTTCATGCATCGGTGCAGACTTGATGGGCTGAAGGTGCTCTTCTTCACTATTATTCTGTTATCCTGTGAACATCAGTAATAACAACTTCCATGCATTTATGTAGCACCTTCAAAATAGAAAAAATCTACAAAGAGCTTGAGGGGTAGGTTGTAGGAGGATGTCAAAAAAAGCGAGGAAGATGGAGTGGTGGAGGGTTTTGGCGAAGGGAATTTCAGAGCCCGGGCAAAGCTGGCGAAAGGAATATCCACCAGTATTAGGGCAAAGGAGGGATAATTTCATGGGATGTTGGCAAGATCAATATCTTTGCCCATCCCTGGTATGACGATAGCTAGGTCGAGAAAAGTGGGGGAGACATAGAGTTGAATGTTATCAGTGGAGTTACCAACAGTGACAACAGCAACAGTATCAGCTGAAAAGCAGCATTGAAAGCAACAATTACATCAATTGCAGCAATAATCACAACAGTACTCACAATAGCAACAAGAAGTTGCAAGAATTAAATCAATGATAGTAACAACTTCAAAGCAATATGTCAACCAAAGCAGGACCCGCAATATCAGCAATGTCTGGGCAAGCGGTAGCAACGTTAGAGGAATAGCAACATCATCAACAGCAGTAATCGCATCAACAGCAAAAGGAAGAGCAGCAATGATAACCATGGCATCACAAGCAACTGGAACACCACCAGCAACCACAGAATCAATAACACATGCAGCAATATAATGGGCACCGCAGCCACATCTACATCAATAATTGCAGCATCAGCAAGAGCATCAATAGCAAAATAATAATAAACACTGATTGTCACAAGTAGGCTTCAATGAAGTTACTGTGAAAAGCCCCTAGTTGCCACATTCCGGCAGCTGTTCGGGGAGGCTGGAACAGGGATTGAACCCACACTGCTGGTCTTGTTCTGCATTACAGCCAGCTGTCTTAGCCCACTGTGCTAAACCAGCCCCTAAGGGACAACAGTGGTACATTTTGTGAGTGTTCCTTGTGTACAGAGAATGCCTGAGTGCTCAACAAGGTGAGAAAATGGCATCAACCAGCAAGAAATTTTGTTTTGTTTTGTTGGGGGACAGGGGAGGCTAAAAGCTTTGTCGGAAGGGGCGGGTGGGTGGTACACTCATCCTCTGCTCAACACCCTGCCTTTACCTGGAGTATAGGGTGTTGGGTAGAAACCCTTTCTCATTTGATGTGCAAAGGTTGACCCCATTTCAATATTTTAAATTGGATGGTAATGTCGACATGACACCAGAACACTACCCTCACTTGTGGTTTGGATGGGTGTCTAAGAAGAGGATTGTCAGAAGGAATAGGAGTTAAAGGTTGCGACCAGCCCCTCCAGAAGTTGAGAAGCTAGGTTTCAGGCCTGCAGCCATGCACAAATTCTGCCCCACGTTCTGAAGCGCCCACCCATCTCCTGGAGGCTGTAATCACTCTTGCGCAAGCTAGGCAATGCTAATCAAACCCGGAAATTCTCCAGCGATCAACTGCTCTCTCGTCAGGCTGATTGGAAATGCATGCCACTCAACTGACACTCAGGTGATAAGGCTTGGAAGGGACTTTTTCAGTTAGGCAGGGACATAAGAGGTTGAAGCGATTTGCAGTAATTCTTGGAGTTAGTGGCATCGGAAAATAGGTAAACCTGACAAGCTGCGATAATCAGCTAGTGGAGAAACATTTAGCCATGGACAAGAGACAACTAGCTATGATCACACTCCTAAGTGTCTTGATGTCCACGGCAAGCTGTAGCTATTGTAAGACCAGGTGAAGTTTCAGTCTCAATATGAGTTATCAATTGACATAGTCTGGCTAAAGGTGAGCATCAAGAGTAAACTACTTGGTCAGAAACCCAGCAAAAAGAAATGTGAATTAATAAATATGAATTGACTGAGTGCCAGTTTTGTCAATCAAACGATAAGAATCTGTGCCCAACATTCAAATAGATATGAAATAAATAAAATTTAAAAGAAAACGTGCCAATCAGAGTCTTGAAAATGAATAATTATCATCCTAGAGGCAATAAAAACATAGGTATAATTAGAGCAGTGGGAGAAATGGAGAAACGATACACTGTTCCAAAAAGGTTGTACGTGATAGTGAAGGCCAGCAACTATGTTTCACCAATTGTGAGGTTTCATATTCTCTCCAAAATCTGAACGTGTACATGATTGTTCTGTTTTGAATTTCTAGCTTTAGGAGCACAGCTCCTTCCTCAGGTGAATGAGGAAGGAAGGTGCAGTGCTCTGAAAGCTAGTGATTTGAAACAAACATGTTGGACTTTAACCTGGTGTTGTAAGCCTTCTTACTGTGCCCACCCCAGTCCACCGCCAGCATCCCCACATCATGATTGTTCTGGGAAGTGCAGACAAAACAATGTAAATGTGTAGAGCAAGGCAAGACTAAAGCAAAATAGATGTGGCTTTCATTCCACTAGTTTTGCAATGTCATTACGATGGGCAGAGGATGGACACTTTTCCCATTGAAAGTGACAGTGGACATTGACTGTACAACCCAAATATGGGGGTACACATTCAAATGAGGCAATACTGATGCACTCGTCTGAGCCAGCAGACATGAAATGAGCTTGTAGCAAATCGACATTGTTGATTTTTCATGGTGCCATTTTATTTTTAATTGACCTGGAAAATGACTCTTTTTTTTTGCCCGCACTAATGTGAATGGTGGTGCACTACTGCCGTATTGGAGGCTTAATTGCCTGTTCAGCACCTGAAATATGGTCACAACAGCATCAAAATTCGAGGCAGAATAATTGTTGCAAAGTGAATTGATCTTGAAGACTGTCCTAACCTTTATGTCATATTAGACCATAATAACTCATCTGGGGGAGCCAGGCTGCTGCTTGTTCACATTTTCAATCAGTCAGTCAGGAGATTGTACCAGCAACCATTATTGGTATTAAGATTGGCATTCAGCTAATGACTGATTTACAAGTGGGTAATGATTTTTAAACAGCAGGTTCAGGAAACATGCCAGGTCAAAATCGATTGAAGGAATGGCGTGATTAATGGGAAAATATCAAACCAAGATAGATCAGGAAAAGGATCTTGAGGTAATGATAAATATCAAGTCAATTGGTACAGCTACCAAAAACTGATAGAAAGAAGGATGGGTTTTAGAGCAAAGGAAACAGTTCTATTGCTGCATCAATCATTGGTTAGATCATTGCTCAGAGCACCCTGGCGGAATTTGTATGGTTCCAGAGTTGATAATACAATGAGGATGTCGCCAGAAGAAAATCAAGTTTAATCTTAATAATCTTTGGGAATGTTTTAGAGAATTATAAAAGATTATTTAATCGCTTATGCTGTCCTTGTAAACTTCACGAGGAAGCCGTTAACAACATTGGATGCCAGGTGTGCTTACGACACACATAACAGAAAATGTAGGGCATGATCTAACCGAATTGCAACAGAGCCCCATAGAACATAGAACAAAGAGCGATACAGCGCAGTACAGGCCCTTCGGCCCTCGATGTTGCACCGACATGGAAAAAATCTAAAGGCCATCTAACCTACACTATGCCCTTATCATCCATATGCTTATCCAATAAATTTTTAAATGCCCTCAATGTTGGCATGTTCACTACTGTTGCAGGTAGGGCATTCCACGGCCTCACCACTCTTTGCGTAAAAAACCCACCTCTGACCTCTGTCCTATATCTATTACCCCTCAATTTAAGGCTATGTCCCCTCGTGCTAGCCACCTCCATCCGCGGGAGAAGGCTCTCGCTGTCCACCCTATCTAACCCTCTGATCATTTTGTATGCCTCTATTAAGTCACCTCTTAACCTTCTTCTCTCTAACGAAAACAACCTCAAGTCCATCAGCTTTTCTTCATAAGATTTTCCCTCCATACCAGGCAACATCCTGGTAAATCTCCTCTGCACCCGTTCCAAAGCTTCCACGTCCTTCCTATAATGAGGCGACCAGAACTGTACGCAATACTCCAAATGCGGCCGTACTAGAGTTTTGTACAACTGCAACATGACCTCATGGCTCCGGAACTCAATCCCTCTACCAATAAAGGCCAACACACCATAGGCCTTCTTCACAACCCTATCAACCTGGGTGGCAACTTTCAGGGATCTATGTACATGGACACCGAGATCCCTCTGCTCATCCACACTACCAAGAATTTTACCATTAGCCAAATATTCCGCATTCCTGTTATTCTTTCCAAAGTGAATCACCTCACACTTCTCCACATTAAACTCCATTTGCCACCTCTCAGCCCAGCTCTGCAGCTTATCTATGTCCCTCTGTAACCTGCAACATCCTTCCGCACTGTCTACAACTCCACCGACTTTAGTGTCGTCTGCAAATTTACTCACCCATCCTTCTGCGCCCTCCTCTAGGTCATTTATAAAAATGACAAACAGCAACGGCCCCAGAACAGATCCTTGTGGTACGCCACTCGTAACTGAACTCCATTCTGAACATTTCCCATCAACTACCACTCTCTGTCTTCTTTCAACTAGCCAATTTCTGATCCACATCTCTAAATCACCCTCAATCCCCAGCCTCCGTATTTTCTGCAATAGACGACCGTGGGGAACCTTATCAAACGCTTTGCTGAAATCCATATACACCACATCAACTGCTCTACCCTCGTCTACCTGTTCAGTCACCTTCTCAAAGAACTCGATAAGGTTTGTGAGGCATGACCTACCCTTCACAAAACCATGCTGACTGTCCCTAATCATATTATTCCTATCTAGATGATTATAAATCGTATCTTATATAATCCTCTCCAAGACTTTACCCACCACAGACGTTAGGCTCACCGGCCTATAGTTACCGGGGTTATCTCTACTCCCCTTCTTGAACAAAGGGACCACATTTGCTATCCTCCAGTCCTCTGGCACTATTCCTGTAGCCAATGATGACCTAAAAATCAAAGCCAAAGGCTCAGCAATCTCTTCCCTGGCTTCCCAGAAAATCCTAGGATAAATCCCATCCGGCCCCGGGGACTTATCTATTTTCACCTTGTCCAGAATTGCCAACACTTCTTCCCTACGCACCTCAATGCCATCTATTCTAATAGCCTGGGTCTCAGCATTCTCCTCCACAATATTATCTTTTTCTTGAGTGAATACTGACGAAAAGTATTCATTTAGTATCTCGCTTATCTCCTCAGCCTCCACACACAACTTCCCACCACTGTCCTTGACTGGCCCTACTCTTACCCTAGTCATTCTTTTATTCCTGACATACCTATAGAAAGCTTTTGGGTTTTCCTTGATCCTACCTGCCAAAGACTTCTCATGTCCCCTCCTTGCTCGTCTCAGCTCTCTCTTTAGATCCTTCCTCGCTTCCTTGTAAATATCAAGCGCCCCAACTGAAACTTCACGCCTCATCTTCACATAGGCCTCCTTCTTCCTCTTAACAAGAGATTCCACTTCTTTGGTAAACCACGGTTCCCTCGCTCGACCCCTTCCTCCCTGCCTGACTGGTACGTACTTATCAAGAACATGCAATAGCTGTTCCTTGAACAAGCTCCACATATCCAGTGTGCCCAACCCTTGCAGCCTACTTCTCCAACCAACACATCCTAAGTCATGTCTAATGGCATCATAATTGCCCTTCCCCCAGCTATAACTCTTGCCCTGCGGGGTATACTTATCCCTTTCCATCACTAACGTAAAGGTCACCGAATTGTGGTCACTGTTTCCAAAGTGCTCACCTACCTCCAGATCTAACACCTGGCCTGGTTCATTACCCAAAACCAAATCCAATGTGGCCTCGTCTCTTGTTGGCCTGTCAACATATTGTGTCAGGAAACCCTCCTGCACACATTGTACAAAGAATGACCCATCTAATGTACTCGAACTATATCTTTTCCAGTCAATATTTGGAAAGTTAAAGTCTCCCATAACAACTACCCTGTTACTTTCGCTCTTTTCCAGAATCATCTTCGCCATCCTTTCCTCTACATCCCTAGAACTATTAGGTGGCCTATAGAAAACTCCCAACAGGGTGACCTCTCCTTTCCTGTTTCTAACCTCAGCCCATACTACCTCAGAAGAAGAGTCCCCATCTAGCATCCTTTCCGCCACCGTAATACTGTCCTTGACTAGCAGCGCCACACCTCCCCCTCTTTTGCCCCCTTCTCTGAACTTACTAAAACACCTAAACCCCGGAACCTGCAACAACCATTCCTGTCCCTGCTCTATCCATGTCTCTGAAATGGCCACAACATCGAAGTCCCAGGTACCAACCCATGCTGCCAGTTCCCCTACCTTATTTCGTATACTCCTGGCATTGAAGTAGACACACTTCAAACCACCTACCTGAACACTGGCACCCTCCTGCGAAGTCAAATCTGTGCTCCTGACCTCTATACTCTCAATCTCCCGTACCCTAAAACTACAATCCAGGTTCCCATGCCCCTGCTGAATTAGTTTAAACCCCCCCAAAGAGCACTAACAAATCTCCCCCCCCAGGATATTGGTGCCCCTCAGGTTCAGATGTAGACCATCCTGTCTATAGAGGTCCCACCTTCCCCAGAAAGAGCCCCAGTTATCCAGAAATCTGAATCCCTCCCGCCTGCACCATCCCTGTAGCCACGTGTTTAATTGCTCTCTCTCCCTATTCCTCATCTCACTATCACGTGGCACGGGCAACAACCCAGAGATAACAACTCTGTTTGTTCTCGCTCTGAGCTTCCATCCTAGCTCCCTAAAGGCCTGCCTGACATCCTTGTCCCCTTTCCTACCTATGTCGTTAGTGCCAATGTGGACTACGACTTGGAGCTGCTCCCCCTCCCCCTTAAGGACCCGGAAAACACGATCCGAGACATCACGTACCCTTGCACCTGGGAGGCAACATACCAAACGTGAGTCTCTCTCGCTCCCACAAAATCTCCTATCTGTGCCCCTGACTATTGAGTCCCCAATTACTAATGTTCTACTCCTTTCCCCCCTTCCCTTCTGAGCAACAGGGACAGACTCCGTGCCAGAAGCCCGTACCCCATGGCTTACCCCTGGTAAGTCGTCCCCCCCACAAGTATCCAAAACGGTATACTCGTTACTCAGGTGAACGACCGCAGGGGGTCCCTGCACTGACTGCTTCTTCCCAGTCCCTCTTACAGTTACCCATCTATCTCCAGTCTTTGGTGTAACTATTTCCCTGAAGCTCCTATCTATGACCCCCTCTGCCTCCCGAATGATCCGAAGTTCATCCAGCTCAAGCTCCAGGTCCCTAACACGGTTTTTGAGGAGCTGGAGTTGGGTGCACTTCCCACAGATGAAATCAGCAGGGACACTGACAGCGTCCCTCACCTCAAACATTCTGCAGGAGGAGCATTGTACTGCCTTCCCTGACATCACCTCTAGATTTAAAAAATAACAAGAAAAAGAAAAAGAAAGGAAGAGCTTACCTGATATTACCTCAAACCCTGCTCCCGCTCAAAGGTAAGCAAATTTAAAGGCACTCACTCACCTTCACGACAGGCCCCTGCTCCCGCTTCCCAACCACCGTGGGGTGGGGGGGTTGGTTAGAGGAGGAGGTAGGGTGGGAAACACTCACGAAGTGTTTCGGGTTTAACTGTCACTTGCCAACAGCCTCTCCACAAACCACCTTCAACTTAGGCTGACCACACTGCACGTATGCAAATCATGTCGTGCGCATTTAGCCAGGTGTTTCCTGGCACTCACATTGCCAAGAAAGACCACACTATTGAATGGGACTTTGTTGCAATCCGGGGCTTCAGAGGGGAATGCCCCGCCAAGCTTGCACTAAGATCCATTTCCTGCAGTGAGGAACTCTGCTCGCCAGAACTCCTCAGTGTAGGAGGAGATCGGAACGCCATTTTTAAATGCTGCCCCAATCTCTCCACCTCCCCCCTGATGTGACCCTCAGTCCCACCCAAAGCCCCAACTCATCTAAAAGGGGATCCTCGACCTCCAACCCCCCCCCCCCCCTCCCCATGCCACACCATCCCACAGGGCAGGGCATCCTGTCACAGGCACAATGCCAATCTGGCAGTGCCATACCAGCCTGGCAGTGCAACCTAGGCACTGCCAGGCTGGCACCCAGGTGGCACTGCCAGGGTGCCATTCTGACAGTGCCAAGGTGCTCAGATTGTACCAACAGTGCCAGGATGCCACCCTGCCCGGAGGCTAACCAGCTGGGGGCCTCGATTCCCTGGGAGACCCCCAAGTGCCGTTACACCTGGTCCCCATTTGTGGGGTCCAGTACTGAACGGCGCTCACCTAAGGTCTCCGAGGTGAAGGAGTTGGATCCCAACTCATCGGGTAGATCAAGCTCCATATTAGGGTGAGACTACCCGCTCACTCTAAAATGCAGATTTGCCAAATACTGATCCTGCCCACAATCGGCAGCATCAAGATCACGGCGTCTCACAAGATCCCAGAAGAGGCCTCTCCCGGCTATTACAAGCCGCGTTGCACCCCCATTCACCTGAACGAGGGCGTGACATGGCAGGCAGATCACACCTGTATTATATGACATATTTCCCAAGTTTGCACGTCATCATTACATGCCTGTCCATGTGCAGACATGTGTATTATGAGACTACACAAAATCAGCCACATATTTTAACATGATCCAACCTGAAATTCTACCTGCCCATCCAGATAATTACCTTTTCCACCCTTCAATTCCAAGGCTGTAGACTTTGACAGTATAATTCATGTTGTGCCTGATGTATATATATATCACCTCTTCCTTGAGCACTGTTCAATACCAATGTAGATGTTATATCTGCACTACCTCTATCCTCAGGTTTCTTCAGAAGATGACCTCTTACTGGGGACAATTCAACTAAATCGGAACAAAGTCCCATAGCGAGGACGTTCCGCCACATGTGTCTGGCGCTCGCAGTGCCATGAAACTCATGGCTATACAACGCTACTCACATTAAATAAAGGGCATCACTGGGGAAGACACAACCCCTGAACCCCCACGCACGATGGGAGGGGGAGGGGGAGCCCCCCCCCCCCATCCACACCCCCATTCCAGCAACCACAGAGGGCACCGTGGCACACATTCTAAAAATTCCAGCTTGGCACCTTGGCAATGCCCCTGCCTCTGGGCAGTGCCAGAATGACACAAAAGAGGCACAGTCAACCTGGCACTGCCAACTGGGGCCCATGTGACACCTGAAATACTAAGGTACCACCCTGCCCAAAGGGAGACGCCCACGAGTGCCGTTTCGTTCTATCCCCATTTGCGGGGACCAGTGCTGAATGGCGCTCACCCGAGGTCTCCAAGGTGAAGGGATAGATTCCAACGTCTCGGGTACCCCAAGAAACTGCATATTTGAGTGAGACCAGCTGCCTCGCCATAATATGCAGATTTGCTGAAATGTTTTCCCGCCCACAAGGGCCGGGATTTACATCGCAATATCTTGCCAGATCGTGTTAGATGTCACGAGGCGTTGCGAGCCGGGTAGATCCCGGGAGTGGGATCTCCCAGCTTCTATCAGCCACATTGCGCTGCAGCGTGCTGTTTTCGGGCACAGCATGGCCGTTGTATCACGCCCAATATGTCACCTTGAAAAGACAAGGCATTTAAAGCTGCCAGTACTTTAGCCACATGAGGAATATCATCTTAACATTTTCACCCTATCAGAACAGTGTGTTTTAGGTTTTATCGGGTTTGGCCTTTGAGATCTTGGCTGACTTTCATGTGCAGCCTGTTCTGAAATGGAAAATAAAGGAGCACATTGACATTCTTGATCTCTTCAATAAACTCAACTCCAATTCCAGTCGGTATACTTCAAAATGAATATGTTTCCGTTGCTTTTTCAGTCCAGGGTAGCACTTAAAACATCAGCAGTGTTCACATTTCTGCATTTCCTTGCTTGTGTTTCATTTTCAGACTGTAATTCTCCAGACATACTAGATTCTTTTTTGCAACTGTTTGGGTGCCAGTCAGAGCACTTTCTTAAAAAGGTGCTCTGTGGGATTCTGCACAGTCTCAATTCCCTTTCCGCATACATATTGCTGAAATCATTTGCAGTCAAGCATTGCGCAAGCAGTTCAGACACAGCTTTAAGAGATACTGAATAAGATCATTGCCCATTGCAAAATCAAGCCAAGGTGCACCAACTGAAATGCTGACCATGTAGATTTTCTTTACAGCAGATCTAACACTTGGGAAGAATTTGCTACTCATTCTCCAGGGTAAAGCATTTATCCACATTACTCCATATCATTCAAAATATACTCCGATGGATCAAAAATCTTATTTGTAAAAGATCTATGTGCCTTTCTTGTTTTTTACCACTTTGCCATTCCATGGTACCTAAACTTGTGTGAACTTTCAGTCCTCATCACCTACTCTTAGTGCTCCGTCAGTGACAGGATGCTCTAAGAGAGTGGGCTGGTGCTTTTCAGCATGGATCTTGGAGGGGTGCTGAGGTGACCATTGTCTAAAGGTGACTGAGGTGCTTGAGGGAGCTGCTGTAGGCTGAACTTCCTGTGCTCTGTGTAGGTCTGCCGGGTCCTTGCTATTTTCCCTAGTATGCCAGATTCACAGTCATTATGGCATCGAGGAAGGCCATTCAGCATACCCTTCTCTATGCTGGGAGATCAGGGGAGGGGGTTGGAGGTTTGGGAATTCACTGTCCCAAATGATAGCATCATCATGCACGCTCAAGCCTGACAGACCACCAGTGCTAGATCAGCAACCAAGCAAATCACAGTAAACCTCCGAGACAGACTATCCACAGTAACAATCAAAGTTACCATGCCATGATTTAAAACTTTACTAATATCTTCTGTTAGAAGAAACACTGTTGTGAGATTTTGTTAGAGCAAGTGTGCGACTAACCGCATGACTGTGCACATCCATCTTGGTGTCTCAGGTGTGAGTGTGGAGTTCTCCAGTTGAGCCATTAACTGTGATATCATCTTCAACTGCATGTTTGACTCTCTGCAGGCATTCTTCTTTTAGATGCCAACCCTTGGAGACCTGGAACCTGAGGCTCCTCAGCTGAGGTTATCTATTTCCTGTCTGTTCAGACAACAACATGTTTCTTCACCATTTCCACTTAATTTCTTCCTGATCATCCGTGATCAGCCTGTTACTATGTGAAATGATCTCTGTCCAACTAGCGCACACCCCTCCTACAGCGCCCCCCCCCCCCCCTCTTCCCCCAGCCTCCACCACTAATTCCCACACACACAGCCCACACCCCCCCAAACCCCCACAACCCGCAACAGCGCCCAGCAGAGTATCTCTGCACTGGTAGTTCCAAGGGAGAGCTAGGTGTTGTTGGGGGATACATAAGACCTGTACAAGGATCTAATGGATATTTCAGCTGAGTTGTAGATAGTGTTCAACATGAGGAGGACAAATTGTGTGGAAACATGAGGGATACTTTTCACATTTCATTAGTTCAGGTTGCTGGTGCCAAACTTTTACCTTGGCAAACCTTTTTACTGGCACTGGGTAACTATGTTTGAGATTACCGGAGGTGCCAGGATTGCTTCCTTCTATTGTGCCACTCCCTCATGGGAGCCCTTCTCACTGAGCGAAACATCTGCTATCTCCTTTGCTGAATTTTAGGCTTTTGTGAAGAAGCACCAGATTCAAACACTAGGCTCCATTCAATATAGGAACCGGGAGTCTTCCCTGCCTCTGGAGAGCTGGTGAGAGCCCCACAAGGCCACTTTGTCAAGGTGCCCCTTAAACGTCACTATCGTCCCTGCTTCCACCACCTCCTCCGGCAGCGGGTTCCAGGCACCCACTACCCTCTGTGTAAAACACTTGCCTCATACATCTCCTCTAAACCTTGCCCCTCGCACCTTAAACCTATGCCAAAAGACTCTGAATATCCACTCTGTCTATGCCCCTCATAATTTTGTAGACCTCTAACAGGTCGCCCCTCAACCTCCTTCATTCCAGTCAGAACAAACCAAGTTTATTCAACCTCTCCTCATAGCTAATGCCCTCCATACCAGGCAACATCCTGATAAATCTCTTCTACATCCTCTCTAAAGCCTCCACATTCTTCTGGTAGTGTGGCGACCAGAATTGAACACGATACTCCAAGTGTGGCCTAAATAATGTTCTGTACAGCTGCAACATGACTTGCCAATTTTTATACTCAATGCCCTCGGCCAATGAAGGCAAGAATGCCATCTGCCTTCTTGACTACCTTCTCCACCTGTGTTGCCCCTTTCAGTGACCTGTGGACCTGTACACCAAGATCTCTCTGACTGTCAATACTCTTGAGGGTTCTACCATTCACTGTATATTCCTTACCTGTATTAGACCTTCCAAAATGTATTACCTCACATTTGTCCGGATTAAATTCCATCTGCCATCTCGCCGCCCAAGTCTCCAAACGATCTAAATCCTGCTGTATCCTCTGACAGTCCTCATTGCTATCTTCAATTCCACCAACCTTTGTGTCGTCCGCAAACTTACTAATCAGACCAGTTACATTTTCCTCCAAATCACTACAAATATATACTACAAACAGCAAAAGTCCCAGCACTGATCCCTGCGGAACACCACTAGTCACAGCCCTCCAATCAGAAAAGCACCCTTCCATTGCTCTGCCTTCTATGACCTGGCCAGTTCTGTATCCATCTTGCCAGCTCACCTCTGATCCCGTGTGGCTTCACCTTCTGTACCAGTCTGCCATGAGGGACCTTGTCAAAGACCTTACTGAAGTCCATATAGACAACATCCACTGCCCTATCTGCATCAATCATCTTTGTGACCTCCTCTAAAAATTCTATCAAATTAGTGAGACTCGACCTCCCCTTCACAAAACCGTGCTGCCTCTCGCTAATACGACTCCTTGTTTCCAAATGGGAGTAGATCCTGTCTCAAAGAATTCTCTCCAGTAATTTCCCTACCACTGACATAAGGCTTACCGGCCTGTAGTTCCCTGGATTATCCTTGCTACCCTTCTTAAACAAAGGAACAACATTGGCTATTCTCCAGTCCTCTTGGACATCACCTGAACACAGTGAGGATCCAAGGATTTCTGTCAAGGCCTCAGCAATTTCCTCTCTTGCCTCCTTCAGTATTCTGGGGTAGATCCTATCAGGCCCTGGGGAATTATCCACCTTAATATTTTTCAAAACGCCCAACACCTCGTCTTTTTGGATCTCAATGCAACCCAGGCTATTCACACACCCTTCTCCAGACTCAACATCCACCAATTCCTTCTCTTTGGTGAATACTGATGCAAAGTATTCATTTAGTACTTCGCCCATTTCCTCTGGCTCCACACATAGATTCCCACCCCTGTCCTTCAGTGGGCCAACCTTTTCCCTGGCTATCCTCTTGCTTTTTATGTACGTGTAAAAAGCCTTGGAATTTTCCTTAACCCTATTTGCCAATGACTTTTGGTGACCCTGTTTGGCCCTCCTGACTCCTTGTTTAATTTCCTTCCGACAATATTCCTTGTTATCCAAGGATCGCAAAATTTGCCATATTTATCCTTCTTCCTCACAGGAACATGCCGGTCCTGAATTCCTTTCAACTGACATTTGAAAGCCTCCCACATGTCAGATGTTGATTTACCCTCAAACATCCGTCCCCAATCTATGTTCTTCCGCTCCCACCTAATATTGTCATAATTAGCCTTCCCCCAATTTAGCACATTCACCCGAGGACCACTCTTATCCTTTTCCACCAGCACTTTAAAACTTACTGAATTGTGGTCACTGTTCCCAAAATGCTCCCCTACTGGCCGGGCTCATTCCCCAATACAAGGTCCAGTACAGCCCCTTCCCTAGTTGGACTATCTACATATTGTTTTAAGAAGCCCTCCTGAATGCTCCTTACAAACTCTGCCCCGTCCAAGCCCCTAGCACTAAGTGAATCCCAGTCAATATTGGTGATGTTAAAGTCTCCCATCACAACTATCCTGTTGCTTTTACGCCTTTCCAAAATCTGTCTATCTATCTTCTCCTCTATCTCTCGCTGGCTGTTGGGAGGCCTGTAGTAAACCCCCAACATTGTGGCTGCACCCTTCTTATTCCTGATCTCTACCCATATAGCCTCGCTGCCCTCTGAGGTGTCCTCCTGCAGTACAGCTGTGATATTCTCCCTAACCAATAGCGCAACTCCTCCACCCCTTTTACCTCCTCTTCTATCCTGCCTGAAACATCTAAATCCTGCAATGTTTAGCTGCCAATGCTGTCCTGCCCTCAACCAGGTCTCTGTAATGGCAACAGCATCATAGTTCCAAGTACTGATCCAAGCATTAAGTTCATCTACCTTACCTGTTATACTTCTTGCATTAAAACAAATGCACTTCAGGCCACCAGTCCCGCTGTTTTCAGCAACATCTCCCAGTCTGCTCTTCCTCAGAGCCATAGTGGTCTTATTTCCTAGTTCCTAGTTCTCCCTCAATTTTTTCACCTTGTGACTTATTGCTCCCCCCCCCCCCCCCCCCCCCCCCCCCGCCATTCATTATGATCATGGCTAATCATCAAGTTCAATGCCCTGACCTTGCCTTCCCCCCATATCCCTTGATTCCTTTCACCCAAGAGCTGTATCTAATTTTTTTTTTTAATTGCACAATATTTTCACCTCAACTACTTTCTGTGATAGTGAATTCCACAGATTCGCCAGTCTCTGGGTGAAGAAATTTCTCTTCACCTCAGTCCTCAAACTCCTACTTCTGGAGTCCCTCACCATTGGGAACACTCTTTCTGAATCTACCCTGCCTAATCCTGTTAGAATTTTATAAATGTCTATGATATCCCCTCTCACTCTTCTAAACTCTGATAATATAATCCTAACTGACTTAGTCTCTCCTCATATGACAATCCCGCCACCCTAGGAATCAACCTGGTAAACCGTCACTGCATTCCCTCCATAGCAAGGAAATCTTTTCTCAGATAAGGACACCCAAACTGCCCACAATACTCCAGATATGGCCTCACCAATGCCCTATACAACTGCAGTAAAACATCCATACTCATTCCTGTTCAAATCCTCTCGCTATGAAGGCCAACATACCATTACCTTCTTTACTGCCTGCTGTACCTGCGCACTTACTTTCAGTGACTGCTGCATGAGAACACCAAGGTCTCACTGATTATCCACCTCTCTCAATTTACACCCATTCAAATAATAATCTGCCCTCCAATTTTTGCTAATGAAGTGGATAACCTCACATTTATCCACATTATACTGCACCTGCCATGCATGTGTCCATTCACTCAACCTGTCCAAATACCGCTGATGCATCTCTGCATCCTCCCCACAGTTCACCCTCCCACCCAACTTTGGATCATCTGCAAATTGGAGATAATACATTTTGTTCCCTCATCCAAATCATTTTTTAAAATAAAAATTTAGAGTACCCAATTTTTTTTCTTATGAAGTGGCACTTTGGCGTGGTCAATTCACCTACCCTGCACATCTTTTGGGTTGTGGGGGTGAGACCCACGCAAACACAGGGAGAGTGTGCAAACTCCATACGGGCAGTAACCCAGGGCTGGGATCAAATCCAGGTCCTCGGCGCCATGAGGCAGCAGTGCAAACCATTGCCCCAACCGCGCTGCTCCTCATCCAAATCATTAATATGCAATGTGAACATTTGGGGTCCGAGCACAGATCCCTGCAATACCCCACTCGTCACTGCCTGCCAATCAGAAAAAGACCCATTTATTCCAACGTTTTGTTTCCTATCTGCTAACCAGCTTTCTATTAATCTCAAGACACTACCCGCAATCCTTTGCGCTTTAACTTTATATAATAATCTGCTATGTGAGACCTTGTTGAAAGCCTTCTGAAAGTCTAAATAAACCACATTCACTGTTCTCCCTGGTTAACTCTACGAATTACATCTTCAAAGAATTCTAGTAAATTTGTCAAGCATGATTTCTCTTTTGGAAGTCCATGCTGACTTCGTCTGATTATGCCACTGCTTTCCAAATGCTGTGAGATTGACTCCTTGATAATGAACTCTAGCAACTTCCATACTACTGATGTTAGGCTCACTGGTCTACCGTTCCCTGTTTTCTCCATCAACTTTTTTGAATAGCAGAGTTATTTTAGCTACCCTCTGGAACCATTCCAGAGTCAAAAGAATTTTGGAAAATAACGACCAATGGATCTATTATTTTTAGGGCCATTTCCTTAAGTGGAAGAAACATTTCAATTTGATTCACTATTTAAAATTGGAATAATCCAGACCACGGATTGCATTACCCTCCTCTCCAACTCCACCATCATCAGGGAACCTTGCTTGGAGCATACTCTGTCTTGGTGGAATTATCCACCTTAATATTTTTCAAAACGCCCAACACCTCGTCTTTTTGGATCTCAATGCAACCCAGGCTATTCACACACCCTTCTCCAGACTCAACATCCACCAATTCCTTCTCTTTGGTGAATACTGATGCAAAGTATTCATTTAGTACTTCGCCCATTTCCTCTGGCTCCACACATAGATTCCCACCCCTGTCCTTCAGTGGGCCAACCTTTTCCCTGGCTATCCTCTTGCTTTTTATGTACGTGTAAAAAGCCTTGGAATTTTCCTTAACCCTATTTGCCAATGACTTTTGGTGACCCTGTTTGGCCCTCCTGACTCCTTGTTTAATTTCCTTCCGACAATATTCCTTGTTATCCAAGGATCGCAAAATTTGCCATATTTATCCTTCTTCCTCACAGGAACATGCCGGTCCTGAATTCCTTTCAACTGACATTTGAAAGCCTCCCACATGTCAGATGTTGATTTACCCTCAAACATCCGTCCCCAATCTATGTTCTTCCGCTCCCACCTAATATTGTCATAATTAGCCTTCCCCCAATTTAGCACATTCACCCGAGGACCACTCTTATCCTTTTCCACCAGCACTTTAAAACTTACTGAATTGTGGTCACTGTTCCCAAAATGCTCCCCTACTGGCCGGGCTCATTCCCCAATACAAGGTCCAGTACAGCCCCTTCCCTAGTTGGACTATCTACATATTGTTTTAAGAAGCCCTCCTGAATGCTCCTTACAAACTCTGCCCCGTCCAAGCCCCTAGCACTAAGTGAATCCCAGTCAATATTGGTGATGTTAAAGTCTCCCATCACAACTATCCTGTTGCTTTTACGCCTTTCCAAAATCTGTCTATCTATCTTCTCCTCTATCTCTCGCTGGCTGTTGGGAGGCCTGTAGTAAACCCCCAACATTGTGGCTGCACCCTTCTTATTCCTGATCTCTACCCATATAGCCTCGCTGCCCTCTGAGGTGTCCTCCTGCAGTACAGCTGTGATATTCTCCCTAACCAATAGCGCAACTCCTCCACCCCTTTTACCTCCTCTTCTATCCTGCCTGAAACATCTAAATCCTGCAATGTTTAGCTGCCAATGCTGTCCTGCCCTCAACCAGGTCTCTGTAATGGCAACAGCATCATAGTTCCAAGTACTGATCCAAGCATTAAGTTCATCTACCTTACCTGTTATACTTCTTGCATTAAAACAAATGCACTTCAGGCCACCAGTCCCGCTGTTTTCAGCAACATCTCCCAGTCTGCTCTTCCTCAGAGCCATAGTGGTCTTATTTCCTAGTTCCTAGTTCTCCCTCAATTTTTTCACCTTGTGACTTATTGCTCCCCCCCCCCCCCCCCCCCCCCCCCCCCCCGCCATTCATTATGATCATGGCTAATCATCAAGTTCAATGCCCTGACCTTGCCTTCCCCCCATATCCCTTGATTCCTTTCACCCAAGAGCTGTATCTAATTTTTTTTTTTAATTGCACAATATTTTCACCTCAACTACTTTCTGTGATAGTGAATTCCACAGATTCGCCAGTCTCTGGGTGAAGAAATTTCTCTTCACCTCAGTCCTCAAACTCCTACTTCTGGAGTCCCTCACCATTGGGAACACTCTTTCTGAATCTACCCTGCCTAATCCTGTTAGAATTTTATAAATGTCTATGATATCCCCTCTCACTCTTCTAAACTCTGATAATATAATCCTAACTGACTTAGTCTCTCCTCATATGACAATCCCGCCACCCTAGGAATCAGCCTGGTAAACCGTCACTGCATTCCCTCCATAGCAAGGAAATCTTTTCTCAGATAAGGACACCCAAACTGCCCACAATACTCCAGATATGGCCTCACCAATGCCCTATACAACTGCAGTAAAACATCCATACTCATTCCTGTTCAAATCCTCTCGCTATGAAGGCCAACATACCATTACCTTCTTTACTGCCTGCTGTACCTGCGCACTTACTTTCAGTGACTGCTGCATGAGAACACCAAGGTCTCACTGATTATCCACCTCTCTCAATTTACACCCATTCAAATAATAATCTGCCCTCCAATTTTTGCTAATGAAGTGGATAACCTCACATTTATCCACATTATACTGCACCTGCCATGCATGTGTCCATTCACTCAACCTGTCCAAATACCGCTGATGCATCTCTGCATCCTCCCCACAGTTCACCCTCCCACCCAACTTTGGATCATCTGCAAATTGGAGATAATACATTTTGTTCCCTCATCCAAATCATTTTTTAAAATAAAAATTTAGAGTACCCAATTTTTTTTCTTATGAAGTGGCACTTTGGCGTGGTCAATTCACCTACCCTGCACATCTTTTGGGTTGTGGGGGTGAGACCCACGCAAACACAGGGAGAGTGTGCAAACTCCATACGGGCAGTAACCCAGGGCTGGGATCAAATCCAGGTCCTCGGCGCCATGAGGCAGCAGTGCAAACCATTGCCCCAACCGCGCTGCTCCTCATCCAAATCATTAATATGCAATGTGAACATTTGGGGTCCGAGCACAGATCCCTGCAATACCCCGCTCGTCACTGCCTGCCAATCAGAAAAAGACCCATTTATTCCAACGTTTTGTTTCCTATCTGCTAACCAGCTTTCTATTAATCTCAAGACACTACCCGCAATCCTTTGCGCTTTAACTTTATATAATAATCTGCTATGTGAGACCTTGTTGAAAGCCTTCTGAAAGTCTAAATAAACCACATTCACTGTTCTCCCTGGTTAACTCTACGAATTACATCTTCAAAGAATTCTAGTAAATTTGTCAAGCATGATTTTTCTTTTGGAAGTCCATGCTGACTTCGTCTGATTATGCCACTGCTTTCCAAATGCTGTGAGATTGACTCCTTGATAATGAACTCTAGCAACTTCCATACTACTGATGTTAGGCTCACTGGTCTACCGTTCCCTGTTTTCTCCATCAACCTTTTTGAATAGCAGAGTTATTTTAGCTACCCTCTGGAACCATTCCAGAGTCAAAAGAATTTTGGAAAATAACGACCAATGGATCTATTATTTTTAGGGCCATTTCCTTAAGTGGAAGAAACATTTCAATTTGATTCACTATTTAAAATTGGAATAATCCAGACCACGGATTGCATTACCCTCCTCTCCAACTCCACCATCATCAGGGAACCTTGCTTGGAGCATACTCTGTCTGCCGAAGCTACATAATTCACTCTTCTTCTTGCTCAAACCATCTTCCACAGATACAGCACCTCTCCTGGTCAGAATATACCATGCCTTTAAAAGACACAGGCTGGCTTAAAGATGTGCAGGCTAGTTTGTGTAGTGCTTGCATTGCACAAACTTGGGCCTTGCTTGAGGAATGCAGCCACACAACAGCATGTGTATGCATTAAACTATCATGCAATTTAGCAGCTAGCACCAAGTTGGCATCCTGCCTGTTTTAGAAGCAGAGGGTATGTGTTAATTAGGAATTACAATTCCTGCATCCCTTTTGGGGGGTGCATGCACCATCCAATATAACCCCATCTATGTCTGTGAGATTACTTTTAGTAAACAAATGTTCCAACTATTAGAGCAGTTTATATCCATTATTTCTTTTGTTTGTGTTTTTGTTGGACTATTAACAATGGTAAATCAAATGATTACCTCACATGTCCAAATTATTGTCTGCCTTTTCTGACAATTCAACTGCTGCTTAAATCCTAGCCCAGGACTCTTATTATATCAGTTTCATTAATGCTATCCTTGCTGACCTCTCTCTTTTCGCCTTCTACAAACCACAGCTCAAGAATGAAATACTTCACATATTCTACTGGCCTAATGCCAACTTCTACATCATTTTTGTCCTTGACAAGCTCCACTGACCCAAAGTGAGTCTAAAATTCTTATCCTCACCTCTAAAGCCCCTCCATCGTCCCAGCTCAAGCTCCATCCCCTTGTACGCTCCCCAGTCTGCACACTGGTCTATCTATCTATGCTTTGCTCTTTATCCCGTCTACCCCACGATTGGTGACAGCTCATTCAGCTACCTTCTGGAACTTTTGCCATTAATGCCTCCACTTCGTCACTTCCCTCCCGACTTTCAAAAAAACCTGAGATTGCCTCACATGTTGTCACTTTCCCTTCCTGGGCCACTGTTTATCTTTTGCTGTTTTGTGCCCAGTGCCCTGCAAAACTCAAAGGCATCTCTCTGTACATGAGGAAATACAAAAAATTAACTTGGAAACTTATATTTATTTGCCTTCGAAGACAACAAATGCTGACATTAAGTATGCACATTTGTACACTCAGTTACCAACTGCAATATTTTACTTTGTCTCTTTGACATTTAGCATTTCCAGAAATTGACAATGAATGATTTGTGCCCCTTTTAATAAAAGTACAGTCACTACAAATCTAAGTGCTGAAGATTAGTCTACTGATAATTTGGTTGAGCACAAAATTAAAATAGTTTAAAATACATTTACCGTTCAGTCAGAATAACCTCATACACATAGAAACAACACAACAAAGTGGTGCTACATAAACAGAATTTACAGTAAGGCACTTTTTATTTGATTGTACTTTGCCATTTACCGGGGGTTTATTTCCTGTCTTTGCACATTTGGTACAATCGGGGGTACTGTCACTGTCTGTGCGGAGTCTGCACCTTCTCCCTGTGTCTGCGTGGGTTTCCTCCGGGTGCTCTGATTTCCTCCCACAAGTCCTGAAAGACGTCAGGTGAATTAGACATTCTGAATTCTCCCTCAGTGTACCCGAATAGGCGCCACAGTGCGGCAAGTAGGTTATTTTCACAGTAACGTCATTGCACTGTTAATGTAAGCCTACTTGTCACACTAATAAAGATTATTATTATGGTAATATAATGGTAATGTTACTAAACTAGTAACCCAGCTGGCTTGACCAATGCTGCAGAGACAGGAGCTCAAATTCCACCAGAGGGGCTGGAGGAGTTTGAAACCAATTAATTAATAAATTTGGAAATTGATAAATAAATTCATAATGATCATGAAACTACCAGGAGGAAATCTAGGTCCTTACTACATCTGCCCTACATGTGACGCCAGGCCCTCACCAATCTGGTTGACTCTTTACCTGTCCTCTGCAAAGACTGAGCAAGCCCCTCAGTTGCAAATGCCTTACCACCTGCTTAAGGGCAATTGCGGATGAGCAATAAATACTGGCTTTACCCACAATGCTCATCTACCAAGAACGAATAAAAGAAAACTTGAGATGCCAGATGCACAGCTTGTGGACAGCCTTCAGGAGGTTACAGGCCCTACCCAGATATGCTTGTCCACTTCTTCCTGCCTGGAGAGGTGACAGTTGGCATTCAGCAGCTCCTTCTTGAAACAATTCACCCAACTAAATAAGGTGCACACCTGTAGCTGCTTTTGTTCCATGGCATTAAACAGTAGCATGGGAGTGCTCAATGCCATCTTCTCATGCAGCTCATGATTCTGAGCCCACCTGCATCACCAATAGGTGATAGCAGCTGCGCATGGACTGGGAAAAAGATAATTAAAGTTAGCAAGGAGGTGTTGGAGACTGTCCCTCTCCCTAGTATTAAATGTAATCAAACTGGAAAGCTCCATTCTGCAGGAAATATAGAAATTTAAGCTTCTGTCAAAACTGGAGAAAAAAAATGTGAGGAAAAACAAGGGCAAGTATTGTAACAAAGAAAGATCTGGCGGTTAGTCTGATGGCAGCTATAAATATGGACTTGGTTAAGTTAGTTTCAATTTTAGTTTGGTGGAAATTTTATCCTTGGGGCTGACCAATATTAATGTTTGCAGGATCAAGTCTGAGTAAAGATAGCATTGGTTGGAGGAACAACCAGGGGGCTGTGTAACAATGGGCTATAATTCACTAGATTGAGGCGTCTTGTACTGTACCTGGTTAGACATTTTCCCACACTTCTGCTCAATGAAACTTTGTCCTTTAAATTGCTTGAAATGCAAGCTGATAACTGGATATTGGGGGTGGCTGGGACTGGGGTGTACCTTCTTAACCAATGGGATTAAATGGCTGATAATTAAACAGAGGAAAAATTAAGAAACTCCACACTTTTAATTCCTTGCTCTCTGGACTAAAAAGGTTTATATGGTAGTCAATGACAATAATCACGTTGTTAATCAGGTAATTAAGCTATTAATTGCTAGAGTTAACTTTCTAATGCCAGATTAATGGATAACTAATGTGAAAATGTGGCAATTTTATGAAACTCACAAGAGATTAAAGGTGAGTTGCCATTTTTGTGACGCTGGTGGTCGAGTGGGACAAATCATCCAAAAACCTGTGACAATTCATAATTCACAGGGTATTTTTTCCTCACCGCACATTGCTGTGTATAAACTAACGTCATACACGTGCCATTAGTTTTTTTCAGTAAATTCCAGTTCAATACATTCCTGTCAGATTGACAGACACCAACTGCATCGGTGAGTGCTGAGTGATTCAAAAGAATAGGGCGATTCAAAGATGTGTAGTGGCCCTACAAACCAGTAGGAATTTGCCTAGAGTTTTCAGCCAGTGGCAAAGGAATACCACTTAACATTCATTACACTTACTGTTGCCCACAGACATTTTGTATGCTTGGATCAGCAATTTAGTTACGATAGAACTTTTTTCAGTGGAATGGAGACTACAGTGGATCTGTATAAGCAGGGTAGGCAATGGTCAATCCGCCAAGTTAAAGAACCCTCACTGAAACACACAGAGCCTAGTCTAGTCCTAGTCCTAGAAAATTCAATTTGATCTACAGAAAATGAAATACTGAGGAAGATTGGAACTGAATGATGAGAGATAGAAAGGAAAAAGTGTAGTAAATCTCTAATAATAATTACATTCTGAAGGAATGCAACTTAATACTTAAGACCATAAGATACAGGAGCTAATTAGGCCATTCAGCTATTGATTCTGTTCTGTCATTTGATCATGGCTGATAAGTTCCTCACCCCCATTCTCCTGCCTTTTCCCCATAACCTCTGATTTCCTTATTGATCAAGAACACCAGATTTGTGCTTGAGGTGCTGTTACCCACAGGGCTACAGACCCAAGAGCTGGAAGGTGAAATTGTACAGAATAGTTATTTCTTAGATCATAGGATCTGAGAGAAGGAGTAGGCAATTTAGCCTCCCGAGCCTACTCCGCTGTTCAGTATGATCATGGCTGAACTCATCATGGCCTCAACTCCACCATTCTGCCTGTTCGCCGTAACCCTTCAGCCCATTACTCATGAAAAATCCGGCTAACTCCTCCTTAAATTAACTCACTGACACAGCATCCACCGCACTCTGGGGTGGCAAATTCACCAGATTCCACAATTTTACTTGTAAAATTAAATGCACAGTTTGTTTGGTAGTAATTAAGACTTATCATACCACTTTTAAAAAAAATCACTGCCACTTGCGTTCACGAGCTTTAACTTTTCCGAACATGCTTAATAGCCAACAAGTGGGTAACTCCCACAACTTCACGCCCTTTATGTATTTTAACACCAAATCTGAAAGCAAGGTACCAGTTTCATGAAGCTTATGGAGAAGCAGGGGAAACTGGACAGCAACTTCCAGTTTTTTGCACTTTACTACATATGCGCATTCACCAGAATTTGTTGTTTTATTTACACCACAATAATGCTAGGCACTGGTTTCCTCGCCATTGTTGTTATTGCAAAATCCAAGCCTTCATCTTTAATCTGCATTAGTCCATCTGAAATGGCTGATTTTTTTGTGCATTGTATGGGTGTGGGGCAGAGAGGGATTCACATGGTGCTAATTCCAAACATTAAGTGCTGTTGCATGAAGTTTTGCACTGACACTATTAAATCAGAGGCAACGGACTACCAAATGAATGAATTCAGATGCAAAGTCTTCTGCAAAGAGCACTGTGCATCAAGATAAAGTTTACTGAGTACATTCTAATTCTAATCTAAAATTATGATTCCATTCTGGCACGTTTTACAATAATACCAAGGAAGAATGGATAGCCACTACATTCATGTGGCCTGAGGGAAATCATTAAATATAACTGTTAAACATCGAACTTCTTAACTCATTAGGAATTAATGTGCCCATTGGGTTATTATTTTCACTTTAATCCTCTATCAAAATAGTGTCGGCTAAGGCACAGTTGGAGCATTCTCACCTTGGGGTCAGAAGGTTCAAGTGTCACACCAGTGAATAAAAAGAAATTTGAGGTTGGCACTTCAGTGCAGTGCTGAGTGAGTGCTGCACTGTTAGAGCTGCTATTGTTTAGATGAGACATTAAACTGGGGCCTGTCTGCCCGCTCAGGTGGATGTAAAAGAAGAATTTCAAAGAATAATAAAGGAGTTCTATCTAAGTTCCGGCCCTCAACGAACGTCACTAAAATATATTGACTGATCATTGCTGTTTGTGGAGCATTGCTTAGTGAAATGTGGCTGGCAACTTTACAACACTAACTACACTTCAAAATACTCAACTGGCTGTAAAATACTTTGAGACATCCCAAGGTTATCAGATGTACGATAGAAATTTAAAACTTTCTTTCTATGACAAACACTTGGTGCAATACGGTAACAGGAGCAATCATTTGTTCATTTATTTTGAAAAAGTAGTAATTCTATTAATGAACAATTTGGTTAATGAGAACCGTAAACAATGCCAGCTGTCTACAGTGACAAATCGTGCACATCCACTCATTACATTTTTTCACAAGGAAGTATACAGGTGAAATTCAGCAAGACAAACAGAAAAGTACAAAAACAAAATCTGTTGACATTTGTTCTGTAGGTGTAGACTGGCCTCCAAGGCTAAACATCCCCAATTCAATCAGATCCCAGAGAAGCCCTGTTTTCAGGAATTAACAAAATATTAATCAGGATTATTCTGCCTGATGACAAAGTGGGAGATACATTCTGTGCTTTGGCACTGCGCCATGCAGATCAAGGATCTTAGTGAGGATGCATCTGCACATCATCCTTCGTCTCAGTGCGAATTGTCTGCAATTGACAGCAACAAAAAACAAGGGTGTGTAATCATAGACTGGCAAATCAAACTGATCTCATGGCCAGATTTCCCATCCCCACCATCTTTTGGGTTGAGACTTGAATTGCGGATCTCAACTGCAAACAAAATTGCTGTTGTTTGGACCCCACGGGGTGAATTTGCTTGGGCCAAAAAGAAACACGAACATAAATGAACAACAAAGAATCTCCAATTCATCACTCCTGTAATTAAAATCCACCCCCCAAAAAATTAACAAATGTTAGATATGGGTGCTTCATAAATCACAATCAAATGTACGTCCATGAGCTAAGATTCAGTTTCAGAAGTCTCGGTGTGAATGAGGCCCCCACACTGAATGAAAGATCAGGAATGATTCAGTCAGAATTCCATCAGTGGTGTATTAATGGACCATTAGATATTTGATCTAGGTGATTTTCCTACTCTGTGTTGCTCACTAGATTGATTCCTGGGATGAGAGGGTTGTCCTTGGAGGATCAATCGAGTAAAATTGGCCGATACAATCTGTAGTTTGGAAGAATGAGAGGCAATCTCATTGAAACAAACAGAATTCTGAAAGAACTTGAGAGGTAGAAAGGAGAGGGGTTGTTTTCTCTGGCTGGAGAGCCGAGACAAAGGCATAGAGACTCAGGATAAGGGTGCAGGTATTTTGGACTGAAAGTAAGAGAAATTTCTTCAATCAGGGTGTTATGAATCTTTGAATTTCGCTTCCCCTGAGGATTGTAAATGCTCGGTTGTTGCGTATATTTGAGGCTGAGACCGACATATATTTGGACTCTGAAGAGAATCAAAGGATATCTTTATGAGGCAGGAAATTGGAATAAAGGTCGAGGATCAGCCATTATCTTATTAAATTGAAGGGCAAGCTCACGGAGCCATATGACCTTCTCATGCAGCAATTATGTTCTCATGCTCTTCTAACCAGGAAGCATTAAGGGATCAAAGAAAAGTCAAAATCTCATCCAAGATTTCTGATCACTATCCAGTAGCTGCTACTGAGGATAGTGCATGTGGGGCATCAGACGGGCAAGATGTAACATTGCTGCAAAACAAACCCAAGGATGAATAGTCTTATGCTACTCATGTTGCTAAAACGCTACTCATGGGCCTCACGGTAGCATGGTGGTTAGCATCAATGCTTCACAGCTCCAGGGTCCCAGGTTCGATTCCCGGCTGGGTCACTGTCTGTGTGGAGTCTGCACGTCCTCCCCGTGTGTGCGTGGGTTTCCTCCGGGTGCTCCGGTTTCCTCCCACAGTCCAAAGATGTGCGCGTTAGGTGGATTGGCCATGCTAAATTGCCCGTAGTGTAAGGTTAATGGGGGGATTGTTGGGTTACGGGTATACGGGTTACGTGAGTTTAAGTGGGATGATCATTGCTCGGCACAACATCGAGGGCCGAAGGGCCTGTTCTGTGCTGTACTGTTCTATGTTCTAGATATAAAGAATAGAAGCATACCCGTAAAAGAGTAAGCACTGACTGAAGACCAGGGGAGGAATAGTGAGGAAAAAAAATCTACACGTGTAAGAAATCAATGCAACATAAGTTTAGAGTTATCAGTTCACCTGTTTGCTAACTCCATTACTGGACAACACCTTTTAATGTTCTGGTTAGTAGTGATAGTTTGAATGCCTAAACTAAGAACTACATTGCACCAGCAGTGAATCAATAACTTACACTGGTGATATAATGCTTTTAACTTTCATGCAAACTACTAACTTACACATAAGCAAAATAGGGTACACCTATAATAATGTAGAATAAAACTCACCCGAGATTTGAAAATATGCTGTTTTTTGTCACTCGCATAAAAGAGCATCAGAGTTACACAAGCCATAGGTCTCGCACCATATTCAGCTGTCTTTGCTGAGCTATTCTGCATTTTCTTTTTGGAAGGGATGACTTCCACAGAGCATATTATTTAATACAGCATTTATTTTAATTAACTCAGAATTACAAGTCAAGGTCAGTAGAAATATGCACACAAAACAATGGTCTCAATCATTGTTGTTCATGAAAGATAAAAAGTTTTTAAAATCAACCTCAGCCTCCAGAACAAAAAATATCTCTTCATGATATGGATTTGAAACAGCCTTAATGCTGAAGGGATACAAATGAATTTTCTGTGTGCTCAATGATACAGTACTGATTTATCCTGTACACTAATGCTTTTTAAAGCAATATGAAAATAACCAGTCAGGACATAGCGGAATCAGACCTGGAAATTCATCTTTAATTTGTTATTAAGTAGAAGGGGAAGGTAAAGTATTTGATACATTGAGCAGATTGCATAGGGCAAGAAACTATGTTTTAAATAACAATATTTTATAAATCCAAATTATAGGCATGTCTATGACAGTAAACAAGCAAAAGAATAAATAGATCAGAAGATTGAAATATTGTACGCCAATGAGTAGGGATGTCACAATATAAGTTCTGACAGTACAATAGTCTTTTTAGAGTAATTCCATTTTAAGTAAGGAAAAATAGAGTAATTCTAGCCAATGCTATCTCTTTTAGAAATATAATCTATCTTTCACAGTTGCCTTCACTGTGTTTTCTTTCACATCACTACAAGATTTTGGATTATTACGGTGAAAATCAATAGAGGATATTAAATCAATGCACTGTGATTATGGGGAAAGTTTATGTACCACAATATGTTGGCCTGTTAAAGTATTATGACATCCCTAAACAGGAAATGAACAAGCCTGTCAACAGAAATGTTTTCAAAATGATATCACTGAAAAATGACAGAAGTAATACTATAGCCATTGAAACTTGAATGTCCTGGACCTGATGGTACACAGGCTGCAGAACCTCTTTTCACTTTAAAGATCATATACCAGTTAAGGCAATTTGTGCTGAATTTTAAAGTGCATTTTTACGCTTCATTAAAGTTACTTTTGACACTACTTAATAATTGAGTTTGTTTTCCTACTTCAGCAACCAATACTTTCATATTAAACAAGGTGTTAACCAGCAATGTGCACAGCCTCAAATATGACACCTCAACCACACCGGAGACGCCTGGACCGCACCGGCTGCTAATTCTACTTTTAAGTATTCAAGTGAAATGAATCAAAAAATCCAAAATAAATAAAATATAGGTCCTGCTACGTCCTCATACCTGCAAAGCATCAGGCTCAGACTGTAAGAGTACATTTTACTTGTGATCCTTATGACATTTCAAAAAGAAGCGCTCCGTCACTTATTGCTGAGCTGAAGTGAAATGTGCCCATCAGCAATGTGTTGTGCGGCATCACGGCCACCATTTTGTCTCCTATTCTTTTATTTTTATTTGTTTCTCTGGAGCAGATAAACCAAATTCTACCTCAGAAACAAATGACAGATGATGTTTCTGTAATGCATATTATTCAGTGCAAACCACTTAAACTGGGCAAAGTCACTTTACAAAACATTACACCAAGACCTTGGTATATTGAATTGCTTCATTTTCACTACTATTAATAAAGGTTCGACTATAAATGGAGAAGAGGCTCTTTCACGACTCTGTTCTTAACCAGCCACCTTGTGTACATTCAGGCCTATGCACAATACATTTGCCAAGCTGGTCCGGGATTGAGAATATCTACCAAAACTGTATAACCAGAAAGACATGCCTATATTACATCAGATTTTCTCTCTATCCATAATTTGTTCTCAGCGGTAATTGTTATAAATAAACATTACCAAACCCTAACCCATCCCACTGGTTTTCAGAACCTTCATTATCAAAAAAAAACTGCATGCAGCACACTTCTCAGTCACATGCAGATAAATGTTAACCTAAGGTGCAATTTCCCAAAAACTAGAAACTCAATTGCTAAAGTAAGCATGAGCTGCCAGAAGCCACATAGATTTTTTTTATCAAAGCAGTTCTGCAGCATTGGATCATTTATTGCTGTTAATTAAGTGCAGTATGAAAGTCATTTAACACAGGGGAAAGTTTTCTCCTACCTCAAGGTTTATGTGATGCAGAAGGATCAGGATAACCAGAGTATGGGTGGTTTACATATTCTACATGAAGAAGTTAATGCCCTGTTGCCCACAGCAATTGCAGTTCATCAAGAGTTATTCAACATTCCTCCGTGTAACTCTCATGTATACACTCAGTTTAGTGGTATCAACGAATTCAGTCATGTAGTTTTGGAGTGGTTTCATTCTTTGCAAAATCTTTTTATCTTTCTTATTCCTTAAATTTCCAAGAAATTACAATTGAGAATCAAATGCCGTCATTCTTTTGGGATTTAATCATTTCTTAATCTACCTGTTTCAGTCTGCATTATTCAAGGGTGACAAACGTTCTCTTGCAATAAACACATCCATCTCCAGGTGACTCGCTCTGTCTGAAGACTTGCATGATGTTAATTACAAAAATGTAACTCTTGTTTCTCCAGATCTTTGGGAAATTGCCATATAGTTTTCCAAATATTGATGTAATAGTCTCAAGTTGTCTTTGAGAGCTTCTGGCATGAAGTAGTATGGCAGAGCGAGCTGTGACAAGTTTCTGCATAACAATTAGGCTAAGGACAATGATAGGCTAAACAAGAGACATTGGCAACATATTTAAATGTAACCACTGAAACTGACTTGTAGATATGGCTCCAGAAAAGAAGATAAGAAATGATATTGAGGACGAACCTGCATTTAAATCGCTGTTTATGCTAATTCAGGGTTACCAAAAAAAAGAATTCCCTCTGCCTGGGGTCACAAAATTAAAATGTCCTTTTCATCAATTTAAACTGAGGTAGTCTGCCAAGGAAACACTGCATTTTCCTTTTTGGTACATTGCAGCTTATGTAGGTGGGCAGAAAGAGACAAAGTTAACATTCTTCAGTGTTTTTCTTTCAGTTCAACGCCTTAATGCCTCATGTTTATGCCATTAACATCTGTGCAATTCCTTAGCAGGTTCTTAATGCTGATTCCATCGTAGAAATTTTGTTAAAATCTTAATTTGATATGGACCTCAAAGAAGCTCCAGGAGCCAATTCTCGTGCGGCTCTTATTCAGCTCTAACGTCCAGTTGCCAAGGTATTGTGTGTTTTCCCCATCTCTCTCTCACCAGCCGGTATAAATCCTGTTATCTTCAGAAATATGTACAAACAACTGATTTGCCTTTTCCGTCAACTTTTTACCAAGATAACGTCCATTGGTCCTCACACGTAAAATTTTGTTGGACATAAATGAGGTGCTATACTTTCACGGTGTTACAGATCAAGTGGATTTCAGTGGACATCAGCTCATTCACCCATTCTTTGTACATGGAGGCACTTCCAGCAGTCCGGGAGTGTAAGGGTTTAAAAGGCACTAGCAACTAACTAAGTCATTTGTTGAATTTCTGCAGTAACGTAGAGGGAAGCTCAAAAAAAATTCTTATCTCAATCAGGATAGATTTGGAAATGAACTGCAACTTAGATGCATAATTTACATATACTTTACACTTACATTCTGCTAAAATGCATGGAAGGCATGCTTTTTTATCTGTTTGATTAGTTCCATTTTAAATTAAATTGTACCATATATAAGTATATACATTATCTAGCCTGCTTTCATTTAGTTCAGTGATTTCCCAGCAGGAACTGGGCTTTGTTGCATCATATGTACAGGATTGTCAGGGCATGAACCAACTCATTTCCCTGAAATTCTGCAGGAAAATCATCAGGTCCCTCAATATCCTATCTCGACAGTTCAAATCGCTTTTTGTAACCTGATATCATGCATAAGTTATAGTGGGTTACATGTTACCCTTTCTAAAGAGGCCATAATGTTAAGTAGTTAAAACATGCTATGATCTAAAGTTACTCTACCCCATACAAGTTAACATTCAGGCCCATGAGTGCTTCGAAGTAATAAATTAAATAATTAAGCCATTGCACTTTTGGTGAGAGCAAATGAGAACTAACTCTCCAGAATTATAATTTAGAACACAAACTCTTTTCCTGTTATTTGAGGTAATGTCCGAGGCATGCCACCATAGAAGTGAATGATGAATATCAAGACATGCTATTGTTTTAGGGGTTTTCTTTTTAAATGATGCTTCTCGCATTAAATCGGGGATATGGGAAATTTTACGTTCAGTTCTGGAAGCAGATGAATTTGCAGTATCTGCAAAATTGCAGCCCTGCGGATGTTTTCAGCAGATTCGTTGTTTGATTATAAATTTGAGGCAAAATGCAGTCATTTCTTTTCCTGGATGTAGGGGCGTCACATCACCTCTCGCAATGAAATATTCATCAGTGGATCGAAAACTGCAGACGCTTGCAAGTTTGACCAGAAGTCAGGAATCTGGTGCATTTGGTTGTTTTTGGGGGGGGGGAAGATGCACGGTGCAGCTTGCAAAATTGTACCTTAACACATGCATTGGTATTTGTAAATGAACTGAGAGAAAAAACAAAATTTCCATTCGAAGTTGGCGAGCAGGTAGCAAAGTCCAAAGTTTCAAAGAATGCACCTTCGGGATGCTCACGTGAACGGATCTGGAAAAGATTTCCCCTGGTTATCCAGTCGGAGAAAGAAAGCCATTTAAAAATAAATGAAAAATATACCTTCCACGTAATTCTGAAAGCTTATTTTGCTGAGCATAACGGCAATGCAACAACGCATTAACGAGGTCAACAAAGCAATAAAAAGGGTCAGTGACAGTGTCTGGAAAGCGTGGCTCCCACTCACTGAAGCCCCGCAGCTGTTTAAACATCAGTCAGTAGTTTACTTTTGTTGACACAGTTTTGGTTTGAAACAGTGCAGTTGCCAGTTCTGAGATTTGCTTCTCTGAAATTGTCTATGCTGTTGTTTACGTCTTCCTCGATCTCCATGTAATCGGACTTGCTGATGGTGGAGGAGCTGCGGCTTCGCAAGTCGCTGTCCGAGGCGATGTTGGGGCAGCTGACGTGCAGGTACTGGGCCTGTTCCTCGCCCTCCGTCTCCCGGTGGTAGAAGTAGTTGAAGTTGGAGACGATGACGGGCACGGGCAGGGCGATGGTCAGCACACCGGCGATGGCGCACAGCGAGCCCACGATCTTGCCCCCGATGGTTATGGGGTACATGTCGCCGTAGCCCACCGTGGTCATGGACACCACCGCCCACCAGAAGGAGTCCGGGATGCTGGAGAAGTGGGTCTCGGGGTCGTCCGCCTCGGCGAAGAACACGGCGCTGGAGAAGAGGATGACCCCGATGAAGAGGAAGAAGATGAGCAAGCCCAGCTCCCTCATGCTGGCCTTGAGGGTCTGGCCCAGGATCTGGAGCCCCTTGGAGTGGCGGGAAAGCTTGAAGATGCGGAAGACCCGCACCAGGCGGATGACCCGCAGGATGGCCAGGGAGGTGGCCTGCTCCCCGCTCATGTTGCCCTCGTCCTCCTCAGCCAGCTCGGTGCCCAGCGTGATGAAGTAAGGGATGATGGCCACGATGTCGATAAAGTTCATGATATTCTTGAAGAACTCCGCCTTGCTGGGGCAGGCGAAGAAGCGGACGATGAGCTCGAAGGAGAACCAGATGATGCACAGGGTCTCCACGATGAAGAAGGGGTCGCTGAGGATGTTGGACTTGTAGGGCACGGTGGTGTTGCCCACCTGCATGGTCCTCTTCCTGTCGTCCTTGAGCTGGGGCAGGGTCTCCAGGCAGAATATGACGATGGAGATGAGGATGACCATGACCGAGACGATGGCGATTCCCCGGGCCGGCCCCGAGCTCTCCGGGTGTTCGAAGAGCAGCCACACCTGGCGCTGGTACTCATTCTCGGGCAGGGGCCGCTCCTCCTCCCGGATGAAGCCCTCGTCCTCGCGGAATTTCTCCATGGCCTCTTCGCCCAGCTCGTAGAACTTGATCTCCTCGGAGAACATCTCGAGGGGCACGTTGACCGGCCGGCGCAGGCGGCCGCCCGACTGGTAATAGTACAGGATGGCGTCGAAGCTGGGCCGGTTGCGGTCGAAGAAGTACTCGTTCCTCAGTGGGTCGAAGTACCTCATCCGCTTCTTGGGGTTGCCCAGCAGGGTGTTGGGGAACTGGGCCAGCGTCTTCAGCTGCGTCTCGAAGCGCAGGCCCGAGATGTTGATGACCACCCGCTCGCAGCACTCATGGTCATCGTTGTCCGGCGGGTAGCTGTCCTGAGGGTGTCCGGGCAGCGCGGACGCCTCGTCCATGTTGTCGCCGCCGAGCACGGTCATGGTGGGGGAGGGGTGTTCTGTGTGGGGATGAGGGTTTCAGTGGAGGAGGGACGGAGGGAGGGAGGGGTGGAGAGGAGGCGGGGGGGGGGGGGGGTGGGGAGCAGGTTGGGCAGCCTCCGAATCACTGGATCCTAGTCCCCCCCCGATCGGGCATTCGGAGGCAGGGCTTGGAGAGGAGGGTGGGCGAGGGTGATGGAGGGGATTAGGGAGTGAGTGAGGGTGGGTGTGGGGGTAGGTGACAGTGTGTGTGGTGGGGGGGGGGGGGTGTTGAGGAGGTATTGGTGATGGGGGTGGTGGTGCTGGTCAGGGGGCTTTGGGGTGAGGGGGTGGTGGTGGAGGGGTTTGGGGTGAGGGAGGTACGGGGTGACGGGGTGTTGGTGAGAAGGATTTGGGATGGTCGTGAGGGGGTGAGGGGTAGTGATCGGGGAGGTTGGGGTGACGGGGTCGTTATGAGGGGGGTTGGGTGAGGGTTATTTGGGGTGAGAAGTTGGTGGTGAGGGGATTTTGGGGTGAGGGATGATGGTGAGGAGGGGGGTGGGTTGGAATGAGAGGGTAGTTGGGCTAACGGGTGGCTCTGGGCTCAGGGGCTGACTTGAGCATTGCAGGGCTCAGCACTTCCACACGGATCCAAGTGGCAGCTCAGCAAATTTCCTTGGCGCCTTTCTTCCTCTTTCCTTCCTTCCTTTAACCCCCCCAACCTCAGGAACCCAGGTGCTGCGGAATACAAAGGTTAGCATAAAACAGCATTCAGCTTGACATAGACCGGGTAAATAAATAAATAAAAGTTTGGGGGCTGGGAGCTAAGGTGGCGGTGATAACCCTTGTGAGTGTGGCTCATGCACAGTTCTCAATCAGCCCACAGCACGCTCTCCCTCTCTCTCTCTCTCTTTACATCTTCGCAAAAGGCAGTGAGTGCTTTTGGCGGACACAAAACCAGCTGCAGTAACTCGGATAGGAGGGGGAGAAAGGAAGAGCGGAAGCTCTGCAACTGCAGAGGGTTCGCTTGGACCAAGGTGGGGGGAATAAATGAAACCTTACCTGCTCAGTCAAGGAGGGCAGACTGTGTAGGAATGCGACCCAGTCTCGATGCGGTGCAAAGCTTCTTTCCCCTGCTGTGTACTTCTATCTCCTTAATATGGATATCACTTTACAGCTTTGTGTGTATGAGATCTGCTGAAATATTAATAGCCTATATTATACTGTACTGACACCATTTACAAGTCATTTGTTCCTGACGTTTGTTACAGCAGGCAGCCGGCAAGGTTTTAAGGGCGATGGGGGGGGAAAAGGCTGAAAATTCGCCCGGTGCTATTTTAAAACGCCGCCAGTTCAAGAGCGAGAGAAAAACAAAGTCTGCACATGGACTTCACGGCAGGTAACGGAAAAACAATCTCCTGGTACAGCATCCTGGCCTCTTGCTGAAGGATCATGTGGTGCAGTGTGGAAGACTGAATGCATTAAAAGTCAAGCGAGCTGGACATCCCTTTAGCGTTGCAGTATCAGCAAAAAAAATGAGAGAGAGAGAGAGAAAGAGAGAAGTGCTTTGTTGAGTGGAGACAGGGTACCGCTCTCCGGACAGCAACCTCACAGCTACAGCAAAGCAGCTTCCCCCACATTGCAGTGAAAACAGTCGCTTCCTTAAAAAAATAGAATCTCTACTATTTCTCACATACCAAATAGAGACGTTTTAGACGCAGTGCAGGCAACCCCGGTAAGATCCGCGTTGCACACGACGCCGTGCACACTCGCAAAAAAAATCCGCATCATAAACATCAAAACTGCTGCATCATTTGGTTGGATTTTACGACAATGTTCCTTTGACTGCAGCGCACTGTGGCAAACCTGCGAATCCAATCACTGCAACGCCAGATCAGCTCGCAGGTACAGGAGTGTTACTGTTCCAGGAGAAAGGAGCATTTTACTGTATGGATATATATATATATACATACACACAACAGCCGTACAGTAGCTCACATCAACTGTAAACGGTTACAGACGCAAACCAATGCCCCACCCTTAATTTTTGGAAGATTAGCAAAAAAAAATAGTTGATCCCATCACCCCTTATTTTAAACGATGAAATGTTTAAATGCGGGACATTATGTTGATTAGACCTGTTAGGCAGCGCGCTGTTTGTCTTTGATCTGAAGTACTGGCTGCTTTAGTAACACGATCTATATCCCAAATGTTTATATATTTAAAAAATCTTCCCGTTTGTATATTCTGTCACTACCATTGTAACTTAAACTTTTAATGAACCAACCGCGCAGTGAGTTAAAAAAAATACATACAGATATGCAAACACGCGCCAACAAGGTAAACAACAACAACAAAATGCGTTCTGCTGACCACCCTCCCGCCAACTTGAAAGCAACAAAACATAAACCTCCAATGGTTATAGAAATCGATCGAGGCTGACAACATCCTGACAATTAACAGTCACTGGGCTCAGGAATTAATGCTTCACCAGTTATGTAATTTGCCTCTCGCCAATCCCGAAGGCACTGTCCACGGTCCCATTTTGTCCAATGTTGGAATTCGCAACTCCTTGCGCCACAGCACATCTATTTAATTTGCTTATTCTTAATTCGAGGCCATTTGCTGGCAAATCTGTCCTCACCTGATAAAAGCTTCAGCGCATGAACGGTAGAGAAATAAATGGGTATCAACTGCTGTTAAGTCCCCTGGTTGTGAATTTGATGGTCAGCCGCTAGGTGCATTTGTGCAGTGAGTCTATATGGTCATATTGTGTTAGCTCCAAATACTCCCAATGGAGAAAGGACACACACTATGAACATAACCAAGGCCACATTAATAGATGGGCCGAGGGGATAGATGCCCAGGAGGCAGGAGCACCCCCCCCCCCCCCCGCCGCCACTCCCCCCAGCCAAATGTGTGGAATCTCTGGGGTAGTGAACCCTCCCGCAGTCTCCAGGACGTGCAGGGAAACAAATCCCCAAACACTGCTGCAAACAATCCAGGAGAGATAACATTGTTTCTTTTTGGGACACTTTAGTTTATTAGTCAGAAAAATATTGGATCTGAGGAGAAATTAATCTTTCCTAATCTCATTACCATTCCCTTTGCCACATCCTTTTTTTGCCATTTACCCCCTTCTGCTGGCCACCCTATCACATATCTTTCCTTTTGTCCCTTCCATGCCCCTTTCCGTGCCTCCGTAGCTACACCAGGTTGACATGTCATTTTTAGATATGCCCGGTGCTGCTCCTGGAGTGGCAGTGGACAATTAAACAACAAACAAATGAAAATTGCTTATTGTCACGAGTAGGCTTCAGTGAAGTTACTGTGAAAAGCCCCTAGTTACCAAATTCCGGCGCCTGTCCGGGGAGGCTGCTACATGAATCGAACCGTGCTGCTGGCCTGCTTGGTCTGCTTTAAAAGCCAGCGATTTAGCTGAGTGAGCTAAACCAGGAGGAGGAGGCTCCACAAATACCCCATCCTCAATGTTGGGGGAGCCCAGAACATTAGTGCAAAGGGGATGACTGAAGCATTTGCAATCACCTTCAGCCATAAGTGCCAAGTCATCTTGGCCTCCTCCTGAAGTCTCCTCTGGCATTCCTTACATCTCTCACTTTTCCCAATTCTGACAAAAGGTCATCGACCTCGAAACGTTAACTCTGTTTCTCTCTCCGCAGATGCTGCCAGGCTTGAGTATTTCCAGTATTTCCAAAAAACATTCTGTTTTACCTTCAGCACTATTGCTGGAATGTTGTCAGGGCCCGTAGTCTTTGCAGTACCCATATCCTTCAGCCGCTTCTCAATGAACCAAATTGACTGAAGATTGGCATCTGTGATGTTGGGGACTTCAGGAGGAGGCCAAGATGAATTATACACTTGGCACTTATAGCTGAAGGTGATTGCAAATGCTTCAGTCATCCACTTTGCACTAATGTTCTGGGCTCCCCCAACATTGAGGATGGGGATATTTGTGGAGCCTCCTCCTCCTGTTTGTTGTTTAATTGTCCACTGCCATTCACAATTGGATGTGGCAGGACTGCAAAGCTTAGATCTGATCCATTGGTTGTGGGTTTGCTTAGCTCTACCTTTTGCATTCTGCTTATGCTGTCTGCCATTGCTGTAGTCCTATTGTAGCTTCACCAGGTTGACACGTTTTTAGATATGCCCGGTGCTGCTCCTGGCATGCCTTCCTTTTTTTTTACATTCATTTATGGGATGCGGACCTCGGTGGCTAGGCCAGCATTTATTGCCCATCCCTAATTGCTCTTGAGAAGGTGGTGGTGTGCTGCCATCCTGAATTGCTGCAGGCTTTGTATTGTAGTAACACCCACAATGCTGTTAGGAAGGGAGCTCCAGGATTTTGACCCAGCGATAGTGAAGGAACAGCGATGTAGTTCCAAGTCAGGATTGTGTGTGGCTTGGAGTGAAACTTGCAAATTAGTGGTGCTTCCATGTATTTGCTGCTCTTATCCTTCTAGGTGGCTGAGGTCCTGGGTTTGGGATGTGCTATTGAAGGAGCCTTGGTGGGTTGCTGGATTGCATCTTGTAGATGGTACACACTGCTATCACTGTGTATCAGTGGTGGAGGAAGTGAATAGTTATTGTGGTGGATGGGGTGCCAATTAAGAAGGCTGCTCTATCCTGGATGGTGTTGAGCTTCTTGAATGTTAATGGGGCTGCATCACCTGCAGGCAAATGGAAAGTATTCCATCACATCCCTGACTTATGCCTTGTAGATGTTGGACAGACTTTGGGGAGTCAGTTTATCCAGCCTCTTACTTGCTTGTATGGCCACAGTATGTATATGACTGATCTAGCTCAGTTTCTGGTCAATGGTATCTCCCAGGATGTTGATATTGGGAGATTCATCGATGGCCATTTTTTTTGTTATTCATTTGCGGGATGTGGATGTCAAGGGCTCAGCCAGCATTTATTGCCCATCTCTAATTTCCCTCAGAAAGGTAGTGGTGAGCATCTTGAATATATTTTGTCCATGTGGTGTAGATACACGCACTGTTGTTAGGGAGGTGTTCTAGGATTTTGATCCAGCGAAAGTGAAGGAACAGCGATATATTTTCAAGTCAGGATGGTAAGTTATTTGGAGTGGAACGTCCAGATGGTGGTGTTTCCATGTGTCTGCTGCCTTTGTCCTTCTAGATGGATGTGGTCATGGGTTTGAAAGGTGCATCTTGTAGATAGTAAACAATACTGTCACTGTTCGTTGATGGCAGAGGGAGTAATTTTTTATGGATAGAGTGCCAATCAAGTGTTAGTCTTTGTCCTGGATGGTCAAGGGTAGACTGATGGGGCGGTAATTGCCCAGTTGGGTTTGTCCTGCTTTTTGAGTACAGGACATAACTGTGAAGTTTTCCCCATTGCCATGTAGATGCTAGTGTTGTAGCTGTACTGGAACAGCTTGGTTAAGGGAGCAGCAGCTCTGGAGCACAAGTCTTAAGTGCTCTTGCCAGAATATTGTCAGGACCCATATCCATTGAAGTATCCAGTGCCTTCAGCCATTTCTTGATATCATGTGGAGTGAATCAAATTGGCTGAAGACTAACACTTGCAATGCTTGGGACCTTCAGAGGAGGCCGCAATTTTCATCTGTTTGGGACTTCTGGTTGAAAATTGGTGCAAATGCTTCAGCCTTGTCCTTTGTGCTAATATGCTGGCAACCCCATCACTGAGGATGTGGATATTTGTGGAGCCTTCTCTTCCAATTAGTTGTTTAATTGTCCACCATCATTCTCGATTAGTTGTCGCAGAGCTTCAATCTGATCAGTTAGTTGTGAAATTGCTTAGCTCTATTTTGTATGTCTCATGTTGCTCCTTTCATGGCCTCCTAGACTATTCATTGAACTAGGGTTGATCCTACCTGGTTTTGGAGGATAGGTTTGCAGGGTTAGAAGAGATTTCATAGAAGTTCTAGCTTCCGAAAAGGAATGCATTTAGATACCTGCAGGTGTGAGACTTTGTGCCTATCAGGAGCTTCCTTCATTTCCCTTGGTGCAAGCACCTTTGCTTTTGGATACAGTTCTGTCTTTGGATGAGCTAGGGGAGAGAAGGATCTCAGACAGATGGGCAGATGTTGGCGATGGAACAGGCTTTTTTGGAAGACGTAAAGAGGAAGTGGGAGGACGAGTTGGGGTGGTCTTGGGGTGGGGTGTGTGGAGCAAAGCTCTGCATAGGGTCAATTCCACCTCTTAAGCAAGGTTAAGTTTGATATGGTTTAAGGCGGTGCAGAGGTCATATTTGACTAGGGCGCATATGAGTGGGCTCCTCTCGAGAGTGGAGGATAAGTGTGAGAGATATCCCAGGGAACCGTTGAACCTTACGCACATGTTTTGGTCTTGGCCCAAGCTTGCTGATTTTTGGGTCTCCTTTTTCGAAACAGTATCAGAGGTTCTTGGGGTTAAGGTGGAGCCTTGCCCAATGGTGGCCATCTTTGGAGTTTCAGACTTGCCAGAGCTTCAGGAGGGGAGAAGGCAGATGAATTGGCCTTCGTCTCTCTAATAGCCTGGAGGTGAGTCTTGCTTGGTTGGATTCTGTTTAGTTACGGGACTTGGTAGATTTTCTGCACCTGGAGAAGATTAGGTATGCTATGAGAGGATCGGTGGGTGGGTTTCGCTCAAGGTGGCGGTCGTTCATTACCTTTTTTAACCTGGTAACCGTCAGCTGTTACGGGGGAAAGGGGTGGGTCAGTTTGGTAGGGCTTTCTTTAGGGGGGTCACATGTGGGAGTGTTAGAAGGGGTTAGTCCTGGTATAGAGTAGGGCTAGATTGGATGGGGTGGTGTTTGGGATATTTGTTCTTGGAATAATGTAAAATTTGTTGGAATAGTTTGAATATTTTATATGTCATAAACAAAATTTTTTGAATAAATGTGTTGATTCTTTAGTTTGGTGATAATGATAGAGTGGAAGATATGTCAGGCCATGAAGTTACAGAATGTGTAGAGTACAATTTTGCTGCTGCTGTTGCCCCACAGTGCCTCATAGATGGCTTGTCAAATCTTATCCCATTTAACATGGTGATAGTGCCACACAACATGATGATGCATATCTTCAGTGTGAAAACTGGTCTTCATCTCCACAAGGACTATGTGGCAGTCACCCCTGCTGACACTGTCATGGGCAGATGCATCCACGGCAGACAGGTTGATGAGAATGAGTTTAAGTATATTTTTCTCTTTTGTTGGTTCCCTCACCACCTGTCACAATCTTGCAGCTATGTCCTTTCGGACTTGGCCAGCTCAGTCTGTGATGCTGCTACCGAGCCACCATTGGTGATGGACATGGAAGATGGACATGTATTTTGCCAGCTTGCCACACTCAGTGCTTCACGACAAATGGTATTCAACATGAACCATGAAGTATTATCTGGACAGTATTCAGGCTTGGGCTGCCAGCCTCGCACTCACCTCTCCACATGGCTCCAGCGATTCAGCTATGACATGCACATCATCCAAACACAGCATGGCACATTCACTGACATTCATCCCTCTCTCTTGCAGGACAAGTTTGCCCACAATAGAAGGAAGAAGAGCTGAACTAATGGGGCACAAGGGCACCTACACCTCCTGAGCCCTATGGGGGAGATGATTCTCTGCCTCATCGAGCCAGCTGAAACAGATTTTGTGGCGTATGATGTCATTTAATATATTGATGTTATGTCCCTGCCTTATGGTCCTTCTCAACTCTCAGTTCACCCTTATCCTGTTATGCGGCACGTTGAGCAAACTGCTGAAGGTGTGACCATGGACATCTCGCTTCCCATCCCAACAACTTTTTCTCACACCAGTCTTTTCTTTCGGAGTTCCTGCTTTCTGACACCCAAGAATGTTCACCTGCTTGGCGTCTCATGGAAGAAGATAGCAACAGCACCGTATTGATGAAGAGGCCATAACACTTGATCTGTACCTCAAAGTTATCACCTCAGATACTGACATATTACTTTGCAGCTAGTATAGAGCTGAGGTCAGCCCATGGTAAATCACCAGGTACAAATTGGCTGCAGTAAGGTGAGGAGGAATAGATGGTTTGCCAACCTACCAGAGGTCAAGGTAGCAGACAGGTTCTGCTGCAGACGAAGAGTTTGATGGGACAACATACAGGAAAGTGCTGGAGGGTATGCACAGTGAAATATTGAGTGTATTGTTTCATGTACAAGACAGCCTTCTGTCAATCTCATGGAGCATAGCGTCATACCGTTTTATATCATGGCCCATCATGTCTGTGCCGCCATTAAGCACCTATCTCTTCTAAACCCATTTTCGAGCACTTGGTCCATAGCTTTGAATGCTATGGTGTTTCAAGTGCACATCTAAATGCTTTTTAAATTTTGTGAGGGTTCCCACCTCTACCATCCTATCAGGCAGTGAGTTCCAGATTCCCACCAACCCCTCGGTGAAAAAAGTTTTCTTCAAGTACTCTCTTAATTTATGCCTCCTGGTTATTGACCTCTTGACTAAGGGGAAAAATGTCTTTCTCTCTACCCTATCTATGTCCCTCATAACTTTATGCACCTCAATTTGGTCCCCCCTCAGGCTTCACTGCTCGAAGGAAAGTAATCCAGTTTAATGAACCTCACTTTGTAGCTGAAACGCTCCAGCACAGGTAATATCCTGTTGAAGCTCCTCTGCACCCTTTCTAGTGCATTACATCCTTCCTCTCATGTCATAAGCAGAACTGCACAGCATGGCTGAGGTCATCGTCTAAAGTTGTACTCTTTGCAATACCTGCTCCAACTTGCTGTCATTCTGCAGACCCAGAAGCACTACCACTGGTACCCACATACCTTTTGCAGCCTTTGATTGTAAAGGTTACCTAATCCATTCAATAAAAATCTGGAATTAAAAGCCTCATGATAACCATGAAACCATTGTCAATTGTCTAGTAATGGAAATTTGTCACTGTTACCTGGTCCAGACTCACAACAATGTGGCTCTTAAATACTCTCAGGAATGAGCAATAAGTGCTGACCCAGCCAGCGATGCCCACATGAATGAATAAAAAAAAATTTGATTTCCTGAGATAAATCAAAGTCTGGACCAATCTGTCAAAAAGATGGAAAAGCTTGATGACTGAATTTCCAACCATTCTGTCCGTCACAGGCTTGAGAGCCATCCATATGCTGGACAGAGCAATGTGAACTTGTGACAAAACACACTAATTGCCTGTGACAAGATGGACAAACTAAAGCTTCCACAAATAGATGCAATCAATAACTTGTTCAGAACCAAATTAGAGGCAACCAGGCCAACAAAGGGTCAGACCTTTCACATAGTCATACAGTACAGAAAAGGCCATTCGGCCCATTATACTAATGTATTTATTATACAGGTTTTTTTATACAGATGTTCTTTATAAGTGAAGACATCCAAGGTAAAGTTGTTTTGTTTTGGGCCCAATACATGATTCCAGAACTTGCCTCCATCAGTCGTCATAAATTGAATGCACCCATTAAAATCATTAGTCACTGGTTATTTTGACAAAAATGAAGCAGCACGGTAGCACAATGGTTAGCACAGCTGCTTCACAGCTCCAGGGTCCCAGGTTCTATTCCCACTTGGGTCACTGTGCAGAGTCTGCACGTCCTCCCAGTGTCTGCATAGGTTTCCTCCGGGTGCTCTGGTTTCCTCCCACAGTCCAAAAATGTGCAAGTTAGATGAATTGGCCAGGCTAAATTGCCCCAGTGTCCAAAAAAAGGCTAGGTGGGGTGGCTAGGTTACAGGGATTCATACATGGATTCATAGAATTTACAGTGCAGAAGGAGGCCATTCGGCCCATCGAGTCTGCACCAGCTCTTGGAAAGAGCACCCCACCCAACCGCACACCTCCAACCTATCCCCATAACCCAGTAACCCCACCCAACACTAAGGGCAATTTTTTGGACACTAAGGGAAATTTATCATGGCCAGTCCACCTAACTTGCACATCTTTGGACTGTGGGAGGAAACCGGAGCACCCGGAGGAAACCCAGCCACACACGGGGAGAACATGCAGACTCCGCAAAGACAGTGACCCAAGCTGGGAAACGAACCTGGGACCCTGGAGCTGTGAAGCAATTGTGCTAATCACTATGCTACCATGCGGCCCCAATGAAGTTACTGTGAAAAATCTCTAGTCGCCATATTCCGTCGCCTTTTTGGGTCCACAGAGGGATGGGTTGGAGGTGTGGGCTTTGTGGGGTGCTCTTTCCAAGAGCCAGTGCAGACTCTATGGGCCAAATGGCCTTCCTCTGCACTGTAAGTTCTATGAATTCTAAGCACTTCTGTCCATGCAAATTCCTTCATACTGGTCACAATGCACATATGATCAAATTTGATTCTGTTATAATAATAATCTTTATTGTCACAAGTAGGCTTACATTAACACTGCAATGAAGTTCCTGTGAAAAGTCCCTAGTCGCCACATTCCGGCGCCTATTCGGGTCCACAGAGGGAGAATTCCAAATGGCCCATCAAGCTGCTAAGAATATATCATACATTTTCTAACCCTTTGCTTGATGATAATGGTGGACTGAGGAATACTGGGAATGAGGTTACATATTGTGGTCGTATGCAATGCTGCTGCTCACTGATGACCCGCAGCTGCTAGATCTGAACCAAATTGATTCTGTTTAACACAGTGGTGGTGCCACCATGCTAATCAAGGGACGATGTCTGAAGGGACGGAAGCAGAGCTGAAATTTCCTGAGGTCTGTACAGGTTTTGATTGAAGAGAAAAGAAAAAGAATGAAGATGCTCTGTGTATAAGACAGCAGCAGGAGCTGGCGTTTGACAACAACGCGTGGAGCAGGGGAGAGCACTGTGTAAATCTCATCCTTGTTTCTAAAAATTTTATTTTTGTGCTATTTGTAAAGCAGCAACTGGCAAGGGCTAAGTGTGCAGTGGCTGTCACTGGATAGTTACAGCCATTGTACAAAAGTCCAAAATTTGGAAAAGTGTTTATAAGTCTTGGAGTTAGTGTTTGAATCTGTCATTTTAGTGGGGAAAGACTGGCCATGGTTTATTACAATTGCTTTGCAACTGAATTGAATGTAACTAAATTATTAATACAGATATATATTTTTATTCCAAATTTGTAATTCTATCAGTGAATTTACAAGACTAAGAGAGTTACAGTTAAATTACTGTCTGCTGTACCATTGGAAAATAGAATTGTGCCAGCAGCATGTTTAGACACTGTATGCATTAAAAGAAAATGCTTACTTCAGGTAAAAGGAACTCCCAATCTGAAAGGATAATTATGTGCGGTGTCTCTGGTCAGTCAGAGTGTGGAGAAAAGAGCAAATCTTAACCTAACAAGGAAAATGACTGGAGGATAGCAATCATGCTGTAAATACAGTAAAAATCATAATACATGTGTTCAGTTGTGTAACTAATATTTTATACATAAACATACTTGTTTGCTTTGTTCTATGGGTGTCTCTGGAACATTTATAGCATTGGAGACAGGACCTCAGAAGCAAAATGAATGAAAATCCCTGGGTTAATGGACAGAAAATAGAAAACAGACTCAACAAATCATTTCCAGGCTAAGCAGGGTGTAAGGAATGGAGTTACACAAGGATTAGTGGTTGGGCCTCAGCTATTTTTATTCTATGTTATTAAGTTAGAAGAAAGGACTGAGTGTAATATCACCATGTTTGCAAATGATACAAATCTAGGTGGAAAGGCAAGCCGTGAGGAGGATGCAAAGAGGACTGAATGGTACAGACTGGTTAAATGAGTAAGAAGGTGATGGAATATAATGCAGGGAAGTATACAGTTGTCCACTTTGGTGGGAAGAATGGAAAAACAAAATATCCTTTAAAATATGAGAGATTAGTTAATGTTGGTATTCAGATGGTAATTTAACTTGCAAGTACAGCAATCAAGTAGGAAGGCAAATAGTATATTAGCCTTTATTGAAAGGGAATTGGAGTACAAGAATGAGAAAGTCTTGGCACAGTTCCACTGGGCTTTAGTTAAGCCACAACCAGAGTACCATATACACGTTTAATGTCCACATTTAAGGAAGGATACACTTGCCTTGGAGGTAAATGTTCACTAGATTGGTTCCAGACTTGAGAGGATTGTCCCATAATGAGAGGCTGATAAATTGGACCAATACTCTCTTGAATTTAAATGAGTGATAAACGATCACATTAAAACATAGATGATTCTGAAGCGGATTGGCGGAATACATTGGGTGGAATTCTCCCAACTCATCTGCGGCGGGCTTGTTGGTGGGCCAATGCAGGAGCTAAAAAGTCAGAAACCTGTTGGTGTAAAGCCACATTGCAATTCTTCTAATGGTGGGATAATGGCATGTCGGTCATCCCACTGGCAGAGGGCGTGATCGTCATTTGCATTCATTTGCATCCATGAATGCTCATTAAAACAGCTGCCCAGCAGCATCCCATCAGACATCCAATCTTGTGACACATCAGCGAAAAAACATGTCAGCATAAAATCTGATTGATAAAGAGTGGCTTGCACAAAGTGGCCATCAATTCATCAGAAACTCCAAGATGAGAGCAATAAATGCTACCTGCCAAAGTGCTGTGCTGCTCCTGCTGCATGGCACACCACTCTGCCGGGGTTCCTGCTCTCCATCTTCATGCTGAGTTGGTCTTCATGGGCAACACTGTGCTGCAGGACCCATGGATCCTCCTGTGTCACCAACTCCGAGCAGTACTGCACCTCATGAATGGCATTAATTGTTAACCCGGGACTCCCCTTCACTGATGTGCAAGGGTCTCCTTTACCCCCGGTGCCACACACCAGTGTCTTGTCTGGACAGCACTGTGCTGCAGGACACATACAGCCACTGCAACATACATCCAAAGTATAACAGGGGCTGGAGTGTGAGGTGAGGACAGGTGGGGGGAGGATGTGTGGTGTGACGAAGACAAAGATTGGGGAGCAATGTGAAAGGAGGGCTCTGCAAGGTGGGGGTGGGGGAAGGGCGAGGATCATGGGCAGGAGGTGGATGAAGAGGACGAACAATGGAAGGCAGAGGGAAGACCAATGGGAGTGAACCCGAATTCCAACAAAGCTGCATGAAATGCAGACAAAATGGATAGCACAGAGGGCGGCATGTGGCGCAATGGATAGAACTGCGACTGCGGCGCTGAGGACCCATGTTCAAATCCCGGCCCTGGGTCACTGTCCGTGTGGAGTTTGCACATTCTCTCCATGTCTGCGTGGGTTTCACCCCCACAACCTAAAGATGTGCATGTTAGGTGGATTGGCCACGCTAAATTGCCCCTTAATTGGAAAAAAAATAATTCGGGTCCTGTAAAAATTTTTTAAAATGGATAGCACATGTATTACTGCAAGGGAATGAATGCAGACTGCAGTTTATGGGGTGGGGGGTTTGTTAGTGTGGCACATTAGCAAACATTGAACAGGTTGGGGCTGCAGTGATTTTGGAAGGTCACTGTTGTCCTCTTCGGAAATAGGAACTATGTTTAAGTTCAGTGGCCAGCAGAGAGGAGAGCCACAGAATGCAGATATTCCTGCTGCGACTTGGAAAGGAGTGACAGATCATGGGCAGTCAAGGGCCTTTGTGGAACTGACAGCCAGAAGTCAAAAATGTAGGAGGACTGCTACGCTGTGTTTCTAGGGCTCCTTCTTGGAATGCATACTCATTTGTTGATGCCATTACAGTGGACAGGGTTCAGGCCAATTACACAGGATGCACCCCCATTGCCCTGGACGTAATAGCAACCAGATTTCTAATTTTGCATTTTTAAAGAAATAGGCACAACTAAATAGCCTCATGTCAAAATTGGAAAAGCTACTTGGTGGAAGACTGGAATTCAGCCTGGAGGAGTGAAGGCTATAGTGAAGGGAGCACAGCTGCATCAGTTGTGTCATCCATCAGTGAAGGGGAGTCCCGGGTTAACTATTAATGCCATTCATCAGTGACCAAACAGATTCCATTCATTGACCATGAGCAACACATACTCATAGTTACGTCAAGTCAATGAGTTGAGTTCAGAGCCACATTGGTTGAATGATGTAATTCACAAGTTCCCACGCCCACTGGGCCTCCAGAAGTCACATCTGCACAATGCAATGCTGCTCATCTCTGTGTGCTAGAGTCCCAGAGGTAAGGTAGCATGAGAACCAGTGCAATCCAAGGTGTCAAAGCTCAGCTGCCCAACATCTCCCTTAGTTCTCTAGTTCACACTTTTCTGCTCAGCGCCCTTTAACCATTCTGGTCTTCAATATCTCTTTTCAGAGAGGAGGCAAAAATGAGAATGGATCCAATGGTCCAGGGACCCTTTATATGAATTCTCATTTGAGGCAGGAGGGAAAGGTGTTTGCGTACACAGCTCTAGTAGGAGGCACTGCATGTGGGTCAAGGCCAGGAGGGAGTGTGAGCAGCAACCAGAGGCTGAGGAGCAGAGACCCAGACTGCAGAGATAACTGGCAATACCGAGGGCCTGTCATCGATGGGTTTTCTTTCTACAAATGAGTGAGAGGCAGTTCAGGGCAAGACTGCGATTGTCCAGAGATCTGGTCTGCCACATTTGCCACATGCTCTAAGAAGACCTGTCACCACGTGGGTTTGGAGAATTCCTCCTGCCAATGGCCCTAATGATGATGGCAGCATTCAATTTTATTGCCCCTGAATCTTTTCAGAGAGCAACTGGGGATCTATGCAACACTTCTTAGTCAAAAACCCACTGGTGCATTCAAGAGGTGACCAATGTCCTTTACAGGAGGACACATCATTATGTATACTTTGCTCTGGACAAGGATAGGCAGATTCAGAGATTCAAGAGCTTCACAGCTATATTTGGGTTCCCAAGAGTGCAGGGAGCAGTTGACAGCATCCTTGTGGCTATATAGGCTCCCTGGGAGCTGCCCGTGATGTTCATTAACCACAAGGGCTTTCTTTCCATCAACGTGCTGTTGATATGTGACAATCAAAAGCAAATACAGCACGTGTGTGCACAGTTCTCTGGGAGTTGCCATGACTCTTACACCCTCAACCACTCCCGGTGCTTGGGATCTTCGAGGGGCCAGAAAGTCTGCTAGGATGGTTGTTGCGAGATAAGGACTACGCACTTAAACACTGGATCATGTCTCTAGTGGGTCGCCCCTCCAGCTGAGAAAAGGTACAACTCTGCTCACGCTACCTAATAGAGCAGACCACAGGACTGCTGAAGATGTGATTCAGATGCCTGGAACTCTCAGGTGGCAATCTGCAATATGCACTGGAGAAGGTTTGCTGCATCATTGCAGTTTGTTGTGCCATTTGCAATCTGGCTATGCAGAAAGGTGAGGTCCTGCCAGAGGGTGAACTGAAGAAGGAGGAACCTTCTATGAAAGATGAAGATAAGGGGGTATAGGAGGCCAGGGGATGCTGAGGGACAGCATGGTGTCCTGAAGGAGCAAGGACAGGGGAGACGTGTACTTCATACCCTGAGAACTGATCAGTTCCAAAAGGAGTAACACTAAGTCAGGACATCAAGAAACATCTTCTCTTGGCCTCCAAGCCATTTTGTGCCCTCTGAGGAAATAGCTGAACCATTGTTGAGAGGACGAGTCCTGCATTCACACCTTGGATCTTAAGTGCTCACGACTCACTCGTGTCAGATCTTAACAGTGGTCATCAGTGTCCTGGTAATATGTTCACTCTGTTAACTTAAAGTCCAGCAAGGAGGAACAGTGATGTGAGCTGAGACTGGATGCTTCCCAAGCCATGTCAGGAAGCAAACATTGCCAAAGAAGGTGTGGACCAGAATAGGGTTCTCATCCTAATGCACGTGTCCTGGTTTGGGACATTGAGAATCGCCGGGGGTGGTGTGAATCCCGCCCCCACCGTCCGCCGAATTCTCCGGCACTGGAGATTCGGCGGGGGCGGGAATCGCTCCGTGCATGTCGGCGGCCGTTTGCAACGCCCCACCCGGCAATTCTCCGGCCCGCAATCGGCCGAAGTCCCACTGGTCCTTTGCCAGTCCCGCCGGCATGGATCAGATTAGGTCCCTTACCGGCGGGACCTGGCGAAGGGGGCGGGCTCCGGGGTCCTGGGGGGGCACGGGGTGAACTGGCCCCGGGGGATGCCCCCACAGTGGCCTGGCCCCCGATCGGGGCCTAATGATCCGCGGGCGGGCCTGTGCCGTGGGGGCACTCTTTTCCTATGCGATGGCCGACGCATAGGTGACCCCTGCGCATGCGCGGGGATGACATCAGCAGCCATTGACGCACCCGCGCATGCGTGGACTCTCGCCGGCCGGCAGAGTCCCTTCGGCCCCGGCTGGCATGGCGCCAAAGGCCTTCCACGCCAGCCGGCGGGGCGCAAACCACTCCGGCGCCGGCCTGGCCCCTGAAAGTGCGGAGGATTCCGCACCTTTGGGGCGGGCCGTCGCCGGAGTGGTTCGTGCCACTCCATTACGCCGGGACCCCCCGCCCCGCTGGGTACGGAAGAATCCCGCCCAAACCGTTTGGAAACTCAGATACGTAGAGGGTCACAAAACTGACGATTGAAAACTCACCCATCATCCAGTCCGAATAAAGAATTACGCACATCTTCCTGACAACGCACAATGGTCCTGTACCAAGTGGCACTGAGGTTGACATCACATAAATGTTCATCTTAAAAGGGGACACTGAATATGAGGAAAGCTGAAACCGGGATAAGTGGATTATAATGGTCCAAATCAAAATGCGTTCATCTGACCCTTACATTTACATACCCATGGAATAGTTTTTAAAAAGTGCAATTTATTTACAATGGTAGAGCACCCGTGACCGAGGTTGCATCAAAACCTCTTAACTTCCCCCGGCAAGATTCCTGCAGGAGCTGGGGCTCCAGGAGGGAGGTGCCTGGCCCCATTTGACCTATGTCCTGATGGTGCCCACCAATGTATGTGGCATGGAGAGAATCATCCAGTGCAAATCTGGCAGGATCTGCTGGACCAGGGTCTCCATAAAGGCTGCCAAACCTTCTGCTAACCTGGGCTGCAGCAGAGGTTGAATAAAATGCATGTCCACCGGAGTGCATGGTGAGCCTTGCCCAGAAGGAAGAGTGAATGGAGTATGAGCAGCAAGACAGATTGATGGTTGTGTCGTGAAAATCTTGTTGAGAGAGTGAGTATTGATAAGTGTCTCCCGTGCCTGAATATGTGAGAATTGAAAAAAAAAAAAATCTTTATTGTCACAAGTAGGCTTACATTAACACTACAATGAAGTTGCCGTGAAAAGCTCCATATCATACATTCTGGCGCCTGTTCGAATACACAGAGGGAGAATTCAGAATGCCGAAATTAATTAACAAGTACGCCTTTCAGGACTTGTGGGAGGAAACCAGAGCAACCAGAGGAAACCCCTGCAGACACAGGGAGAACATGCAGACCCCGCACAGACAGTGACCCAAGCCATGAATCGAACCTGGAACCCTGGTGCTGTGAAGCAACAGTGCGTACCACTGTGCTATTGTATCGTTTCCTCTGGCATGAGAATCTAGAACACAGGAACACAGTATCAGAATTTGGATCAATCATTCGGAACGGGAATGAAAAGAAATGTCTTTGCTCAAAGGGTTGTGATTCCTTGGAATTCCCTGACCCAAGAGTGTTGGGGATGTTCCATCATTGAATACAGTATATTTAAGGCTGAGATGGACAGATTTTTGATCTCTCTAGAAATCGAGGGATACAGCGAGAGGCTGGGAAAGTGAAGTTGAGGCAGAAGATCAGCGTATAGTAGCGACAGAAAGCAATTTCATATCGGGAGGGGGTTGAAAATTCGCAAGCCTCTGCAAGAAGGCTGTTGTCAAAATCACCCCTCCATGAGAGCTGAAGTTCCTTTGAATACCAAAGTGGCCATCTCAGGAGTTCTCCTACCCGTGGGTGACCATTAGAGCAAAAACCAGCATTAATCAAGCAGCAAAAGCAAAGAAATGCTGTTGGCAAAGTATCACATGATCCTGGGTATAAATTATTCATGAGGCTTCAGCTGAGAGCTCTGACATGATGGCTCCAAGAATATCAGGCGATTTGCAGAATCAGCAATAACTAGTTAGGGCCGAGGAAATGTCACTTTGGCATCAATATTAACCGAGAAGACAGGGAAGATGTGGTCTGGTGGTTGTGTGTTGAAAACTGGGCAAAGCCCAGGATGTGGAGTCCGAACTGATCTAAATGGCTCATTTCAGTAACATTGGTGGTGGTTTGACAAGCAAAGGTCAGGGCCAGAATTGGAAGCAGAAAGGAGATCCCCAGTTCAAGGGAGGCTCAAAGCTTCCTCATGAACTTCTTCCCAGCCTCTCCCCACCCTCCCCATCCACAAAAAAAAAACCCTGGAAAATTAATTTTAAACTTAACGTCTGAGCCTCTTTCGATCCGGGTTTTGGTCCTGGCTGACTTGTCTGACAGGGCAGACACATCCCTTCCCCTGGCAGGTCTCTAGAAAATGTTAGAGGTTGAATGTCATCATTAGATCTAATCTTCATATTTAATTTGGGACCCCACCTCCTACAGGTTACCTGCACGATTGCTCCAGCAGATTAATTTAGCGACATGAGAGGAAGGAAGTGGAATATATACACCTCAGCGACTACTGTTATTTTAACTGTCCCCCTCTCCTGTTTCTGCCAGAGCAGGGCAGTTAAAATTGGACCTTTTGTTTTCCACCTTCCAGAGCCCCATTTGGCTGGATGGCTGGTTCATGATGCAGAGCAACGTCAACAATGCGTGTTCAATTTCTGCACCGGCTGAGGTTACCATGAAGCCTTCTCAAGCTTGTCCCTCGCCTGAGGTGTGGTGGCCCTCGGGTTATATCACCACCTGTCGGCCCTCTCATTCAAAGGGGAGAGCAGCCTAAGGTCATCTGGGACTATGACGAATTTCATGCATTCAAATAAAGAGACAATTGAGGGATCACAACCCCAGCCATGACAGGATGCCAGTCCTATACAAGACTGTGACTGGATTATTACCACTGCAGTGTCAGGGAGCTTAAGACAGACCACTATGCTTTTTTCTTGCAGCACAAGTGGTTCTGCAGCTATATCTCTGCAGCCTGTATCAATCCAGCAGCCAGCAATGAAGCCTGACATCAACTCCCTGTGGAACATTCTCATTTTATCGTTGGCTGGATCTTGAACATAGCATCACTTCTTCAAACAAGCAGGATGGTTGTATTTTTGGGCATACACCAGCCAGTCAGTGGTTAAGGAATGGGTGAACCATGGTTAATGGCTATGGTACAGTCAGCAGGTGAGGCATGTTCACTGCTTATTGCTAAGAGACATAAAGTTCCTCCTCCTAGTATAATTTGGGAAGTAATGGCCTGAAATGGGACAGGTCATTTTTCGGCCCATTATTGCTGGCACTCCACTGGGGCATAAGAACATAAGAACTAGGAGCAGGAGTAGGCCATCTGGCCCCTCGAGCCTGCTCCGCCATTCAATGAGATCATGGCTGATCTATTGTGGACTCCGCTCCACTTTCCGGACCGAACACCATAACCCTTAATCCCTTTATTCTTCAAAAACTATCTATCTTTACCTTAAAAACATTTAATGAATGAGCCTCAACTGCTTCACTGGGCAAGGAATTCCATTGATTCACAACCCTTTGGGTGAAGAAGTTCCTCCTAAACACAGTCCTAAATCTACTTCCCCTTATTTTGAGGCTATGCCCCCTAGGTCTGCTTTCACCCGCCAGTGGAAACAACCTGCCCGCATCTATCCTATCTATTCCCTTCATAATTTTATATGTCTCTATAAGATCCCCGCTCATCCTTCTAAATTCCAACGAGTACAGTCCCAGTCTACTCAACCTCTCCTCGTAATGCAACTCCTTCAGCTCTGGGATTAACCTAGTGAATCTCCTTTGCACACCCTCCAGTGCCAGTACGTCCTTTCTCAAGTAAGGAGACCAAAACTGAACACAATACTCCAGGTGTGGCCTCACTAACACCTTATACAATTGCAGAATAACCTCCCTAGTCTTAAATTCCATCCCTCTAGCAATGAAGGACAAAATTCCATTTGCCTTCTTAATCACCTGTTGCACCTGTAAACCAAATTTCTGTGACTCATGCACTAGCACACCCAGGTCTCTCTGCACAGCAGCAAGCTTTAATATTTTATCATTGAAATAATAATCCCGTTTGCTGTTATTCCTACCAACATGGATAACCTCACATTTGTCAACATTGAATTCCATCTTCCAGACCCTAGCCCATTAACTTAACCTATCCAAATCCCTCTGCTGACTTCCAATATCCTCTGCACTTTTCGCTTTACCACTTACCTTAGTGTTGTCTGCAAACTTGGACACATTGCCCATGGTCCCCAACTCCAAATCATCTATGTAAATTGTGAACAATTGTGGGCCCAACACTGATCCCTGAGGGACACCACTAGCTACTGATTGCCAACCAGAGAAACACCCATTAATCCCCACTCTTTCCTTTCTGTTAATTAACCAATCCTCTATCCATGCTACTACTTTACCCTTAATGCCATGCATCTTTATCTTATGCAGCAACCTTTTGTGTGGCACCTTGTCAAAGGCTTTCTGGAAATACAGATATACCACATCGTGAGAGGATGATCAATGTCCTCTCTACTTTTAAGTGGGGTGGGGGAGTCAATTTTAATATCAAAGCCATGGTCCGATGAGACACATAGCCACCAATTACAATTTTGAGGGACAAATGGGCAGACCCTGTTTTACAAAAATAATTTTGAACTTATTTTCTGGGTCACGCCATTACTGACTCCCTTGTGACCTGATTCGCCTGACGTGCATCTCAGTTTCTCGCCGCTAACAAGAGGGAGCTACTTTTAAACGTTCCCTCACCACTTACACCCAGGCAACAGACAAACATGGCAACACAGCTCCTCGCTTTGGCTATTCCGACCTGGCCATGCTTCTCGACGCTGTGGATGAGAGGTGGGCAGCCTTGTTTCCCTGAGGGTTTGGAGGACCAGCAGCAGGGTCAGTAATTCTGCCTGGGAGGTAGTAGCAGCAGCTGTCAGTGAGGGCAGCATGACAAGGAGGCCTGGCGTTCAATGTCGTAAAAAGACCAATGCCTTCCACCAAGCTGCAGGGGTAAGTTACCACTTTTCATCTGATATCAGTTCCATCTGCCAGCCAGCAATTTCCTAACCCCTCCCCAAATCACTGGCTGACACCTCGCACCCTCCCTGCATCCGATCTTCGTGCTTGTTCCTCAGCACCTTCTCGCACCCACCAGCACAACCTCTTCATGTCCAGTTGTGGTGCCCACGCATGCCACCTGCTGTAGACCTTATGGGCAGCACGGTAGCACAGTGGTTAGCACAGTTGTTTCACAGCTCCAGGGCCCAAGGATCAATTCTGGGCTGGGTCATGTGCGGAGTCTGCGCGTCCTCCCCGTGTCTGCGTGGGTTTCCTCCGGGTGCTCCGGTTTCCTCCCACAAAGATGTGCAGGTTAGGTGGATTGGACATGCTAAATTGCCTTTGGAGTCCAAAAAAAGGTTAGGTGGGGTTACTGGATTACAGGGATAGAGTGGAAGTGTGGGGTTAAATAGGGTGCTCTTTCCAAGGGCCGGTGCAGACTTGATGGGCCGAATGGCCTCCTTCTGCACTGTAAATTCTATGGAATCTATGGACCCCCCTGACCCATCAAGCAGGTGGCTCACAAAACCCTTTCTTTGTCCCCTCAGGGAAAGTTAACCCATTATAAGTAGGAAAGGACCAAGATCGGGTCATGGGGGGGGAAATGCCAGAGATCCGAGTCCTTGCCCCCTCTGAGGAATTGGCCCTGGAAATTGTAGGGTTGCAAGGAGAGACCAGTCACTGACAGTGAGGTTGGCCTGCACCATAGAGGTAAGGATTCATTGCCTCTTCGCCCTGGTGGCCTGTCTCAAGTGAGTATTTCATGCCAAATAAAATGATCCTTCCCTCTGCCTGACCACATGTTCATTGTCTCGCAGAATCTCTATCTAATGAGGCCGGGCCATCCGGAGTTATTCTCCCTCCCCCCACCACCCAAGAGACTACCTCAGAGGAGAGCTCCAAGGAGACCACCATCGAGGCATCACAGCTCTCACCTCCACCTTCCACCAGTGCAGAGACACAAACCTCGGTGGGCCACATTAGCAGTCAGGCTTCTGGGGCACAATCTGGTGAGCACTGCGCAGTTGTTGATTCGCATCAGGTGGAGGCAGAAACATCTAAAGGAGACAGCAGTCAGAGGTCTGCTGGATCCCAGGACTCAGCTGGTTCCCAGTCAGATGTTGAACCTCTGGACAAGATTCTCCCAGTGCGGATGCAGATGATAGGCCAGAGCCGTGACATTCAGGGGGGGGGGGGGAGTTGTCAGCCACATTCCGGTGATTGGAAAGCTGATTGGAGGAGTCCCAAACGTTTTTGGCGCAGGAGATGGTGCTGGAAATGCGTGGTACCCAGACCAACACTGCTAGGGTGGCGACCGCAGTGGAAAACCTGGACCACAATGTTTGTGTCATGAAGGATGATGCCCAAGGCATGGCTTAGTCTGTGACAACCATGGCTGAGGACCTCAACATCATGCCCCAGTTGATGAGGGACAAGTCCCAAACGCAGATGGGCATTGCCGAGGCACTCCAGAGCATGGCCACGTCATTGAGGAGCATCACTGAGGGTGTCGATACCATGGTGCAGATAATGAGGAGCCTTCAGCACTGCAGCACGAGATGATGCAGAGTCCTCTGGGGCTCAATTCAGCTGCCCCTCCATCCCATGGAGTGTCAGGGAGGGGAAAGCACAGGGGCCCAACCCGGGGTTTGCAAACAAGGTGACAATGAAAATCTCCAGTTTTTCTGCATCCCCCTTCTGACACCGATGCATCTCAAGGGCAGCGGGCAGGACAGGGTGACAGGGCGACGCATGTGACACCGGTAAGTTGGCCAGAGCCCTCTGGCTCCAGGCCCTCCAGAAGACATCTGCCAAAGGCATCAAAGGCCACAGGGTGCAGAAAGTAGAAGGCTGTTCCGACCTGTGATGTGCATTCTGGGGACACACCTAGACGTAGCACTAGACCATGAAAGAACAAGAAGAGTGAGGAGCTCCGAACGGACACTGAGAGGGTCACTCTCTGTAGCTAATAGGAATGGAAATGACACATTTTTATTATCATAACATGTAACGCCTGACAGTGACCTAAGCCGGGAATCAAACCCGAGTCCCTGGCGCTGTGAAGCAAGAGTGCTAACCATTGTGCTACCATGCTTCATAGCAGGCCTACATGCATCCCCAACCCCTAGAGACAGTGGTCCAAGCCCCCGATGCAGACCACGGTTAGAGGGTGGGTGGGAGCATGCTGTCAGCAGAAAGGCAGGAGTTAGCCTTTTGCAGAACCTGAGGAGCACCAGAGTTTTCCTCACAGCTTGTTATCATCACTCTCCTGCCTTGTATGGTGATCTGCTGACAGTGCCAACAAAGAACCATCACCCTGGAGTGATGCGATACTGACCCTTGGAGAGTGGAACAGAATGTTCGGAGAAGGGGCGGTCTGATAGGGGGGGAGGAGAATGGGGGTGATTGGGGAAATGGGGGATTGGGAGGGAAGGAGGGAAATAGGGAAGGGTGATAAGGAGGAGGGAAATGGGTGGGAAGGAGGATTGGTGGGGTAAGAGGGAAATTCGGGGAAGGAGGGAAATGGCGGGGGGTTGAACGGATGGACAAAGCCTAGCCCAATGAGAATCTGGAGATGATGAGGGCCTCCCTTGTCCTCCTGGCACATTGGATCCTTGCCACTACCGGCCCTCCATCCTTCTGCTCCTCCCTGGTCTCATCCTCCCACCGCCCCTGGTCTCCTCCTCGGACGAGGCCACCTGTCCCTCCTCCTTCTCCAACATTTAGCCCTGTTGCTGCAGCAGGTTGTGGAGGGCACAGCAGACCACCAAAATGCAGGAGAACCTCTGGAGGGGTGTTCTGCAGTGCACTACCAGAGTGGTCCAGGCAGAGGAACTGCATTTTCAGCAATTCGATGCACCACTTAATGACATCACGGGTGGCAGCATGGGCCTCATTATTATTGGCCTCTGCTTCCCCCCCCAGGCCTTCTCACTGGCATTATCAGCCACGGCCTCAGTGGGTATTTTTGATCCCCATGAGCCAGGATAGAAGCCACAGCAGGGCTCTGTCCTGGAAGAGTTTGTAGGACAGACAGGCTGCAGCTGTGGTTGCCCCTGTAATGGGTCTCCAAAATATTTAAAGATGACTTGAAGGCCTCACAGATGCAAAGACCCTCACCCCCCCCCCCCCCCCCCCAGGCCCAGGGGTGACCCTTGACCTAGAACTCTTCAGCTCCCTGACCAAGCCCAACCCCTCCTGAGGGGTTCCCCACCCCACCCCCTCCGAGTCCTAGGGCAGCAGCTCCAGTGCCCCTGAGTTGAAATGGAAATGGCTACTCACCTTCTCACTTCTCCTCAGGAGCCATTGCACCAGCTTCACGTTTTTAAAAAGGAGTAGGAAATGACAACCGCGTGATTTCTCGCCGGTGAGCCGGATAATTCCCTGGAGGCATTCGACTGTACTCTCGCTAATGAGACTGAAATGAATGCAAATGGAGGTTAATGATATTCTTGCCACCTTTGGACGTGATCCGGACCTCGCCATTGGGGGCGGGCCAGGGGAATTGCAAAATGGTTCACGCCCGTAGTGAGTCTCGATTTCGCCCTTTCCCTCTATTTACACGGCATGCTCCGACCTGCGCCGGGCGCCATTTGGTGGTTAAATCATGCCCTGTACAAATATTTGGTTGAAATGTTAATGCATATTAAAATGGATTGCTTATTGCAGAACATTAGAGAATAGATGAGCTATCCTTCAACTGGAGCTGTCTGCTCGGCATGCTTTTGCCATCTTTCCTGGTTATTTTGAGGAAGGTGAAGAACCTGGTACCCACAAATGGCCTCACATCATTGCCAGCTCTTCTGGCTCATTACAATTGACTATGTCACAAAATGACATGCACAAGGCTTCCTTTGATCAATGAATACTGCTGCAGGAAAATCCATTACGAGATAGTAAATGACATAATCCCTCTGCACCATAAAATCATCGGCATATATCAATTTGGAATTTACCAGTAAAGCACTCATACTTTCCTCCACAGAATTACTCAACGGCAATTGTATCATATTGCCGTTTATTAGATGCAAATGGATAAACAGCGGGATTTCTTTCATTGAAAACTTACCCGTCCGCATCACCAATATCTTGTATGAAATGTTCCTGTTCAGCGTGCATTTGTCAATGTAACCCACCAGCGAATTTCATCAATACAAACCGGCTTAGAGTCAGACTTCCATTACATACAATTCAATCATGACTTCCTGCTGAGCTGCAATTTAAATCTAAGAGTTTAAACTGGGATTTAAAAAAAACACATTACTGGTTAAAGACCTGCATATTTAGCCCAGTGAAGAGCTTACACATAAAATGATGAATCTTCTTTTCCTTTTATAGATGCGATAAGCCTGTTGTGTCTTAATTCTGACCATTCTTTGAAATAATTGACCGAACAAAATAAGAAAACCCTTTGAAACACACATTTCCATTTCATTCGCACAGAACCCCAGTACCTCTAAGCTGTCAGCAGACGCCATTATGTATGGAGAGGCAATATGGCGAATGTTCTGTTTGTACACAGCCTATGTGTAGCCTTGAACAAATCAAAGTATCACAGATAGGCACACCATTTCTGCTACCAGTGGGTGAAAATTTGCACTGGGAGAATGCAAATTGAAAAATGGTAATTGTGGCTTTGGATATAACAGGAGCATGAATGTTACAAGGCTTATGCTGTTCCTCATGCAGAGGTGGCAAATGTCAGAACATTGTGGGCAAGGGTGTCAGGAATTTCTACAAGTCCTCTCAATCACCCACCATAGGGCAAGAGCTGTACAAATGCCTGACAAATTACACAAACATCTATGCTGACAGTTTCCTCACCCACCATACTCCAGCATCACGACTACTTTCAAACATAGAACATAAAACATACAGTGCAGAAGGAGGCCATTCGGCCCATCGAGTCTGCACCGACCCTCTGAAGGAGCACCCTACCTAGACTCACTCCCCCACCCCATCCCCGTAACCCCATCTAATTTGCATACCCCTGGACATTAAGGGGTAATTTAGCATAGCCAATCCACCTAACCTGCACTACTTTGGACTGTGGGAGGAAACCGGAGCACCCGGAGGAAATACACGCAGACACAAGGAGACCGGATAAATACAGTCACCCAAGGCTGGAATTGAACCCGGCTCCCTGCGTTGTGATGCAGCAGTGCTAACCATTGTGCCATCCATTACATAGTACTTTACCATAGTGCTCTGTGTCTAATCAGCAAGTCTCCACCAATGATATCACCACAGAATTTTCTGCTATTATAATCAATAGATCATGGTACTTCTGTACCAACATTTCCAGACGCCCCGCTGCACCCCACATTGCAGCCAAAGTGTTTACATACAATTATTGGTAAGAAGCATTATGCACAACTGTAGTAATTTTCCAGGAAGCAGTTAACCAATCATTATTGTGGAATGATTAACTCCATAGATCAATCTCAATTGATCAATTATATGGCGTGATAGCTCGAGAAAATTAACCCAGGTTAACCAATCGTTAAATGGTGCTTATCTGTGTGAATCCAGTTAACCTACGTGGCAGGATAAACTCTGGATTATCAATCCCAATTAACCAGTTACATGGCATGATAAAATCAGTATATCATTGGGAACAGTCCCTCTGCCACCTGCTGTAGGATAAACTGTGCACAAAACCTGTTTAGAGGGACATTTCCTTCGACAGAAGTGAAGGTTACCGCAACTTGCTGCTTTCATGCTATCACACTCTTCAATACCAACCCAGGAAACCTCTTCCACATCAGGCAGTGCAGAGACAACTGCTAATTTGGAAGAGGTAACTCCTCCATCCCTTCCTTGCAGAAAGCTGTCACCTTGGAGGCAGTTGTCAGCATTCCCTTGAGAGCAGATATTTGCATGCAATACACACATGAACACGAGACATGTATATGACGTGACATGAAAGAGGTTATACATACGCACATAAAGCAAAGATACAAGCGTATTAGAGCAGGAATCGACCATTCAGCCTTTCGAGCCTGCTCTGCTGTTCAACAAGATCATGGCTGATCTGATTGTGGCCTCAACTCTACATTCTGCCTACATCCAATAACCTTTGGCTCCCTTGTTAGTCAAGAATCTATCTACCCCTGCCTTAAAAATATTCGCCGACACTGCCTCCACCGCTTTCTGGGGAGGACAGTTTCAAAGATTCTCTGGGAGAAAAAAATTCTTCTCAACTCCATCTTTAATGAGAAACCTCTTATTTTTAAACTATGTTTAGTATTATTTAGTAAATCTCCCATTTACTGCAGCAGGATTGGAGAATCCCACTGCCATAAACGGACTGAGAACCCCGCCCGTGGTCTCATCAACATCCTCTATGTTATCATAGACTAATACTAATTCTAGTCTCTGCCATATGGGGGAACATCCTTTCAGCATCCACGCTGTCACGTTCTCTAAGGATTTTATATGTCTCAATAATATCACCTCTCAATCTCCTAAACGCCAATGGATACAGCCTGTCCAAGGTTTCTTCATAAAATAACACACCCATCCCAAATGTCAGTCGAGTGAATCTATTTCTTTGGCACTTATATCCTTCCTTAAATAATGAGACCAAAACAGTATACAGTATTCGAGATGTGGGCCCAGGATTCTCCGTTGCAAGTCCGGCCCGCTACCGCTGCCAGCGATGACGGAGAATTTGGTGCTCGGGCAAATCTCCCATTTACTGCAGCAGAAGAAGAAGAATCATAGAATCCCTACAGTATAGAACGAGGCCATTCAGCCCATCAATTATGCACCAACTCTACAAAGGAGCACCCTACCTAGGCCCAATCCCCCCCTACCCCTGTGACCCCCACCTAACCTGCACATCTTTAGACACTAAGGGGCAATTGAGCATAGCCAATCCATCTAACTCGCACATCTTTGGACTGAGGGAGGAAACCGCAGCACCCGGAGGAAACTCCTGCAGACACAGGGAGAACATACAAACTTCACACAGACAGTCACCCAGGGCTGGAATTGAACCCGGCTCCCTGTCACTGTGAGGTGGCAGTGCTAATCACTGTGCCAATGTACCACCCTCAAGGTATCAGAGTAACACCATTAGCTGGTGTAACATCACATGACATTCTGGTCCCACCATTGCCGACAGGGATTGCCATTGAATGCCCCCCTCACCACCATGAAGTTGGTGGTGAGGGTGTGCTGTTGGCGCGACCAGAAGATCCCACCAATGTGAACGGCTGGACAATTCCGGCCATTAACTCTGTTTCTCTCTCCGCAGTTGCTGCCAGACCTGCTGAGATTCTCTTTTTTGTTGTTTTTATTTGAGTTATCCCTACTCTCTGCTTCCCATTAGCTAATCCTCTATCTATGTTAATATGTTACCCCTATACCATGAACTCATATTCTGCACAGTAACCTTCGATGTGGCACCATGTCAAGTGCCTTCTGGACATCTAAGTGCATCTTATCTACCAGTTCCCCTTTATCCACATTGCTTGTTACTTTCTCAAAGAACTCCAGTAAATTCAGCCAAGCATAATTTCCCTTTCACAAAATCATGTTGCCTTTGTTTGATTGCATTGACATTTACTAAGTACCCTGCTATAACTTTGTTAATAATAGATTCCAACAATGACCCAATGACAAATGTTATGTTAATTAGCTTGTAGTTTCCCTCTTGCTGTCTCCTTTTTTTCTTGAATAGAGAAGTTACTTTCACTATTTTCCAGGATGATGGGACCTTTTCAGAATCTAGGGCATTTTGGAACAGTAAACCAATATATTAACTATCTCAGCAGCCACTTCTTTTAAGAAACCTGGATGAAGTTCATTGGGACCTACAGACTGGGCAGCTTTATGCTCTAATAATTTTCCTTTTCCTGGTGTTTGTAATTGTTCAAAGTTCTTCCCTCCCTTTCACTTACTGATTCACAATTATTTCAGATTTGTATCCTCTATTGTGAAGACAGAGGTAAAATATCTGTTCCATTAATCCATCATGCCCTAGGTTTCCCGCTCTCTCGGGACCCAGCTACTGAGACAGTCAGAGTCCACGAGCTAGCAAGTGCAAACACCATGCGGTAGCTAATACGTCTGGTCAGGCTACTACAGGGTCACCAGTCAGATCAGTATAGTGTCGACCCACAGCTGAATATGTATAGCAGTTCTATAGTTGAATAAAACAGTGTTGGATCTTCTCCAGTGTTAGACGTCTGTTTCTAACTTTCCCACATCGAGTGCATTCCACATCGAACCAACCTGCCTAACACATCATGGTACCAGAGTAATACTGATATTGACGGACCTACCTCGAGTGAATCAGTATTGACCAGCAAGCAGCCATCCAGCAAAATGGAAAACATCCACCCTCCTCCGCAACTCCGCATCTCCGGCAACCTCGGCGCCAACTGGAAAATCTTCAAGCAAAATTTCCTCTTGTACATCGAGGCCTCCGACCTTGAGGCAGCATCGGATGCCAGGAAGATCGCGCTATTTCTCTCCATCGCCGGGGACCACGCCATCCATATCTACAACTCCCTTCCGTTCGCCAACGACAAAGACAAGACGAAATTCAAAACAGTCCTGCTGAAGTTCGATAGCCACTGGGACATTGAGGTGAATGAGAGCTTTGAATGGTACATCTTCCAGCAGAGGCTTCAGGGTAAGGATGGACCTTTTCACTCCTTCTTGACCCATCTCCGCCTCCTAGCACAGTCATGTAACTGTGACTCAACGGCTGATTCCATGATCCGGGATCAGATCGTTTTCGGGGTCCAGTCCGACTCCCTGCGGCAGCAGCTCCTTAAAATCAAACAATTGACCCTCTGTGTTGCTATTGAGACGTGCATTGTCCATGAGCATGCCAAGAATCGGTACTCCCACATCAGAGCGGCAGAAACTGCAATGCTGGCCTCCCACGAGGCGGAAAGGGTGTAGGCCATTGCACAGATGCAGGGCCTGGCCATCGAGGAGAGTCGCCATTTTGCGCATGTTTTTTCCGGATCGACAACCCAACTGCGCAGGTGCGTACGTCGACCGACCGCACTGCGCATGCGCGATGGTGCACGGAACTTGCTGGCGTCAGCGTCATGATGTGTCCGAATTGTGGCTCCGCCCACTTAAAACGGCAATGTCCAGCAAAAGGGCGCCAATGTCTCCAGTGTGGCAAGCTTGGCCACTACGCAGCCCTTTGCAGATCTGCTCTACCGCTTAGCAGCCAGCGGTCCCAGCTGCGGCACAGAAGCGTCCGCTCAATACAGCAAGGCCATGCCAGATTCCAATCCTGACAGCCCAACGGACCCTGATGCTGACTGCCTCAAGTCTCCATATCAGGTGGGCATCATAACCACACATGAGCTGGCCTCCACCACACCTGCGCAATGCCTCTCAATCCTCAGTTTGAATCCAGATGACGAGTGGTGTGCTGTCCTCACAGTTAACAAGGTTCACATCCGATTTAAACTGGACACCGGCACGTCTGCGAACCTCATCTCACAATCCGACATCGACACCATCCGCGCCAGACCAAGCATTCTTCCACCGGCCTGCCAGCTCCTTGACTACAATGGCAATGCCATAGCTGCCAGTGGCTCGTGTCAACTAGGGGTATCGAATAAGGTGATCAAGGCAACATTATGGTTTGAAGTCGTCAGGCCTGACAGATCTGCCACATAGGGCGTCCCTGCTCGGTGCTCACGCCTGCAAGCTCCTGAACCTGGTTCAGCCAGTCCACACCATGTCATCGTCACCGGCGACGGCCTCGCCCGATGGAAATTTGCAAGCCGACATAGACGACATTATCAGGCAGTACCACAGCATATTCGATGGAATGTGCACGCTCCCATACCGATACAAAATCCTGCTCAAGCCGAATGCCACCCCTGTAATTCATGCACCACGCCGGGTGCCGGCGCCCCTCAAGGATCGTCTGAAAAAGCAACTACAGGACCTCCAAGACCAGGGCATAATCTCAAAGGTCACAGAGCCAACAGACTGGGTTAGCTCCATGGTCTGCGTAAAGACGCCATCAGGGGAGTTCCGCATTTACATTGATCCTAAGGATCTAAACCGCAACATCATGCGGGAGCATTACCCGATCCCGAAACATGAAGAGTTGAGCAGAGAGATGGCTCATGCCAAATTCTTCACTAAGCTGGACGTCTCACGGGGCTTTTGGCAAATACAGCTGGACGCATCCAGTCGCAAGCTGTGCACATTCAACACCCCATTCAGTCGCTACTGCTACAACCGCATGCCTTTCAGCTTCATATTTGCCTCCGAAGTGTTTCACCGCATCATGGAGCAGATGATGGAGGGCATCGAGGGGGTGCGAGTATACGTAGACGACGTGATTATCTGGTCCACAACATCCCAGGAACACATCGCTCACCTCAATCAGGTCTTCCAGCGAATTCATGAACATGGTCTGCAGCTCAACAGGGCCAAGTGCTCATTTGGTCAATCGGATATTAAGTTTCTCAGTGACCACATCTCTCAGCAGGTCGTGCGGCCAGACGCCGACAAGGTCTCGGCGATCAACGCCATGAAAACCCCGGAGGACAAGAAGGCGGTCCTCCGCTTCCTCGGGATGGTCAACTTTCTCGGGAAATTCATTCCCAATATGGCATCCCACACCACGGCCCTCCGCCATCTCGTCAAGAAGTCAACGGAATTCCAGTGGCTGCCCATACATGAAGCGGAATGGCATGGCCTGAAGGCAAAGCTCACCACGGCCCCAGTTCTAGCGTTATTCGACCCAACCAAGGAAACCAAGATATCAACTGATGCAAGCCAGGAGGCATTGGGGTGGTGCTACTCCAGTGAGATGACTCCTCGTCCTGGGCTCCAGTGGCGTATGCCTCCAGGGCCATGACGCCCACTGAGGAACGGTATGCCCAGATCGAAAAGGAATGTCTGGGTCTTCTGACAGGAATAGTCAAGTTTCATGACTACGTTTACGGCCTGCCGAAATTCACAGTGGAAACGGACCACAGGCCTCTAGTCCACATAATCCAGAAGGATTTAAATGACATGACACCTCAGTTACAGCGAATTCATCTTCGACTCCGCCACTATGATTTCGAACTTATCTACACGCCAGGCAAAGAGTTGATCATTGCAGATGCCCTATCCCAGTCCATCACCACACCGTGTGAACAAGGAGACTTTATCTGCCACATAGAAGCGCAAGTGCAGTTGTGTGCCACCAACCTCCCAGCCACTGACGAATGGGTGGTCCAAATTCGTGAGGAAACGGCCAAGGATCCTCTACTGCAGTGTGTGATGCACCACCTTACCCATGGCTGGCAGAAGGGACAATGTCCCCAATTATTTAACGTGAAAGACGAGCTGACGGTTGTGGAGGGAATCCTTCTGAAACTCGACAGGATCGTTATTCCTCAGAGCATGCAGGCTTTGGTGCTGGGTCAACTCCATGAGGGTCACCTAGGTGTCGAGAAATGCCAACGCAGAGCTCAGGAGGCGGCTTATTGTCCGGGCATTAACCAGGACATTGCCAACACGGTCCTCAACTGCCCCACCTGTCAGAAGTTTCAACTGGTTCAACCCAAGGAAACACTGCAACAGCACGAGATCGTGACCTCCCCGTGGTCCAAAGTAGGTGTCAACCTATTCCACACCAAGGGGCGTGACTACGTCCTCCTGGTCGACTACTTCTCCAGTTACCCAGAAGTGGTGAAACTGTCCGACCTCACGTCGAAGGCGGTCATTAAAGCCTGCAAAGAAACGTTCGCCAGGCACGGGATACCGCTCATGGTAACGAGCGACAATGGTCCATGCTTTTACAGACAGGAATGGTCTGATTCAGCACAGTCCTACATCTTCCGTCACGTTACCTCCAGTCCCCACTACCCGCAGTCAAACGGGAAGGCCGAGAAAGGGGTCCACATTGTCAAGCGGTTGCTGTGCAAAGCTGCAGACTCCGGCTCCGACTTCAACCTGGCAATGCTGGCATACAGGGCAACCCCACTGTCCACTGGGTTGTCTCCAGCGCAGATGCTCTGAATCGCACTCTGAGGATCACAGTTCCAGCCATCCATGTTCCAGACCTTAACCACCTCACAGTTTTACAAAAAATGTAGCAGTCCCGGGCCCAACAGAAGGCCACATATGATGCTCATGCCACGGATGTACCCCAGCTGGCTCCAGCCGATCGTGTTCGCGTTCAGTTGCCTGAGGGCGGCTGGTCAGCCACAGCTGTTGTTGTCAAACAAGTTGCCCCAAGGTCTTTCCTTGTCCGCGTGGCTGATGGCTCCCTGCTATGGTGCAACAGACGGGCATTGCGAAGAGTTCCACGCCCACCACCTGACCGCAGTGCTCCGCCGGCCATCATACTTCCTCAGGGCGTACCCTGCCACGAGGTCACCGATCCGCCAGCAATCCTGCCGGCCCATGCAACCACCATGATGGCAGCGATCCCATCTATCCACGTGCAGGTGGCTCCTGATCCACCTCTGCGGCGATTGACAAGAATTCCTCGCCCACCACAAAGACTGAATCTGTAGACTGAAATTTTGTAAATTTTGTGGCGGAATTCATCGATTTAACCTTTGTAAATATTGCTTTGTTTGCCATGTATCTGCACTATCGACACCTTCCCATGTACATCCGTTTGTTCAAGCACTGTTTGTCTATAGTCAGGCATATATATATATATACGTATACATACCTCAGTATTTATTTAACTAAAAAAAAAGGGGGGGAGATGTCATAATATCCACTCATGTATATAATGAGATGCAGACAGGCAGTGATTGACACATAGGATGACCAGTAGGCATACAACACAGAGCAGCCAATCACCAGACAGGACATTACCACTAGAAAGCCAGAGGGCACAAGGTTTCCCGCTCTCTCTGGACCCAGCTACTGAGACAGTCAGAGTTCACGAGCTAGCAAGTGCAAACACCATGCGGTAGCTAGTAAGTCTGGTCAAGCTACTACAAGGTCACCAGTCAGATCAGTATAGTGTCGACCCACAGCTGAATATGTATCGCAGTTCTATAGTTGAATAAAACAGTGTTGGATCTTTTCCAGTGTTAGACGTCTGTTTCTTACTTTCCTGCATCGAGTGCAGTCCACATCGAACCAACCTGCCTAACACATCAACCTCCAGTGCTTAAATGTTTTCTTATTAGTGACCAGAACTGATGAATTCAGCTTTCCACTGGATATGTTGATTGCTGCTCTGTGTTGGGTGGAATTTGAGTGACAAGCCTAACACTCTTACTTCTCTTTCAGTTATATTTCAAATCCATTCACAGAAGTATGTGTGCTTCATATGTTTTCTTCTGCACAGCATTTTACACTTGTCTACATTCAATTTCATGTGCAATTTCCCAATACATATGTTGTCTGTCCAATTCGGCAATTTTCAAGTTGCTTCCTCTGGTTCCACCACCCCTCCTAATATTGTGGCACCTGAAAATCTGAGCACTTTACATTGAGTCTCTGGACCCCAACTTATTGATGTAATGGAGAAACAGCAGTCATTGTAACACTGAACCTTGCGGCATCACAATTACGGACACCCCACCCCCACACATTCCCAGAACCATCATAACTTTAATAAGTACTCATTCCCAGAGTTCACCTTGAATCCCTTCAGATGGTAATTCACTTATAGTCTTTCATGAGGAAACTGTCTCGGTGCACTCCATCCTGGAGATTACTACAGTCTACTTGGGCTGCATTTCCACTAAGAAGTTTAGGAAGTTGGTCAGGCAGAATTTTCCACCTATAACGTCCCATTGGCGATATTTTATTAGGTTATGATTGTTGCACATAAGCTTCATGTTCCATCTTGATAATTCCATTATTTATCGCAGAATTGAAGAATAGAATATCATTTTTTACATTGAAGTTACTGATTATGCTTGGGATATCATTTGAGCTGACATGTTTATACATCTCAATGAATTCTTGGAAGTAATTTAGAATATTTATTATTTTGTGCTCACCCTCAATTTCATTTCCATTTTCACCTTTTATATTTTTCTCTTCTTCTCTCACGACCCACAAACATCACAAACTTGATGTTTGGTCATGTGTAGCCTCTGTGACTGAGCTTTTTCTCAGTCTGCTTTTGCTTCTGATCACTATAAAACATTCTGCATTTGCTTATATCCACCTCTTTTTTTCCCTGTAGGAACTGTAAAAATTGATTTTGCTCCTTATCTAACTTTTAATTTATTTTAAAATCATTTTTGTTCAGTTTGCACTTGTTAATTTTCGGAATATATTTATCCTATATGCATAGTGTTATTCAATTAAAGGTGTTCCATTTGGCATCCATAGAAATATTGTTGAACAACCTACCACAATCTATTTGCTTTACTTGTTTGCATTTCACATTTTTGAAGTTATATGTAGGTCAAGGTAAGGGAGAGGTGCATGGTGACAGGCACAGCCGTCGAGAGAAGTGGAGAGATCAAGGTGAAACTAGGCAAGTAGGACAGAAATCAAATGTTGGACAAACATGGGCAGCTCAGGTCACCGAGGGGAGAACTGAATGTGCGACATTACAGTATCACTGTAAAAGTAATGGAAGCAAGTACCATAGTTATGGTTTAAGTGACACTTTTAATTATTATCACGTGTCACAAAGCGTATCAAATTGCAAAGTCTCAAAAGGCTCGAAGGACCAAATGGCCTACTCCTACTTTCTAATGTTATTATATTACTAGTTGAACTCCTACAATGATCCTAACGATCACCTTTGTTCTGCCATTCACCTATTTTAATCTCTTTATGTGCCACTATCAGCACCCTTCTTAGCCTTTATCACCTCTATTTACATTCCTTTTGTCTTTCTGTCCTCGACATCTTTGTCCATCTCCACCTATCGCTGGCCCCCTATCCTGCGCACCGCTCCACGCACGCACCACAACAGTTTAAATCTGATCCTATTTCCAGTTCTCTCTAGCATTGACAAAGAGTCATCTAGACCCAAAACGTTCTTTCCCTTCTCTCTCCACAGCTGCTGTCAGGCCTGTTGCGATTGTCCAGTATTTTCTATTTTTATGTCCCATAATGATCCAGATGGTAAGTTGAAGAAGAATCCTGCTTTGGACAGCATGTAGTAGGCTTTGGAGTCTTGATTATATTAACAACAAATCTGTATTAACAACTCCTAACTATACACAAATATACATATGCATATGTACATGCATATATACATATGATTTGTGGCACGGTAGCACAGTTGTTAGCACTACTGCTTCACAGCACCAGGGACCTGGGTTCAGTTCCGACCTTGGGTGACTGTGTCCACGTGGGCTTGCCCCATCTTCTTCTCACAGTCCAGAGATGTGCAGGTTATGTGGAATGGCCATGCTAAATTGCCCTTTGTGTCCAAAGATGTGCAGGTTAGGTGGGGTTACAGCAGTGGATGCTCTTTCGGAGGGTCGGTACAAACTTGATGGGCTGAATGACCTCCTCTGCACTGCAGAGATTCTATGGATCCCAGCATTTAAAGGTTCAGGCTGTATTTTGGAAGGTGCAGGTTCAATTTAATCTAACTTTGATGATCCTGACTGAGGATGCGGCCAGTCAGCAGTGCGCTTAGTGCTGAGTGTCCTGCCACAATCATGGGGATACACAGGAAACACAATAATTCTGTGCAGCTTTCATTACTTTCATTGAGCGTGGGGTAGTTACACATTGTGATCCCCCAGGAGGGCCACGGAGGGACCTCTCATTGTCCTCCCCGTGGGCTTCCTGGAGTATGAGTTCCCGTATTGAGTGGATGGATGTCGTCAATAGCTAGCCTTTGATCCAGTCCCAGACTGGGAAGTTCCCAATGGTTCTGCACTGAAACGCTTGTCCTATATGTGGTGGCTTTATTTTTATTGTGGAATAACCCTTCTTTCCTTCTAGCCAGGGTTTTCCTGGAATTATTACAATCCCCATCGCCGGTTAACCCTACATTTTATACCTTTTAGTGAGCTCTACTTTTCTTTTTGAATTTTGTCCTTCTGCATTTTATATTAGTTCCCAATTCATTTTTTCCAAATAAGGGGCAATTTAGCCTGGCCAATCCACCTAGCCGGCACATCTTTTGGGTTGTGGGTGCAAAACCCACGCAGACACAGGGAGAATGTGCAAACTCCACATGGACAGTGACCCAGAGCCAGGATTGAATCTGGGACCTCAGCGTTGTGAGGCAACAGGGCTAACCCACTGAGCCACTGTACTGCCCACCTTACACATAGCTGAGTAATTCTTCAGCACTGGCCTTTTGTTATCGGTTGAAATGAGTTCATACAGGAGTCAGGCATTGCGCCGAGGTAAATGGAGGAAGATTATAAGAAGGAAAGATGAGAGAAAGCTTGCCTTCTTGGAGATAATGGGGCAGGATTCTCTGACCCCCTGGGGGGTCGGAGAATCGCCCGGTGCCGACAGCAATCGCCACCCCCCCCCCCCCCCCCCCACCATGTCCCGAATTCTCCGACCCCCCCCGAGATTCGGCGGGGGCGGGAATCGTGCCGCGCCTGTCGGCGGGCCCCCCGCGACCATTCTCCGGCCCGCGATGGCCCCAAGTCCCGCCGCTGGCAAGCCTCTCCCGCCGGCGTGGATTAAACCACCTACCTGACCGGCGGGATTGGCGGCGCAGGTGGGCTCCGGGGTCCTGGGGGGAGGGGCGCGGGGCGATATGACCCCAGGGGGTACCCCCACAGTGGCCTGGCCCGTGATCGGAGCCCACCGATCGGCGGGCGGGCCTGTGCCGTGGGGGCACTCTTTTTCTTCCACCTTCACCATGGCGGAGGCGGAAGAGAACCCCTCCCCTGCGCTTGCGCCGTTATGACGTCAGCAGCCGCTGACGCTCCGGCGCATGCGCGGACCAACGCCGGCCAGCGAAGTCCTTTTGGCCCCGGCTGGCGTGGCACCAAAGGCTGTTCACGCCAGCCGGCGGAGTGGGAACCACTCCGGCGCAGGGCTAGCCCCTCAATGTGAGGCTCGCCCGCCGATCGGTGGGCTCCGATCGCGGGACAGGCCACCTTGGGGGCACCCCCCGGGATCAGATCGCCCCGCGCCCTCCCCCAGAGCCCCGGAGCCCGCCCTTGCCGCCAATCCCGCCGGTCAGGCTGGTGGTTTAATCCACGCCGGCGGGAGAGGTCTGTCAGCGGCGGGACTTCGGCCCATCACGGGCCGGAGAATCGCCGCGGGCGGCCCTCCGATTCCCGCCCCTGCCGAATCTCAGGGAGCGGCATATTCGGGACACAGCAGGGGCGAGATTGACGCTAGCCCCGGGGGGCGTTGGAGAATCCCGCCCAAGCTATTCAACAGGCGTCAGTCAGGGATATAGAGTTAATAGGTGGCAATGCAGTTGAATGCAGTTTCTGTGTCAAAGGGTCTTCTTCCCAGATGAGAAGCTATTTTCTGGGACAAGTAAATTCTGAATTATTTACTGCATAATGTCCTGCAAGGGCATGCCTGAAACACACAGTTCCTGATTAACCACAGACCGATCTGGGCTTCTTTTCTTTCTTAAAACAACCCATTTTTCTGCTTAATATTAATATAAAGCAACATATTCATTCATTCTATACCTTTCACCTTCCCAGTAGGTCAATAGGGTCATGTAGCTTGCTTTGGGAAGCAAAGAGGCTATATTTCTGCCAGGCCTCAAGAAATACTGACCTCATAATAAACTAAAAAAGAAATCAATGCTTTCATGACCACGGGCAAAATAATCCCATAATTGACAGGAGTGTTTGGAGCTGGATGAGCACAATCGAGCTCAAGCCCCTGACGCTCTTCGAGGAACTCACCCTGGATACAACATGGTTGTGTCCCAGTTGGGTGGCATTATGCAGATGGCACACTTGCCTCTGGCTGTAAAATTCATCTTCATTCTCCATCTTCCCATGAGGAATTCTCAGAAGATCGACTGCATTATACCGCAGGGCATTTGTTGCCAATTTTAGACCCACTGTCTTCATTGGCCAGGGATCAAAACTTAAATTAAAAAAATACAAAAATTGAAGGATTCAAAACAAAAGGCTGCAAAGTAATGGAAATGAAGCAAAAAGAAGACAAACGAACGATCTCAGGCAAATTATGGCAAACCGCTAAATGTAAAGAAAGAACTAACATTTGTGTAGTGCCATACACAGTCTCAGCACATCCCAAAGCAGATTACAGCCAGTGGAATACTTTTGAATTGTAATCATTGTTGTAATGTAGGAAACATAGCAGCCAAATTGTGCACAGCAAATAGAAATGAGATATTCTGTTTTTGTGGTGGTGGCTGTTTGGCAATTCTAATGGTGTATGTTATTCTCGACCTTGGAAAGGCACACAAAGAATTTTTTAAAATAAATTTGTCGTACCCAATTATTTTTTTTCCAGTTAAGGGACAATTTAGATGGCCAATCCACCCAATCTGCAGATCTCTGGGTTGTGGGGATGAAACCCACACAGGCACGGGGAGAATGTGCAAACTCCACACGGACAGTGACCCAGGGCCGGGATCAAACACAGGTCCTCAGCGCGGTAGGCAGCAGTGCTAACCACTGTGTCACCGTGCCGTCCAAAAAAATGACATTTTAATTCTCAGAGTGGTAGGGACACTGATCCACAACCCCCTCCCCCACACCTTGTGCTATGGAATAACACAAGCCTTCAGTGTCCATTGAAAAATCCAGAGTAAGTGCAAATTCAGGCATGAACTCTGCACTTGGGTTTTAAACCTGTTGTGCTCAGAGCGTATCAGCACAGTTAGTGCAGAATGTCACCCCACAGCAAATTTCACAGAACTGTAGATCCCAATACTTGTTCAAAATATCAAAACCAATTGAGATTCAAAGAATGGTGGTAACATGGATACAATGGGCTGAATGTAACAGGAAAAGTTCTACGTGTCTTTCCAGGCCCAGTTGGCGGGTGTTTCCCCACGCCCGTGTTGGCGAGATTGCAGCCCGTATTTAATGACACGTAGTGCTGTAAATGAACCTCCCTTGCTTCTCACCATTACTGGTTGTCTCGCTGTCTGATTTGCCAGATCCGCACCTCAGTGCCTTACTGCTAATGAGGGAGAGTTGCTTTTAAGCACCCCTACACCACTCACTCCCAACTGACACGCAAACATGGCAGCACGCAGACCTGCTACTCGCTTTGGCGATGCCGAACTGGCCTAGCTTCTGGACGCAGTGGATAGGAGATGGGACATCCTGTTGCCCAAGGGGGTTGGAAGGCCAGAAGTAGGGGCCACCAATGCCGCTTGGGAAGCAGTGGCAGCAGCTGTCAGTATGGGCAACATGACTGGGAGGACCGTTGTAAAATGTTGGAAGAAGACTAGCGATTTCCAACGATTTGCAAGTATAAGTTATCATCTCTCCCGTGACATCAGTTCCGCCTGCTACCACCCAAATTTCCAACAACCCCTCCCCACAAATCACTGGCTGACACCTCGAACCCTCCCCACATCCAGTCTTCATGCTTATTCCTCAGCACCACCCGGACCCCACCAGCACAACCCCTTCATGTTCAGTTGCGTGCCCACACTTGCCATCTGCCATACAGACCACAATCCATGAAGCATGTAGCTGACAATGCCCTCTTTTTGTCTCTTCAGGATATGTTGGCCCATAATAGGCGTGAAAAGGCCAAGGCAGGCAGCAGAGTACCGGAGATCAAAGACCTCATCCCCTATGAGGAACAGGCCCTGGAGATTGGGGGGTTGACCGGGGAGAGAGTAGTCACCAACAGCGAGGTTGGCTTGTGCCATAGAGGTGAGGATCCACTGCCTCTTCACCCAGATGTCTCAAGTGAGTTGTTCATGTCATATAAAATGATCCTTCCCTCTCACTGACCACATGCCCATTCCCTCGCAGCATCTCCATCTGAAAGGGCCCTGCCATCCAAAGTTGTCCCCACCACTGCCACCCAAGAGACAGTCTCGGAGGAGAGCTCCGAGGAGACAACCAGTGATGCATCACTGCTATCAGCAATCTGGAGCTAAGGGTAATGTCAAATATTCACTATTAAAACATGTTACACCTGATACATGTGAAGCCTCTGCCACATTCATCTTCACATCATTAACACTTCACCCATGTCTGCTTCATCCGATGCCAATGCTTATGTAGTACATTGTATATATTGTGTTGCCCTATTATGTATTCTCATGTATTTTCTTGAATTCTGTTCAATTCCCTTTTCTTCCCATGTACTGAATGATCCGTTGAGCTGCTTGTAGAAAAATACTTTTCACTGTACCTCGGTACACGTGACAATAAATAAATCCAATCCAATCCAATCCAACATTGGGCCCGCCTACATCCCCAGCCCCTGTTGCCCTCCTCTCCCCCGACCCCCTGCACCCCTCACCCAGGCAAAGTGGTTGAAGATCATACAACCCCGATGCAGACCTCGTTCAGAGGACGGGTGTGAGTGTGCTGTCAGTAGAAAGATAGGGGGCTGGATTCTCCAAACCCCGAAATCGGGTCCGGCATCCGTTCCCCGATTCACCGGGTCCCGACGCACCGCACATCCCCTTATCTGAGGCCTTTATTGGAGGTCCGCTCCACCATTCTCTGTTGCTGACCAACCAAAGTCCCGACGGCATGGATCTAATATGACCTGCCGGTCGGGATACTAGCGTGGCTATTTTTAGGGTCCAGTTCCGCGGTCTGAGTCCGCCATGGAGCACAGCGCCGCCGCTGGAGACTGCCGCCATGCGCATGCGTGGCCTCTGACCCGGAAGTGCGGGGGCCTGTATCTGCAGCAAAAGCTGCTAGATTCATGCCAGGTCCCTGCTGGCCCCCTGCAGGGCTATGAATATATGGCCCTTTCACGCCAGTTTTTCCAGCATGAAAGTCCACAGTTTTTACGACGGCGTGGGGACATAGTCCCAAAAACTGAGAATACAGCCCAGGATTTAGATTTTGGTATAAACTGAGGAGCACCAGAGCTCACCTCACAGCGAGTAATCATCACTCTCCTGCCTTGTATATTGACCCGTTGACAGTTCCAAGACAGGCCCATCACCCTGCAGTGATGTTACACAGACCCTGGGAGGGCGGAACACTGAAGTCGGGGATTGGAGAAGGAGGAGAATAGGAGGAAGAAAGGGGGAGAAGGAGGGAAATGGGGGCAGGAGGGTAAGGGGAAGGGAGGAACTGATGGACAAATCTTCGTCCTCTGAGAAGTGGGCAAAGATGAGGGTCTCCCTGGTCCTCTGGACATGCTGGACTCTCGCCTCTGCCTGTCCTCCATCCTCTGCTCCTACTGTGGCTCAAACCGAGGCTTGTACTTCATCCCCTCCTGGTCCGCCTCGCTCTCCTCCCCAGACGAGGTCCCATGCCCCTCCTCCTACTCCAGTATGTTGCCCTACTGCTGTGCCAGGTTATGGAGGGCACAACAGGCCATCACAAATTGGGAGATCCTCTGGGGGGTGTAGACCAGTCACCACCAGAGCGGTCCAGGTATCTGGCACCAGAACCACATTTTCAGCAGTCTGATGCACCGCTCAATGACAGCACCGGCTTCATTATATTGAGTCTCTGCCTTGGTATCCGGCCTCCGCACTGCCATCATCAGCCAGGGCCTTACCAGGTACCCTTTATCCCCCAAGAGCCAACCCGACATCCTGGGGTGGTCCTCGAGGATGTTGGAGATCTCCGAGTGTCCCACACATGTGCATGAACCGTTGGTGGTGTTGCACACGAGTTGAACATTCAGGGGGTGGACCCCTTTTCTGTTAATGGAGGGCACTCCCTGATGCCCCAGTACATGCAAGGCAATATGCATGCCATCAATTACTCCCTGGGCCTGGGGCATCCAGGCAATGGAGGAGAATCCTGCAGCCTGGGCTTCTTTGTGGGCTTCATCTAGCTCAAAGTTTACATCGTCAGCTGCCCGGGCATATTGGACATCCGTAACCTCACGGATGGACTTGAGAATTGTACCTAGAGAAATACCACACAAGACAACACTTGAGCCTTGGAATTAACCAATGGCGTAAATGTTCAGGGCTGCAGTGTCCTTCCCGGCCACCGGGAGCAGGTGTCTTCTTCCTCCACGGGCTACCAGGTCCGCACTGTCTCTTTGTTGAGACGGAGTCTCCTGCGGCACATGCTGCCCGTCGTCTCCTCAAAAGACCAATGACACCTGAACGCCTTGCGCCATTGCTGATGTCCCCCTCTAGGTTCCTCAATGGCCTGATGTGTGGCCGGGTCTTCAGGGTGTGCGGCAGCCCCCTGCACATGAGGTGCTGCCATCAGCCTTCTCCAGCATCTGGCTTCCTGGGCTGCCATCAGCACCATGAGGGCATCCTCTGCAGGATCGACAACACCACCCGTTCTGGTCTCTGTAAGGAATTGGAGAAGGCGAGAGATCGACAACCATTAGGGTTTCCACCCTGGGACCTTCAATTCCCCCAATTCCCCACCTTGTCCCGCCTTCCCTCAGAATGCCATCGTCCAAGCCAGTTGTGCTGGAAAAGCTTGCTCTGCACACACCTCCAGCCACAGTGTAGTGTGCAGAGCTCAGAACCCAGACCCCTACTGGGAAAATTAAGGAAACCATTCCCAGATGCCCTCCCCTGATCCACGCACTCACCTCTGGTCGTGAGAATATCCCTAGTGCTGAAGCCCAGCTATTGAGTGTTTGTTGGCTGCTGCCTCTAGTGCTGATGCCCTCGAGTTCAGGCAAAGCATTCAGGTTCAAGGTCTGATTGGAATACGATGCAATGATCATCTTCTCAGACATGACGTGTGCACCCACGTAAATGCATAAGAGCTGTGAAGTGCTCACTGTCATAACCCACCACACGGGACTTATGGGGTAGGAATGATTGCCTTCCCCGTGTCCCTCTCGGAGTCTGAACTCCCTTGTTAAGGGGGCGGGGGAAATTCAATCTATGTTGTACATAAGGTCAGACAGTTCGGCACTGACTGTTAAGACCTGGTTGGGATGTACCAGGAGCTCAGTTTTATAGCCTTTTAAATAAGTTTTTTTTATACAACTCGGTGTGGACTCTCCGTGACATCATAAAACTGGCGACAAGGGTGGGATTCGAACCCATGAATGCGGCTGCCTCCAGCCCAACATCCATCCCGGCGTTCCCGCAGGAAATGGTGTTCCCTTTTGCAGTATACAGCGCCGGACCCGGTGCCTCAAATATCCGGTGCTCAGCCTGCACCAAAGAAATCCTGGTGTCCTCCTCCTCATGTTCCTCGCTTAAGGCCGCCAAGGGTTCCTTTGAACATTCAGGGGGAGGGATGCCATAACCTGCCGCATGGGACTTAGGGATGGGAAGGATTGTCTTCCCCATGTCCCTTGCGGAGTACAAGCTTTCTCATTAAGGAACCTGGGGAAACTCAATCATTATTGTACATAATGTCAACCAGTTCATACCAAACGTTAAGACCTGGTTGGTATCTGCCGGGAACTGTGTGTTCTCGCCTTGTAAATAAAGCTGGTTTCTTTGATGCACCTCAGTATGGACTCACCGTGACAGCATAAAACTCACATCATTAAAAAGGCCAATTCTTTAATAGCAAAATCTTCAGCTGTGAAGCTAGAGGCTGCTCACAGTCAAAAGAAGGTAAAGCAACCGTCAGCATATAACCAAGGACATGGAGATTTTTGGCAGGATAGACAGGCAGCAGCTGTAGTTGCCCCTGTTATGGATATCCACAATATTTAAAGATGGCTTGAAGGACTCACAGACGAAAAGCCCTTCACCCTCTATCATCTCTCCCCCACCCCCCCCCCCAGCCAAGCCCAACATCCCTGAGGGGTCCTCCACCCCCCTGAACACTGGGGCAGCAGATCCAGTGCCCTTGAGCTGCATACCGGAAAATGGAAATGGCTACTCAACTCCTCAGTACCCCTCAGCAGCCATTGCTAAAGAGTACTAAATGGCGCCCATGTTATTTCTCACTTGGGAGCCAGGAAGGATGTGAGCTTCCTCGAGTAGGTGCAGTGGATATTTACCTGAGTAGTTCCAGGACTGAGTGACTTTTACTAAAAGGTTTGGTTGGGGAAGCTGGTGATGTTCTTGGAGCAAAAGAAGATCGAAGGAAGATGTGACAAAGGTGTACAGGATTATAACAGGTTCATGTCAGGTAGACAAAGAAAAGCTGTTCAGATTCCCTGAAATACAAAGACGAGTTTTAAGGTTTTGGGTTGGAGATTCTTGGGGGATGAGAGGAAGAACATTTTTACACAGCGAGTGTTAATGATGTAAAACTCGCTGCCTATGAGGTTGGTGGAAGCCAAGAAGATAAATTATTTCAAAACGAAGTTGGATAAGTAGCTGAAGGAAATAAAGTTGCAGTGTTATGGGGATAAAGTAGGGGAGAGGAACTGGCTGGATTTCGCTATAGAGAGCCATTATAGACTCAATGGACTGAAGACCGCCTTCTGCGTCTTAATGACTCTACCATCTTTACAAGATACTGCTTAGGCCTCAGCTAGAGAATGGTGATCAATGCTGGCATCACATGGAGACTGGAGGTGGCATGGTGGCACAGTAGTTGGCACTGCTTCCTCACAATGGCAGGGGTCCAGATTCAATTCTGGCCTTGGGTGACTGTCTGTCTGGAGTTTGCACGTTCTCCCCATGTCTGAGTGAGTTTGCCCCAATTAACTCCCACAGTCCAAAGGTTTGTAGTTTAGGTGGATTGCCATGATTAATGCACAGGAGTACGGGGATAAGGCGAGGGAGTGGGCCTAGGTAGTGAGCTCTTTCTGAGGGTTGGTGCAGATCCGATGGGCCAAATGGGCTCCCTCTATCCTGTAGGGATTCAATGAACTATGTAGATTGAGTTCCTCTCCTTGGATGCAGAAAATGTTAAGAGAACAATTGATAGATTTGTTCAGAGCCATCAAGAGCTATTATCAACTAAATAAGAAGAAACTGTTTCCAGTATCAGAAGGATGGATAAACAAAAGACAAGAGGATCAGGAAAAGAGCCAGAGATGTCATGCTGAAACTGTTCTTTCACAGGGAAATGTTGGGACTGGCAATGTAGAGACTGAAAGGATGGTGGGAGAAGATTCAATATTAATATTCAAATTGCATTGGCCACAGCACAACAATAATATGTTTGTATAGCACTTTTAGCACAGAAAAATGTTCCAAGATTCTTCATAGGAACATTCGCAAACAAAATTGAACACCAAGCTACGTAAAGAGATATTAGGGCAGAGCTTGGTGAAAAAGAGAGGTTTTAATGGACTTCGAGGAGGAAAAACAGGGGAGAGAATTCCAGAGCTTAGGGTCCAGAGCAGTTAGTGTAGTTAAATCGCCAGAGAGGGAACATCTCCAACAGCTATGCTAACAGTAATTGCAGACAGGGAGAGAGCCAGGAGGCAGCTTCATAGCTCTGCTAAAAGCAGTAAAGTGCAAGAAGCGACCCCCAGAGAAACTAAAGCACGGTTGGTTCTAGAAACTCAGAACTAGAAGAGGATTATTGTTCATTGGCAGCACAGACAAAGCTCAGAAGGGATCAGCTGGTGAGAAGCAAAGTTTCGAAAGGTTTCTAAAGTAATCCTAAATGTTACGAAAGGAATCCTAAAGTTTGGAATGTCTTACTACAATCTGAGAAACACGTTTTGAACTCATTGGGAAGACAGTATTGGCTGGATATCAGAGTTTGCGTTCACAGTTGAAGTCAGTTGAGACAAAGGAACCCTAAATTGGTTGGTGTAAAATGCTGGAGTGCATTAACTGGCAAAAGTGGAGCAGAAGCTCTGTTCAGAAGTTTTCTTTGAAAAACGTGGATTGGATTATGGCAGGCAAACAGCTAATGGAAACCCTTATTACGAGAAAAGGTTTTCAATAGTTTTTTAGAAGTGGAGTTTGGATACTCTCATGACACTTATCTGGCGGGATTCTGAGGAAAGATCCACAGACATTAACTTGGGTTCAGAGTGGAGTGTGTGATTGCAGACAGCGATCTCTGTTTCAAAAAAGAACTTTGTGTACAAATGAGACCATTATAGCTTGAAAGGTACTGTGTCACCCTTGTTAATTTTAAAATGTGCATAATGGTTAGCCTGGGGGGGGGGGGGGGGGGGTAAAAGAGTATTGTGTTATAATCCATTATTTCATGTGTAATAAATATATGTTTCCTTGTTGTTAAAACTAATTTCCAGTCCTGTGACTCTGTTCCTCCATGTTTGATTAAAAAAAAAAGAAAGTTACAGGGCGAGATTCTCCGCAAATGCGGAGAATCGTAAAGGCTGCCGTGGGACAGGCCGTGACCCACGGCAGCCTTCACGCCCACTTCTGGGGCCGATTCTCCCCCCCGGGCGGAGCTAGGAGCGCGGCCCCATGCATCACGGTGGCGTGGCCTTGACGACGGTCGTCAGGGCCGCACGTCAAGCGTCACGCCGGCTGACGCGGCCGATGACGTCAGCCGCGCATGCGCAGGTTGGACAACGCCAACCTGCACATGCGCAGTTGCCGTCTTTTCCCTCCGCCGCCCCGCAAGGCGTGGTGGCTTGATCTTGCGGGGCGGCAGAAGGGAAAGAGTGCGTCCGTTACAGACGCACGGCCCCCCCTTGGCACGGCCGTGGTACTGCCGTGCCAATCGGGCCCCCAGATGCCCCAAACGGGCATCTGCCGCCCGTTTCACGACGGCAGCAAGCAGGTGTGTTTGCTGCCGTGTTGAAACGGGCGTGCAGGCCCGGCCGCTCGGCCCATCGGCCTCGGAGAATCGCTGCTCGCCGTAAAAAACGGCGAACGCCGATTCGTGTCGTGGGTCGGGCATGGGGGGAGGGGGGGAGAAAAGCGGGAGGGCGTGAAAAATGTCGCGAGGCCCTCCCGCTATTCTCCCACCCGGCGTGGGGGCGGAGAATCGCACCCACAGACTTTTGAGCCAGGGTTCCAATCTGGGATCTTCCCACCCAGTTATTTTATTTTATTTTTTTAATTTAGAGCACTCAATTCATTTTTTCCAATTAAGGAGCAATTTAGCGTGGCCAATCCACCTAGCTTGCACATTTTTGGGTTGTGGGGGCGAAACCCACACAAACACAGGGAGAATGTACAAAATCCACATGGACAGTGACCCAGAGCCGGGATCGAACCTGGGACCTCGGTGCCGTGAGGCCACAGTGCTAACCCACTGCATCGCTGTGCTGCCCTTCCCACCCAGTTATAACATCAACTGGGATCGTTACACTTGTTATGACTTCTTTTTGTGAGTTTTGACAATTTTAAATGAAAATCATCCCAGTACTTCGAGTGTTGCTTAGCAATATAAACATTAATAATTCAGAAGACGCTTGCCCATTTTGCTGCCTTTTTCAAGGTACCACGGATACAATAGAACCCACGTCTAGCAATAACAACTCATTTTATATAACACAACCAACTAGAGGCTGTCGCAGCATAAATAAATCCAAATTTCTGTATGTGATGACTGAATCTTCAGATAAGACACATTGTTGTAAACCAACCTACTTATTTTTAAGCAGTGCTGTTGTCAGCATCAGCATAATGTTGAAGAGAATTTGAACTTATGAGCCATGGAAAGCTTTATTCCTAATCAATAGACAATTTATATTGCCGAAATGCAAATTTTTTGCTTTTGCTTTATTTTTGGATTGTGCTCAGCAAAATGGAAAAATAATTCACCCGTAATTAAAATTGTTATGAGTGGTTGGGTTGTGGTAATCGTTTTCTGAGTATGATTGCTGACAAATATAACTTGGACGGGCTCTGCAATTTGGCATGCCACTAGACTCTATTCCTATAGGTTGGGGTTGATGTTCCCTCCTTTTGAGGCAAAAGACCATCAGTGTTGTGTTATGCTGCTTCGGATAACACAGGCTGCTACTTGATGCAGTCTTAACTAAAGGATGCTCCAGAGTTCGACCAGAGTTCGACAATGAGTTTGTCTCTCTACTAATCTAACTGTAGTAACTCAGTCTAACTGTACCAACTTGCTCAAAGCCACATGCTGGGGTGCGATGCTGCTGATCAAACCTGTCTAACTCTCTCGATGTCTGTCTGTGGCAAGAGGCAGGGTGTGAATGCCTCATCCCTTTTATAGTGTTTATGTCATGACCCCTTGTGGTGATGCCACCTCTGAGTGTCCTTACTGCCCATTGGTTGTGCCCTATTTTGAGTGTTCATTGGTTGCATGTTTGCATATAATGATAATCAGTGGCAAAAGCAACTGAATATCGGGGCCAAACCACCGGTTGTTCCGCCATTTTGTTTAAGGTCAAGCCCAGACTGTCCAAATCATGTTGTTGGCTTCTCAGAGATGTGGAACTGAACCTTCTACCTCCGCTGGAATTGGAGGGAGGGGAGGGGCGTAGCACACCAGATAGGCCCAGAGGCCCTCATGTGCCTGCCAGAGACTGCCTCGAAGAACCTCGATCCTCAGTCCACAACATCGGTGACCTGCATGCAAAAGTCATTTTTTAACTTAGCTTAGAAACACTGGAGATCAGTATCCCCCACCTTGGTGCACACTTTCTCTTGTCCCTTCCATTGCACCCTGCTCCTTTACAAGTAGGATTACCTGATAGTTTTTTAATTGGACGGCGAATCTGCCTCCAGACCAATTATGGGGCACCCTGGTGAAAATCAGAATGAGTGATTATTTTTCCCCGGGAGCTGCTTCAGCACCCAGTAACAACCCCGACCCTCTGTGTCCTGTTTTGTGACGAAAAATATCGCCCTCATCTCAACACATGAACATGTCATCTGTATGTGATATTTTCTTGCTCTAGTTTTGATCGCTAGAAGGGTTTGGAGAGGAATTTTCAACAGTATATTTTATTTTCCCTTATTGTCTCTGTGTTTTTCACCTCTCCCAGGGGATTACATTGTTGCAGGAGGTGGAAGGTGTCTCGTCATATTGCTCCAGCCATCCTCAGTGAAGTCACGTTCAATGATCCTTGCACATCATTAACTGAACACAAGATGGCCCCCTAATGGGAGTAAACACATTGTAACATTCAAGCCCCTGTGGCTTTCTTGATTGTTTTGTTATTCTTTGACAGGAATGTTCTTTAGGAGTCTGAAAATAAAAACATCCAGTTGTTATCGCTGCAATATTTATTCTGACATAACAGTAGGGGTCGTCCTCATTAGGATTTCTTTACAAATAAAGTAAGGAAATGCTGGTGGTGTTATCGTATTTTTGCATGCACAAAGTTTGAGTAGCTGTAAGCTTTTTGTTGCTGATAGGGTAGATGATTGGTTTTAGTATCTAAGGGGCTGCCACATATTGCAGTGGTCCCCTCATTCACAAGGGATTCTCGGATCTAAGTGGGCTATAAAATTTCGACCACTGTGTCTTGTTTCTGGATAAATTATACTGTACTCTGTTACTGAGGGGGGCTGACTATAAAGGCCCCAGTTTTGGTCCTTTGCTGCACAAAAGTAGCAGCCACAGTCTTGCAGCTTCTCCTCAGCAACCTTGGGCGACGGCAGGAAAAACATCAAACACGGGGCCAAATTTTCTTGAAAGGTAAGAAGTTTTGTCGTCAGGCTGAATTTGGACCTGTCCCTTCATGGACTGGTGGTGGACGCCAGGTGGCATCTTATCAGTGGAAGCTAGTTAAGAGGCTGCCACTGGGACCATCTTCCAATTGAGGAGCTACAGGGCCCAATCAGAGGGCCAGTCGGTCAGCAGCTTCCACAGTGTTACTGATAGTGGTTTCCGCTGCTGAGGCTGCGTGGAGGAAGAGAGGGCACTGCCATGCTGGGCCGTCCTCGAGGAGAAGGTAAATTTGCTTAAGAATGGTGCCAGAGCCAGGCAGACAGACTCTGGCAATCGGAGAGGGTGCACCGTCTTGTGGCAGCACCTTCGTGACATGGGCAAGCCATTGCCCCCAGGGGAGCCGTCTGTGGGCTAAGGAGCAGGCATAAAGAGAGAAACATCCCCTCCCACCCCAAGCACAGACTGGTTTACTTAGCACGTTGCAGAGGCCAGTCCCAGTGACAGTGAAATTCTGATGGGGTCGGGAGGTGGCCCTGCAGACTCCCAGCGCTACTGAGATGTCAGGTTGCCCTCCTGAAGCTTTCTGCTTATATTTCAACAGCCCTCCCACCTCCACAGGGCTGTTAAAATCCATTGTTCTTCAATGGAAACCCCTGCTGGCAAGTTGATGTTTGTGTGTGGGGGTTACAGGTGTAGAGAGATGACAGGTATTGACATTCATATGCTGCAAGTACATCATATAAATAAACAAATTGTCCAGTATGGTTAGGGAATGCAGATTCATGAACACAAAATGTTTATACAGGAATGAACTGGAACTGATCCAACAAGCAAGATGTTACTGAAATATTGATGCTGGAGGCACCTCCTTCAAATTCCTCTCTCACTTATAATAAATAAGGTCTGGTGGAAGTTTGAGTGACTCTAGCCCCTGTTTAATTAAGGGCAAGTGTATTCATGTGTTGAATTGATATCCCAACTGCCATATTCCCAGTTATTTTTGTATATTTGATTATGTAAAAACAGTGCAATGGGAGGCAAGCATAATGAGAACAAATGTCTCATGAAATGGACTCTGATGGTTGCTGTAAACATGAAGCAAATTTATACAGTCTCCAAAACACAGGAGCCAAATCTTTTTCCCATGGCCAACTGCACCTGCAATTACCTGCAATTAGCAAACATGCACCATATTTCCACATCCTTGGCAGAACCTGTCATTTCAATGAACCCGTGTTTCATGAAAAATGCATGCTGCTAGGAAGAGCTCCCTGCGAAATCTTCTTAATCGGAATGACGTTAAACACTTTAGGACAAGGCTTCATTCACGAATATCTTCCATCGTCTGTCTCTGTGTCTTCTCTCTTTATCTACAATAGGAAGAAACAAATGCAAAAGTAACAAGGGCAGATGATCAAATTACAATAGTGACCAACAAGAACATAAAAGAGGGCAATCTGAGAGACTATCAGTTTTAAAAGGATTTAGATTAAGTAATGTGCATAGAGGGTTTGATATAATGGGAGTGTAATTTAAAAATAAATCAATTAGAAATGGTATACTGGTAGATGTGTATGCAGTTTATTTTACAGCAATCTGTAATGTATATATCGTATATATATATATACTCATATCTGGAGGTGGTATTCTGCTATATGAACGAGAAATAGCAGACACAAAAATGATAAGAGAGGAGATTTGCTTGATATTGAGAGATATCTGGATTGCACAGTAGGTTGGTGCAATTGCAGAAGGGAATATCTATGTGATGGGGAGTGTGTTGTGACAGGATTCCCAACTGAGATAAGTGTAGAGGAGGAGAGAATTGAGGAGAGAGAGAGGCCAGTGCCAATTCAAGGTAGGAGAGAGGTGCATGGTGACAGCAGGCACAGCCGTCGAGAGAAGTGGAAAGGCCAAGGTGAAACTATGCAAGTGGGACAGAAACCAAATATTGGGCAGACGTGGCCATTTCAGGTCAATGAGGGGAGAACTGAATATCAATATTACAGTTTCACTGTAAAAGTAATGGAAGCAAGTATCACAGTTATGGTTTAAATGATAATATTATCAAGTTACACAATGAATAATCAAATTGTAAAGTCTCAAAGGCTTGAAGGGCCGAATGACCTATTCTTGCTCCTACTTCCTAATGTTAATATATTACTCGTTAAACTCCTATAATGATCCACATGGTAGGTTGAAGAAGAATCCTGCTTCGGACACCATGAAGTAAGCTTCGGAGTCTTGAGTATATTAACAACAAATCTTTATTAACAACTCCTAATTATATACATATATGCATATGCATACACACATATATATATATACATATACATATGCATACACATATACATATACATGTGCATACACATATACATATGCATATGCATACACATATACATATGCATATGCATACATATATACATATACATATGCATATGCATACACATATACATATGATGGGCTGCAAGGTGGCACAGTGGTTCGCACTGCCGCTTCAAAGTGCCAGAGACCCGGGTTCGATTCTGACCTTGGGTGACTGTGCAGTTTGTACATTCTCCCCGTGTCTGGGTGGGTTTCCTCCGGGTGTTCCGGTTTCTTCCCACAGTCCAAAGATGTGTAGCTCAGGTGGATTGGCCATGCTAAATTGCCCCTTAGTGTTCAATGGTCAGGTGGGATTACGGGGACAGGGCAGGGGACTGGACCTGGGTCGGGGTGCTCTTTCCGAATGTCGGTGCAGACTCGATGGGCTGAATGGCCTCCTTCTACACTGTCGGGATTCAATGATTCTATGATGCAGTAGAGGATACAGGTGTAGAACCGACTCCATCCTAGCTCTTTACAAATCTCTGTCTATCTCTAGATAGATTGACCCTGGCTCTGGATCATGTGCCTTGCAGGCGGTATACTCAGTCTCAAATTAACTCTATGTATAAGAGTCTACTACAGTTAAAAAGATCGGTCATGAAATTCAGATTCATAGCTCTGCTGGAGAAGGAGCTACGGAAGTTGAATACTCTCTGGAAGAGTGCTCTGAGCCACCAAATATTTCCTGTACCTGGTGCAGCATGAAGAGAAGAGGTTTCAATGTCACTTGGCCCGACTGGCTGACATGTCACTCATTTGCCACATCTGCACTGCATGCAGATCCATTTGATCAACTAGTAAGTCCCTTATCAATGATAAAATATTCAGCTGCAAGAGGAGCCCTGTAAAAATGTTGCTTCCAAAGTCAGGCACCCAAGTTGCAGGCAGATCTTCTGCTATTGTAAAACATCTGGATGTACTCTGCAAGGGTTTTGGTGGTGGAGATGGTGTGAGTTCTTGAATTTGGCAGAAAATATTGCCACCTCCTCACATGGAGGGCAGAGCTATGAGTGGCTTCTCCACACAAATAGGTACAGGGGCAGCAGCTGCAGTGCCTCTAGGTCTGCAGCACAATAGTGAGATGGAGCAAAGACCAAAAGAGAGGGTAGACTCCGCACAATGCCATCTGCCAAACTGGAGCCAGACTCCTCCATGTTCCCTGACAGTGACAGGAGACAGTCTAGCAGACCAGTCAATGCACCCAGCACCTCAGTGTGCATGCACAGCACAATGCTCCTGTATTCCACTTGCTCGAGATCCTCATCTTAGCCACCTGTACCAGAAATTATCTGTGATTTAACCTTCATGAACCAATGCTACCAAAGCCTAAATGCAGCTCACTCATGCCCATTGACTCACCACGTGCCAATCCCAACTTTATACTCTCCTTTAAAGTGTTAGCATCTGAGCAGGTGGTTCCCAGTGTCAAATAAAGTGACAGGACTTTTTAAAATCAGTGCCGCTCTTCTTTCATTTCATCAGTTGCGATGAAAGGTTATCAGCCTGAATCATTAATTCTGTTTCTCTCTCCCCAGATGCTGCTTGACCTGCTCAGCATTTCCAGCATTTCCTGTTTTTATTTCAGAATCCCAGTGTCTGGAGCCTTTTGCTTTGGTGGCAGTTCTCCGACATCGAAAGCAGCAGATCAGAAGAGGAAGTTTTGGTTGAGGGAAAAAGGGAGATGGTTTGGAAAGCAGGAGATGCATGGTGACATTATCGCTCCTCAAGCCAGACAGCATAATGAGGATGACATTTGAGAAGAGGCATCAAGAAGGAACATACTATTATTTCAAATGATTTCAGGGATGCCAGATGACATGGGGACGGTCCAAAGGTGTCCTGTGTCCAAAGGTGTACAGGTTAGGGGAATTAGCTATGTTAAATTGCCCCGAGGTGGGATTGCGGGGATAGGGGCGTGATTCTCCGCACCCGCGAGAAATTGTGAGGCTGACGTCAAAAACAGGCGGGTTTGACGCCAGCCTCCGCCCTCCGACCGGGAACCGATTCTGCTCCCCGGTCGGGGCTAGCATCCCACGGCCGTGAACTCCGGCATCGCGGGCTTAACGACTTTCGTTAAGCCCGCTAGCCAGAGTTAGCGACGGCTGATGCGTCAGATGACGTCAGCCGCGCATGCGCGGATTGGACGACTCCAACCCGCGCATGCGCGGATGACGTCATCACGCATTTGCGTGAAACCCACGCATGCGCGGGCCGGTATGCCCCTCAGCCGCCCCGCGAATGGATACAGCGGGGCGGCGGAAGGATAAAGAGTGCGCGGGGTAAGTACCCGCTGCCCGCGATCGGTGCCCACCGATCGCGGGACCATGGCACCCTTGGCACGGCCGTGGTACTGCCGTGCCAATCGGTGCCATGGTTCCCCAGATCGGGACTTTACGGCCGTTTTAAGAACGGTCAGACCAGGTGTGATTGACGTTCATAAAAAACAGTCGTAAAGGCCTTGGAAATCGGCCCATCGGCCAGCTGAGAATCGCTGCTCGCCGTAAAAAAACGGCGGGCAGCGATTCGTGTCGTGAGGCGGGCGTGGGGGGGGGGGGGGAGAATAGCGGGAGGGCGTCGGACAAGCGTGGCCGTAAAAATTTACGCCCCCCCATTCTCCGCCCCGTCGTGAGTGCGGAGAATTCCGCCCCGGGTGGGGGATTGGATTGGACCCCAGAAAACCACAGTAGAGGGTGGAAGGGAGCATCCAGGAAATTCCTGGATTCCAGGCTCAGAACGTTCCTGGAGATCCATCTTCTTTCTCAGGAGGTCCATCTTCCAGCCTTGGAGTGCTCCTGGAGATCAATCTTCATTTTCAGGAGGTCCACCTTCTTTCTTCAGGAGTAGGTTGGTCATGTGGGCGCCTTCTCAATCTGACGCCTGGATACAATGGTGGACTACATGCCAAGAGACATGTCTCACCATGGAATACATTGCAAAACATCTGGTTGTATAATTAATTAGGTTGGGACCAGAAGATATGCATGTTTTCCCATCATGCTTCATGTTCCCGCCCCACCATAGGGCTTAATCCCAGGATGGGAGAATTCTGCGATACACTGTATCATTAGCAGATGCTGATTGCTCTGATGATTCATTCCAAGTGGTCTTGTAGACTAGCCCTTCGACTGCTAAGGTCCAAGATTGATGCGGGGAACCATTAATAATAATAATCTTTATTATTGTCACGTTACATTAACACTGCAATGAAGTTACTGTGAAAATCCCCTGAGTTGCCACACTACAGCATCTGTTCAGGTACACTGAGGCATAATTCAGAATGTGTAATTCATCTAACATCTTTCGTGACTTGTGGGAAGAAATGGGAGCACCTGGAGGAAACCCACACAGATACGGGGAGAACATGCAGACTCTGCACGGACAGTGACCCAAGCCGGGAATCGAACCCTATGCTTTTCACTAAAAAGCCTTTCAAGCTAGAGTCTAATCTGAGAGAAATATTCTGCTTTTAGCTAGACTGAATATTATTTCCCTGGCAGTAAATTCTCCATTTTATTATGGGGGCAATGTAATTTTTCAATCTAAAAAGACAACTTATAAGAACATAAGAACTAGGAGCAGGAGTAAGCCATCAGGCCCCTCGAGCCTGCTCCACCATTCAATGAGATCATGGCTGATCTTTTGTGGACTCAGCTCCACTTTCCGGCCCGAGCACCACAACCCTTAATCCCCTTATTCCCGTAACAGCCTCCCCAAACAGTCGCCGGAATGTGGCGACTAGGGGCGTTTCACAGTAACTTCATTTGAAGCCTACCTGTGACAATAAGCAATTTTCATTTCTTCAAAAAGCTATCTATCTTTACCTTAAAAACATTTAATGAAGGAGCCTCTGCTGCTTCACTGGGCAAGGAATTCCATAGATTCACAACCCTTTGGGTGAAGAAGTTCCTCCTAAACACAGTCCTAAATCTACTTCCCCTTATTTTGAGGCTACGCCCCCTAGTTCTGCTTTCACCCACCAGTGGAAACAACCTGCCCTCATCTATCCTATCTATTCCCTTCATAATTTTATATGTTTCTATAAGATCCCCCCTCATCCTTCTAAATTCCAACGAGTACAGTCCCAGTCTACTCAACCTCTCCTCGTAATCCAACCCCTTCAGCTCAGGGATTAACCTAGTGAATCTCCTCTGCACACCCTCCAGTGCCAGTATGCCCTTTCTCAAGTAAGGAGACCAAAACTGAACACAATACTCCAGGTGTGGCCTCACTAACACCTTATACAATTGCAGCATAACCTCCCTAGTCTTAAACTCCATCCCTCTAGCAATGAAGGACAAAATTCCATTCGCCTTCTTAATCACCTGTTGCACCTGTAAACCAACTTTTTGCGACTCATGCACTAGCACACCCAGGTCTCTCTGCACAGCAGCATGCTTTAATATTTTATCAATTAAATAATAATCCCGTTTGCTGTTATTCCTACCAAAATGGATAACCTCACATTTGTCAACATTGTATTCCATCTGCCAGACCCTAGCTCATTCACTTAACCTATCCAAATCGCTCTGCAGACTTCCAGTATCCTCTGCACTTTTCGCTTTACCACTCATCTTAGTGTCATCTGCAAACTTGGACACATTGCCCTTGGACCCCAACTCCAAATCATCTATGTAAATTGTGAATAATTGTGGGCCCAACACTGATCCCTGAGGGACACCACTAGCTACTGATTGGCAACCAGAGAAACACCCATTAATCCCCACTCTTTGCTTTCTATTAATTAACCAATCCTCTATCCATGCTACTACTTTACCCTTAATGCCATGCATCTTTATCTTATGCAGCAACCTTTTGTGTGACACCTTGCCAAAGGCTTTCTGGAAATCCAGATATACCACATCCATTGGCTCTCCGTTATCTACTGCACTGGTAATGTCCTCAAGAAATTCCACTAAATTAGTTAGGCCCTTTATGAACCCATAGTGCGTCTGCCCAATGGGACAATTTCTATCCAGATGCCTCGCTATTTCTTCCTTGATGATAGATTCCAGCATCTTCCCGACTACTGAAGTTAAGCTCACTGGCCTATAATTACCCGCTCTCTGCCTACCTCCTTTTTTAAACAGTGGTGTCACGTTTGCTAATTTTCAATCCACCAGGACCACCGCAGAGTCTAGTGAATTTTGGTAAATTATCACTAGTGAATTTGCAATTTCCCTAGCCATCTCTTTTAGCACTCTACCTCCTTAGTGATAACAATCCTCTCAAGGTCCTCACCTGTCATAGCCTCATTTCTATCAGTCACTAGCATGTTATTTGTGTCTTCCACTGTGAAGACTGACCCAAAAAACCTGACAGAGGAATGGATTATGACTCAGAAGAGTAAATTTCAGATTTCAGCGTAACAATGTTTTCAGCAGTGGGTGGCATGGTGGCACTGTCACACAGCATCAGAGGCCCAGGTTTGATTCCGACCTCGGGTGACTGTCTGTGTGGAGTTTACATTTTCTCCCCATGTCTGCATGGGTTTCCTCCAAGTGCTCTGGTTTCCTCCCACAAAGCTGTGCAGGTTAGGTGAATTGGCCATGCTAAATTGCCCCTTAGTGTCCAAAATGTTAGGTGGTTTCACAGGGTTACAGGGATGGGATGCGGGATTGGGTCAAGGTAGGGTGCCCTTTGGAGGATCAGTGTTGGCTCGATGGGCCGAATGGCCTTCTTCTGCACTGTAGGGATTCTATTCTATGAATTCTACTCATCTATTACGGGATGTTGAATAAATAGTGTGATAATTTTCAAACAGTGCCTAAGTTGAGAGAGGTGGCTTGCCTATATAGCACACATTTAACGTGGTAAAATGTCCCCAGGCACTTACTGCAGCACCAAAATATTAACACGGATATTTCTAGAGCAGACTTTTCTATTCTTGCCAGCTGGTGCTAGACAGAAGTAGCAGATAAAAGGGTGGAGTTCTCCCATTCCGCCCATGCCAGGTTTGGTGGTGGGTGGGATTTGAGAATCGAGCTGGAGTCAAAAAGCCAGAAATCCACCGGCGTAAAACCACATTGCAATTCTCTAAGTGGCGGGTGGATCTTCCCAATTTGCTGGTGGCATGAGCATCTCACGAATGCTCATTAAAACAGCTGCCTTTCAGCACCCTGCCGGGCCTCCAATCCTCTGTCATACAGTGTGAAATGATGTTGCTTTTAAATCCCAATTTTAAAAGAGTGGTGTGCATAAGGCAGTTCTCAGTTTACAAGAGTTGGGTGGGTGAGGTGTGGGCTGTGAAGTGTGGTGGGTGGTGGCCTGGTGAAAACAATGGGGGGGGGGGCATTGTGGAAGGAGGGCTGTGCAATACTGGGGAGAGGTGAAGGAAGAGGGCTCAGGTTGATGGTGGGCAGGGGAGCAAGGAGGTGGATGAAGAAGACGAAGAATGGAAGGCAAAAGGAAGACTGAGGGGAGGGAAGCTGGACCATGTTTTGTTATGCTCTTGACGCAGCATAAGCTGCTTCCTTGATGTGCACTCTGACAAAAGAAGGTTCAGACTTGGAGATAGATTTAACACATTTATTAAACTTAACAATTCCCCTACTTGGATTTGACTCTCCTGTTAATCCTGCTATAGCTACTCAGATTGATGAACCAGTCTGTTACAATCCAGATGATGGGTGTGATGTGTTTCAAATCAACCCTGTGTCTGTACTCACTGAGAGTCTCCACTGGAAAGAGGAAGAGCATTGTGCTTTTATATGGGTTGGTGTAATGCCCTCCTGTGGTAGTGTCACCTCTGTGTGTGTCGTGAATGCCCATTGGTCGTGTCCTATCTTACTGGCCTATTGGTTGAATGTCTGTGTGTCATGCCTCTGGTGCTCCCTCTAATGTCTATCTAGTCTACGTGTATTTACATTAACCCCTTCTGTATTTACAGTGATGCATATCACCACATCCCTCTTTTTTCGTGTTACATATTTTCTGTACAGTGTTAAAGAAAATTGAACAAAAAACAGGTAGATAAGTGATGCTATGTACAAGTTATGATAACAGTGATCATTAAACAATAAGTCCAAATCATATGTATGAGCCCAAAACTCATTAATTATTATGGTCGAGTGTCTTTCTTGTTTGGTTGGTGATGTTAATGATGGCATTGCTTTGTAAATGTCGTCAGTGTCCCTGTGCGAAAGGAACCAAGAAGTGGTCAAATCACTTTGTTGTCTGATTTGGAGTCTTCTTTTTTTTTCGATGTTATGGTAGCAATTCTTGATGGCATCTGTCCTGAAAGCTGGGTTGCCTGTTGGTAGTGTAGCAAACGTGAATTGGGAAGATGCATTGTTCTGCCATGGTATGTCATTGTACTGAGCTGAGCAGTAACAGTGTCCCTCATTTGCAGAGTTGTACCATGTCGTATCAGTCATAGTTCCATTGTTGTTTTTGTTGTGCTTGTTGTCAAGGCTGTAGCCTTTGATACGCTTCTCGTTATTGTCTTTGTGTTGTTGTTGTGTTGGTTGGTTTTGTTGTCATGTTTGTTGCGCTCAAGGACCACACTCTGTGGATAATACGAGTCCTTCACGCAGTTACTCGTGTCAGCGTCCTTTGTGGCATCTTCTGTTTCCTTGAGCGTGCCGTCACTGGGTTTGCGGCGCTCCCTGTCTGGAGTCATGTCCGGCTTACTTGAATCAGCTTTGGCTTGTCGATTCTCCCCATCTGGAGTCTGGTCTGTTTCACCTGAGTCAGTTTTGGTGTGTCGATGCTCCCTGTCTGGAGTCTGGTCTGTTTCACCTGAGTCAGTTTTCGCTTGTTGATACTCTCCGTCTGGAGCCCTTTCTGGTTCACCTGAATCAGCTTTGGTTTCTTGCCGCTCCCCGTCCGGGGTCATTTCAGATTCACTTGAGCCAGCTGAGGTTTCTTGATGCTCCAGATCCGGAGTCAAATCGTTCAGGAATTCATTTGCTTGTGGAGATGCTCGAGCGGATGAGGTTTGAAGTAATGTGGTGACACCGTAGTCACCAGTAGTCTCACTGTGCTTGTCGAGTGCCTCTGTACACTCTAGCTGAGGTCTGTCACGTTGCACATCTTTTATGGGAAATGGGATGCGGTCGCACTTGTCACACATACAATGGGTAGAGCCTCAGTCTATTATTGTCATTCACTTGAGCTGGGTAGACTCTCAGAATCTTCTTCTTGTTCACCGGAGCATGGTGGACTGTCATAGTCTGCTTGCTGTACACTTGAGCGTGACAGACTGTCATAGTCTTTCTGTTGTTCACTTGAGCATGGCAGACCTGCATCATCTGCTGCTGGTTGCTCAGAGAAGGTTGCTGGACCCTCATGGTCTTGTTCATGCAAGGACTGCACTTTGGAGTCTTGCATTGATTCTATCGTGGAGGCTGTCTACGAGCTCGCTGCGGAGGCTTGTGTTACTCCCTCTGTGGAGCCTTGCAGCGTTCCCAGTGTGGAATTGTGCATTTGTCTCGCTGTGGAGACTATCTTCACTTCTTGTTCATGCAAGGACTGCGCTCTGGAGTCTTGCGTTGCTTTTATTGTGGAATCTGTCCACGAGCTCGCTGTGGAGGCTTGTGTCACTGGAGTCACTTTCTGTGTGGAGATTTGCAGTTGTCTCGCTGTGGAGTCTTTCATCGCTTTCTGTGTGGAGTCAGGGACTCTTCGCGGTGCATGGACCACTCTCTGTGTGGCAGCAGGCTGCTCTCTGTGGGCTTGTACCGCTCTCTGTCTCTTGGTGTCAGGCCGCAGCATAATCCTGCACTCACGAGTCGGGATGTCATATGTGCTGGGCTGAAGATTCCCCAATCCAAAGAACTCGTCATCGGGGTCATCAATGTACAACACCTCTAGTTGCGGTTCGGATTTGGTACTGGGGTAGTCACCTCCCAAGGTGAAATCTTTATCTTCTGAGTCGTTGTCTTCCAAGACCATATCATCACGCTTTGTGTCGGAGCTGGCATTGGGCTCGCGATGTCCAAAGAAGAATTCAAGGTCTGAGTCATAGTCTTCAAGGACTGTATCATCTCTTTGGGTGATGCTAACTGCTTGTTGCAGGTTTCTGCGGAGGTTACTTTCAGCTACTGGTCGAATTTCAGGCATTGTGCTGTCGTTCCAGGTCAAAGAATCTGGTTTTACAGCTTTAAATTTTTTTGTGTGTTTCGGGACATTTCCTCTTTAAGTGGGTGTGGTCCGGGACCTCTTACATCATGACGCGTGTGACGTAGGTTGTAGGAAGCGATTGCGCATGTGCATATCGCTGTGCCTTTACTGGGGGCCTTTATCGCAATTGCGCATGCGCGGCCTCTCGCGCATGCGCAAACGGACCTTCCCGTTCTGTGTGCTCTTCGCGCAACTGTGCAAGTACGGCACCTTTTCCAAGATGGCCACCAATCAAAACTGCAGATTTCTTCAATGGAAAGCTTACCTTCGCCTCGTGGTGAGTTTTCGCACTTTTTAAACTGTTTTTTCTTGTATGTTCCTCGCAGAATTATTGGAATTATTGGAATTTGTCCAGGACTGCCTGGAAGTCGCTCTTGTTTTGCCCCTTTGAGTATTTGAAGGTCTGGAAGATTTCAGCTGCTTCTCGACCCGCGATGGTAAGTAGAAGCTTTATTTTCTCTTTATCCGCCACGCCATCTAGGTTGGACGCTACCAGGTAGATCTCGGATCTCTGCTTGAACCAACGCCAGTTTTCACTGCGATTGGTTTGGTACCTGAGCTGCTGTGGAACCGGAATCTTGAACATCATCTTGCCTGGCTGCTGTTGCTGGTTGTTACTGATTGCTGAGTTTTAACTATATGGATTTAAACAGGTCACTTCTGGGTACCATGTTTTGTTATGCTCTTGACGTAACATAAGCTGCTTCCTTGATGTGCACTCTGACAAAGGAAGGTTCAGACTTGGAGATAGCTTCAACACATTTATTAAACTGTTAGCAATTCTCCTACTTGGATTCAACTCTCCTGTTAATCCTGCGATAGCTACTCAGACTGACGAACCAGTCTGCTACAATCCAGGTAGTGGGTGTGATGTGTTTCAAATCAACCCTGTGTCTGTACTCACTGAGAGTCTCCACTGGAAAGAGGAAGAGCATGTGTGTTGTGTCCTTTTTATATGGGTTGGTGTAATGCCCCCCTGTGGTAGTGTCACCTCTGTGTATGTCATGAATGCCCATTGGTCGTGTCCTATCTTACTGGCCTATTGGTTGAATGTCTGTGTGTCATGTCTCTGGTGCTCCCTCTAGTGTCTAGCTAGTCCACGTGTACTTACATTAACCCTTTAGTGTATTTACAGTGATGCATATCACCACAGACCCCATCAAGGCTGCATGAAAAGCCCACAAACAAGGGCATCAAAGGGATACCACATTGATTATTTGAAGGAGATGCACAAGGACTCTAAATTTGTCAGGTAGCGGTCAAAATGAGGCAAGGGCGCATTGCAGGAGATGAGCTCGGGGCGAGGGTGATTGAATCGAGCATACTTCCTTCCTCTTGAGGTTGCTAGCCTTCTCCCTCTGGGTTGCTGACATCCTGCACAGTCTGGTGGAGACAGGTGGGCTGGAGAGAGTGATATGAGTGTGCTAAACTGGAACTGGGAGCTTTGAACACGCCAGCTGTCAGCAGATGGACCAATCAGCTGCTGGTCACCAGGAGATTTACTGGTTCATAATTAATGAGGTGCCAAGCACAGAATCTGGCAAGGGATCCCACTATTCTGGTCAATGGGCAAGGTGCCCTCCACCGCACGTAGTCCTAAAACCTGGGAATTCTGCCCAGAGTGTGACCCCGACGCAATGGCACTTCCCATCACTTGGAAGAAGCACCTCCAGGGCCCCACTGCCTCTGAAAAGGCAATTTAAACAAAAAGGTAGGCTCCTCAGGCTGTTCGAGGGTCCAGAGTAGATTTTACAGAATGACTGTGAGGCGGTGCCTCATGAGGGCCACTCCAGGAAATTGTAACAGGAGGCAACTCACTCTGAATTCACCGAGTGGTATTGGCCGATATTTGGTGTATGAACAAGGCAAACTCCACCATTCACTTCTTCCAGGGATGCACAAGAAATCCCAGGGCAGGGTAAAGGGAACAGAGGCAAAGTTAAACAGGTCTCTATCTCTTCCCCTTCTTGTTTTTGTCTTGGGAAATAGAAACATGGGTCATGAAAGGGGTCCTGGTGGCACAGTGATTAGCACTCATAGCACCAGAGACCAGGTTCAATTCCGGCCTTGGGCAGGTCTGTGTGGAGTTTGTACATTCTCCTCGTGAGTGTGTGCGTTTCCTCCGGGTGCACCGGTTTCCGCCCACAATCCAAAGATGTGGATTGGCTGTGCTACATTGGCCCTTAGTTTCCAGTGATGTACAGGATAGGTTACAGGGTTACAGGATAGGGTGGCGTGGATGGGGGTAGTGTAAATGGGTAGAGTGCTTATTTGAAAAATCGGTGCAGACTCGATGGGCCAAATGGCCTCCTTCTGCACTCTAGGGATTCTATGAAAATTAGTCACCTAAGTTGTTAATAATTATACCAGAGGGCCTTATTGGACAATCATAACATTGATCTTTATCTCATCATGATCTAGTGAGCTACCCTGATTTGCTTTGTTCCTCAACTACCAAACCAGTGAGCATCATAATGTATAAAACACAAGTGCCATTATAGTACTTCAGGGTACGTGACGTTTGGAAATCCCATTGTTTGGAAATCACATTTCATTTTCTGAGGTTTGCAACTCATGAGACAGGAATAATAATTATGTGAAAAGGGATTTTCAATACACAAGGGAAGTGTCTGTGGGTAACTCACATCGCTGATCGCTGTTTACAGCTCTTTTTAGAAAAGTTTAAGTATGTTTTCTGATGGTAGGGGTAGCGGTGAACATTATTCATAAACATAAAAACGATTGTTACCCATTTACACATGATTCAAAGGCAAAAATGTTTAAGATTGTCCGAAAGCCAACAGGAATTTTTCACAACACTGGGCACATTGCAGCAATGTTTGTGAGAAAATCTGCTTCAGTCCTTGAACCTTTATCGCTGCAGCTTCTGCGTAACAGTTGGGATCTAAAATAAATGCTGGCTGGCGGCCAGGAAAATTTGTTTTTGATTTTAGGTGCTTGATTAGCGAACCGTGTGAACTTTAGTAAAGCTGTTTTGATTGTGAGGCAAGATGTTAAGTAGGACAAAGCAAGACAGGGGTGCTTTAGTGAGAATATAAGTACAGGTATAAAAATAGAAAAGACGGGCTTGCATTTATTTAATGCCTTTCACAACTACTGGACATCCCAAAGAGTTTTACGGCCACCACATACTTTTGGAATTGCGGACTGTTGTAATGGAGGAATTTATATCAACTTGGAAATGTAAAATACTGTTACAATCCCTGTTGGAATTCTCATGATGCCAACAGAAAGAAAACTGATGTGCAAAATTTCACTTTTTTAAACCTTTATTGCAATACAGACATCAAAATCAACATAATTCAAACATTAATTAATAGGCCAATAATACTTCAAAGAAAAAGATACATTTCATTTTAAATAGTCAAAACAGCAAGATACGTTTTAGACAACTAAAATCAACTGTGTTACTTGCTGCACACATTTTTGCACCATGTGCACTTCCAAAGTTCTCTAATCTCACCTCCGATGCTCAGGATCCCTCGCTTTCCCACTCAATCGATTTGGCCCTCGAGCTGCCTTCCCTGACAGTCATATTCTATCCAAAGTTCCTCAATGTTGTCGACACCCAAACAGCAAAACCTTGCAGAACCTCCTTAACTGGCATCACAACAATTTTAGCACAGAATCTCCAGAGTCCCTTTAACTGGTCTGGCTGGATTTGGCAAAACTGAAATAATGGCAGTAGTTTTGGCTAATCCAAAATTCGTGCTCCTACTACTTTCAGCGTTTTGTCCTTTATTAACAATATCCTGGTAAATGAGGCCTTGTCCGTTCCCCTCAACTGCATGTCTGTTTGTGTTCTGAGACCAGTTGTAATACAATACCAATTAGCTATCTATTTACTCTTTGCTTCAAGTCCACAGCAACCTCGATCACACCCCCAAAGTTTAAAGTCACATTGCCAGAATTTTCTTAGTTTCACTTTGAACCTAAAGGGGCATCTCACAAATAGAAAATAGAGGCTTTTGACAAAGTATAAGGGTCATCACAATATTCTCAGAATCACAATACTAACTTTTCTGCTCACCACCCCTCGTGTTTGCCAACCCTCCCTCCAGCTCTTCACTCCCCTCTCCTGAATCCTTGCTGTGAACAAGATTGAGAAATTAGGTAAGAGATTAGGAGGGTCAGGGAGGGAATTGGTAAGTGGGAGAGGCAGTGGGCAGTGAGAAGGCAGGGATTGGGAGTGAGGCAAGTGTAAGCGGTGGAGAGCAGCCTGCAGGAAAGTCAAGTGTGGGCCACGAGCATAATGAATACCATTGGTTTAAGCCCCACACAAGTGATTCAAACACATAATCTAGGCTGGCAACTCTGTCCAAATGAAGAAGTTCAGCATGGGCAGAGATGTTGTCTTGAAGATGGGATTTTAACCAAGAGTTCAATTTTAGTAAAGGCTGAAGTTATTCATAAAGGCCCTGCCTTCTCAACCTTGCCCCTCGCCTGAGGTGTGGTGATCCTCAGTTTAAATCACCACCAGTCAGCTCTCCAAGGGGACAGCAGCCTATGGTCTTCTAGACTGTGGCAACATTTACATGCAAGATAGAGGGAATTTTTTTGTCTGATCAGTGATGGATGCATAGGTTCCAACTCTGAAGTTTTGGGCCAATATTAGATAAGTATTTAGCATTGTCTATTGTGTCAATTAAAAAAAAATCATAGTTGTATTGGAAGTAGGGACATTGGAGATAACTGTGGAAAAGGAAAAGCGAGGCATAGGAATACAGAGCATTTACATCACACAAGAAAGCTATTTGACATAACAAACTAAATGTTCTCTTTGGGGCGGAGTCCATGAATGGTTAAGGTCTGCCGGAGACATTTGATGGTGGCATGCGATGTAGCCTTCATCATCCAGCCCCGCAAAATCCACATGAGGTGGAACCGTGGCAGGCCCGACCATTCCCATGGGTGCAGTGAAACTGCCAGGGGGAGCTACTGGTGCTCCTGGCACTGGGTACACCGTTCTTTAACTTCTCGATTTCTGTGTCGATGCTGGGCCACCAAAAGTAGGTCTGGACCAAAATGTTCATTTTGGAGACGCCTGGGTGACCATTGTGGAGGCCCTGCACTGTTGGTGCGGTGGGGGGAAGTGGGAGGTGGCTGAGAGTGCCTGTGTGGGAAACATTTGTCCCTGTGCCAAATTCCAAAGTATACTTGTACTCTGCCAGAAGGAGTGTCCAATGCTGAATACGGGCAGACACCACTGGGGGAATTACCTTGTCCTCTTTGAATCATCCCAAAAGCAGTTTATGGTTGGTATAAGCCGTGAATGCATGATCGTATACAACTGCTCGTCCAAGATCGCAAGAAACTGCAGAGTGTGGTGAACTCAGTCCAACGTATCACATAAGCTTGCCACCCCCACTTTGATTCTGTATACACCTCCCACTGCCTCAGGAAGGCAGACAGCATTATCAGAGACCCCTCCCACCCAGGCATTGCCCTCTTCCAGACCCTTCCATCAGGCAGAAGGTACAGAAGCCTGAAGACGCGCACATTCAGACATAGGAACAGCTTCTTCCCCACAGCTACAAGACTCCTCAACAACTCCCCCTCGGACTGATCTGTTCCCTGTAAGAACACTATTCACGACACCCTATGCTGTTCTCACTCATGTATTTGCTTTGTTTGACCCCTTATTCCGCACTGTAACCAATTACTGTTTGTCGATGTACCATTCAGTGGGCTAAACAGTTGGCTTGTAAAGCAGAACAAGGCCAGAAACTCAGGTTCAATTCTTGTACCAGCCTCCCCGAACGGGCGCCGGAATGTGGCGACTAGGGGCTTTTTACAGTAACTTCATTTGAAGCCTACTTGTCACAATAAGCGATTTTCATTTCATTTAATTTATCAATGTTCTCTGTTGATTTTTCTTTTGTCTACTATGTACATACTGTGTACGTTCCCTCGGCCACAGAAAAATACTTTTCACTGTACTTCAGTACATGTGACAATAAATCAAATCAAATCAAATCAAATTATGGAATCGTCTAACGCCGAACACAAATGGCAACCCGGAGCAAATTTTGACGTACATGCGGCGACTGTTCAAAGAAACTGTGGCTCACCTTAATAGGGAACGTGTTGATCCAGACCTGGATAGGCATCACCCATGGTGCCAAAATGCAGTAAAGGCGAGGGGACTCCTCCAGCTGATCGTCGACAAATTGTATCCATGTTCTGGGACGGTCATTGGTGTGGTGGTGGTGGGTGGATGAGGTTTCCTGCTGGTGTCGGTCCCATTGCCTCCCTCTGGCGCATTCATTTTTTTTTTTTAAATTTAGAGTACCCAATCAATTTTTACCAATTAAGGGGCAATTTAGCGTGTTCAATCCACCTAGCCTGCACATCTTTGGGTTGTGGGGGCGAAACCCACGCAAACACGGGGAGAATGTGCAAACTCCACACGGACAGTGACCCAGAGCCGGGATCGAGCCTGGGACCTCAGCGCCGTGAGACTGCAGTGCTAACCCACTGAGCCACCGTGCTGCCCTCCTCTGGCGCATTCATTCTGCTCATCAGGAATGTCCGGTGTACGGGGTACACGTTGTCTGTTGAGGGGGAATTGGTGCAGTCGATCCTGGTCCACTGGAGTGCACCCCAAATGGTGGGAGTCTGAAATTTCCACCGAGGAGAGGGGCGCTCCATGTCCTGCTGGGCGTGCGAGGTTCAGGGCGGCCATCCCTTGGTGTCCTTCGACACTGCGTTCTGCACTCTCCCAGGACAATACCATCTCAGTGCTTTTCTCATGTCCAGATAAGCTTCACTCAATAAATGTTCTTGGGTCACCCCGTCCCTGATTCCGCAAACCAACTGGTCTCGGAGCGCCTGTGATAACGCCGACCCAAACTCCCAACAGGTCCAGGAATTCTGTTATAGGTTTGTCCTGGCATTGAGTAGCCACGTGGCAACGAAAACCATGAATGATTAGTGGCGATTTTGGGTCAAAATGGTTGCCGGTCAGCGTAGCAAGCTCCACGAACTGGCAGTTGAAGGTGAGTCTCTGCACGGCAATCTGCTAGGAGGGTCGCCATCTGTCTGTAGTCCCAGCTATGTTGTTCCGACAAAAATAATAGTTCATGTCGCATTACATTCAACCCCCACTATCTGGCCTGGGCTTGCGAAATCCTACCAACTGTCCTTGCTTGAGACAATTCAAACCTCTTTAACCTGGGGTTAACCCTATCTCTGGATCTGTAAATGCTCGCATTCTAAGCATTGTCTTACATCTTTGAATTTGTCTGTAGGTATATGTTTCTGGAACATACCTCTTCATTCACCTGAGGAAGGAGCAGTACTCCAAAAGCTAGTGTTTGAAATAAACCTGTTGGACTTTAACCTGGTGTTGTAAGACTTCTTACTAGGTTAAGTTAAGGGGTTAGTGTGACAGGGTGAGGGAGTGGGCTTGGTTGGAGTGCTTTTTCAATGGGACAAATCAGACTCGATGTGCCGAGTGACCTCCTTTTGCATTCTAGGCATTCTATGAAAACCATTACTCCTGTTATTTTCATTTTACTAGAAAAACTGGGAATGTCCTGTTCCGCAATGAGCCTAAATCACTTGAACACACAGATCCAACAAGAACATTTCCAAATGGTAACATCATCACAAATAAGCAGACAGTTCACCTGAGACACTGGATAACAGCTGTAGATTTTGAGGATTCATATTGTCAGTTAAGTGTTAAACTTCTGCATGAAAGGTACTGAAAATTTCACATTGGAAAGACTAAGTTATAATTATGGGCTTCCACCTTTTTATTAACAGCAGCACTCAGACAACAAGAGTGGAATTTTCTGGTCTCTCCCAACCTAGGACCGGAATTTCCTTACCGATGTCAATGGGCCTTTTTTGCTGATTTGACAAACTTTCCGTCGCACCCATGATGATCCTTGTGGTGGGAAGGACTGGAAGATTTAGGCCCTGGTATTCAGTTGTGACAGATTTCATGTATTTGCAGAACCGCAACAGGGCTCACTTTGATGACTAGTTCAGAAAGAGCTCTCTCTGCACTGTGCATTCCACCAAGTCTCAAGTATTTCAGCAGGCATGAATTGAGATGATCACCTACCTCGTTCTTCTTGACGCAGTTGACTTTTACAATAATGATCCCATAATACAACCATAGAATCATACAACCCCTACAGTGCAGAAGGAAGCCATTCAACCCATCGAGTCTACGCCGACACTCCGGAAGAGTACCCAACCAAGTCCCATTCCCCTACCCTATCCCAGTAACCCCAGATAACCTTTTGGACACTAAGGGGCAATTTAGCATGGCCAATTCACTGAACCTGCACATCATGTGGGAGGAAACCAGAGCACCCAGAGGAAATCCACGCAGACACAGAGAGAATGTGCAAATTCCACACAGTCACCAAAGGCCGGAATTGAACCTGGATCACTGACGCTGTGAGGCAGCGGTGCTAGCCATTGTGCCACCATGCCGCAACCTGTGAATAGAATCTGGATCACCAAATGTTTTACCTGCAAAAGAAACGAAAATCCAGTCCAATTACCTCCATGCTCTAAAATCTATGTCCTCATATAAAGAACAGTAATGAAATAATGACACTTTACTCACCTCAGGTAGATGAGGCTCTTTCATCCTTGTTGCCAACTGTTTTTACAAGTGTAGTGTCATGTATTTGACTGGTGGTTTGTTTCCTCAGTGGGAGAAATGACAAAAAGGCCGAGTGAATGGAAAGGTTAGTGATCCAGAAAGTGGTGAGGGTGTTGCTGTTCTTGACGTTGAGGTTGAAGAAGAGGAGGGGGACGATGTCACACTTGAGGCCGGGCAACCAGGCCTCCTTGACCACTGTTGAGAGGAAACTTCGGTGAAAAGGGCTGAGCGTCTTGGAAACTCTGGCACAGAAAGGGAAACTATTGAAGAAAGCACACGACCATCTGGAACAGCTTTGAGAAAGGGATGGAATTCTTACCGGAGATGAGGAGAAAGTTGGTCAATAGTGTATGCACTCACGATGGATGTCACTGGAAACTCCATCAGCAGAGATGGAGGGGAAAAATTCCAGGACGGTAACAGTCAGACACACTTTGGAGGAAACTGGGGGCACAGATAAAGAAATTTTAATTGTAAGCAGAAACACATTGGATGCAAACTGATGTTAATTTAAATTTGCAGATGTTGAAATTACGGATAAACCAAACAAGGCAATATTTTGAGACCTTCACAACAGCTAAGTCGGAGCAGAAACAGCTTTAAATACAGATAGAAACTTTAAGCATCAATTTTTGTTTGCATGCCACTTCAGTTTGTTTCAGCACGCAGGGTATTTCCACAGGATGCTGTTGATTGTATTGTGAGTGCCCCTTTTCGTGATGGGTCACATTGGCAGAGTAGGTCTGTTGTGATGACCTGAACAATCAGCTGCTTACTGACTACAGTTGCCAGGTTAGTTCAGGGAAATCATGTTCTCTTTGTTTTGTACACCCCACCTGTATGGCTGTGGGGAAGTGCCTGGTAATCAGAGGAAGACTCAATCAGAGATTATTTTTATGCACCTCATTCATTTCGCAGTGGCATTGACAGAAAGCAGCAGGTGATCGCTCACCCTGCTGGCTGTCCAGGACTCATAGGCCCACTCGGAACTTGGAGACAGGGTCTAAATATAGATTGAGCACCAACGTGAAAGTAATCGGACTTTCAGGGGGAAAAGAATGTCCAGAACGAGTAAAAGGTATTGCAGTCGCTAGAGACAAACCAAGCTTCCTGACATAACAACTTGCTTATTGAACATAATTTTGACCATGCTCCTGACATACCCAAATTGTGTCTGGTTCAGCCCACATCAGTCGTATGCATGCATGGGCGGATGCCAATTTGGAGTTAAAATAGCACTCATAGTTCCAAGAATTCAGGTGCAATGGAGCAAAGTTTAGCGTTTCACTCACTGAATAATTAGAAGCTGGTACATATGATGTTAGCACGTTGCCACCTGAAATATGTATCTCCACATTTCTGTCAGAGTAGGATAATCGCTGTGGATAATTGAATCAGAATGACAGAATTGTTAGGATTTGGAAGCAGCCCGTCATGTCTGCACCAACTCTTCAAATGAGCATTATGAGGTAGTACCATTCTCCTGTCTTTTCCCTGTACCGTTGCACATTGTTTCTATTCAAGTAACCTCTAATTCCCTCTTGAATGTCTCAATTGAACCTGCCTCCACCACACATCCAATCAGTGAATTCCCAACCAGAACTGCTTGTTGTGTGAAACAATCTTTTCTCGTAACTCATTTCCTTCTTTTGCAAATCACTTTAAGTCTGTGCTCTGTCGTTCTTGGTCTTTTAATGAGGGGGAACAGTTTCTCCCTATCTACCCTGTCCAGTGACTTCATGATTTTGAACACCTTTATTAAATCTCCTCTTAGCCTTCTTCTCTCCAAGGAGAACAATCGCAACCGCTCCATTCTACCCTCATAACTGAAGGTTCTCATCCCTGGAACTATTCTTGTAAACCTCTTCTGCACTCTAAGGTTCCACTAAGGTTAAGGGGTGGGGGGGTTGTTGGGTTAACATAGAACGATACAGCGCAGTACAGGCCCTTCGGCCCTCGATGTTGCACCGACATGGAAAAAAAACTAAAGGCCATCTAACCTACACTATGCCCTTATCATCCATATGCTTATCCAACAAATTTTTAAATGCCCTCAATGTTGGCGAGTTCACTACTGTTGCAGGTAGGGCATTCCACGGCCTCACCACTCTTTGCGTAAACAACCCACCTCTGACCTCTGTCCTATATCTATTACCCCTCAATTTAAGGCTATGTCCCCTCGTGCTAGCCACCTCCATCCGCGGGAGAAGGCTCTCGCTGTCCACCCTATCTAACCCTCTGATCATTTTGTATGCCTCTATTAAGTCACCTCTTAACCTTCTTCTCTCTAACGAAAACAACCTCAAGTCCATCAGCCTTTCCTCATAAGATTTTCCCTCCATACCAGGCAACATCCTGGTAAATCTCCTCTGCACCCGTTCCAAAGCTTCCACATCCTTCCTATAATGAGGCGACCAGAACTGTACGCAATACTCCAAATGCGGCCGTACTAGAGTTTTGTACAACTGCAACATGACCTCATGGCTCCGGAACTCAATCCCTCTACCAATAAAGGCCAACACACCATAGGCCTTCTTCACAAACCTATCAACCTGGGTGGCAACTTTCAGGGACCTATGTACATGGACACCAAGATCCCTCTGCTCATCCACACTACCAAGAATTTTACCATTAGCCAAATATTCCGCATTCCTGTTATTCTTTCCAAAGTGAATCACCTCACACTTCTCCACATTAAACTCCATTTGCCACCTCTCAGCCCAGCTCTGCAGCTTATCTATGTCCCTCTGTAACCTGCAACATCCTTCCGCACTGTCTACAACTCCACCGACTTTAGTGTCGTCTGCAAATTTACTCACCCATCCTTCTGCGCCATCCTCTAGGTCATTTATAAAAATGACAAACAGCAACGGCCCCAGAACAGATCCTTGTGGTACGCCACTCGTAACTGAACTCCATTCTGAACATTTCCCATCAACTACCACTCTCTGTCTTCTTTCAACTAGCCAATTTCTGATCCACATCTCTAAATCACCCTCAATCCCCAGCCTCCGTATTTTCTGCAATAGCCGACCGTGGGGAACCTTATCAAACGCTTTACTGAAATCCATATACACCACATCAACTTCTCTACCCTCGTCTACCTGTTTAGTCACCTTCTCAAAGAACTGGATAAGGTTTGTGAGGCATGACCTACCCTTCACAAAACCATGCTGACTATCCCTAATCATATTATTCCTATCTAGATGATTATAAATCGTATCTTTTATAATCCTCTCCAAGACCTTACCCACCACAGACGTTAGGCTCACCGGCCTATAGTTACCGGGGTTATCTCTACTCCCCTTCTTGAACAAAGGGACCACATTTGCTGTCCTCCAGTCCTCTGGCACTATTCCTGTAGCCAATGATGACCTAAAAATCAAAGCCAAAGGCTCAGCAATCTCTTCCCTGGCTTCCCAGAGAATCTTAGGATAAATCCCATCCGGCCCCGGGGACTTATCTATTTTCACCTTGTCCAGAATTGCCAACACTTCTTCCCTACGCACCTCAATGCCATCTATTCTAATAGCCTGGGTCTCAGCATTCTCCTCCACAATATTACGGGTATAGGGTGGATACGTGGGTTTGAGTAGGGTGATCATTGCTCGGCACAACATCGAGGGCCGAAGGGCCTGTTCTGTGCTGTACTGTTCTATGTTCTATGTTCTCTCTCCAAAGTGTTCACATCCTTCATATAGTGTGGCAACCAGAACTGTCCACAATATTCCAGCTGAGGTCTAACTAGTGTCTTGTATAAGTTCAGAATAACCACCTTGCTCTTGAGGGGCTGGTTTAGCTCACTCGGCTAAATCGCTGGCTTTTAAAGCAGACCAAGCAGGCCAGCAGCACGGTTCGATTCCCGTACCAGCCTCCCCGGACAAGCGCCGGAATGTGGCGACTAGGGGCTTTTCACAGTAACTTCATTGAAGCCTACTCGTGACAATAAACGATTTTCATTTCATTTCATTTTCATCTATGCCCCTATTAATCATAGAATCATAAAATTTACAGTGCAGAAGGAGGCCATTTTGCCCATTGAGTCTGCACCGGCCCTTGGAAAGAGCACCCCACTTAAGCGCACCCCATCCCCGTAACCCAGTAACCCTATCTAACCTTTTTGGAGGCTGAGGACGCTTTACCATGGCCAATCCACCTTACCTGCACATCTTTGGACTGCGGAAGGAAACCGGAGAACCCAGAGGAAACCCAGGCAGACACGTGGAGAACGTGCAGATTCCGCGCAGACAGTGAACCAAGCCGGGAATCAAACCTAGGACCCTGGAGCTGTGATGCAACAGTGATAACCACTGCTCTAACGTGCTGCCCGACTACTATAATCTATAAAACCCAGAATACTATAATCTAAAGAGCCCAGAAAACTATAATCTGTATTAACTGCTCTCTCTACCTGCTCTCTCTACCTGCTCTTCTCCTTAAATGAGAAACATAAGAACATACGAACTAGGAGCAGGAATAGACCATCTGGCCCCTCGAGCCTGCTCCATCATTCAATGAGATCATGGCTGATCTTTTGTGGACTCTTTCTGGCCCGAACACCATAACCCTTAATTCCTTTATTCTTTAAAAAACTATCAATCCTTAACTTAAAAACATTTAAAGAAGGAGCCTGAACTGCTTCACTGGGCAAGGAATTCCATAGATTCACAACCCTTTGGGTGAAGAAGTTCCTCCTAAACTCAGTCCTAAATCTACTTCCCTTATTGGATTGAATTGGATTTGTTTATTGTCACGTATACCGAGGAACAGTGAAAAGTATTTTTCTGCGAGCAGCTCAACAGATCATTCAGTACATGGGAAGGAAAGGGAATTAAACAAAATTCTAGAAAATACAAGAAAATACATAATAGGGCAACACATGATAACTACATCAGGGTGTAGTGTTAATGAGGTCAGTCAATAAGAGGGTCATTTAGGAGTCTGGTGACAGTGGGGAAGAAGCTGTTTTTGAGTCTGTTCGTGCGTGTTCTCAGACTTCTGTATCTCCTGCCCGATGGAAGAAATTGGAAAAGTGAGTAAGCCGGGTGGGAGGGATCCTTGATTATGCTGCCCGCTTTCCCCCAGCAGCGGGAGGTGTAGATGGAGTCCATGGATGGGAGGCAGGCTCGTGTGATGGACTGGGCGGTATTCACGGCTCTCTGAAGTTCCTTGCGGTCCTGGGCCGAGCAGTTGCCATACCAGGCTGTGATGCAGCCCGATAGGATGCTTTCTATGGTGCATCTGTAAAAGTTGGTAAGGGTTAATGTGGACATGCCGAATTTCCTTAGTTTCCTGAGGAAGTATATGCACTGTTGTGCTTTCTTGGTGGTAGTGTCGACGTGGGTTGACCAGGTCAGATTTTTGGAGATGTGTACCCTTAGGAATTTGAAACTGTTAACCATTTCCACCTCGGCCCGTTGATGCTGACAGGGGTGTGTACAGTACTTTGCTTCCTGAAGTCAATGACCAGCTCTTTAGTTTTGCTGGCATTGAGGGAGAGATTGTTGCTGTTACACCACTCCACTAGGTTCTCTATCTCCCTCCTGTATTCTGACTCGTCGTTATTCGAGATCCGGCCCACTATGGTCGTATCGTCACAAAACGTGAAGATGGAGTTGGAACCAAGTTTTGCCACGCAGTCGTGTGTGTACAGGGAGTAGAGTAGGAGGCTAAGTACGCAGCCTTGCAGGGCACCAGTATTGAGGACTATTGTGGAGGAGGTGTTGTTGTTCATTCTTACTGATTGTGGTCTGCTGGTCAGAAAATCGAGGATCCAGTTGCAGACTGGAGAGCCAAGTCCTAGGTTTTGGAGCTTTGATATGAGCTTGGCTGGGATTGTGGTGTTGAAGGCGGAGCTGTAGTCAATAAATAGGAGTCTGATGTAGGAGTCCTTTTTTTCGAGATGCTCTAGGGATGAGTGTAGGGCCAGGGAAATGGCGTCTGATGTGGACCGGTTGTGACGGTATGTGAATTGAAGTGTGTCAATGCGTTCCGGGAACATGGAGGTGATGTGCTTCATGATCAGCCTCTCGAAGCACTACATTACAACTGACGTCAGGGCCACCGGGCGGTAGTCACTGAGGCACGTTGCCTGGTTCTTCTTTGGTACCGGTATGATGGTGGTCTTCTTGAAGCAGGTGGGGACCTCGGAGTGGAGTAGGGATAGGTTAAAGATGTCTGTGAACACCTCTGCCAGCTGGTCTGCGCAGGCTCTGAGGGCACGACCATGGATCCCGTCTGGGCCCATCGCCTTCCGCGGGTTCACTTTCAGGAAGGCCGATCTGACTTCGGAAGCTGTGATGGTGGGTATGGGTGAATTATGGGCTGCTGGGGCACTCGACAGTAGATTGTTGGTTACCTGCTCGAACCGAGCATAGAATGCATTAAGTTCATCGAGGGAGGGGTGCGCTGCTGCCAGAGATACTGCTCGGCTTCGCTTTATAGCCCATTACTTTGTTTAGTCCTTGCCACAATCGTCAAGGGTCTGTCTGTCACTCTCGCTTAGTTTGATATTCTCTCTTGGCATCTTGGCATTTGTGATAATGGCTTTGTGGAGGTCATACCTGGATTTCTTGTATAGGACAGGGTCGCCTGCCTTGAACGCCTCAAATCTGTCCTTCAGAAGGGAGTAAATCTCGCAGTTGAGCCATGGTTTCTGGTTGGGGAACGCACGTACTGCTTTCTTTGGCACGCAGTCGTCCACACATTAGCTGATGAAGTCTGTGACGGTGGTGGCATACTCATTTAAGTTAGTCACTGAGTTCTTAAATATGGACCAGTCCACTGTCTCTAAGCAATCACGTAAGAGCTCTTCTGTCTCCTTGGACCAGCAGTGCACAACCTTCTTAGCTGGATTCTCCCGCTTGAGTTTCTGCTTGTAAGCCGGGAGAAGGAGCACAGTCTTATGGTCTATTTCCCAAAATGCGGTCGGGGGATGGAACGGTAGGCGCCCTTGATTTTTGAGTAGTGGTGGTCAAGAGTGTTGTCGCCCTGGTGGGACAAGAGATGTGCTGGTGGAATTTTGGCAGTACACTCTTGAGGTTGGCCTTGTTGAAGTCTCCGGCCACGATGAACAAAGCCTCCGGGTGTTCTGTTTCGTACTTGTTTATGACTGTGTACAGTTCATCCAGCGCCTTCTTCACTTCTGCCTGGGGTGGGATGTAGACCGCTGTGATAATGGCGGAAGTGAACTCACGTAGAAGATAGTATGGGCGGCACTTTACGGTCAGGTATTCCAGGTCTGGGGAGCAGTAGGTCGCCACATCCAAGCACCAGGAGAAGTAGATGAGGAGGCAAACTTCTCCACCCTTCGCTTTGCCTGAAGATGCCGTGCGGTCCGCCCGGTGAATAGAGAAGCCTTCAGGTTGTATGGCACAGTCCGGTGAGGCGGGGGTGAGCCATGTCTCTGTGAAACAGAGCACACAGCAGTCTCTTACTTCCCTCTGAGAGGTAAGTCTGGCGTTAAGTTCATCCAGCTTGTTTTCAATCGCTTGGACATTTGCCAGGAGTATGCTGGGGAGAGGGGTCTTGAAACCACGTTGCTTCAGTCTAACCTGCAGACCGCTGTGTTTTCCTCGCTTCCTGGGTAGGCGGCTGCTGCTGGATGATCCTGGAATCTGATGGGAGACGTCGGCCCTTGTGGAAGGTAGATGGTTGCGTCTGGCGGGGTCCAGGGCACTGGCGGGGACCAGGGTGCTGTTTACCTGTCCGGGGTCACATCTGGCAGGGTCCCGGGCGCTGGTTGAGATATTTTGAGGCTATGCTCCCTAGTTCTGCCTTCACCCCCCAGTGGAAACAACCTGCCCGCATCTATCCTATCTATTCCCTTCATAATTTTATATGTTTTTATAAGATCCCCCTCATCCTTCTAAATTCCAACGAGTACAGTCCCAGTCTACTCAACCTCTCCTTGTAATCCAACCCCTTCAGCTCTGGGATTAACCGAGTGAATCTTCTCTGCACACCCTCCAGCGCCAGTACTTCCTTTCTCAGGTAAGGAGACCAAAACCGAACACAATACTCCAGATGTGGCCGCACTAACACCTTATATAATTGCAGCATAACCTCCCTAGTCTTAAACTCCATCCCTCCAGCAATGAAGGACAAAATTCCATTTGCCTTCTCAATCACCCGTTGCACCTGTAAACCAACTTTTTGTGACTCATGCACTAGCACACCCAGGTCTCTCTGCACAGCAGCATGTTTTAATATTTTATCATTTAAATAATAATCCCTTTTGCTGTTATTCCTACCAAAACGGATAATCTCACATTTGTCAACATTGTATTCCATCTGCCAGACCCTCACCCATTCACTTAACCTATCCAAATCCCTCTGCAGACTTCCGGTATCCTCTGCACTTTTTGCTTCACCGCTCATCTTAGTGTCGTCTGCAAACTTGGACACATTGCCCTTGGTCCCCAACTCCAAATCATCTATGTAAATTATGAACAATTGTGGGCCCAACACTGATCCCTGAGGGACACCACTAGCTACGGATTGCCAACCAGAGAAACACCCATTAATCCCCACTCTTTGCTTTCTAGAAACACCCTACTATTCAACAGAATTTGCCATTTGTTTTTGCCTCAGGGAGTTTTACCCCGCCAATCAGCTCTCCAGCAGGAATGGCTGCTTGCGGATTGGGGCACTATTTTGATTGGCAGCCCTGATCTCCCCCCCCCCACCCCCCCCCCCACATTCAGGCATCCCGCCCCCCTCCCCCCCCCCCCCCCCCCCCCCCCCCTTCCCGCTTTATCGACCCCCCATCTTCACTCCACAACCTTCCAAAGCTCCTGGAACTTCCCTTCAACCGCCCCCCCCCTCAAATGGTCAAGGCCCCCCCCCTAGGCCCAAGCCCAACCAGTGTCAATCTGGCACCTTGGCACTTCTAGTCTCATACCCTGGTAGTGCCCCTGACACTCTGGCAGCTCCAGGGTGGCACTGCCATGGTGCATGGCTGACAGTGGCAAGGTGTCCAGATGCAGGGGGAGTACCAGGGTACTACCGTGCCCTGTGCCTGACCACCCAGGGGTCTCTCGTGAACTGCAAGATCCCCAGCCCCCAAGATGCTGTTATGCCTGGTTTATGTGTGTGTGAACCAGTAATAAATGGTGCCCTGGTAAGTTCTCGCAGGTCATTGACTACGAGGCTCCGGGGCATTCCGGAGTTCGGGTATTTAAATGAACCATTAGGCTCATTTGAATATGGAGATCTGGGTCACACCCAGCGAGGGGGAGATCCAGATTGTGGCTGGCGGAGTGAATAGGCTGACTCACAATCTGCCTGGCACAGAGCCCGATTTGGGGCTCCCGCACGATTCACCCGTTGCACCCTGCTCCACGCCAGATGCAACGAGGCCACTGAATCGCCCTCATTGTCTCTCCATGTTCTTCCTACCAAAACAAATCACTTCACACTTCTCCACATTGAACGTCATCTGCCACCTATCTGTCCATTCCACCAACTTGTCTGTGTCCTTTTGAAGTTCTGCACTCTCCTCCTCACAGTTTACAGTACTTCCAAGTTTTGTATAATCTGCAATTGGATAGACAACAATTTAAATGGATGGAAAAAACCTTTAAAATTATACGTTAATTAAGGGTGTAATGATTTATCCTGATTGTGCACCTTCAAACAGAACCTCTATGCTCCTATGATCCAACAAGTGCAAGGAGTTTTGTGATCAACATCAAAAAAGTATGAATAGATCAAGGCACATTTGGAAAACAGACTGCAGCACAGGGAGATTTCAGAAGCTGGCAAGGTTCTTACCAAAGAGTAAAATTATAATCAATAGGTTTTCCATGTATCATTGTTTTCTGTTTGCATTATGATCAATCATACTGAGGCAATTCTGTAAAAGGCACAGTCACTTTTTCTCCTTAGGTTGTGCTGCATTTTATGAATATTTAAATTTTGAATGAAGGTAAGCAGGCAGTAGGCCAGATGTATTTCTGGTAAAAACAGTCTTGTAATGTTTTCCCAGCAGAAGCATGGATTGGGGTGTAGATTGCAACATTGTTCATTCACCAACCCATGTCAGTTTGCCAGTTTCCCCAGGGGGCTGGGGATCTTGCAGTTGATGAGAAATTCATGGTTTCCCCAGGGAGGGCACAATTAAATGGCTTTACCCGGAGGTCTACAGAGAAAATGTGCACGATTTTAGGAAATTGGAGAGCTCATTGTGTGAGGAAACAATAGGTAAAAATACACCAGCTAACACTTCGACACTTCTTCATGGTTGGAAGCTATCTCAAGGCGCTGCAGATAAAGGAGGGCAGAAGCAGTAGGCTTTTCATTCAGATCTTAAACATCCATCCTTCATCCGGTTAGTTTGGGTTGGATTCAGAGCCCTGGTCCTTGGGACGAAAGGACATGGCTGTACCCCGGATCTAAGTAGGATAATGACAGCTTCATTCTCGCAGAGGGGCAACTTGGAGTTAGGTTTTATTCGACATACTTTCAGAATCTGAAATATTTATATTGAATATTGAAAGAAGCGGACTTTGAGAGAAATGGATTTTCGAAATTCATCAGAATAAATCGGCTTGAACTCACTTCATGTGTTATTGAAATCTAAAAGAAGCAATGGGATTCATTTGGTCTTGTTCCCATTCTGTTGTTAGTGGGATTGGGTGTGACAGGGAGACCAAAATGACAGTCTCACATTTGTTGTCTGGAACACCGAAACTGGTTTGCACACTGCCTGTACAATGATTGGATCGGCCGAGGATCACCCCCAGTCATTTTATTCCACTGCAAAGCACATTCTTCTATTTTAAAATACTTTGTCACCTGTGCATTTTTTTCTTGCCTATTGTTCTTGGGGTTGTTGATTCTTGCTGGGATAGAGTTCACACAGGCATCAGTCAATTTCCAGCATCTCTTCAATTTCCAGCATCGGGTGAGTGCCAGGCTATTCAACCTAGGGGGGAAGCATCACAGTTGAACCCTCATTCAACACTGAGAATTGGCCCTGGGATATTTCTAGTTCCAGTTCAGTTCAATACCAGCCAGGACACTTATCAAGTGAGCTACTTATATTTCACCACCATATATTCTTGAGCTGTTACCCCGCCCAGCGCAGGTTTATTAAAAGTGTGCTGATTAAGTGGAATAACTCCAGACACTGCAGCTTAAATATATCTTTTAATTTCTGGATTAATGTCAATTTATAACCCATTGTAAGAAAAATCACCAATAATCTTAATGTTTTTCATTTAGAAGCGAGTGGACGACATGGAAAGTACAGTAGCCGCCTATGCGATAGCACGACAGCAAATGATGAATAGATTTGGACGCTACCAATGTGTGTAACCAAGTGAGGTAAACCTCAAGCTCTGTTAAAGTAACTCCTTGAATTAATCCAGTTTGTACAAATGAAGCAAGTTGACCTTTCTCATCATAATAAAAAAATGCACACATTTATGGCCAATGTTTTAACAAAGCTCCTGCACCTGGCAGGTTAATTTCACTCTTGCACTTTTTCCTGATAACAATGGTATGGCTTTTTCTTTGGGCATTTAAAAAATAGACTGCAGTTTTCCCATGAGCAGGGCAGAGATCTAAAAATAGCACGGCTATATGGAAAGGTATACATACATGATGGATTTTATTTTAGAGCCGCAGGAAAAGGAGCTGATCTCCAGTCATGTTTACAAATGCTGCAGAGGCTATTTAGGATTGCATTTTAAAATACTACCCCCGAGGATATTGCAACATCTTTGGCCAAAAGTAAAATAGGTTAATCCGTACGTGAAAATAAGATCCGCTCTGAAACTGATGTTGCCTTACAGACACCAACACAGGGCCGAGGGAATGCAGAGGGAGACATTTTACAAATTGTGTGCCTCAGGACCTCCACATCCCAGCCCGGCCAGTCGATAAGAAAGTCCTCCTTTCTGCTGACAATTATTGTCCTGTGTGAAATGCATTTGGACTAATTGAATCCAGTGCCTGTGGGAATGAACACATGCAGCAATTCCACCCGTAAACTTGGCATTGAGTTGGCAACCTGGCCCAGAATGGCCCTGAGAACAAATGGTGTGGGAAATACGAAGTTTCACAGGGTTATTATAGCCAATGCTGATTCAGATTGTGTGTGTAAAGCACTTTGGGGCCCAAAAATTCGCTTATCCTCAGAAATGGCACAGGGATTGCCATCCACGGTTAACCCGGTGAAGGTGGCATGCAAACTTCATACTGTCAACTAAGTTTAACTGGTTGTTGCGCGCTGCAAAGCTCACTGTTAACTGGCTGCACATCTCAACTGCTCACCCAAAGCATCAGAGGTGAGCACAAATTCAAGCTTAAATCAGCCCGTATCTTTTAAAAAGGGGGGTGCATTTTGGCTAAACCAGATGCTGGTAGTCATCATTTTCACAGTAACTTCATTGCAGTGTTAATGTAAGCATACTTGTCGCAATAATAAAGATAGATTATTATCCGAAAATGTGATTTTGATGTGGAAAAGATGCAAAGGTGGAAGAATATGACAGAGAGCAGGCTCCAGGTTTTCCTATCATTGGACTGGAGGCCTTGGAACATGAGACGGAGAAGAGGAGAGACATCATCCGCAGAGGCCCAGGTGACCCTCAAGATAAACTTTTTTTAAATTCAGTTACGGGATGTTGGCGTTGCTGGTTATGCCAGCATTTATTGCCCATCCCTAGTTGCCCTTTGGAAGGTGTGGTAAGATGCCTTCCTGAACCACTGCAGTCCTTGAGGTGTAGGTACTGTTGCTGTTAGGGAGAGAGTTCCAGGATTTTGTCCCAGCGACAGTGATGGAGTGGCGATATATTTCCAAGTTAGGGTGGTGAGTGACTTGGACAGGAAACTCCAAGTGGTGGGTTTCCCAGGTATCTCCAGCTCTTGTCCTTCTAGATGGTAGTAGTCATGGGTTTGGAAGGTGTTGTCGAAGGAACCTTGGTTCTTACATCTTGTATATGGTACACCCGGCTGCCACTGTTCGTCGATGGTCGTGGGGTTGAAAGTTTGTGAAAGGGGGAGCAATCAAGCGGGCTGATTTGGCATGGATGATGTCAAGCTTCCTCAGTGCTGTTGGAGCTGCACTCATCCAGACAAGTGGAGCGTATTTCATTACACTCCTTGTAGATGGTGGAAAGGCTTTGGCGGGGTCAGGTGGTGAGTTATTCAGCACAGGATTCCTAGCCTTTGACCTGCCCTGGTAGCTACAGTATTAATGTGGCTATTCAAGATCAGTTTCTGATCAATGGTAACCTCCAGAATGTTGATTGTAGGGGATTCAGCAATGGTAATGCCATTGAATGTCAAGGGGCGGTGATTAGATCCTCTCTTGTAGGAGATGGTCATTGCCTGACATTTGTGTGGCACAAATGTAACTTGCCACTTGTCAGCCCAAACCTGAATATTGTCCAGGTCTTGCTACATGCGGACATGGACTATTTCATTATCTGAGGAGTCCGAATGGTGCTGAACATTGTGCAGCCATCCGCAAACATCCCCACTTCTGACCTTATGATGGAAGGGAGGTCACTGATGAAGCAGCTGAAGATGGTTGGGCCTAGGACACTACCCTAAGGAACTTTACAAATGAAGTGGGGCCGGTTAGCCGTCGTAGTCAATTGGTTAATGCCAGGAGTCTAACTGCCAAGTCCTGAAAGCAATGCCACAAGAGGTTTAATGATCTCAAACAAATGGTCATTGTCAACGACTGTATCTTCAAATCACATATCCTAATAACTGCCCCATTACCCGCTCACACTGCTTAATGCACCACACACTGTCATTCAACTGCCAGCAAACTCTATCAATCAGGATTCACACCGAAAACTCATAACACCACTTCACCCTCATACATTTAACTCTGCAACAAGCCTCACACATACATCTCCCAGCTTACGCAGGCTGCCAACCATTCAACATTGACAGCCACATCACCCAAACGCATTGCGCCACACTCAGTGCCACATTTCAGTCTCTCTTCCGGGACCAGGTTGTGCAAAACTAGAGACAGCAGGAGCACACAAGCAGGGGACAGGCATGGCTGCATCTTCCCCCCTCCATGAATGAGGCAGTGCTTCCCACAATTGCATCAGGCATGACTCAGGCCATGGTCAGCAATGGTGCTGAAAACATTGAAAATGATGCTTACCCTCATATTTAATCGTCATCACATCCTGCTTCCTCCTCATCCATTAACCTCTTTGACTTGCAAACTGCAGATAACATCAGCATATGCCTCTTACTTTGCCCCAGTCCCCTCAGCACAACTCTTCTTTCCCCTGTTCGATACTCAAGAACTGCAATCTGGTCAGGAAGTGGTGGATGAGGAAAACGTGAAAGAACAGGGAGACATTGATGATGATTAAACACCATCACCTGCCCCCACGCTCACTGCCACCAGCTCAGATACTGGCACTGTGCGTACATTTGAAGATAGCATAAGGGCAGCATCTGCACATGGTTGGCTGCCATACATGAGTGTCCTGCAGCAAAGGCAGGGGATCAGGGTAGCAGAGTGTCAGCTCAGCACAGGGTCAGGTTACACATAGGTTCTGTGGCAGAGGAATCAGATAAAGACTAATCTACAGACAAAGCCAAATGGATCAGCACAATGGATGGTTGACACATTGGCAGGCTTGCCAGAAAGCCTGCCATCAATATCGAGTGGCCTGGAGGAGCTTAGAATTGACTTGGAACAGGACTTTGCACAGAATTTGAAGTCTATCCTTCCTGGTGTAGAAGTGGTGGTCAATATGATTAGCATATGTGTGGTCCCAATCATCGTGCAACATCTGATGACCAATGTCTCGGTTTCCATTGCACCACAAGCAGAAGCGAACTAAAGTCTGAGTACAGCAGTGGAAGATCAGACTGAAGATACACACACACTCAAAATGTTCTCATGTAAGTGCACTTTGCTGTAAGCTCAAGCTGCTGCCAACATAGCTGCAAGAGAGCACTGCTCAATGTGGCTGGCTAGTGTTGCTGAGGTGCCAGCTTGGAATACTGGTGGTGGCACCATTGGGCACAAGCCTACAGCGCTCTTCCAGGAGGACAGGCCTGTCACTGCCACTCCACCAATGCTTTTGCTGTTGCTTGCCCACGCTGCTGCCAGCCATGCAGTGACCATGCAGTCCAAAGACAGACCTTCCAGGCCCAGAGCTGTCCAGAGACTCCCTGCAAGCCACCCCCCACTGAAATTCAGCAGCCTTTTTACAACCATACTGCATATTTTGGGGTGGCACTGTGTAGAAGCACTCTACTCCCATCTTTTGTTCTCTTTCATTGCCCTGCAATAAAGGGTTGCTGTGAGGGATTTGTGTGTATGTGTGTGTGTGTGTGTTGGGGGGGGGGGGGGGGGGGGGGGGTTTCCATAACTCTACAACTGGTTTCTCCGCACCTTTCTTTGTTAAGTGTTAAACTCACAGGCACTGAGTCTTGGGGGGGCTTGGGCGATGGGGGAAGGGTGTGGGGCGGGGGGAAGCGATTGATGTTTAATTTTGATAAATACCCAGTCAATAGAATATGTCAATTCACAAGTTATTTCACATTTTGAATCTCTTGTTCAAGGAAGGGCATTCCAATCCCGGTCATTTGCATTTTAATAACTTTTCACAGACCTGGGTTATTTATTTGTCTGTGCACAAGTTAAAAACTTAACGGGACCTTTGCAGCACATTGTCCACTTTTTGATGCAAATTACACAAAGTCCATATTGAATAACATCCACACCTTGCATGTTAAACATAATCTTTACTCGGCGTGGCATGCACACCTCCGTCTGAAGAGATATGGGTGCATTGCAAAGTGTGACACTCAGACATGAAAATCGTGGAAACAAATTTATAACTCTCTGACCCTGACTCTAAACTTCCAGCAATTCTAATGCATTTATATAACTTGATGTATGTACATTTAAAGATTGTCTGAATATTTGTCTGGTGCAAGCAGAATCCACAATCAATTTTGAAAGGGAATTGGATAAGTATTTCAAGGGAGAAAAATGTAGAAGAATAGGACTATGGGACTAAATGGAAAGCTATTTCAGAGACCTGTGGTCAGAATGCTTCTTCCTGTGCTGCATGTCTCTGTAATACATTTTCTATACTGTTCTACATTTATATATTGTATATTCTATGGATATGCAATGCATGTGCACATAATTCTTAAACGTATTGATTCAATTTCCCATTATGCAACGTGCGCCAGAAGCAGATTTAATGCACAGATATGTAAGCAACAACTTTAATTATTTATGTGATTACAGAATGTGAAGGACGAATGTTTGTTTCTTTGTTAGCAATTTGTTGTAAATGAGTCCATTATTTATTTATTCATCCTTTTCATGTTTATCTTACTAATATTGCACTAGATACTGTATTTTTTTCTTAATTGCCTGTGTAAAATCTTTTTAGTGCTGTACTCCAGCCAGCCGCACCCATACCTTAGCACGACTGCTATTACATTTATCTTTTCAAATCTCTATTACAACATTTTGTTTGCTCCTTTTGAAATTTGGGACACAGAGCCATCCACTTTCTTAGAGAAGAATGGAAAATGGGGAGATAACTGGAAAGATTAGAGAGATTGAGGACATCTTTTTCAAGGATCAGATGTTGATAATAGCCTTTGGGAGGGAAAGAGATGATCGGTGAACAAAAGGGAGCCAAAAGACGCTGGCTAATTTAGGAATAATTGAGTGCCACATGATTGGAGTGAAGAGGCAATTAAGGGCAAGGATTTGAAGCCGTGATCCATCATGGAAGAAAAGAGTTTTGGATTGTGTTTGAACGTGCTGGAGTCGGAGGAAGACTATGCTGGTGAAAGCAAAACTTGCTAATAGTTGACAGGGTTGCTTAATAATCAGGCCATTGCTATGCTAGAGTTTCTAGCTCTCTGACTGTACAAGGGGGATGGAAGAGATGGGAGATGGTGAGTGATTTGATTGTCATGAAGGCATTAAATGCTAAAGGGAGGGTTCAGTTTAGTAGGTCAACAATGGTGAAGATGTTCTGAATGGTGGGGTTGGGAATCAAAGTTGGGAATATGAGAGTAGCATTAGTGGAGATGGGCTGATATTTCATAATTGGCGAGAGAATCATGAGTTGGGTCATTTCTCGGCATCCCATTCCTGACGCCAAAATTAACAGAAACTCACATTGTTATTTTCGCAGCAAGGAATTTGGGGGGAGGGCAGGGGTGGAGCTTGGGCCACTGCCTCGTGATGCACACCTGACTGGGAAATTAAGAAATTAAGACAGACCGATGCTGGGGCCAACAGGTTAGAAGATTATCTCCATTCACCAGGACATCAGCCCATTTCTTTGCTGATTGTTAGGCCCCTCGCCCTCACCTCTACCCACTTCAGGCCCTATAAATACATCTCATTGCTCTTATTCCCTCTCCCTACCCCATACTCCCTCTATACACCCCCATATCTCCCATTTATCCTGCATATCCCTTGGCCTTCTCCATACTCATACACAATGGACAGAACATGAGCCCTATAATAACACTGGGGTGTTTTAGATGTGCACTTGAAATAAAAGAACCCAGTAATTCATTCAAACTCCAATTGATAAAAGCAATCTGTTCATTTTTTTCAAAGGCTCAACAAATGGACTCTCAATAAAAGAGGTCTGACATCTATTCAGGTGTTTTCAAAGGTTGAATAGATGTCTTGACTTTAAGCCAATGGAGAAATCAAAGAAGGAGATCCAAGTGGGCCATGAAAATTAGATTCTCAGTAATGTTGAATAGAGAGGAATAATGTATCCACTGGATTAAATACACTAATGCATGTGACCACGTGCACAATGGTGGCCAATTTGATGGTCACTTACATTTTAAGGACAGAGCCCTATAATCAATTATGGCATTAAAACATAGGCCTGGATTCTCCGCTACGTGACACTAGAAACGCGATTCGCAATCGGGCGGAGAATTGGGCGTCGGGTCAAAATTGATGCTCCAGTCCCTTATTGGTGGCGATAGCCAGGTGCACGCCCCGCGTCGGCAGTGGCATGCAAAACTGGTATTTGTTTGCATTTAATTGCCATTAGCGCGTCTGACCCCATATGCTTTGGGCCTCTGTGAAGCTCGGCCCCTCAGAGGCAGAAGTCATGTGGGACTGGTTCACTACAGGTATTTTTTACAAATGGGGACTGGGCGCCATGGGTGTTGAGCGCGAGAGAGAAGGTAAGTAAAGTTTCAAAATTTTTTTTTAATTATAGCGTTTGCTTGGGGTGGGCCGCCAGTGCCAGGGAGAGTAGTGGAGAACGAATTGGTAACAGCTTCATGCATTTGGGATCGGGTTGGCTGAGCTCACACTGTCATTATTCAGTATTGATTTTACATGCATCCATTTGGTACAGTTTACAGGCTCCTGGCTGCTCACTCTGCTGACTGCTCACCGTGTCCTGTAAATGTACACAGAGCCTCTGGTCGTTTGGGAGCCACTCAGGCCTCCCCTCCCCCGCTCACTCCCACCTGTAGGACCTGCCATCACTCAAGTCTCTAGCATGGAGTTGACCGGTGGCACACCGTGACCCTCTCTACTGCACAACCAGGTGCCACCCTGCTGACGGGATAACACACGGCCAGCCTAATGAGGACACCAATAGTGAATCCCACCAGGGAAGCAGGGCAGGGGCTGCATTGTCTATCACTGACATGGGTTACGGCAGTCACTGGTACCCTGTCGACAGAGCTGGGGTGGGGGGGGGGGGGGGGGGGGGGTGGGGGGGGGGGGGGGGGTGAGGATAGAGGCTCACTGCCGGGAACAGGTGTGCAGTGTGGAAGGCAACATATCGGGTGAACGGCTAGGAGCTGGGTGGGATTGTGGGGGACATGTGGAGCTGAAGTGCAATTCAGGGTCACTATTGGATGTCGATGGAAAAGGAAATACTCATGTTGCTAACATTTCTTCCCTTCTCCTCCCTGCAAAGAATGAATTTCGGAGTACTGGCAGGATTGCTTGCAATCTACCTGGCCGCAACTGCCCTTGTCTGCAGGCACAGGTGCTGCTCGGGGGGGACCCTGCACCACAGGAGTCTGCCCCAGAATAGCAGGGGCCAACCAGTGAGTCTGGAGAGCTGGCTCTCTAACAAGCCAAAGAGGAAGTATGAAGGAGGCGCCACATCAGGCCACATTTATACCATTGTCATCTGTCCTTCGCACAAGACTTCAGCTAACCAGGGAGACCGTGCAACATTTGTACCAGATGATAACAAACCTGGAACCGTGGGGGTATGGAGGAGGACATATGCTGCCGGTAGCCGTAAAGGTGACTGTTGCCCTGAACATTTTCACCTCGGGGTCTTTCCAGGCGCCGAGTTAGGACCTGTTTGGGTTCTCTCAGACATCCGCACACAGGTGCATCCGCACTGTTGTGGGTGCCCTATTTGCCCAGGCAGCATATCACCTTCTGCCTGGATCACATCTATCAGGATACCTGGGCAGCAGGATTTTTTATTATTCATTCTTTGGATGTGGCCGTCGCTTCCTGGGTCAGCAATTGTTGCCCAGAAACTGAGTGGCTTGCTAGGCCATTTCAGAGAGGGGCAGTTAAGAGTCAACCACATTACTGTGTGGGTCTGGAGTCACATGCAGGTCAGACCGGGTAAGGACAGCAGATCTCCTTCCCTGAAGGACATTAGTGAACCAGATGAGGTTTTATGACAATCAGCAATGGTTTCATGGTCATTAGACTTTTTTTCATAGAATTTACAGTGCAGAAGGAGGCCATTCGGCCCATCGAGTCTGCACCGGCTCTTGGAAAGAGCACCCTACCCAAGGTCAACACCTCCACCCTATCCCCATAACCCCACCCAACAGTAAGGGCAATTTTGAACACTAAGGGCAATTTATCATGGCCAATCCACCTAACCTGCACATCTTTGGACTGTGGGAGGAAAGCGGAGCACCCGGAGGAAACCCACGCACTACCGGGGAGGATGAAAACTTTTAATGAACCGTGGTGGGATTTGAACCCAGGTCCCCAGATCATTACACTGGATTACCAATCCAATGACAATGGCACCATGCCACTACCTCCTATCGCTGGCATGCCCCAAGTCTAGGGAGTGAGAAATGGGACACATGTCCCCCTGTGAGCACCAGCTCATCAGGGGGTACCCTTCATCAACAGGAAGAACTTCCACTCCCTGAATGTGCAATTGGTGTGTGACCACCAGCTGCACATCATTCACTTCTGCGCCCGATACCCGGGCAGTGCGCACAACGCCTGCATCTTGGAGCACGTGTCAATTCCCAGCACCTTCGTCGAGGCACTCCCTCAGGTGAGGGGTTGGCTCTCGGGTGACAAGGGCTGTCCGCTGAGGCCTTGGCTAATCTGGAGGCCTATCTGGAGGCTCCAGGCCAACCCGAAGAACCATTATAATGGCACCCATGCAGCAACCAGGAGCACTGCATCAGTGCCCGAAAGATGTAGTTCTGATGCCTGGACTGCTTTGGTGGGGCTCTCCAATATAACACCAACACTGGGGCGGCCTGTTAAGTCCTGCACAACATCGCATGTGAGGGATATTCTGGTGGAGGAGGAGGAAGAATGCACCCCTCATCTGATGAGGAGGATGGCCAGGAGAACCAGGGCATAGAACCTGAGGTGGCAGAGCAGGCTGCCCAATGATGCGCCAGGGCCGCCACACATGGGACAGCCTCACCACTCCCGGTTCGCCGACTAGGGGGGCCTGTCCATTGAGAGCTCTGCCACCCTGTCCCACCTCTCCATACTTCCCCATAGCCTCTCACATCCTCCCCTGTCCCTCCTCCCTTCACTCCATACCTCCCCCACCCCAGCTCCCCCACCCGCCTTTGAGGGTCCTACCAGCATCACTGCAGGGTGTTGGCCCTGGGTTGGTAGTCTCAGTGGGTCTTATCCATGGGACGGAGGATGATGATGACTCGCTGTGAGATGAGCTCTCGTGCTCCTCATCATTTGACAAAGTCTGGATCCTGCTTTCAGGATCACATTCCACTGTCCACACAGATCATCCCTGCATGTGTTCTAGCCTTTCCATCTCACTGGCCCATATATCCTCTGGTGAGGAGGAGTGTGTGTGTATGGGGGGGGAGAGGTTATGGGGATGGTGAGCAGTGATGGATCACTGACAGGGTAAGCTGTACTCCAAGGTATCCTCACACATCTGGCCCTTTTCCCTGCTGTGATGAACGGTATTAATAACTGCCGTAAATGGTACCTGACCTTTAATACCTTGTCCCTTTAAGAGGCTTGGAACCCTGGGGGACTCCGCCTCTGGCTACGCCCCCAGGAAACGGTATATAGGATAAGGCTCCATGTGGCGAGCACACTTCTCTTGAATGCCGTCCTGTTCTCTGTAGATTAAAGCCTTTTGATTACCGACCTCGCTCTCGCGTCGTAATTGAGGGTGCCTCACCTGCCATCTCTGAGGGTCACCCAGGTGCAACATCCAATTGCCCTTGGGGCCCTGGCCATCGCCATCCTCCAACGTCCACGTCTACACCATCATTGTCACATCCGCCCCCCCCCCCCCTCCCCCCCCCACCACCACCACCACCACCACCGCCACTGTGCACACCCTCTACACCCAGCCCAGCCCATCCTTCATACCCTTTGGACAGAAGATTAAGGCAGGTCACAATGTTGGTGCAAAGGTGTTTAATTGTGACTATTTACGGTAGTGTGCCCTGACCCCTACCTTTGGCCTGGGGTTTTCCAGCACTTCCCCTGTGGGAGACACGGGCATGGGTCCCATCACGTCATCCTCCCTCGGGGTGCTTGATTGTCCCCCGGGCTACTCCGTGGGATGGAGGTGAGGCAGGAGTGAGCTCTGGAGGCGCCACCGACACCTGGCGCTGCCAGTCATGGAGCACAGGGTCTGGAACATGTCACTCAGCGAGTGCAACATGTGCTTTTATGTCTCAGTCACGCCCCTCAGTGCCTCGGTCATGTCCCTCTGTGACTTGGTCATGTGCCTCTGTGACTAGCCCAACTCAAGCAACGCCTGGCCAATGCACTCAATGCTCTCTGATATACGAATGAGCCTTCATGACTGGGCCAAACTCTGGGACACCGCAGCAATGCCCATGGGTCCAGTGCATGTCTGCCTGTGACTGGGCCCCCCTGTCCTGAGCCTCAGCCATCAACCGCACAGATTGCTCCAAATCTTGGACATCTTGGCCCATGACTGTGCCTTTCGCACCCAAGGCTTCCACCGCAGATGCCACCTATTGGCCTGGATACCACACATTGTAGGCACGATTTCCTGCACTGAAGATGGTTGGACTCCTCGGAATGCACTCGCAGCACTAGAACGTTGCTGACACCCCGTCCTGTAGACCTTGGCACTGCGTCAGATCTCCACCAGTGACGGGATCATTTGTTCCAGAGTGTGATACCTGTCTGGACTACAGCTAAATACTGAGATCGGGCCCTCCGACTGCCCACTCCCTTGGGTGTTCCTACCGCCACCTGATGTGCTCTGGCATATGTGGCGGGAGCACCAGTACGTGCCCCAGGAGCCTTTTCACCAATATGACCCACCAAAGTGATAGTCTCTTGGATAGTGTAGGGTGCAGATGAATGCAGTGTTGAAAAGTCGATGACGTCCCCAGACTGGTTCTCCGGGGTGTGCTGGGCTTGTGACAGTGAGCGAGATAGACTGGATGGGTCGATCTGCTCCGTTGGTGATCCTGCAAGACATAAAACAATAAAACACATGCTGAGAACCCGAGAAGGAGTGGTCTGGGGATGACGGGTGACTCATTTGCTATGGGGACATCACTTTGAATTAGGGGCTTACTTGGCTGTGCCATGTCAACCTCTACCTGGGAGATTGCCGTCTCTTCAATCTCCTCAGTTAACTCCATTGCGCTCTGCTTGGCTGCGGTGAGTAACCTGAGGTCGGCGGACCCCGTCTGGTCTTCTCCTGCTCCCGGAGGTGATGGGCTGTCTTAACCTAGGGGACAGATATAGGACATTGTGAGATGCCTGGATGCTAGTTGTACAAAGGGTCAAGTAGCTGGTGGCCTGTGCATGCAAGCCATCTGACTAAGAGGACAATATAGGTGTTGGGGTTTGGTGCTGGGTGGGATGTAAGGCTGATGGGCTTTGATTGGCCTCTAGGGGAGTTGGGGGGATGGTTGTGAGGAGTGAGGGGGTAATGCCAGGGGCATAAAGATGGTGACTCACTCGAGCTGACTGAAGGAGGTCAATTATCTTTTTCTGGCACTGTATGCCAGTCAGTCTGATGAGAGCCACGTGGGGGGTGCTGAGTGTGAGGAGTGAGGGATGTGATTGCAATGTGATTCCACTCTTTGATGTGGTTGATATTTGTAAACATTGGGGTTTCAGTACTTAGAGTCACTCATCCATGAAGGGAGATGAATGAATCAAGGCTGCAGCTGTTTTGTGGAAGCTGTCAATCACAGCCCACTACTAGAAATGAATGAATTGCTTTCAGTTAATGGATCTGAGCGGTTTAAGCACAGGTCACAGTTGTTTGCCTTCCAGGAATGGACAGGTGACGCCTCTAGGTAAATGTTACAGGTATAAAATTTTTCACTGCTGCCATCTGGAATACTCACTAGCTTCCAGGCAAGGTTTCTTTTCTGTGCGGCGGTTGAGGGGGGCAGGGGGAGTGTGTGGGGTGGGGCTTGTTGTGGAGATCCCTTTAGTCAGGGGGGTCCCTGTGGGTTAGTTCCTTTAGTTAGCGGGTCCCTGTGAAGGTCCCTCTACTGGGGGGACTTCTTCAATTAGAGGGTTCTGGGGGTCTCCCTCTTCATGGGGTTCCTGGCGGGAGTCTCCCTGTTAAAAGGGTCCCTGGGGAGTCTCCCTATTAAGGTGGTCCCTAGTTAGGGAAACCCAGGGGGGTGAGTTGGGTAACCGCCATACTTGGTGGGAGGTAGGGATATCCAGGCAATCCAGGGTTGGAGGGGCTGATTTTGTGGGGCGGGGAGGGGCGACCAGCCACGGGACTTCTCTATCAGGCTGCCTGTTCGAAATAGGGGCCTGATAGCGGGATTTCCTCGGGAATCTCTTGTATTCCTTGCCATGCACAAATTTGCGTGGCAAGGGATACTGAATTGCTGCCCGGTTTTGCTCCCGGGGGGGAAATCATGAATTGATAACAATTCTCCTCTAGCGGGAGAACATAGGCCGAGATTCTCCGGTTCTTTGACGTCAGGGCAGAATTCGTGGACTTTCGTGATAGCAAAACTGGCGCCGAACCTGGATCGATTCAGCGACTGTTGAGAGGATGGCACCAGCACCACATGGAGCAGAGTCGATTCCAATGAAAAATGGTGCGTGATTCGCCGGGTCCTTGATTGACACTCGGGAGGTTGACAAGCTGCAGCCACGTTTTCACACTTAACTCCCCACACACATCATCCAAGCCAACAAGATGCCACTGGTTGTGCTGGAGCGTGCCCATAGAGCTGATGTATTGGCTGGGGCCAGAGGGCATCTAAGGTGGTCTGGGGCACACCCATACAACCCGTGTCCTTAAGTTCACAGTGAACAGTCAGTGGCGTGTGCAGCTGAATGGCTGCCTTGCCGGCTGCAGCAATGGTGTTCTGTGCCCGTCCACCCCGATCCCACAGCCCAACTCCTGACCATCCCCCGCTATTCCCCCCCCGGACCTGGCAGAAGCCCCCCAGCGGCACAACTGTCAGCAAACTCTGGGAATGTTGGACACTTTCGGTACCCCTTCTATCTCCCTCAGCAGCCACGATGCCGGTTTCATAAACTTTACAAGCACAAGTGAACTGGTCCTTCGGGAACTCGGCCCATCAGAGGTGGAGCATTGTGGAGGCCCCGGACAATACTGGCTCGGGCCCACTGACATGCAAAGTATGTTTACTGTATGTGCGTTCCGGGCCACATTGACGGTGCTGTCGAGGTGATGGAAAGTTGCAATTTGGCGTCAAATCGGATCCCGCCGCGATTCTGCCGTCGGAACGGATTCTCCACCCAACCATCTTTCGCGATTTCAGTGTCAGCCAACTGAGACTCCCGCCCTTGGTGTTCCAAATGGAGAATTTCACCTGTCATATCTCAAATGGAGGAAGTAGTCAGATAGAGTTTAATCAGTAATAAAGACCTCAAAATCGGTGCATCAGTAAAATCAAGGTTAATAAATATGGAATGAAAAACCATGAAACCATTGTTGATTGTCGTAACAGCTCGTCTGGTTCATTATGTCCTTTCCGTAGGGAAATCTGCCATCCTTACCTGGCCTGGCCTGGTCGACAAGTGATTCCAGAACCACAACAATGTGGTTGACTCTTAAGTGCTCTCTGAAAAGTCCTAGAAAGCCACTCAATTGATGGGCAACGAGGGAAGGACAATGAATGTTGGCCCAGCCAGTGTCCTGTACCCCATGAATGAATAAATAATTGCATCCATTTATTTCCCTTTAAGATTGCACCAGCCACTCGCTGCAAAAGCTGGTTAGGTAGTTCCTAGTAACTACACTTTGTAGCTCCATTTATAAAACACTCCCAAGAAGCCATCTTCGATTACTTTGCTTCTGTTGCTTCTGTTTCACAAATCATGAGTAACAGAACTTCCCCCCTAAGCCGGTATTGCATTCACTTTGGCCTCAGACCTCAAGAATTATTTTGTGAGCAGCTCACAGTTTGAATGAGAAATTTAGCACAATTCTTGGATTAATGGAAATGCTGGCTTCAAAGTTTGCCTAACCTGCAGAAAGGCCGAGTTTACAGACAAGGGCCGGGATTCTCCCCTACCCGGCGGGGCGGGGGGTCCCGGCGTGTTGGAGGGCGTGAACCACTCCGGCGTCGGGCCGCCCCAAAGGTGCGGAAGTCTCTGCACCTTTAGAGGCCAAGCCCTCACATTGAGGGGCTAGGCCCGCGCCGGAGTGGTTCCCACTCCGCCGGCTGGCGTGAATGGCCTTTGGCGCCACGCCAGCCAGGGCCGAAAGGACTTCGCCGGCCGACGTAAATCCGCGCATGCGCCGAGCGTCAGCGGCTGCTGACGTCATACCGGCGCATGCGCAGGGGAGGGGGTCTCTTCCGCCTCCACCATGGTGAAGACCATGGCAAAGGCAGTAGATAAAGAGCGCCCCCACGGCACAGGCCCGCCCACCGATCGGTGGGCCCCGATCGCGGGCCAGGCCACCGTGGGGGCACCCCCTGGGGTCAAATTGTCCCGCTCCACCCCCCCAGGACCCCGGAGCCCTCCCGCACTGCCAATCCCGCCAGTCAGTTAGGTGGTTTAACCCATGCCGGTGGGAGGGGCCTGTTAGCAGCGGGACTTCGGCCCATCGCGGGCCGGAGAATCGCAGCGTTGGGCCCGTCGACCGGCTCGGGGGGCCCGCTGACTGGCGCGCCGCGATTCCCGCCCCCGCTGAATCTTGGGGGGCCGAGAATTCGGGACACGGCGGGGGCGGGATTGATGCCGGCCCCAGGCGATTCTCTGACCCGGTGGGGGGTCGGAGAATCCCGCCCACGAGTTCAGATTGCTGCACTTGGCGTCTTCTTTTGAGTCTGTACGAAAGTCATACTGATCCGGAACGTTAATCTTGTTTCTCTCTTTGCAGATGCTGCCGGGCTTGAGGAGTTTTTCTGGCATTTTCTGTTTTTATGTTAAGAATCCTTCGAGTTGATCGAAGGCCATTCTACATTTGAGATGTAGAACTCCACCCCCAGCTGCTGCGACATTGGCAGGTAAAGTCACCATAGTCCCAGTTGACCATTGACGGCTTTCCCCTTTGAGGGGGAGAGCTGACTGGTGGTGATTTAACCTGAGGGTCACCATACCTCAGGTGAGGGGCAGGGTTGTGAAGACTGAACCTTCATGAATAACCTCAGCAGCTATGGGAATTGAACCCACGCTGCTGATCATGGCACCACGACTGCGGGTCACAGATCCCAGTGTAAAGTCTAGAGTTTACATTCAAGAAGGGAAGGTGAGTGAGCGAATGGCAGTAATTTGATTTTGTCACAGCATGACGATGTTTGCTCAAGTTCCTCCCATCTGCTGCCAAAACTGCTTTATTCTGAATTTGCACAAGTTCCCATTAGCTGTTCTATTTCGGGCTCCTCGCCAATTTCTTCAGCATGTACACCACTGTACTGCGAGCACGGTGAATGCATTCAAGCATGATGATGTCAACACTCAAATGTCAGACACTGTAATGTCTCCCATCTTCGACTCACTTTAAAATCAGCCAAGCCAGATGGGGTTTGGATGTGTCACTCCCGAAACTGGCTGCTCAGAAAAAAAAAGTGATTTGCTCTTCATTTCACCTCCTGGAGTATGAATGAAGTTTTAGCTCGCTGGCAGACCTGGTATATGTTAAGATTCTAAATGGCTTTCGCACAGTGTTTACCAGTTGTCACTGACAAACACAAAGGCTGGTAAACAAATAAACAACGTCTCGCTTTCAAAACGACTACCTTCAACCAATAATTAAGCAGGAAATCGGATTAACTTTAATTCCACAGCTTTCTTCTGAACCAGCAAAACGTCACAGTCGAATGAAATGTTATTGCAGCATGCAAGTCACTTGGGGCGGAAAAAAACTTTCATTGTTATAGCAACAGGAATCGGAGAGGGAGCAGCGGGGAATAACGGCACAGCTGAGAGCAGAGAAAGAAAGCCATGTCCAGGTAAAAGGCTGAATTGTTTAGCCTTTTATGGTTAGGGTTGTCAGGCTGTCTGAAACCCTGCCAGGGGACTGGTGAACTGATAGGCACCATCAAAACTCCTGCTTCAACGTCTTTGAATAATTGTGTAGCTGCCAAAGCAGCTTTTTGCCTTTGTCTTGAGAGGGAGAGAAAAAAACAAACACACAGGGAAAGCAGATTTATCGTTTCTGTCTATCTGCAGAAAAAGAGGGTGTTGGCTATGATGGGGTGTGTTTAACCCCCCTTGGCATTAAGGGCACATAAAGGGGCAGGAGCTTGGCACTGGGTAGTGTTCAATTAATAACTTGGCGCTATGTCTCCAACCTCTCTCAGGGTTAAGAGCAGAGTGTCTCCTCAGATGCCCCACGACCTGCTCCTCACAAAGCATCAGGATAGAGATGCTCCCTCTAGTGGCTTGGATTTAGCAGACTCTGTGCTGCACTTTTTCCTGCATTGAGACTGAGTAAAGTAGGTGAAATGAAATGAAAATCGCTTATTGTCACAAGTAGGCTTCAAATGAAGTTACTGTGAAAAGTCCCCAGTCGCCGCATCCCGGTGCCTGTTCGGGGAGGCTGGTACAGGAATTGAATCGTGCTGCTGGCCTGCCTTGGTCTGCTTTCAAAAAAAGTAGGCACGGCATTGTGGAGTGTGCACCAAGTGGCACGAGAGAGCTGTTTAGATTTGGATGTACGATCTTGTTATGTTAGGGAATATGGATATTTGGGACACAAACAGTGTGAAGGGCACAGAGGGTGCCACATTCTTGAACTGATAACTTTTTTAGCCAGTACATAACAAGCCCAGCAAGAGTGGGTGCAATTTTAGATTTAATCTTAGGAAATGAAGCTGGGCAAGTGGATGAAGTAGCATTGGGGGACCATTTTAGAGATAGTGACCATAATATCATTAGATTTAGCATCTTTGTGGAAAAGGACAAAGATAGAAGAGGAGTAAAGGTTCTAAGTTGGGGGAAGACGCATTTTACAAAGCTGAGAGATGAATGGGCGAGAGTGTACTGGATGCATCTATTAAAAGGAAAACCTGTGTCAAAGCAGTGGGAGACATTCAAATGCAAAATTCCACAGGCACAGTGTAGACATGACCCCACACAAAAAGGGGGTGTTACTGCCAAATCTAGAACCCACAAAGAAAGAGGGTGGTACTGACAAATCTAGAACCCCCTGGTTATCCAGAATCATACAGGCCAAGACATGGCAGACAAAGAAAGCTTCTGGCAGTCACAAAATACTTAATACTGTAAAAAGCTTCGCGGTGTATAGAAAGTACAGGGGTGAAGTAAAAATGGAAATTAGGAAAGTAAAGAGAGGAGATGAGCAAATATTGGCAGGTAAAATCAAAGACAAAAGCTTTGGGGCTGGATTCTCCATTTGGGAGGCTAAGTGCTGACGCCAGCAGAGCATGTGAGGACTTTCATGACTGAAACATTGGCGTGAAACCCTCGCCGATTCTGGTACCGGTGAGGGGCTAGCACCCAGCACCAAGTGAAACTCCCGCAGACCGTGTTGAAAATGGCCAGGGACAATGGCGGGGTCTCGGGCCGCGCATGCGCAAGGCTGACGACCTACACCGGCCGTGCCGTACAACATAGCGCCAGCCGTGCGCAAACACAACCCACCAACCATGACCCCACAGCCCACCCCCTGGCCACCCCTCACCAGTCCGCCTAGCTGAAGACCCCACCCCCCCCCCCAACCAGCGGCACAGATCCCGGCTGAGTGTGGCGGCGCTGGACACTGTCCACAGCCGGCACACTGAATTCCCATTCGGTTGGGGCCACATGTGGCCCACACCGACGGGAACTCGGCCCATCGTGGGTGGAACATCGCGTTGAAACGGCATGCGTCGCGAATCATGATGATGCCGCTTTGGAGGTACGGTGTCAAACCAGCTCCATCCCCAATTCCGGTGTCGGAATCCATTCTCCGCCCGATTGCCGATCACAATTTTGGCGTCGGGCTACAGAGAATCCAGCCCATGATGTTTTACTAATACATTAAGAGCAAGAGAATGACTAAGGAAAAAAATAGGGCCTATCAAAGATGTACATGGTAGCTTGTGGGTTTGTTCAGAAGATGTGGGCAGGTTTCTCAATTAGTATTTTGTCTTTGTCTTCACTAAGGCGAGAGATGATTCAGGCATCCTAGCTAAATGGGAGGAGCGTAAAATATTAGATGCAATAAGCATAGTGAGAGAGGAGATACTGGAGGGACTGGCATCCTTGTAGGTCGATAATTCACCAGGGCCAGATGGATTGTATCCCAGGCTGTTGAAGGAAGCCAGGGAGAAAATAATGGATGCTCTGAGGATCATTTTCCAATCCTCACTATATACTGGTGAGGTAACAGAGGATTGGAGGTCTGCCACCATTGAACCATCATTTAAAAAGGGACAGGCCAGAAAAGCATAGGCCAGTCAGCCTGACTTCATTGGTGGACATATTATTGGAAACGTTTCTGAGAGACAAGGTAAACTGTCACTTCGAAATGCATGGATTAATCAGGGATCGTTAGCACAGTTTTGTTAGGGGAAGATCATGTCTTACTAACCTAAAGAATTTTCTGAGGAAGCACCAAGGAGGATTGGTGAGCGTAGTGCAATGAATATTGTCAACATAGATTTCAGTGAGGCATTTGACAAGATCCCACATGGCAGACTGCTCAGAAAAATGAGATCTCATGGGATACGGGAAGGTGAAAGGTTGAATAGAAAATTGGCTTAGTGACAGGAAACAAAGGGTGGATGGATGTTTTGTGAATGGAAAACAGTTTCCAGTGGTGTTCCACAGGGCTCAGCGTTGAGGACTTCCTGCTTTCATATATATATATTAATGATTTGAATATAAATGTGGATGGTATACTCAGGTAATTTGCAGATGACACAAAAATTGGCCATGCAATAGATAAAGAGGAAAGCTGTTGATTCCTAAATCTTATCAATTGTTTGATTGAGTGGGCAGAGATGGTGCAAATGGAATTCAATCCAGAAAAATGTGTTATAATGCATTTGGGGCGGGCAAACAAAGCAAGTGGATATTCAGTAAATGGGAAGATACAGAGTGGGGTTGAGGAAGAGACCTTGGAGTGCGTGTCCACAGGACAGGTAGAGAAAGTGGTCAAGAAAGCACATAGAATGTTTTCCTTTATTGGGCAAAATATTGAATACAAAAGCAGGGATGTAATGATGGAATTATTTAAAACACTGGACAGAGTAGGTCGGGAGAAACTGTTCCCACGCGTAAAATGTGAGGGTAAAGAACATAGAACATAGAACATAGAACGATACAGCGCAGTACAGGCCCTTCGGCCCTCGATGTTGCACCGACATGGAAAAAAAAAACTAAAGGCCATCTAACCTACACTATGCCCTTATCATCCATATGCTTATCCAATAAATTTTTAAATGCCCTCAATGTTGGCGAGTTCACTACTGTTGCAGGTAGGGCATTCCACGGCCTCACCACTCTTTGCGTAAAAAACCCACCTCTGACCTCTGTCCTATATCTATTACCCCTCAATTTAAGGCTATGTCCCCTCGTGCTAGCCACCTCCATCCGCGGGAGAAGGCTCTCGCTGTCCACCCTATCTAACCCTCTGATCATTTTGTATGCCTCTATTAAGTCACCTCTTAACCTTCTTCTCTCTAACGAAAACAACCTCAAGTCCATCAGCCTTTCCTCATAAGATTTTCCCTCCATACCAGGCAACATCCTGGTAAATCTCCTCTGCACCCGTTCCAAAGCTTCCACGTCCTTCCTATAATGAGGCGACCAGAACTGTACGCAATACTCCAAATGCGGCCGTACCAGAGTTTGGTACAGCTGCATCATGACCTCATGGCTCCGGAACTCAACCCCTCTACCAATAAAGGCCAACACACCATAGGCCTTCTTCACAACCCTATCAACCTGGGTGGCAACTTTCAGGGATCTATGTACATGGACACCGAGATCCCTCTGCTCATCCACACTACCAAGAATTTTACCATTAGCCAAATATTCCGCATTCCTGTTATTCTTTCCAAAGTGAATCACCTCACACTTCTCCACATTAAACTCCATTTGCCACCTCTCAGCCCAGCTCTGCAGCTTATCTATGTCCCTCTGTAACCTGCAACATCCTTCCGCACTGTCTACAACTCCACCGACTTTAGTGTCGTCTGCAAATTTACTCACCCATCCTTCTGCGCCCTCCTCTAGGTCATTTATAAAATGACAAACAGCAACGGCCCCAGAACAGATCCTTGTGGTACGCCACTCGTAACTGAACTCCATTCTGAACATTTCCCATCAACTACCACTCTCTGTCTTCTTTCAACTAGCCAATTTCTGATCCACATCTCTAAATCACCCTCAATCCCCAGCCTCCGTATTTTCTGCAATAGCCGACCGTGGGGAACCTTATCAAACGCTTTACTGAAATCCATATACACCACATCAACTGCTCTACCCTCGTCTACCTGTTCAGTCACCTTCTCAAAGAACTCGATAAGGTTTGTGAGGCATGACCTACCCTTCACAAAACCATGCTGACTATCCCTAATCATATTATTCCTATCTAGATGATTATAAATCGTATCTTTTATAATCCTCTCCAAGACTTTACCCACCACAGACGTTAGGCTCACCGGCCTATAGTTACCGGGGTTATCTCTACTCCCCTTCTTGAACAAAGGGACCACATTTGCTATCCTCCAGTCCTCTGGTACTATTCCTGTAGCCAATGATGACCTAAAAATCAAAGCCAAAGGCTCAGCAATCTCTTCCCTGGCTTCCCAGAGAATCCTAGGATAAATCCCATCCGGCCCCGGGGACTTATCTATTTTCACCTTGTCCAGAATTGGCAACACTTCTTCCCTACGCACCTCAATGCCATCTATTCTAATAGCCTAGGTCTCAGCATTCTCCTCCACAATATTATCTTTTTCTTGAGTGAATACTGACGAAAAGTATTCATTTAGTATCTCGCTTATCTCCTCAGCCTCCACACACAACTTCCCACCACTGTCCTTGACTGGCCCTACTCTTACCCTAGTCATTCTTTTATTCCTGACATACCTATAGAAAGCTTTTGGGTTTTCCTTGATCCTACCTGCCAAAGACTTCTCATGTCCCCTCCTTGCTCGTCTCAGCTCTCTCTTTAGATCCTTCCTCGCTTCCTTGTAACTATCAAGCGCCCCAACTGAAACTTCACGCCTCATCTTCACATAGGCCTCCTTCTTCCTCTTAACAAGAGATTCCACTTCTTTGGTAAACCACGGTTCCCTCGCTCGACCCCTTCCTCCCTGCCTGACTGGTACGTACTTATCAAGAACATGCAATAGCTGTTCCTTGAACAAGCTCCACATATCCAGTGTGCCCAACCCTTGCAGCCTACTTCTCCAACCAACACATCCTAAGTCATGTCTAAAGGCATCATAATTGCCCTTCCCCCAGCTATAACTCTTGCTCTGCGGGGTATACTTATCCCTTTCCATCACTAACGTAAAGGTCACCGAATTGTGGTCACTGTCTCCAAAGTGTTCACCTACCTCCAGATCTAACACCTGGCCTGGTTCATTACCCAAAACCAAATCCAAAGTGGCCTCACCTCTTGTTGGCCTGTCAACATATTGTGTCAGAAAACCCTCCTGCACACATTGTACAAAGAACGACCCATCCAATGTACTCGAACTATATCTTTTCCAGTCAATATTAGGAAAGTTAAAGTCTCCCATAACAACTACCCTGTTACTTTCGCTCTTTTCCAGAATCATCTTCGCCATCCTTTCCTCTACATCTCTAGAACTATTAGGTGGCCTATAGAAAACTCCCAACAGGGTGACCTCTCCTTTCCTGTTTCTAACCTCAGCCCATACTACCTCGGAAGAAGAGTCCCCATCTTGCATCCTTTCTACCACCGTAATACTGTCCTTGACTAGCAGCGCCACACCTCCCCCTCTTTTGCCCCCTTCTCTGACCTTACTAAAGCACCTAAACCCCGGAACCTGCAACAACCATTCCTGTCCCTGCTCTATCCATGTCTCTGAAATGGCCACAACATCGAAGTCCCAGGTACCTACCCATGCTGCCAGTTCCCCTACCTTATTTCGTATACTCCTGGCATTGAAATAGACACACTTCAAACCACAGACCTGAACACTGCCGCCCTCCTGCGAAGTCAAAACTGTGCTCCTGACCTCTCTACTCTCAATCTCTCGCACCCCAAAACTACAATCCAGGTTCCCATGCCCCTGCTGAATTAGTTTAAACCCCCCCAAAGAGCACTAACAAATCTCCCCCCCAGGATATTGGTGCCCCTCAGGTTCAGATGTAGACCATCCTGTCTATAGAGGTCCCACCTTCCCCAGAAAGAGCCCCAGTTATCCAGAAATCTGAATCCCTCCCGCCTGCACCATCCCTGTAGCCACGTGTTTAATTGCTCTCTCTCCCTATTCCTCATCTCACTATCACGTGGCACGGGCAACAACCCAGAGATAACAACTCTGTTTGTTCTCGCTCTGAGCTTCCATCCTAGCTCCCTAAAGGCCTGCCTGACATCCTTGTCCCCTTTCCTACCTATGTCGTTAGTGCCAATGTGGACTACGACTTGGGGCTGCTCCCCCTCCCCCTTAAGGACCCGGAAAACACGATCCGAGACATCACGTACCCTTGCACCTGGGAGGCAACATACCAAACGTGAGTCTCTCTCGCTCCCACAAAATCTCCTATCTGTGCCCCTGACTATTGAGTCCCCAATTACTAATGTTCTACTCCTTTCCCCCCTTCCCTTCTGAGCAACAGGGACAGACTCCGTGCCAGAGGCCCGTACCCCATGGCTTACCCCTGGTAAGTCGTCCCCCCCACAAGTATCCAAAACGGTATACTTGTTACTCAGGGGAACAACCGCAGGGGGTCCCTGCACTGACTGCTTCTTCCCAGTCCCTCTTACATTTACCCATCTATCTCCAGTCTTTGGTGTAACTACTTCCCTGAAGCTCCTATCTATGACCCCCTCTGCCTCCCGAATGATCCGAAGTTCATCCAGCTCAAGCTCCAGGTCCCTAACACGGTTTTTGAGGAGCTGGAGTTGGGTGCACTTCCCACAGATGAAATCAGCAGGGACACTGACGGCGTCCCTCACCTCAAACATTCTGCAGGAGGAGCATTGTACTGCCTTCCCTGACATCCCCTCTAGATTAAAAAAAAACAAGAAAAAGAAAAAGAGAAAGAAAGGAAGAGCTTACCTGATATTACCTCAAACCCTGATCCCGCTGAAAGGTAAGCAAATTTAAAGGCACTCACTCACCTTCACGACAGGCCCCTGCTTCCGCTTCCCAACCACCGTGGGGTGGGGGGGTTGGTTAGAGGAGGAGGTAGGGTGGGAAACACTCACAAAGTGTTTCGGGTTTAACTGTCACTTGCCAACAGCCCCTCCACAAACCACCTTCAACTTAGGCTGACCGCACTGCACGTATGCAAATTTCCCCAGAACAGCTGATCAGTAGCTCTGCTCTGCTGCCCTCTGCTGGTTCCAAGATTTAAATTGATTTGTAAAGTAAGCAAATTTAATGCGAGTAAAATGTTTTTCGCACAACGAGTGCTTCGGGTCTGGAATGCATTTTCTGGAAGTGTGGGCAAGGCACGGTCAATCGAGGCATTCAATGGGGCATTAGAGATAACGTGAAGAGAAACAATCTGCAGAGGTACGGGGAAAAAGCCGGGGAATAACACAAAGTCAGAATGCTCATTTGGAGAGCCGGTGCAGACACGATGGGCCAAATGGCCTCCTTCTGCTCCAGAACAATTCTGGGATTCTGGTTAGACCACAACTGGAGTTTTTCCTACAGTTCCACCGCATTACAGGAAAGACATAATTGCTTTGGAGAGAGTGCAAAGGAGATTTACAAGGACGTTGCCACGACTGGAAATTTGCAGCTATGAGGAGAGATTTGATAGGCTAGGGTTGTTTTCCTTAGAACAGAGGAGGCTGAGGGGTGATCTGGTTAAGGTATACAAAATTATGAAAGGCCTACACAGGGTAGACAGGAAAGACTTGTCTCCCTCAGATGAGGGGTCAATAACCAGGGGGCATGATTTAAGGTGATTGATAGAAGGATTATAGGGGACATGGGGAAAACCTTTTCCACCCAGATGGTGCGTGTTTGGAATTCACTGCCAAATTTGGTGGCTGATGCTGAAAGACTCAACTAATTTAAATGTACCTGGACCTGTATCTGAAGTAAGTGCAAGGCTATGGACCGAGTGCTCGAAAATGGGTTTTAAAATGAACGGCTGGCTTCTTTTTTCTCTTTTTCGGCTGCCGCAGACACAATGGGCTGAAGGATGTCTTTCTGCATTGTAAATTTTCTCTGTTTCCATGGAAAGGGATTATAAGGTGGTGCATGCAAGTAATTGCTCCAGGGAGAGAAAATATAGAGAAATAGAGTACTATGAAGTGCTGATTCAATGTTCATTTAACAAGTGTACTTTGCATTGTGGAGTGCTGTTACTTTTTAAGGAGAAGAATATAGTTATTATCCAAGAAAGTAAATCAGAGAATTTACAGTGCAGAAGGAGGCCATTCTGCCCATCGAGTCTGCAAGGGCTCTTGGAAAGAGCACCCCATTTAAACCCACACTACTAACGTATCCCGTAATCCAATAACCCCAACTAACCTTTTTGGACTCTAAGGGCAATTTAGCATGGCCAATCCACCTAACCTGCGCATTTTTGTTCAGTGGGAGGAAACCGGAGCATCCGGACGAAACCCATGCAGACGCAGGGAGAACGTGCAGACACCGCACAGACAGTGACACAAGTCGCGAATCGAACCTGGGACCCTGGAGCTGTGAAGCAACAGTGCTAACCACTGTGGTACGATGCCGCCCAAAATGCAACAGTGGCTGAACAAAGAACAAAGGAAATTACAGCACAGGAACAAGCCCTTCGGCCCTCCCAGCCTGCGCCGAACCAGATCATTTACCTAAACCTGTCGCGTATTTTCCAAGGATCTACTTCCCTCTGTTCCCCACCCATTCATATATCTGTCTAGATGCTTCTTCAATGATGCTACCGTGCCCGCCTCTACCACCTCCGCTGGCAAAGAAATGTGATGTGATGTGTGACTTTGTGATGCTGATGTGTGACTTTGTCTTCTCTGACCAGGCCAGTGGGTTGTTTGTGGCAGTGGTCTGTGATCTTGAGGATGACGGAATTGACAATCCTCCAAATAGTATAAGTGAAGCTTTAGGAAGATTGCAGCTATGGGAATCCAGCATCCATCTCTCCCGTCGTCTGTTTCCTTTTGAAAGATTTCAGGTTGGACTCCATGAAATTGTGAAAGCTCCTTCTCTGCCTCGCTGTAATGTCCTTGTTTCATGATTAGCTGTTACTGCCGGCTCTCTGATGTTAGCTTCCCCCTCTGTCGCTGATCGACATTGTCCTCTCCTCCCCTCTTCCTGACTTAGTTGCCAGCGGGGGATTGTTCCTAAAGTTCTCTGCCACACTAATACATGTATCCATCTGGCAATCAGGCGGCGGGTCTGGAAGGGTATGGATAGGAGTCCAACAAAATGTATGGCGAAGAGGCTCGAATGGTAAATTCAGTTGGGCTTTGACACCTCAGTTGTTTCCAGGTTTCACGTCTGCCTTGGGGTCCTGTGAGTACCGATCCAGTTCAACACAACCCATCCCCCCCCCCCCCCCCCCCACCGACACTGTTAAAATCAGGACCCTCCAATCAGGCTAGCTTGCAGTCAATTCATTGTGTCAAACACGGTGCCTTACTGCTGCTTTTCCAACCTGTTTCTGAAACTAAACAGAATGAGCTTTTTAGGAGAGTTCATTCTAATTTGCATCACATGTCTCCCATGCTACACATTTTTTAGACCAATTTGATTTGGGTCAATGCGCATGTAAGCGACCCAAGAAGTTCTACTGTAAATACCTCTCCGAGACCATTAGTGGATGCAATACATTTATCACCGGTCTAAAATACAGCAAAATTCAGTGTAGGAGTTTCTAGGCCACTTTAAACGCATAACAATGGATATCAATGGAGTTAATAGAACAGATTTATAATTTAAAAAAACCAGTCACCCTGAAAATGAGGGGATGCCAGAATGTTTTAATCAAAAGGAGATGCGTGCCACTATACTTGTCATAATTAATGGTTAATTCAGCTGCTGTTATTCAATTAAAGTTCTGTTAATATGACTTGAGCAGTGTACAGCGATGCTAATTACTGAAGTGTCCTTTACCCCAGGGGTAACATATGACAGTAATAAATGTTCAGCAAAAATTACTTCACTCAGGATGGCTCGGCATACAATTTTTATTGATGGTCTCTGCAAGTATGATTAAAAACAGAGGGAACACAAACCGAATTATAAACTAAAACAAGATGTAAAATTGGAAACGTTTGCGTTCAGTTGACCCCTTGTGACTTTCTTTCTCCTGGCTTGGGCCCAGAAGATGTAAATTTGAGTTTTACTCCAGAGTTTTAACACTGGAGATGCTGGGGGTGAATGCCCATGAAGGGTCATTCATGTGTTCTGCTGACACAGCTTCAGAAATCTAATAGAACTTGCACAAATACTATTTTGCCAAGCTTTCCGTGTTTTTTTTTCTCCAAAGTTACTTCAGACAAATGGGAGAAACCTTGTGAAAATTCACCTTTTGGATGAGGAGCGAAATGGAGGTTCTGACAATTCAGGAAATGGTGAAGATAACATGATTTAATTAAAAGCTGGAGGGTTCTTAGATTTTACACCATGTTCTGGTGAAATTACCTTTACTGAGTTTGATTGAGATTTTCCATATTCCGAAGCTAAATTTGATAGCTGCCAACAAAGGCTCGCAGTGCTCCATTGGCCCAGGCCTGTCTGCTGTAATGCAGGCAGCATACCACCTGCTCAGTACCATGGTATGTAGCATGCAACCAGCCCTAACCCTGCTGTTGAGTGGCTGCACAACTCAACTGGGGCCACAAAAGTTGTGAGAAGATAGGATGAGTTAAAGTTAGTCTGCACTACTTATGCAAAAATAAAATGCTGCAGGTGCTGGATATTTGAGATAAAAACCATAAATGTTGGAAATACTCAATGGGTCTAGAAGTATCTGTGGAGAGAAAAACAAAGTTAGCATTTCAGGTCAATGTTCTTTCATCAGAAGCATTTAAAGCCCGCCTGGACCACTTAAATGGAAGTGCACTGTAGCTGAAGCAGGCCACCATCTTGTACAAGTTACCCTCATGTGGAAAAGTACAAAATAATGGCACAACATAGGAGAAAGGTTCTTGAATGCTGTATTGAATTTCTTGATGGAGGAAGTGCAAAGGAGGTGCTGTATCCACAGAGGGCCAGGAGGCTCTCTAGACAGAACTTTAGAAGGAATTGGCAGCAGGTAGCTGTGATAATTAATGCCAGGAGACAATGCAAAAGGCCTGGATGTAGTGCCACAAAAAGTTCAATGACCTGACTCAGGTGGTGAATCACAGTGAATTCATCTTCAAATTCCATTTTCCACCAGCTGCTGTTCAATGTACCATATCCCCATCCCTCAGCCACCACCAATCCCCATCAATCAGGAGACTTACAGCTCAAATTCTTGGCTGTGCCAGATCCTCACACATTTAGGACTGTTGAAACCTTCACACCCAGATCTCAGGGCTTACACACACTGCCCACCATTCAACCATGATAGCCTCCATCATCCCAAACAAATTCTACCACACTGATTGACACACTTCAGTCTCTCTTGCAGGACAAGGTAATGCATAAATGGAGGCAACCGCACCTAAGCAGGGTGAGGGGGAGGGAGAATCAGCACACTTGCATGTTGTTACTCCAATGAAGAAAACAGTACTCATAATCATTGAAGTAGCCACCGTGAACAGTGATGAGACTGAGAGTGACTATATCCACATTCCTGATCCTCTCTCTCACATTCCACTGCCCCCTTACCACACAGTGTCTTCTGGGTTAAAGGTTGCAGGTGGTGGAAATAGCCACAATTTGCTCCCCCCTCCAAAAACCCCCACCACTCCTTTTTTTTTAAAATTTAGATTATCCAATTATTTTTTCCAATTAAGGGGCAATTTAGTGTGGCCAATCCACCTAGCCTGCACATTTTTGGGTTGTGGGGGCGAGACCCACGCAGACACGGGGAGAATGTGCAAACTCCACACGGACAGTGACCCAGAGCCGGGATCGAAACTGGGACCTCAGCGCCGTGAGGCAGCTGTGCTCACCACTAGGCCACCGTGCTGCCCTCACCCCCACCACTCCTGCCCTCACCCCACCACAATTGTATCCTTGTGCCTTACTTCTTTCCAATATCCAAGAACTGCAAAGTAGTTAGCCAGTGATGAGCAAGTAACAGGTGGGGCGGCACAGTGGCACCGTGGTTAGCACTGCTGCCTCACAGCATCACAGACCCGGGTTTAATTCTGACCTTGGGTGATTGTCTGTGTGGAGGTTGCACATTCTCCCCATGTTCACGTGGGTTTCCTCCGGCTTCCTCCCACAGTCCAAAGATGTGCAGGTTAGGTGCATTGGCCACGCTAAATTGCCCCTTAATGTCCTAAGGTTAGGTGGGGTCGTGTCGCGTCTTTTCGTCCGACGTCACTTCGTCCAACGACACTTCGTCCACGTCTTTTGGTCCAACGTCTTTTTGTCCGCACGTCTTTTGGTCCAACGTCTTTTTGTCCAATTATCCAATTACAAATTTAGCTGGACTTACCTGGTGATTTTTCTTAACTAGAAATAACTGCAAATTATCTTCGATGTAGTGCAGTAACACAGACAATATGGAAAACATTGCAAACATTGTTAGAAATACTTGTTTAGAGTTCGAATGCTCTTATTTGACTGTTAAGTGCATGAAACTAGAAAGTATTTACGCGAAGATTATTAGTTTCTCCATTTCCCACACTAAAATTCATGGCTTCTCGGAATGAGCTGCCAATTAGTGCCCAATTAGAGACAGTTTTGTGGTACACGTCCGTGCCAACTGGATACTGAATGGAGACTGCCCAAACTCTCTTTAGCCTGGCCCCTTACAAGCTCATTACATCTGACAGCACTGGGGTTGCGTTTAGGTGAATTGCCAATGTCTGATCAACGGGACCAACCCTTTCCCACAAAACTTCATAAAATGTAGCCGATTTAATTTATTTTTAAAAATCTGCGAGGGACATGCAGAGCGTTGTCACTCACGCCTGTGAACTTCTGTTAAATAAACGTTTGATAGTTCATTAAGGGAGGCATATGCAGGGTGACACCGAAATGTCAATTCCGGTGATTGACATTTTAAAATATATCCATCATTTGGGGCACTGGCGCCTGGCATATTTTAATGCAAAGGTCTTTGCAAAATGTGAAATGACAGCTTTGCGATTCGCAGATATTAAACTGATTGTCGGAAGGAACTTGGTTCCCGTAAGTACACTAACACAGCAAAATCTGAATCAATCCTTACATGATCGGAATATACATTATTCAATATAAGATTTCAACCCTCTGCTAGGTAAAGTGCAAACATCCCTCTTGTAGAAAACACATACGAAAGGTGTATCACAAGGAATGGCGTGATTATGACAAATAAGTCAAGTTACAAAAAGTCTTTGACAAAAAAAATCATCCGACAAAAAAACGTAACAAGTCACAAAAAGTCTTTGACGAAAAAAATCATCGGACAAAATGACGTTGGACCAAAAGACGTGCGGACAAAAAGACGTTGGACAAAAAGACGTGGATGAAGTGTCGTTGGACGAAATGACGTCGGACGAAAAGACATAGCACCAGGTGGGGTTACAGGGATGGGGCAGAGAAGTGGGTCGGTGCAGACTCGATGGGCCGAATGGCCTCCTTCTCGCAATAGGGATACTATGAACAAGACATGGATGAAGAATATCGCCATTTGCTTTCACACTCACAGCCGTCGGCTTAATTATTAACACCTCATGGGTTATGGGGAGAAGACAAGGATGTGGAACTGAGACCTTTGAATGGTGCAGCAGGCTGAAAGGGCCAAATGACGTATTCCTGCTCCTGTGTTCCAATGTATATTCCAGAGGGAAGCTATACAGACAGAGTCCTTACCAGCAACCTTCTCAGGGCTTTTTCTGACCTGCTGCCCTAACTTTAGCAGGATTTCCATTAATCTTCCTGCAAAGATATGGAATCAGGAGAATTTCCGAGGAAATTCAAACCCAGTGTGTGATGAAACTCTGAGACATTTCTGGTGTGGGAATACACAATTTATTTTTTTATTAAATACCACCATTAAAGCCTACAGCAGGACAGACATAACAAAACAGGCAAAGGAGTGGCAGTGTAGTAAGATGTGACACTGCAGCTGGCTTTGGTTATATAGTGGAGACAGTGAGGGCTGAAGCCAAGAATAGTGAAGGAAAGAAGGTAAATATTCCTGTTGTTGGAGACCTCATGGGAAGCAGGAGGTGATAGTCAGAAAAAAAATATTCTGAATGTCAGAGACTTGCAATCAACCAGAACATTGGTTGTGGAAGACTTCAATCACCCAGATAATGATCGGGAAAACCATGAGAAAAACTGAGAGAAATGGCACAATTCTGGTAATGTGGCGACATTGCTATTTGCCAAGTGTCTCAAACAGCTATTGTGACAATTAGTTCAAGATGTATAGTCATGATCTAATTATGATGCCCAAGGGTAAATATTATGAACCCCTGTCCCCAAGGAGGAGACGCACCTTACAGGTGGGCATTCTGAGAAATCACAGCCAGGTTTCTCCTCATTTTCTATTGGACCCCTTTGTCTACTGTGATGAATATGGAAATTTTTATATATTATATTTCATATTTGTGGCTATAATGTCATTAAAACCCTGGTTTAAAATACATACAGGCAGTGCTTCTACTAAAGCTGTAATTAAAGAGTTGTAAAACGTGAGGTAATCCTTCATTCCAACTGGTTACAGATAAAGAACTAATGGAATTGTGTTTTGATTGCTGGAGATTCCCTGTAGAGTAGATTATTTATGAGGGATAGTATTTAGTCCTAGCTAAGCAGGTCACGGAACATAGTGGGATAGAGATGATGTGATTAATGGGAGGAGCCAGGCCTAACTGTATTTTTGCAGCCTGTTATGGGATTTTAAGTTGAATAGCAGTTTTGCCAAATGCTGTTAGACTGAGCAGAAGTGTTCTGGATCTGCTCTTGAAATGAACTCTCTCCAAAAGTCTCTACACAGCTAAGCATGTAACCTGTTTTGTTAACTTTATTTATAATAATAGTAATTTGAACTGTAGTGTGTTGCTTCATTGGAATTAGTGGCAGGTGTAGATAGTAAGTTCATGGGCGGGATTCTCCGACAATGGGGCTAAGTATTGATGCCTTTGTAAATACTGTTGTGTTTTATGACGGCGTCAATGGGGGCTCAGGTCCACCGATTCAGTGGCCCACATGGGGCCAGCACGGTAAGTGCCCGAGGGAGCGGCCGCCAATTGGCTGCCGATGCACAGGTTGCATCATTGACGCGACGCCGCTGCGGCTTAAGAAAATTCATCCCCCACACACAGCCGTCGCAGGGAAGGTGGCCGCCCACCGTCCAGGTTCCGAGATGGCGAATTAAACACTCTCCTGGACGCTGTGGAGCCCAGGAGGGTGGTCCTGTACCCTGGACCCGGCCGCAGGACACCAGGTGCGACCATTCGGCATTAGTGGGCGGAGGAGGGCGAGGCCGTCAGCGCCATTGGGCTGGTTGCCAGGACAGATGAACAGTGTAGGAAGAAGCTGCACAACCTATTCAGGGCAGCCAGGGTGAGTATCCAGCACTGTGTCCCTGGTACCAACCCCCCTACCCTCCACACACGTGACACCATTCCCCTTTCCCCCACCCGCAGAGGGACGGTCCAACTCCCACTCTGGCCCACATGGCTGCACCCATCCATGCCAGTCACAGTGGCCGGGAGCCCTGTGCACCTATGCCACCATCGATCCAACTGCTGGGCTGCATGCGCGGACCGTCTAACACTGTTGATGTTTGTGTGCTCCCCCCCCCCCCCCCCCCCACTGTGCCCCAGGAGAAGCCTGCCCAGAACCGCAGGTAGCGGGAGAAAACCGGAGGGGGAGCACGTGAATTGCGTCCCCTCACCATGCACGAGCAGAGGGCTCTGGACATCGTTGGCAGACCTGAGGAGCAGGAGGTTGCTGATGCCAAGCTCAAAGGCGCGCCACTAAGTGAGAGCCCCCTGTGCAACTCCTCACAGTACATTTATGCCAAACCCCACCCCCTCACCCCACCCCCTCATCCCCGTCCATCTGTCTAACCATACATGCTGCCTTGTGTCTTACAGGACCTGACGGCGATGGTCCTGGCCCATCCAGTGCCCCCGCCCCCAGCCAGGGCCGGTGCCCCTCCAAGGACGCAAGCTCCGACGGGAGGCCAGCCATCTCAACAGCCCTGCGCCCGACACGAGCCAGGACACAGAAACATAGGGGACAGAATCACAGGGGACAGAATCACAGGGGACTGACACATAGGGGACAGAAACAGGGGACCGACACACAGCGGACAGAAACACAGGGGACCGACACACAGGGGACAGAATCACAGGGGACCGACACACAGGGGACAGAATCACAGGGGACCGACACACAGAGGACAGAATCACAGGGGACCGACACACAGGGGACAGAATCACAGGGGACCGACACACAGGGGACAGAAACACAGGGGACTGACACACAGGGGACAGAATCACAGGGGACTGACACACAGGGGACAGAATCACAGGGGACAAAATCACAGGGGACCGACACACAGGGGACAGAATCACAGAGGACTGACACATAGGGGACAGAAACACAGGGGACAGAATCACAGGGCACAGAATCACAGGGGACCGACACACAGGGGACAGAATCACAGGGGACTGACACACAGGGGACAGAATCACAGGGGACAGAATCACAGGGCACAGAATCACAGGGGACCGACACACAGGGGACAGAATCACAGGGGACCGACACACAGGGGACAGAATCACAGAGACAAAAAAACAGTGGACAGAAACACAGGGGACGGGGACACAGGAATCAAACACACAGCACAACACTACACAGGAGACCACGGACTTCAGATCCGATGAGGACATAGACTTTCCGTCACTGCTGTCTCCTACACCCTCCACCACCGCAGAGACTGTCACCTCGGTTGGGCTCTTCAGTGATGAGGCTTCTGGGACACTTACTGGTGAGCACCACACAGCCATCTCGGTCAGCAGGTGGAGGTAGGAGCAGCCGAGGGGCCGGACGGTCGGAGGGCAGCCGGCCCCAGCAACCAGCTGCCGCCCAGATGGGTCCCGGGTTCCTGGAATTTCCACTCCCACCCATAGATCCGATGCAGTCACAGACCCAGGGATGAGAGAAGGTGTGATGATCGGAATACATTGCCCCTTTAAGAGGCTTGGAACCCTGGGGGACTCCGCCTCTGGCTACGCCCCCTGGGGAAACAGTACTTAAGAGGAGACTCCATTTTGCGAGCACACTTCTCATGGAGGCTGCCATTGTTCACTGCTTATTAAAGCCTTTGATTACTGACCTAACTTTCGTGTCGTAATTGAGAGTGCCTCAGAAGGGGATGATGGCCGGCTTCTAGCGCCTGCAGACGCAGGTGGAGGAGTTCATCCGCGTGCAGGAGCAGGGAATGATGCCGGTCATGCTTGCCACCCAGACCAAAACCGCACAGGTGGCGTCCGCGGTGGAGGCTATGAGGGTGAAGGTGTCGGACATGGCTCAGCTTATGCAAGGCCTGGGGCTATCTGTGCAGACGGCTCAGGACAGGGCTGCCAAGTCACAGGCAGCCATGAGCCAGAGCCACCTGCAGATTGCAGCAGCGCTCCTCAGTGTGGCCCAGTCTCAGCAGGCCATCGCTGAGACCATCCACGCCATTGCCCTGCTGCCGGCCGGCGTCGCACAGACCTAGAGTGAAATGGCGCAGACCCAGACAGTGATGGCCCACTCCCTGTGCTCCATGGCTGCTAACATTCAGACCCTGATCAATACCAAGGCGGGCGTCCAGGACTAGCAGCGCCATGTGTCGGGGGTGACTCGGGGGATGTCTCCACTCGCACCCCCATCCCATGGAGAAGCCCGGGGGCCATTGGGCACCCCGAGGGAGGAGGAGGTGCTGGAGCCCGTGCCGGTGACTCCTGCCGGGGAGACACTGGAACACCGCAGCACCTCGGATTCCCCCCCTACCGTTCCTGGTGCATCTGGTGGGAAGTGGGCAGAACAGATCGGCACCACACCAGCCGGGAACCTGAGGAGCAGCCTGGCCCATTCAGGCCAGGCCGCCCCAGGAAACGTGCGGCAACAGGGGCCCTCGTTGCAGGCAGGGATCACAGCAGTCCACCTCCACTCCTGCTGAACTGTCTGGGGAGCCACCTAGGCGCAGTGTTAGGGCCCGTATGGTCAGAACGATAGACACTTAGTAAGTTGGCACAGGTGCAGGGCACAGTTCAGTTATAGATGCTAGGCACATATAACTTATGTAATTAAACACATTTTACCAGCGATGGAAGCTGCTTCTGTGATCTGTCTGATGTGAGCGGGGGTGGGACGGGAAGTGAGTGCCACTGTGGGTGAGGGACGATGGACCGTTGAGTCCCGGTGGGTGTGACATGCACAGCCACCCCCCCCCCCCCCCCCCCTAACCCGGACATCCACACCACCCCGCCCCCAGAGAAATGACAGGGCATGTAATGGAGTGTCCAGCCCACATACAGGAACCACCAGGTGGAGGGTGTTACTGTGGCCATGCTCAGACAATGTCTAATGATGTGGAGCTCAGAGCTCATCGCAGAGCGGGCAGTCATCATCCTCCATGTGATGGACCAGACCCGCTTTCACTGGCAACCCTGTGACCCCAGCTCGTTGTGCCGTAGGTGGATGTGTAATGGAGGGGTAGTGTGCATGCGAGTGATGCAGTGGTGTGGGAGGTAAGGTTGGTCGGTGGTGGGGGAGGTGAGTCTCATTGGTGTAGTGGAAGGTGAGGGTGGTCGGTAGTTAGGTGGTGTGGTACTGTGGTGTCCATGCCCCTGCTCAGCAAGCTCCCAAATCCCCCCTGGTTGGTGAAACATGCAGCGATTAAATCGTTCCGTGCTTGCTAGCCTTGCTAATGGGGTAGTGCAGCCTCCCGTCCATATTCAGCCCCCATGTCCCATACATTGTCCCTCTCCCCTCCTCCTCCTCACCTGGAGAGGCATGCCCTTCCTCGTGATCCTCCTCCTCCTTCTCCAGCATATTGCCCCTCTGCTAGGCTATATTGTGGATGATGCAGCAGACCACAACGATGCGGCCGACCCTCCTTGACTCGTATTGGCGGGCCCCTCCAGAGCGTTTCAGGCACCTGAAGCCCATTTTTAGGACCCCAACGCACCTCTCGACCACACCACCTGGTCACACAATGGGCCTCAATGTAGCGGGTCTCTGCTTCGGTCTGTGGTCTCCATAGAGGCATCATCAGCCACAACCGCAACGGGTAACCTCTGTCGCCTGGTAACCAGCCCCGTAGCCGGGGGCGGGGGGGGGGGGGGGGGGGGGGGGGGGCGTCCCTCGAACATGCCGGAGATGAATGATTATGCCGGAATGAATGAGTCATGCACACTGCCCAGGTTAGGGGTGCAGACGTGCAGGATCTTCACCTGGTGGTCACAGACCACCTGAACGTTCATGGAGTAGGTCCCCTTTCTGTTCATGAACATCGGCCTGTTATCCGCTAGAGGCCGCAGGGTGACATTCACCCCATCAATTATCCCCTGAACCATGGGTATCCTGGCGCCAGAGCAAAGACCGCTGCCCGGGCATCCTGGTGGGCGTGGTCCACAGGGAACAGAATGTAACGTCCACAAGGTCATACAGGGTGTCCGTCACGGCATGGATGCACCTGTGCACCGATGCCTGCGAGATGTGGTAACTGGAACGATCCCGTGGCAGAGACGTTTAGGACGACCATCACCTTGATGGCTACCGGGAGAGGGTGTCCTCCCCCTGTCCCACGCGGTGCCAGGTGTGCCATCATGTGGCAGATATGGCGATGGTTTCCCGGCTCATCCGCAGTCTCCTCCTGCATGCCCGGGAGTTCCTGAAAGGACACACGCCGCCTGTACACACGAGGCCTCATCAGGTGCCTCCGTGGCACCACCTTCTCCTCCCTCTCCCCCTCCTCCTCCTCCTCCTCACCGGCATCCTCATCCTACGCTCCCCCTCGTCTTGGTCCTCCTCCTCATCTGCCTGTCAGGCGGGTGGCCTTCCAGCCTGAGCAGCTGACACCTGCCCCTCTGAATGCCCGCTCCTCTGCTGCAGCCTCCACCTTCTCTCTGAGAAGCTCCCGCTCCAGCTCCCCTAGGGGTTCATGCAGGGCAGAGGCCCTCGGGGTGGCCAACATCACTGGCTGGTGCCCAAACATTATGATCTTCAGGGGGTGAGGGAACACAAAATTTTAACATGGCGCATTCACCCCTCCACAAACTGGTGCCATGGGCAACATGGTCGCCTCAGTTGGCAGCACGTGCCCCAGCCATGCATGCCCCCCATCCCCGCCCCCTCTGTGCCTTGGTTCCTGCCAGGGCTACCGTTTAATGGCGCAGCCCTCACTGGAAACTGCTGTGGGTGTGGCCCTGGGTTTTCCCAGGGTGAAGATGGGGTACCCATGAGGGGTCCGGCACCCACCCAAACGGCCGAGAGGCCTGCGCTGAGCCAGCGCCCGGGGTGGTTGCCCATCACGTCCGTTGTGTTGGCACCGCCCTGTCATGGTGGGTGGTTCCCGGCCGCCCAGGCTGTCTCCCCCCCCCCATTCTTCCCCGACACTCCCCCGACCCTGGAAGGCCTCCCAACCCCCGCAGCAACCGCGGCCGTGTCCGTTTCAAGAGCCCGTGATACCCCCGTGCCGACCCCTACCTCCTCCAGAGGTAGCCAGCATGACTGGTTGACGATTTTTCAAACATAGTTAGAACCATACCGTCAGGACTTTGGCACATCCAGGGCGCAGACTCGGTCGTCGGGGCACCTCCCGCGATTCTGCGGGCCGTGCGGTGCCCGCCGTGATCACGCCATTTTTGAGGGTGCGGAGAATCTAAAATTGGCGCTGAACCGGCGTCGCAGCCGATTTCGGTGTCAAATCCTATTCTCCGGCCAATTGCGTTTCGCGATTTCGGCGTGGAGGCTCGGAGAACCCAGCCCCATGTTTTACATTTTGTTTACGAACTGCTTAACTGCTAATTGTGAAGCTATTTCTTTGATGTTAATGTGGTTAATTCTGTGTTTAAATTAAAAGTTGTTTAAAAATAACAGTTTTACAAATTAACAAAAAATTGTTTGGGGTTCTCGTCTGGTATCCTGACAAAAGTTGGGGTCAGGTCTGGTATCCTAACACTACAGTAATCAAATTAACTTTGGTAGCTGTTGATCTAGTAGTAACAGCATTAGCTATCAGTTTATGATCAGGTGGGGACCATTCAATTTGAAATAAACATAATCATGTTTGTCTTCCCTTTGAAAGAGCTGGTCCCAAACATCCAGTCATTTCAGAGCAGCTTCACTGTCACCTCAGTGGGAGTCTGACAGAATGGCTGGAAACTAAACTAGCACCCAATTTTGATGGAATCCCCATCTGAGTCATTGATCCACTGTGGAATTTTGATGCGGAACTTCTCACCCCAAACATAATTGTCAGCTGAAGAGACAGCGAAGAGAGCAGGTGTACCCACATCCGGACCTTCACAAGGACCTAGTATATCATAAGTAGCGATATGTGTGGTCAGACCAAATTAACCACCTTGATTTCTGACAGAGTGTAGTCCAAATGGAGTCCAAGCTGGCACTAAAACCCAGACCTTTAAAATTAGTGACGCTAAATGCTTTTTAAAATGTCTATCGTAAGGTGGGTGAGCACATGGAGTAGTTGTAAATTGTTTGCAGAAAGGATCTTTGACATCCCCTCATCCTGTGCATTTTTGCTAGACTTTGTTGCTTGTTTTATATGGTGAGCAAGCTAGTTGCACTCCACACCCCAGTGATATAGAAGCTCAGCTATGGAACTTCCCCAACCTTGCATAATTTACCTGTTTCAGCAATAGCAATGATTCCTTTCAGGTATGATCCCAGTATGATTGACAGGGTCACTGCCCAGTAGCTTTTCTAAGTCTCATACTGATTTCCACAACCTCAGGTTTGATTCTATCCACAGGGCTAGTTTGATCCGTAAAGCTTTGGCTCAGTAGGGTCTCTTAAAGAGTTGTACTTTTTTTTGGTTTGGAAGTTGTCAATCAATCCTTTGTTAAAATCTTTTGGTTCCATTGTTGGTGCCTTTCGTTACAAACCTTTCTTTACATGACGTGGATCCAGGGAGAATCTCTTCATGAAAAGTAGTTCTTTCAAGTTCTATGGAGAACATGGCTATCAACCCTTCTTGTGGCTATCCAGTGATCCAACGACCAAAATGTGCATTTGTTTTGCTGCCTGGTTTGATCATGATGCCAAATTCCAGGGCATATTTATATCCAAACAAAGAAAAGCTAAAGTACATTGGACGCTTTCAGTTGATTTTTTTTATTAGCTAATCGTGTGGAATATGACTCTGAAATAATATATTTTCTATTAGTGTACAAGAGTTTATTGGCAGTATCAGGAAACCAACTTACAGTACGGCACATACAGAGATGAGCTTACACATTCTACTGCTAGTTTGCAAGACACCAACTTTATACATCGTCATTGTGTCAGAATTTATCTTTGAATGTTTTTGAAAGATCTCAAAACCTTTGTCATTTGTTGTAATTATCATTGACTTTGCATAATATGTTAGAGTTTGAAAAGGTTGTACACTAATATAGTTGCCATGGTACTGATATTAATCCATTTATTACATATGTTGTAATATAGAATATTTGCATATTTAAGTATAGCACAGAACAGCTTACAAATTAACACACAATTTACAAACAAGAATTTCCCAACAGGACACTTATCAGGATTTATGTATAAATGAAAGGTGAAGATTCACTTGGGTCCATTGTATGTGTCCAGCCAAACACTGATCTGATACAGATTGCACTGAAATATGTGTAATGACACATTTACATTCACAATAAAATAAAAAATAGTTTTCTGTGGAAACGCTTTCATGTAGCAGTGGGTTTTGACTGGGAAATTATAATTATTATTCCTCACCTCCATTCCCGTATTTAAAGAAACATACCTTTCACAACATAGCAGCCGTTACTATATATCAAAGTCAATTATGGTGTATCACAGGCTCTTATTGTGTCTATAACCGTATGTTATTGCATATCAACACGTGTTTCTGTGTAGCACAGTCTCTTGTTCTAAATCATAACCTATTACTGTATATGCGTCTGTTACAAAACATCTTTCACTATGGACTGCAGTTTATTCCCACAAGATAAATGTTTTTTGAATTCTATTTCAGTGTCTGTAACTGCATATCTGTCTTTACTACATTACCACAGCTGTTATTGAATAGCAGCTTCTCACTGTATATCATTATCGATTACTGTACATCAAGGCCAGTCGTATACTATTTCCCGTTATGGAAAACTTCAATATGTTACTGTATATTGCAACATGTTGTTGTACACTTGATGTATTGCTTAGATTGCAGTCAGCTACTGTATATCACATTTTGTTATTGTGTGGTATTTTTGGAATATTTTTGCCGTCTATTTAATATACAAGTCAGTTCCTTTATTTCACAATCTGTTACTGTACATTGCAACATCCATGCATCAAAGACCAATACTGACCCAAGCTACAGTTACACTGCTCTATGGGGCTACCTTCTCCCTACTGTGGAGCTGCTGCTCTTCAGGGACAAGAGTCTTTGCTATTACGATTTCCAAAGGCAGGCTTGTGGATTTTGGATTAGCCTCTTTGGGTTAGTTTGGTTCTATTTGATGTCTCTATACCTTATATAAACAGACTTCACTGCTCTCTTTTGGTGACAAAGCTATTTTTGGAACCAATTTAAGATCTCACTATTATTCAAAAACTCTTTTTCGGGGAGTTGTTAAACTGAAAACCCATCTTCCCTCTCTGGTGGATGTAGAAGATCCCATGACACGATTTCAAAGGGGGGGGGGGGGGGGGGCAGAGAAATCCTGGTCGACAATTATCCCTCAAATAATACTTGAGAAAGATTATCTGGTCGTTATCTCTGTTTCCTCTATTACAGCAGACAATCTGCTTCAAATTGTGTTCACCTAATTTACAGAATCCTAGAATTGTTATGGCACAGAAGGAGGCCATTTGACCCATCATGTCTGTACCAGCTCTCCAAACAAGCATCATGACTTAATGCTATTTCCTGTCTTTTCCCTGTATCCCTGCACATTGTTTCTATTCAGGTCATCATCTACTGCCCTCTTGAATGCTTTGATTGAACGTGCCTCCACCACACTTCCAGGCAGTGCATTCCAGACACAAACCATTTGTTGTGTGGCAACATTTTTTCTCACATCACATTTGCTTCTTTTGCAACTCACTTTAAATCTGTACAGTTGTATAGGACTTTGGTTCAGCCACATTTGGAATACTGCGTGCAGTTCTGGTCGCCACATTACCAGAAGGATGTGGATGCCTTGGAGAGGGTGCAGAGGAGGTTCACCAGGATGTTGCCTGGTATGGAGGGTGCTAGCTATGAAGAAAGGTTGAGTAGGTTAGGATTGTTTTCGTTGGAAAGACGGAGGTTGAGGGGGGACCTGATTGAGGTCTACAAAATTATGAGAGGTATGGACAGGGTGGATAGCAACAAGCTTTTCCCAAGAGTGGGGGTGTCAGGTACAAGGGGTCACGATTTCAAGGTGAGAGGGGGAAAGTTTAAGGGAGATGTGCGTGGAAAGTTTTTTACGCAGAGGGTGGTGGGTGCCTGGAATGCTTTACCAGTGGAGGTAGTAGAGGCAGGCACCATAGCATCATTTAAGAAGCATCTAGACAGGTATATGAATGGGCGGGAACAGAGGGAAGTAGACCTTGGAAAATAGGAGACAGGTTTAGATAAAGGATCTGGATCGGCGCAGGCTGGGAGGGCCGAAGGGCCTGTTCCTGTGCTGTAATTTTCTTTGTAAGAAGTCTTACAACACCAGGTTAAAGTCCAACAGGTTTGTTTCAAACACGAGCTTTCGGAGCACGGCTCCTTCTTCAGGTGAATGGAGCCGTGCTCCGAAAGCTCGTGTTTGAAACAAACCTGTTGGACTTTAACCTGGTGTTGTAAGACTTCTTACTGTGCTCACCCCAGTCCAACGCCGGCATCTCCACATCGTAATTTTCTTTGTTCTCGTTCTTTTTTAGAGGTGGAAACAGTTTCTCCTTACCTACTCTGTCCGGCCCCATCATGATTTTGAACATCTCTATTAAATCTCCACTCGGCCTTCTTCTCTCCAAGGAGAACAGTCCTAACCTCTCCAATCTATTTTCAAAACTGAAGATTTGCATCCCTGGAACACTTCTTGTAAACCTCTCCTGTACTATCTTCTATGCGTTCCTAATGTGTGGTGCCCAGAACTTCACACAATACTCCAGCTGAAGTATCAGTGTCTTGTATACCAGTGTCTTGTATACCCCAATATCACGGAACACATCATATGAATGTGAGTGTTTCTATTTCTTTCTTTCTTTAGTTCTCTCATCTTTCTATCCTGAAATAATTTCCAGATCTAAAGTTCCTTTTGGAGACCCAACATATTTGGATAGATCTCTGCAATCGCTGGAAAGGTTTTGGCTGTTGCAGCCTCAACATTGTTCCTTTTATGTAACAAACAAAGACCAAGAGCACCATCCTTCAATTTTCCAATTTTTACCAGTCTGTCTTCCCCTTTCAGAGGTTACTATCAAGGAGCTTCTAAAATCGAATTTCCTCCACTAATCATGGGTTCTCCCATGGCTAATAATTCCAGGCAATGAGAACTGATGACTTGACATGCCTGTGTCTTAGAAATAGTTAGCTGGCTCTCCCACATATTCCCAGCCTTTAGCCCTTTACATTTATTAGATCCATTCTGAGACATTTCAACAGCTCCGTCTACAAAAATGTACAAACATTTTTGCTTGGAACCAGGAATGTTCAGCTACCAGTCCTTCCTTAACCTAGGCCACATCTGTTAATACAATTATGGCATACACCACATAGTCCTTTTTCCTTCTGTTTACCAATTTAGTCACCACATTTCAATATGTACATAGAAATATCTCCGCCTGTTTTAGCTTTAATCCAAAACCGGGCACATTTCACTTCACTGCTTAATTATTAAGAGACACCACTTGAATCAATTAAGACTCTCATCTCCCCCAGTGGCTACCCTTAATCAATTTCCAAAGGTATGTATGATCGAAGTTTGCAATGCAAATGGTAGAATTATGTCTCAGAAAAATGCACTCAATCAGTTAGATTTAATTCCCTTTAGTTTTTCTTTGAATTTGCATTGAAACTCATTTATATTAGGATTCATGGTGTTGTCATTTTGTCTTTTCATTCGCTGTCATTTATAATTCACTCAGGGATCAACTATTTATGTCTCTATTAATGGAAAATATCTGGAAATTCCTGTTGTCTTACTGCAGTTGGAGGCTTTTTCTCAGGGTGGAAATGGCAATTACAAGGGAGCACAAGTTCAAGGTGAGGGGGGAAAGGTTCAGTGGAGATGTGCGGGGGACGTTTGTTTAAGGAGTGTGGTGGTGGCCTGGAGCACTGCCAAGTGAGGTGGTTGAGGCAGATACGTTAGCGACCTTTAAGTCTTATCTGGATAGGCACATGAACATACGGGGTATAGAAGGATACAGGTGATTGGTCTGGGGATGGTTTAGCTCAGTGGGCTGTACAGCTGGTTTGTGATGCAGAACAAGGCCAGCAGCATGGGTTCAATTTCCGTACCAGCTGACCCGAACAGGCACCTGAATGTGGCGATGAGAGGCTTTTCACAGTAACTTCATACTTGTGACAATAAATGTTATTATTATTAGAGATAGGACACATGATCGATGCAGGCTTGGAGGGACTAAGGGCCTGTTCCTGGGCTGTATTGTTCTTTGTTCTATAACAGAGAGGTGACGCAGATGTGACCCCCCCCAGTACAAGGCATTGTGGTGAATTCTCTCAGCAGTCACTCATTCAAGGGATGACAGGGTACCGCGACTTGTTCCCCTGTGAGGTTAGACCATAAGACATAAGAACAGAATTAGGCCATTTGGCCCATCGAGTCTGCTCCACCATTCAATTGTGACTGATATGTTTCTCAACCCCATTCTCCTGCCTTCTCCCCATAATCCCTGATCCCCCTATTAATCAAGAACCTACCTATCTCTGTCTTAAAGGCACTCGGTGATTTAGAATGCAGGTCCATTGAATTCACTCAACTTGTAATTGAAAATATGGAAAAATGTGTCATTTGAAACGTGGAAGTCTGGCAATATAGACATAGAACAGTACAGCACAGAACAGGCCCTCCGGCCCTCGATGTTGTGCCGAGCAATGATCACCCTACCTAAACCCACGTAACCCGTATACCCGTAACCCAACAATCCCCCCATTAACCTTACACTACGGGCAATTTAGCATGGCCAATCCACCTAACCCGCACATCTTTGGACTGTGGGAGGAAACCGGAGCACCCGGAGGAAACCCACGCACACACGGGGAGGACGTGCAGACTCCACACAGACAGTGACCCAGCCGGGAATCGAACCTGGGACCCTGGAGCTGTGAAGCATTGATGCTAACCACCATGCTACCGTGAGGCCCATATCTGATCTGATTTGAGAAATATGAGAGAATATAGTGCAAGATCCCACAAAGGGTTAATAGCAGCTGCAAAGAGCAGGATTATAAATTGCAGATTATTTCTCCCAAGCAGTCTTAGCAAACACACAGGATTTTCGTATGAAGCTAAAAACAATGGTTCACACCTTCATTGAAAGTAACTATCTCAGTAAGCATCTGGAAAAGCATGGATGAGAGTTTCAGTTGAGCTAGGTGATAAATGTAAACCTTTCAAGTTATAACCAAGTGGATTTTAGCATACAGCGCAAAGCAATGTTTCACACCTTCATTGAAATTAACTATCTTAGTAAGCAGCTAGAAAGGAAAGGATGAAGTTCAGTTGAATTTGGTGACAATTCTAGGTGTGAAGTTCTGCCGATATCAGGTAAATTAAAGAACTTTGGAGACTCGGTCTACGAGAAACATAATTTAAAGCTAAAATCAAAGTCAAAATTATGAGCTGGGGACACAATTGGAAAATAAAACGATAGAAATGACAGGAACCAAACCAAAATTCACACCCCTATTGAAACCAAAGCATTTTTGAATATCACAAAGGAACTTTGTACATCACAAAGAAAACAATGTAACCAGAGACCTGAGAGGTGAGGTTATGTCAAAATGAATACTTAGTTGTATTTGAATGTTTAGATCAAAGATACGTTTTACAATCAAAGTGAAATAAAAGTTACTTTACAATAAAATCACAAAAACTTAATAACTGTTAGAAAGAGAATATAAACCCAGAGACCAGAGCAGGAACTACTAGACCAGAGGGAGAGAGAGAGAGAGGCAGAGAAGGAACAAGAGAAGCAAGCAGAGTCAGCTTACAGTCAGCTCAGTCATGGGAAAGGGACAGAGCCAAGTAGCTGAGCTAAAACAGCTAATACATCTAAAGAAGACCAGAATTTAAAGAGTAGGCAGAGTCAGCTCAGAGATAGCCAGTAGAGTCAGCTCTCACAGCTCGGTACATGGGAAAGATGGACATAGCAACTGAGCTAACCAGCGAATACATCTAAAAAAGACCTGACTTTAAAGAAGATTGATTGTCAAGGTGGGCCTGAAGGTCCCTTAAACCAACCAGAAGGATCCAGAAGCAAGATCGTTTTACTTTTCTGTAAAGAAAGTGATTGCAGCTTTTAAAAGAAAAAATATAATAATAAAATAACTTAATTTAACCTGAAACAGTGGTTATCCCTCAGTCTACTTTACTTAGCAATGCGAGACCCAGGATTGATGCTACTAAGTGGTAAGTAGATTAAATATTCTATGAAGCTGTGGGTTATACCGGGGGAATAGCACCTATCAAAGTCTGCATAGGAGTCGGGGAGTGAAAATTCCAGTTCACCATTTAGAATGTCGGCCCTTTTTGGTATAGAGGGACTTCTAAGAATAGTGGTGAGTTTGCAACAACAAACTGTCCCCACTCCACCCATGGGGTGGGGGCACGCAGCCAACTGAGGCTCCTTAGAGTTGAAGCACTTCATTTAGGTGAAGTTGAGAGGGGCAACTAGGGGAAAGTGGCTATTGTGTGACAGGGGAGAGAGTGAGGGTCAGTGGAAAGGTGTTCACATAGGGGGATGCACATGGGTTGGCGTCCCAGATCCTGACCAGGCTGGGGGTAAGGGCATTGTCAGGAGTCCTCATCCTTCACTTTGATGTTCACTTCCTTTCAGTTTTTGATTATGGTGCATTGTGGAGCCAGGTGATCTGGCAATTATCTTGGTGTGATTGACCAGCAGCAGCGATATCAACATGCTGTTGCACACAGCCATGATCTGCACCCTGTAGAGGAGGGGGTAGCAGAGCCCCTTGATCTTCCTGGAGCAGGGCCATAGATGGCAGAGCCTTAGAGGAGACAGTACAGGCCATGGGTGTTCCAACGGAGAACTTCCTACCTCTAGATGTCAGAGCTCCAGTGCTGGTGAAGGCTGCATCTGTCCCAGCGGGACGGTTGACTACCTGTGCCAGGTGATGCAAGAGTTGGCATCACATGAATTGGGTTACTATCACTCTGAACTTCTATGCCAGTGGCTCATTTCAGGGTTGCATGGATCACCTGTGCAGCATCTCCCAGTCAACAACACACAAATGCATAAAGGAGGTGACAGATTGGGACTGTTTGTGTGGGCACTATGTACATCAACTCGGACCTGGATCAGTGAGCCAGGATGCCAGGGCCACGGGCATTACCCACTGAGCAGGCATACCCCAGGTGCAAGGTGTCAGAAACTGCACCCACGTGGCTCTGTGGTCTCCATGGTGGCATGGGGCACCATTTTTGAACCACAAGGGACTCCACTCTCTCAATATCCAGCTCAGCTGTGAACACATGATGTGCATCATGCAGGTGTGTGCCCATTTCCCAGCGAGCGTCTATGATAGTTACACCTTGGGGCACTCACAGAGTCGTTTTTGATAAGAGCAGTGGCTGGAGGGATGTCTCCTCAGAGACAAAGGGTACCCATTCAGGAGGTGGCTGATAATGCCAGTGCGGAGGCCCCAAACACCCGCTGAGACTCGCTATAAGGAGGCTCATGTTTCAACACATGTGATGGTCGAATAGGCGATTGGATGGCTCAAGATGCGATTCTGGTGCCTGGACCAGTCGGGAGGAGCCCTCCAATTTAGCCCCAGAAGGTGTCCTGGATCATAATATTGCTGCACTCTGCACAATCTAGCACTGCACCAGGGAGGGCAGCTGGCCAGGAGGAGATGGAAGCATGCCACATCCTAGGATGTGGAGGGTGTCAAGGAGGCAACCCGCAAAGGAGGAGGAGAGCGGACTTCATGCATTGTCTGGGGCCTAGGTGGAACCAGGGCTAGGGACCCCCTCTTTGACTCTCCATAGATGTGGGGTTGGGAGGGTGGGGCTGGGGTCCTGTGCCAGGAGCAATGCAGCATTACTGTGTCATCAGGGTGGGACAGACATTGTGCTGTCATTCTCACACTGCAAAGGGAGGAATCACTGAATCTGCATGAGGGTTTGCGGAGCATTGCACCATGATATGACAGCGTAGATGCTCTTTATGTATGTTCAAAGTTATTTTTAATGTTAGCTCGTAATTGCAATGGTGACTTTTCTATAATAGTGCCTTGGTTCACTAATGCCCACTAGGTGCCTATCATTTCTCATTCTTCCTCACTTTCCCGCTACGTCTCGGTATATCCCCAGATCCACATCTGAGCTTGAGGTAGCCTGTTGGCTTCCACATCCTGTTATCTGAGATGACCTTGGTAGGTGTACCCTGGGAGGCCTGGAACCTGAGGGTCACAGCCTGATTTTGAGCAGCACAGGTGTTGTCATGTTACCCTCTTTGGTGTGTGGGGCTGGAGGTGTTTTGCTCACATGGAGAGGGGTGCTCGATGGACCTGACACCCATCAGGGTTTTCTGGGTGGAAGATCTCAGGTTGCGCATCTGCTGATCCTCTTTCCTTCAGGTACCCAGGGCTCCTGGCCTCCTCCATGGGATAGAGGGGCAGCTGGAATGAGATCCATCCCCATTCAAAGGCAGGTCAAGGAGTCAGCGTCATCGATGTCCAACCAAATAAATGCTGGGTGGGATTTTCTGGCCCCATCTGCCTTCGTGATCATCCAGCCAGCCATAGCAGAGCCGGAAAATTTCCAACACTAGGCGGGATGAGGGTCATTGGGTGGGTGGAACTAAAGGTCAGCTCAACTGGACAATCGAAGGAGAACCCAGGCCATTAAGTTATGTTTTTATCCACATGAGCCAACTAATCCCAATACTTTTGGTAAGTCCCCAAGCCATTAATATTCCTCTTTTTCAAGCAATAATCACATTCCTTTCTGAAATACATTTGGAGTCTGGATTCAACTGGCAGAGAATTCCCCATTCAAATCATGTCCTTGTTGAAGATTTTTTAATTACGTCCCCTTAAATTTCTATTGTAATTAAGTTTAATGTACATTCTCCTGTTGCTGTTGCCTGAGCTGTGGATATAATCTATCGCCCTTTTACTCTATCACAACAATTATTAATTTTGAACGCCTATCAAATCAACCTTAAATGTTCCTAGCGGTTGTGTAAAAATATACAACTATGCCATCTCTTCACAACTGTAGCACCTCCTGTTTGGTAATATTCAAGTGAATCTATTTTCTCTTGAATTTTTTAAATCCCTTCTATAGCGAAGTCACCAAAATTCTATGCCATGCTCCAACAATGGCTGAAGTAATATTTTGTATAAGTTCAACAACATCTCTTTTCCAAGTTTCCCCCTCCATTTACCTTTGTTAGGAAAAAAAAGTAGTTTTAAGGCATTCATATTTGTATTAGAAATAACATGTGTGGGAGGGTGGTGTTAGGGGAGAAAATGTGGAAACGTTGTGGGGTTTGTGTTATATTTGTTGAATGATTATGTGTTAATGTATGCTCTGGTTTGAATAGAAATATTTTTTAAAAATGAAATAAGAAATAGTCTTCATTGTGTTTAATTAATGTTTATGTGCCTGGAAGGGTAAAACCTATAATTATATTCATGCTGGACAAAGGTGTAATTCTATTGTGGTTAGAGAGGGCTACGGCATGAAGTGTAAATAAGCCACCAGTGGTTGTTTAGCAACTGGGGCCTTTTAAGGTAGAGAAGCTTTTAAATTTTAGTTTAACTAATTTGATTATAGTTGGACACAGATAGTGAGAGAGAAGCTCTCACAGCTCTTCTCGAAGCAGTTTTAGATGGGTAAAGAGGGAACATCTCTCTCAGCCTTGCTAGAAGAATAGCCATACAATGGACTAATGGTTAAGAAAACAGATGCCGGAAACCTAAAGTCCATCGAGTGAAGGAAACTAGAGAAATTAAGAGAAGTTTCCAAGAAGTCACAAGTTAATTGAACAGAGTAAATTGGGAACTAGAACAGGTTACTGTTCAGTAAAGTCACAGAGAATTGAAAAGAGATTGGATTGTTGAGAGGCAAGAAAGATATCTGCAGTAGTGTTAAGTATTGTGAGAAGTTACTAGTTTGGGAGACATTTAAAATCATTGTGGAAATCGGGGGCTGGACCTGTGATTTTGTGTAAAAACCGTAAAAGAGAAAGGAAACCTGAAATAAATATGTAAAACTTTAAAGTGAAACCTTGATGGAAGCAATGGAGGGAAAGCATAAATTTAAAAGAAGATTTGAAAGTGTGACTTTTGAAAGTGGAATTTGAAATCACTCATGGGGAAGCCAAAGTTCAGTGAAACAAGGTGGCCCATGGTATAAGAATTATCCGAGGGAACTTTGAGGAGGAATCCACAGACATTCACTTGAGTTCAGAGAGAGTATGTATCACCACATTTATCTTGTGTGTTCAAAGGGACTTTCTGTGTTAATGAGGTCATTGTAGTTTAATATGTACTTTGGAATCTGTGAGGGGGAAGTAAAGAAGTACTGTATCCTCGTTCAATTTTTTCATGTTTAATCATTTTTTTTCTCTTGCTGTTAAAACTAATGAGTGGTCCTGTGACTGTGTTCCTCCACATTTTATAACAAAACATTGAGGTTATGGTCGCTTGAACCAGGGTTCCATTCTGGGATCTACCCGTCCAGTTATAACACCAATTGGAATGGTAACACCTATAACAACCAACCTGAGGACTACTGAGGCAATGCCGGTGCCCAGAATTGCAATTCGCTTTTTTTTCACCAGTCTCATGGCATCCCAATACTAGACAGGTTAATTTGAGACAATTTCTAGCCCCTACACTGCATTTATTTTATTTATCACAACTATCAGTCCTTCAACGAATTCCACATGGCTGGCTAAGCAAGACCCAACTTTCAGGTGCGCTGATTAATTCATGATTTTTCAAGTATTTAGCAATTTTATCCTGCATTATTGACTTAGTAGTTTATCAACAAATGAAGAACGATTAACAAGATGAGAAAAGTACACTAGATGATAAAAGGTCTGGATAAAGCAGATCTGGAGTGGATGCTTCCTCTTGTGGGGCATTCTAGAATGAGAGGTCATAGTCTCAGGATAAGGGGTCACAAGTTGAGGAGAAACTACTTCTCCCAAAGGGTTGTGAATCTGTGGAATTTGTTACTCCAGAGTACGGCGGATGCTGGGACAATGAGTAAATTTAAAGATGATGTGGAGATGCCGGCGTTGGACTGGGGTGAGCACAGTAAGAAGTCTTACAACACCAGGTTAAAGTCCAACAGGTTTGTTTCAAACACGAGCTTTCGGAGCACGGCTCCTTCTTCAGGTGAATGGAAAGGCTTGTTCCAGAAATGTTTATATAGACACAGTCAGAGATGCCCCGGAATGCGAGCACCTGCAGGCAATCAAATCATCAAAGATGCAGAGAGAGAGGTAACTCCAGGTTAAAGAGGTGTGAATTGTCCCAAGCCAGTTCAGTCGGTAGGCCTCTGCAAGTCCAGGCTTGTTGGTGGGGGCCGAATGTAATGCGACATGAATCCCAGATCCCGGTTGAGTCCGCATTCATGCGTGCGGAACTTAGCTATAAGTTTTTGCTCAGCAATTTTGCGTTGTCGCGTCTCCTGAAGGCCTCCTTGTAGAATGCTGACCCGGAGATCAGAGGCTGAATGTCCTTGACTGCTGAAGTGTTCCCCAACTGGAAGGGAACAGTCCTGCCTGTTGATAGTCGCACGATGCCCGTTTATTCGTTGTCGCAGTGTCTGCATGGTCTCGCCAATGTACCACGCTTCGGGACATCCTTTCCTGCAGCGTATGAGGTAGACTACATTGGTCGAGTCGCACGAGTATGCGCCGCGTACCTGGTGGGTGGTGTTTCCACGTGTAATGGTGGTGTCCATGTCGATGATCTGGCATGTCTTGCAGAGATTACCCTGGCAGGGTTTTGTGGTGTTGTGGTTGCTGTTCTGAAGGCTGGGTAATTTGCTGCAAACAATGGTTTGTTTGAGGTTGCGCGGTTGTTTGAAGGCCAGCAGTGGGGGTGTGGGTGTGGGTGTGCCAAGGTCATCCCCACACCCCCACTACTGGCCTTCAAACAACCGCGCAACCTCAAACAAACCATTGTTTGCAGCAAATTACCCAGCCTTCAGAACAGCAACCACAACACCACAAAACCCTGCCAGGGTAATCTCTGCAAGACATGCCAGATCATCGACATGGACACCACCATTACACGTGGAAACACCACCCACCAGGTACGCGGCGCATACTCGTGCGACTCGACCAATGTAGTCTACCTCATACGCTGCAGGAAAGGATGTCCCGAAGCGTGGTACATTGGCGAGACCATGCAGACACTGCGACAACGAATAAACGGGCATCGTGCGACTATCAACAGGCAGGACTGTTCCCTTCCAGTTGGGGAACACTTCAGCAGTCAAGGACATTCAGCCTCTGATCTCCGGGTCAGCATTCTACAAGGAGGCCTTCAGGAGACGCGACAACGCAAAATTGCTGAGCAAAAACTTATAGCTAAGTTCCGCACGCATGAATGCGGACTCAACCGGGATCTGGGATTCATGTCGCATTACATTCGGCCCCCACCAACAAGCCTGGACTTGCAGAGGCCTACCGACTGAACTGGCTTGGGACAATTCACACCTCTTTAACCTGGAGTTACCTCTCTCTCTGCATCTTTGATGATTTGATTGCCTGCAGGTGCTCGCATTCCGGGGCATCTCTGACTGTGTCTATATAAACATTTCTGGAACAAGCCTTTCCATTCACCTGAAGAAGGAGCCGTGCTCCGAAAGCTCGTGTTTGAAACAAACCTGTTGGACTTTAACCTGGTGTTGTAAGACTTCTTACTAAATTTAAAGAGGAGTTAGACAAATTTTTAATTGGTAATGGGTTGAAGGGTTATGGAGAACAGTCAAGTTCACGCCCGGATGAGATCAGCCGTGATCGAATGCATAGCATACACGATGGGCCAAATGGCCTAATTCTGTTCTATATCTTATGAACTGGCCGATGCTGTTTCAAGAAGTCAGCGACAAGCTATTTATGCCACTGATTACAGATTTACAATAGTCTTGAAATAAGCAAATTGTGGGGCAGCACGGTGGCGTAGTGGTTAGCACTGCTGCCTCATGGCATCGAGGTCCCAGGTTCGATCTTGGCTTTGGGTCACTGTCCGTGTGGAGTTTGCACATTCTGCCTGTCTTTGCGAGGGTTTCACCCACACAACCCAAAGGATTGTGTTTTTTTTTGTTTAATTTGCCCCTTAATTGTAAAAAATGAATTGGGTACTCTAAGTTTATTATAAAAAAAGAAATAAGAAATGGCACCTGGAGATTGGAGGATGATCAACAGAATACACATGTTCAAGAAAGGAGAGAAACATGTTATAATCTCATTGGTCCATGGTCTGTGGTGACGATCAAAAAGGTTTAAGACTTCACATGGAGGCTGGGGGATACTGATATTACAGCTGGGCTTGTCCTCCAGAGACCCAGAGCAATGCTCTGAGAATCTGGGTTTGAATTTTGTCACAGTAGATAGTGAAATTTGAATTTAATTAAAATCTGCATCTAATGATGACCATGAAAACATTGTTGATTGTCATGAAAACAAAACCCATTTGCCCTTTATGGAAGGAATTCTGCCCTCCTTACCAGGTCTGGCCCACATGGGACTCCAGACCCAAAGCAATATGGTTGACTCCTAAATGTGCAGCAAGCAATTCAGCCGGCCAATAAGCGTTGGCCCAACCAACGACATCCACATCCAATAATTAAAAAAAACTTGAGTTGTTTGTACTACATCAAAAGGTGAGAGTTCCAATCTTGGTGGAGTGGTCAGCAGGCAAAATGAGAATGAAATCAGGCTGATGTTGTGCACATAATGGCCAGGGTTCTACCCTACCCGGCGGGGCGGGGGGGGTCCCGGCGTGTCGGAGTGGCATGAACCACTCCGGCGTCGGGCCGCCCCAAAGGTGCGGAATTCTCTGCATCTTTAGGGGCCAAGCCCTAACATTGAGGGGCTAGGCCCGCGCCAGAGTGGTTGGCGCTCCGCCGGCTGGCAGGAACAACCTTTGGTGCCACGCCAGCCGGGGCTGAAGGGAGTTCGCCGGCCGGCGGAAGTCCACGCTTGCGCCGGAGCATTAGCGGCTGCTGACGTCATCCCCGCGCATGCGCAGGGGAGGGGGTCACTTCTGCCTCCGCCATCGTGAAGACCATGGCAAAGGCGGAAGGAAAAGAGTGCCCCCACGGCACAGGCCCGCTCGCCGATCGGTGGGACCCGATCGCGGGCCAGGCCACCGAGGGGGCACCCCCCGGGGCCAGATTGCCCCGCGCCCCCCCCATGACCCCGGAGTCCGCTCGCGCCGCCTGGTCCCGCTGGTAAGGTAGGTTTGATCCACGCCGGCGGGACCAGCATGACAGCAGTGGGACTTTGGCCCATCGCAGGCCAGAGAATCGCCGGGGGGAGCCCTCCGGCCGGCGCGATTCCCGGCCCCGCCAACATGGCGGGGACGGGATTGACGCCGACCCCCGGCGATTCTCCGACCAGGCGGGGGGGTCGGAGAATCCCGCCCATGATGCTTATGTCGACTTTGTGCGATAATGTAAAGTGGCTGAGTGTGAGTTGCAGCCTATATTATACCTCTTTTGATTTGAAGCCAATGGAAATAAAAACTGGGAGAGATGTAAAACAGGCTGCCATCTTGTTAATATCCAGTTTGTACTCTCACAGAAATGGTAGCATCACCTCAATCATTTGAACTGTGTGCTGAAGACTGCGGCATAATGTGAGGAGGACCAAAATAAGGATAGAATACTTCAAAATAGACAACATGGTATGACATTGATACCACAGGTGACAAATGAAATACTGAGCTGCATCAATATTTCAACTGTTACTGAGCACTGTTACCCTCATGAGCATTGCAATGACCCTTTGCCAGGCCACCTCTACGTTTGAAAAGTAAAAATGTCTCTTCCTTAATTGGCTACGAGTTTTGAAGTCAAGACCATTTATTCTCAATTTCTGTGTCACGTCCCAATAATGTTTAACATGCTTAATTAATTCCATTTGTTCTTTTCTAAAGTCTTCAAATCAGAAATATCAAAAACAGCAAAAAGGAAAAGCAGCGAAAAGTTTGAAAGGAACTCTGGTTTGTGCACAATGAACTGTCGAAGTCAGTGGAATGTGAGAAGGGAAGTGAGATACTTCCCCAAGGGCAGGGGAAATTCAGATGGGAGACTCGATTTATCTTGCTCATCTGCTCCCTCTGCTGCACTGATGAGACCATAAAGATGTTCAATGCTTCGAGGCAGCGAAAGCTGAGTGCATGATACTGGTCCCCGTAACAAACAAACAAGGGTCTGACTGGAAGTTTTGTTATATAACTTGCATTTGTTCTGTCGAATTTGTGGATTAATAAAATGAATATTGATTATTTGAATATTATTCTTGGAATAATTTCCAATCAAGCTAATAATGAATTTACACAATTTACCTTGCGATAGATATACGCATACAAATGGTGATTCAGCTTTTCATTTTCTTTTCCAATAATATGTTACTAGTTCATATTTTGTTTATTAATAATGCACTCACATTTAAGTTTCACAATTATAGGGAAGCTGGAGTGGATTACGATTCTAAGTTTCAAAAGGTAGAGTGACAAGAAGACTTCTGATGGAATAAATTTAGTTGTGCAATTAATAATGTTTAGTAATTTTGTTTCAATGTTTTAAAATGTCATTAGATATTTTCTCCTATTCCCGGCTCTGTTTCAGTGTTTAAATTGTCAGTACCTGTTTCATGAAAGGTCAAGTGACATGTTTAATGCTCACAGGGCTAAGGGGTAGATAAAGAACAAGAACCAAATGAATAACCTTGAATTCTTTCCACTGCTTAGCGAATTGAAGGTAGGACTGAGTCATAAAGACCATAAACATTAATCTCTGAAAAATTAAATTCTAACCCAACACTTCAACTTTTCTTTTCTCTTTGGATGCTGCTTCTGATTCTTTCAATGTTTAAAGTTAATCCCTGGTTGGTGCTGATTTTGGAGACCCCATCATGGCTTGGTGATCGGGGATGCTTCAGTTCTCTTCATACTCACTGGGCTTGGTATAGGAGACAACAGGCAGTTCCTCTCCTCATCTTTGTCCAGTATTGCCCTATTGTAAAGTATGTGTGGACATCTATAGGGATCTGGATTGAACTTGATGATGCCATCACTCTTTGTTTGGCTCTTATTTGAAGAACGACTTGTATAGATGAGAGCAACTGAGGAACTCATTGGGATCTGAAACCCACAATAACTCCACAAAGGAATGAGTTAGTACATGTGAAACTGTACCCCAGCATGAGTCAGAAACTGTGGAACTAGGCAATGTCATAAATTAGTGTCTGTTCCACTTTTCCCCCAGCATAGTTGCCTGGGAAACTTCGTCTTGGTAAGTCTCCGAAACTGTGCCCCAGTGAAAGTCAAAGCCTATGGAACTATACTCAAATATGGGTCATGTCAGCACCGTGTGGAACTGTAACCCGGTGAGAGTTAGTATTTGACTAACTGTAGCCAGCATACGTCAATGGCATGCATGGCAAATGTATCCAGTGGATTCAGTTCACTTGGAACCATTATTCCAGGAAGAATTAATGGTTGTGGAACTGTCGCTGAAATGAGGGTCAACACTGTGCAACTCTCCCCAGTGTGAGTCCACACCTGTGGTAGTGCATGCCAGGAGGAATTAGAGCCTTCAGGAAAGGGTATGAGAAAGAGGAGAATATTGAGACGGGAAAATCAAAACATTGATGAGCCAGGTAGCATTTTTAAACAACATTAATATGATTAGATCCAAAAAGAAATCACCTCATTGATACTCTGATCACATTTGTACAGATTTTTGATATTGGATAACTAAGAAGAGTGAATGATCTCATCTTGAACAGATTTTCACCCTCTCTGTCAAATCCAAAGTGATATAGGCATGGGATCACGGTTGGAATTTTAAGGGTTGCTAATCAAAATTTATCAAATACTCAATAATGTCAGCAATTATTATCTCTGTATCACTGACGCAGAGCAGGTAGAACAAATTAAATTGCATTCTTTTCTTTAAAAAAATCATCTGGAGTTGAACTTTGAGGCGTGTTGCTTACGGAAAACAGGGTAATAGCACCATGAAAGTGGATTGGAAGAACTTACCACCACTCTCATGCTGGTATCCTGGCCGTCTCTATTATGACAGGATCCCGCAAATAGGCAGCTCAGTGCTGCCTGTAGACGGCACGCAGCTAACCTAGATGCTGATAATTGGGATTTTATTGATGTTGCTCAAACGTCAAGATAGCGGGTGCGATGAGGCTGCTGGATCGTGACTGACTTGGTGTAGAAACGAGACCATTGAATCTCGGGAGAAGATTTGTGACGCTCGAAACTTCTCGCGAGATTCAGTAACTGAGAAACACTTTGGGATCTGAAACCCACGTATTTAAGTGAGTGATATGGCTCATTTAAATATACATTCACCAGATTCACCGGGTACCCAGGACTCAACGGCCGTGCTTAGGAGACCTCGCCAAAGTGACATTTAGTACTGGTCCACGCAAACGTGGACCAGGCATAATGGCACCTGGGGATGTCGCCCAGGCCATTAGAGACTCCTGGGTGGTCGGGGACATGACAGGGTGGCACCCTGGCTTTCCCTCTGGCACCCATGCACCTTGGTACTGCCAGTCTGGACCCATGCAGTGCCATCAGGTACCCTGGCAGTGCTACCAGGGTGCCCAGGTGGAACTGCTAGGTTGCCAGGCTGACAATGCCTGGGGTTGTGAGTGTCCGCGTGCCAGTGCAAGAGCCAGGGTGGCACCCTGCCCTGCCCCCGACCACCGGGGATCTCCAATGGCCTGGGAGACCTTCCCAGATGCCGTAACGCCTAGTCCATGTTTAGTACAGGACATACTAAACTGCAACCTGGCAAGGTCTCCCAGGCACGGCTGTTGAGTCCTGAATGCCAGGTGAACCTGGCAAACATATTTAAATGAGCTGTAAAAATATGCAGATCTGGGGCAAGGTGAGTGAGGGTGAGATCCCGTTTGCGACATCGTGCAAGATTCTATTGAGACTCTTGTGAGACATTTCGAGCATCGCAAATCTCACGAGGTCAAACAGCTTTTCCCCGATACCAAGTCAGGCGCAATGAGGCCACTGAATCGTGAAAGGAGTGTGTGGCATGCTCGCTCCACCCCATATACCCTAACATTACATTCTGTAGTCTCTCCTTCCTTCCCTATGTACGATATGCGTTGTCTGTATAGCATGCAAAAAACAATACTTTTCACTGTACATGTGACAATAATAAATCAAATCAAAATAAACTGGTGATTCAGCCAAAGAGGAAGCAAAAGGGAAGCAGTTTTTGTGGTGTCAAGTGGAGCCAAATTTCTTCCTCTCACTGCACAACCCCCCCCCCCCCCCCCCCCACCCCGCCACCTTCCTCCCACAACCCCAAGTTTAGCAAAGCCAATCTGAGCTACTGCCACTCAGGTTCCCCCTCCCCACCTCTCAATCCCACACCACTAACCCTCCACCTCCAACCTACCTTCCTCCAGGTGGAGCGGCCAATAATGAGGCAGCACAGAGCTAGAAGGCAATCCTAGGGGACATCATCTCCTCCTGCAACTAGGCAGCTTGATGCTAATGAGTCCTCACCCTCAGAATGGACTGGGCCTCCTGTCAGGCAGTCGTAAAGTATCTACTCCCCATTGTGTGATTTGCCTTGGAGCAATTTTTAAACAGTTCGCTCAAAAAACATTTATCTGAGTACAAAATGGGTGGCAACTTTGAACCCCAAAGGTAAAAGTGATTTGTTGATTTCACTATTGCAGGTGTATGAATGTATAGTTGTGTACTAAATAGAATAAATATCATATGAAAGAGCATTCAAAATGGCTGTATTGCAAATGTATCAATTTCAAGACCATCTAAGGCAAAACAAAGTGAAAATGTGGTGGGAAAAAAGAAATGTGTTATTACATGTTATCATACAGTAATATAGTGACAGAACGGTCAAGAAGAGGCTTTGCTTTCCTGCGCTGAATTTAGGTCCTTCTTGGAGGATAATTTTACACAATCTCATTTTTCTGCCTTTCCTTTGTTATCTCTTAATTCTTCTTCAAGCAATTATCCTTCAACTATTTGAATGCTGTAATCAAATTAGCATCGATCTTAACTTGCAGCAATACACTCAACATTCTGATAATGTTGCGTAAAAAAGTATTTTAATCTCCCTATTTTAGGTATCCAGTGCTTATCTTGAGATCATGACCTCTTGTCTTTGATTTGTGCAGGGCGGCACGGTGGCGCAGTGGATAGCATTGCTGCCTTACAGCACCAAGGTGCCAGGTTCAATCCCGGCTCTGGGTCACCGTCTGTGTGGGGTTTGCACATTCTCCCTGTGTTTGTGTGGGTTTCACCCCCACAACCCAAAATGATGCGCAGGGTAGGTGGATTGGCCACACTAAATTGCCCCTTAACTGGAAAAAAATGAATTGGGTACTCTAAATTGAAAAAGAAAGTCTTTGATTTGTCTTTATATCAACAATCCTGTTGACCATTTTGTAGTACGTATATATAGATATTAACGTCATTTTTACCGGTTCCCAAAATCCCTTACCCATACGATAACATATAATAATTATGTCAAAAATGTATTGATACTTAAATAAAAGAAAGATGAGTGAATACATTGAACTGAGGTAGATGCTTTTAATTACAGTGATACAATGATTTGACAGAAGTGCATTGATAAATGCAACAATAAGACCTTCACCAACAAATCATAACATGTTAAAAAAAAGCAACTAAATTTCTTGCTAGAACATTTACCATCAGCACCCTGAACAGATTTCCAAAAGAAATTAAAACATGAGAACAGGCAAAATAAAATGCTTCAATTTTAAAAATTAATATATCACTTGTAACTCAATTATTTGATATAAAACATATATAATATGTACAAAAATAGATATTTGAACAATTCACCCACAAGATTAAACCCAAAGTATCAGAACAGTATTTACTGTCTAAAATTGATAAATAGACCTCCATATGTTAAACTTTAATTGTTGCAATAGTATGTCCCCCCGAAAAAATTAGTATTTCCAACGAGTCAAATGATAGGTAATAAGCGCAACATGTAGTTGGTACAGTAAGGGCCTCCATAAAAATCTGAATGTATTTCTTTGTAATGTATAAGTCCTCTACATTTTGTGGGAAATTAAATGAAAATGTAAGAAACAATCTGTAAAAAATGAGAAAGAAAAATAAAATGTAATAAAAACCTGATTGCATACATTTTCGAATGCTATTTACTGAATATGTTTGGGATTCGGGTCACTAGACAGCAGCAGATATAGTGTGCGTGGAATCCTCTTTTTCCAGTGTGTTTATGTACCTGTTTTTTTCCCTTCCAATTCTATTGTTGGACTTCTGGCTTTTCTGGTCAAGTTGGCACACAATGATTCAGTATTATTTATTTCATTTGGATCAAGCAGCAGGCGTTAATTCGATCAGCTGGTGCAGAGTAAGTAAGCACGTAGCGAAGTCTTGTGTTCCAGTTTCCTGTAAACCAAAGGAGAATAAATGGACTGAATGGTAACGATACATTGCAACAGCACAAACCTGAGTACTGTGCACCCAAGTGCACCAATCCATCATGTGACTTGTCAAAATAGCCCAAAGAAAGCATCAAGGCAAGCAGTACACATGGAGAGGAAAGTTGCTGTAACGTAAGCCAACTTGGATCAAGGCAATGAGACAAAAGGTTGACAAAACTACAAAGAACAGACAGCTGCAAAGGACAATCCAGTTGCTAAAAACACAGCAGCAACAGAAACAGTGGGGAGAAAATTTGATAGGCCCCAAAAATTGGCATGGGTATCATGATGTGTTATTAAGTGGGTCCATGGCTTTGGATACAGGGAGTATGCCAATGTTGTGCTAATTGCTAATCTGCATGATTACTGTGTAAAGCTAGCGGCATGCACTGCTGAGCAGTTCCACACTTCATCGGAAGGCCCATGTTTGCGCATAGTTAGTGCCACTTAAAGCCAGCTGCCACCACTTAAAAGGGAGGTGTATTCGGGCTGGAGCAGGTGTCTGAACAGTGAAAAAAAGTCTGCGCAGGTGGACGAGTGAATTATTGCACAACAGTGTGGTCCAGCCCTCTCTGACATTGCACTGCATGCTTTGAGGAGGAGGTTGTAAGATACCTGAGTAACACATTATAGACAAATTAGGAGACAGGAAGACAGTTCGTATATTTAAATCTGAAACTGAGTTGCTCAGAATAATTGGGTATTAGTCAGTAGCAATGGCATGGGATGGAGGAGCACAAGCTATACATGGGAGCCAAGGTCATACAGAACCTCATTGGAATGTCTGGAAAGAAAGAGAGGGGGCAGAATTCTCCGAACACCCACAGGGTCAGGGAATCGCCTGGGGCCGGAGTAAATCCCGCCCCCGCCGTAGCCAGAATTCTCCGCCACCCGGGAATCGGCGGGAGCGGGAATCGTGCCCCGCCGGTCGGCGTGCCCCCCGCGGCGATTCTCCGGTCCGCGATGGGCCAAAGTCCCGCCGCTGACAGGCCAATCCCGCCAATGTGGTTTACCTCTGTGCCGGCGGGTTTGGCGGCGCGAGCGGGCCCCCTGGGTCCTGGAGGGGGGCGGGGCGATCGGACCCTGGGGGGTGCCCCCATGGTGGTCTGGCCCGCGATCGGGGCCCACCGATCAGCAGGCGGGCCTGTGCCGTGGGGGCACTCGTTTTCTTGCGCCGCCACCACTGCCTCCACCATGGCGGAGGCGGAAGAGACCGCTGATGCTCCGGCGCATGCGCGGACTCACGCTGGCCGGTGCCACCTTTGGGGAGGCCCGACGCCGGGATCTTTAGCTCTGATAAAGACTGGGGTACTGTGTGCTTCACAAAGGTCATTATTTATCAAGGACTTCATATGTATCCAGTGTGAAAACATGCCTTTTTATAATGCCAGAACTGGTTAGCTCAACTGGCTGGATATCTGGTTTGTGATGCAGAACAACTCCATCAGCGTGGGTTCAATTCTTGTACTGGCCAAGATTATTCAAGAAAGTTTTACCTTCTCAACCTTGCCCCTTGCCTGAGGTGTGGTGACCTTCAGAGTAAATCACTGCCAGTCAGCTCTCAAAGTGGGGAGCAGCCTTTGGAATGCAGGGACTATGGCGACTTTCACTCAATAGAATTGAATCACTGGGTGCTATGTTGTCTCCAGCAACCTTGCTGGGTTTTCCCACCGTATTTTCAAACACTTAGAAAAATAATTAAGGGGCAGGACCCACTACTGGGTCAGGCTGGCGGGGCAGACACTGAATGAGCCACTCTCCACGGATTTCCCCAATGGAAGTCCTTCACAGTAGTGTCCCTGGCACTGTCCCCTGGGGGATAATACTCACTGGCGTAAATGCCATGTGGGACTCCTATTGAATTCTCAGCCCTCTCTGACCATCACACCTGCCCGGAAAACAACGGCAGAACATCCACCCCACTGTCACCAATGTGGATCGATATCAAATCATTGATAATTAGCGTCTGAAAAGGCCTAAAGCTGGAGAGCAGGAGAGATATGTTCCATACACAGGGGACCTGGAGGCCCTCCAGAAAATTAACTTTGTGAAGGCAGTAGGAGTAGATAGCCATTTTAGTCAATGCCAGCAGTCTAAGCCCAAAAGTTTGGAAGCAGTGCCAAAAATGTTTAATAACTTTTGCAACACATCAGTTGGAGCTCAGCTGTAATATTGTGTACAGTTCTGGGTGCCACATTATAGGAATGATGTGAGAGGGAGTGCAGAAGAAGTTGACAAGATTAGTTCCAGGGATGAAAAATTTGAGTTCTGAGGATAGATTGGAGATGTTGTGACTGTTCTCCTTGGAGAGAAGAAGGCTAAGAGGAGATTTGATAAAGGTGTCCAAAATCATGAGGAGGCTGGACAGAGCAGATAGGGAGAAACTCTTTTCGCTTGGTAAAAATCGAGAAAAAGAGGGCACAGATTTAAAGTGATTTGCAAAAGAAGCAAATGCAGTGTGAAGAAACACATTTTCACACAGCAAGCGGCTTGGGTTTGGAATGCACTGCTTGGAAGTGCGGTGGAGGCAGGTTCAGCTGAGGCATTCAAGAGGGCAGTAGATGATTATTTTAATGGAAACATATGGAAACATATAGGAAAAGGCAGGGGAATGGTATCCCTTCTACAAACATTCACTCCCTCTATCACCAATGAACATTAGTGGCAGTGTGTGCCATCTACAAAACGCTCTGCAGGAACTCACCAAGGTTCCTGAGGCAGCACCTTCCAAACCCACAACTGATACCATCTGGAAGGACAAGGGCAGCTGACACATGGGAACACCACCACCTGGATGTTACCCTCCAAGTCACTCACCATCTTGATGTGGAAATATATCGCCGTTCCTTCACTGGGTCAAAACCCTGGAACTCCCTCTCTAACAGCAGTGTGGTTATACCTACACCACAGGGACTGCAGCAGTTCAAAAAGGCAGCTCACCATCACGCACTCAAGTGAAATTAGGGATGGGCAATAAATGCTGGCCAAGCCAGCGATGCCCACATCCCATAAATGAATTAAAAAAGGCGAAGTAACAATGCTCATTCGGAGAGCCGCTGCAGACACGATGGGCCAAATAACTTCCTTCTGCGCTGTAACGATTCTGTGATTCTGATTCAATTATCTGTGATTCTATGGGTGGAATCAGCCCACGTAGCTTGCGTGAACAAGATGTTTTCCCCACTGGCTGCGTGTGTTGGTTTCTGTGCTGCATCATCTGCTTCCCACCTCATAGGGGTGGACTTGCGTCCCCTCATAACCGACCCTTCAACTAAGGGGAACAGCTGTTCCCTAAAAACAAAATTAGGGACTGTTTAGCTCACTGGGCTAAATTGCTGGCTTTTAAAGCCGACCAAGGCAGGCCAGCAGCACGGTTCAATTCCCGTACCAGCCTCCCCGAACAGGCGCCGGAATGTGGCAACTAGGGGCTTTTCACAGTAACTTCATTTGAAGCCTACTCATGACAATAAGCGATTTTCATTTCATTTTTTCATAAACTATGCAACTACAGGAAATAAGGTCTGTCGCTGGAGGGTGGTCTCTAATCACCCACCATGCATTTACATCACCGATCCCTCACTCCGGGTGGCAACTGCTGCTGTACACACAGTTCTCAATGCTTACAGCCGAGGGCTGCTCCATTCAAGGCATGGGCCAAAAGCCAAGACGGGTTCAGTGACCAGCCACTGGAATTCCTTTTGGAGGCCTGCTGTGATGTCCTCTACCACTGCTCAGGCTGCAGGAGGTCCAGCAATCTCGCACTCCAACTTGGGAGGTTATGGTAGTGATGGTCAGCGCCAACACTGTCCAGAAAAGGTCAGCCGTTCAGTGCAAAAGGAGGATGAATGATCTCATCCATGCTGCCAGGGGAAGTCAACCATCTTTTTACTCTAAACCCGCACATCATAGGCCCATCACACATTCACTGGCAGCTCACCCACTGCCAGCTCAAGGCACATCACCACTCACTCTCTCACACGTACCCTCACATCCCCTTCCGGCCCCATCTCCTCTGGAGGCTGCCTCCCCAGCCCACACCAGTTGGAGGCCACTTGCACAGATAAATGGGAGCCCCCACACAAACCCTGGGATAATTACCTTTCCCAAGCAAGCCCTACCCCCGTAGCCAGTGAAGAGCCACTCCACCTTACTGCTCGTCCGGTAGGTAGAGGCCTGCTTGTGAGCCCCGCTAAAAGCGATGTGGTGCTGCCTGCGAAGCCTGGCACTAGTGACTATAAGGACTGCCTGAAGCAAGGTAGGCAAGTTAACCTTGAAGTGCTGAGTGAAGTGCAGGTCGGCAGGTGCATGTCACTTACGTGAGAAACATCGACCTATGTTCATGATACAGCGTGTGGGGATGATTCCAGTGAGTTATAATGAGATTCTGATGTACTGAAATTAACTTCGCGATGTGCGGCAACAGGAAAGGCAGCCCTCCATTAACAGGTGGAGTGGGCGATCGCAAAATGGATTCACAATGATATAAAGCTGAATTTTGGCCTTCTCGCCATATGTTTTGCTCACACTACCAAACATGCCTGCTGCAAACGGGAGTGGAAAACTCCTCACTATGTGTGGTCAAGGTCAGCGAAGGTATCCTCAGAAGCCATATTCTACCCAGGGCCGGCTCAAGGCACCGGCAACTCGGGCAGTCGCCCGGGGCGCCATGTGCTAGAGGGCGCCAGACTCGGGTCCCGCGCATGCGCAGTTGGGCCGGCGCCAACCAGCGCATGCGCGGTGGCCGCACTCCCCCAGTGTGGCCGCACTCCCCCCGGTCCGTCCCCTCGGTCCGCCCCCCTCGCTCGGTCCGCTCCCCCCCCCCCGCCTCGGGTCCGCCCCCCCCCCCCCGCCTCGGGTCCGCCCGCCCCGCCCCCCCTCGGGTCCGCCCCCCCCGCCCCACCTCCCCTCGGGTCCGCTCCCCCCGCCCTCCCCTCGGGTCCCCGCCCCGGGTCCGCCCCCCCTCTCGGCACCCCCCCCCTCGGCCTCGCCCCCCCCTCGGCCTCGGCCCCGCCCCCTCCCTCGGCCCCGCCCCCCCTCTCGGCCCCCCCCCCCCCCCCCCCCCAAGGGCGCCGAAGTTCAGCTTGCCCGGGGCGCCAGCAACCCTAGGGCCGGCGCTGATTCTACCATCTCAACATGAAACTTCCCACACCGCTCATTGCACCACACTCTTACCTCTCAACCATCCTTGTTAATGACAATAATAAAATATAACATATTATGGGCAGGATTTTCCTTTCTCTGCAGAATGCTGGCTGAGGTGAGAAAACTGACATGCAGCTCACCAGCTGTTCAGCTGACCTTTCTCACCACATTGTGTGGCACGCCGTGCAAAACAAAATCTGCAGGCGTGGCGCACGCTGTTGGTTGGCAGAGCCGCATCTTCGACCGCACACTTGGCAGGTGTTTCCGGGAGGTGGGATTGGTCCTTCGACTCTAGATTGCTGGTATTCCTTTCTCAGGATCCTTTTCTGGGCCTCCCCTTGCCATCGGGTTTCCTCGAAGTATTGTGTCCCTTCAATCAGGAGGTTCCTCCAAGTATCATAGAATACCTACAGTGCAGAAGGAGGCCATTCGGCCCATTGAGTCTGCACCGACCCTCCAAAAGGGCACTCAATCCGGGCCCACCCCCCTGCCCAATCCTCGTAACCCCACCTAACCTTTTGGACACTAAGGGCCAATTTAGCATGGCCAATCCACCTAACCTGCACATCTTTGGACTGTGGGATGAATCCGGAGCTCCTGGAGGAAACCCATGCAGACACTGGGAGAATATGCAGACTCCACACAGACTGTAACCCAAGGTCAGAATCAAACCTGACTCCTTGGCACTCTGAGGCAGTAGTGCTACCCACTCTGCCACCGTGCACATGGTCTCTTCTGAGCAAGGTTCCCCCAAGCATTGACATCTATGTTGCATTTCTTGAGGTAAGCATTCAGGTGTCTTTGAAGTTCTAACCTTGTCCTCTTGTTCAGGAGTCTTCCTTGAGCTGGGTGAAGAAGATTTGCTTCGGCAGTCGAACGCTGACATCCTAAGCACATAGCCGGCTCAGCGGAGTTAGTCTTGGGTAATCATGGCCTTGATGCTAGTGCTCTTGGCTTGTTCAAGGACGCTAATGTCAGTGCACTGGTCCTCCCAGCTGATGTGAAGAATCCATCTCAGACAGTATCGATAGTACTACTCCAGAGCCTTGAGGTGGCATCTGTACATAATCAAAGTTCTGAGCTATATAGAAGAGTTGGAAGGAAGACTGCCTTGTACATGAGGATCTTGGTGTCAGTACGAATGTCACAGTCATCAAAGACTCTTGTCATTAGACGTCCGAAAGAGGAGCTCAAAGATTGGATACGATGTTGGATTTCTGCATCAATGTCAGCATTAGATGACAGGTGGCTTCCCAGGCAGGGGAAATGTTCCACGTTTTGGAAGGTTTCTCCATTGATCTTGATGGAAGGAGTGATGGGATCTTACCTGCCGCGAGTTGATAAAGGACTTGAGTGTTCTTGAGGTTGAGGCTGAGACCAATTCTTCGGTACACTTCCGCGCTGATGTCAAGCATGGCTTGGAAATTCTCTTCTGAGAGAGTGCGATGGCAATGTCATCCACGTGCTGAAGTTCCATTTTCCTCTTGCATTTCAACAGGTTGAGGTCGGAACGTTTTCCATCCATCCTGTAAACGATGTCCACTACACTGGGAAGCTTGTTCTTGAAAAGGTGAAGGATGGGGGGGATGAGAATGGGAAAAGGGTGGGGGCAACGACACATCCTTGCTTGATGTCAGTCTTGACATCGAAGATTTCTGTCAGTGAGGGCTGTTGCTGACATCTTGTTGTGGAGGAGCCGATTGATGTTGATTAATTTCTCTGGTTAGCTGGCCTTTGATAAGCTCTTTCATCGCACTTCCCAATTGACTGATTCAAAAGTCTTGGTCAGATCAGTGAAGGCCATGTAGGGTAGTTGGTGTTGCTCCTGGCATTTATCTTGAAGTTGCCAAGCCATGAAAATCATGTTCGCTTTTCCATGGTTTGGTCGGAAGCCAGAATGGCTTTCCGGAAGGATTGCTTCAGAGACTGGGAGAAGGTGGCTATCGAGGATTCGGGCCATGATTTTCCTGGTGATGGGGAGCAGTGAATTTCCTCGGTAGTTCCCACAGACTGCTTTGTCTCCTTTCCATTGACGGCATCCCTAAGGTTGGCAGGAATTTCTTCTCTGTCCCATATTTTCAGCAACAGCTGATGGCTTTTGGAGGGACTGGACAATCTCACTGATGGACGGGACCAGAAAATCCCACCGTTGCTTGCAGAACAGCTGATGGAGATGACGGGTGATCCCTTCACTTCCAAGTTTGAAAATCTCCACTGGAATCCCTTTCAGTCCTACGGCTTTTCCATTCTTCATGTGTTGAATGGTAGCTTCAACTTCATCCACACTTGGTGGGAGTCGAAGATCATCTTTAATGGGGAATTGGGTGATTTCCTCAAACACATCCTCATCTATGATTGTATCACAGTTTAGGAATGCTTTGGAGTATTCTCTCCATTGAAGGCTGACTTTTTCTCTGTCTCTTGAGGGTTTTGTCCTTAGTCCACATCGGTTTGAAGTCTAGACAGGGAAGGCAGTGAGGTGGGCAAGTGCCCCTTCACCAGAATCACACCTGGCAGGGGCACATAAAATTCAGCCAATGACTTAAGTCTTACCACTATTGAGTTGTAGGAAATTTCTAATTATCCAATATCAGATGTCGGACAAGAGCATAAATAAATCAGAGAAGTGAATAGGTCCAGAAAGATGGTGGTGACATAGGGCTGAGTGGCATTGGCATACATGTGGAATTGAATGTTATGTTTTTGCTGCAAGTTGCTGAGGGGTGGCTGTGAGGGGAGAAGGTGGCTATCAAGGATTCAGGTCATGATCTTCCTGGTGATGGAGAGTAGTGAATAGAAGGGGGCCAAGGATTGATCCTTGGGAATCTCCAGAGATAACAGTATTACAATGGGAAGAAAAGCCAAAATTATGTAAATTTATATCTTCACTCACATGTTCCACATTGCTGCAAACCTCACACCCACACACTATTCAACCGCGATAGTCACACAACACAACAGATTGCATCATGTTCACACACGTCTCTCTCTGGCCAGGATTATCTGGCTCTGTCGTGGCGGGTCCTTGCGTGGGAGACTCGGCGGTCCAGCCATTGGCTTTTGGAGGGCCCAGGCGATCTCACCAATGGACAGGACCAGAAAATCCCACCGTCGCTTGGAGAACAAGGTGATGCACAGAGTTTGAAAGAGCTGATAGGCAGGAGACAGGCACATTCCAGGTGCTTCTCCCATGAAAGAGAACCTGCTCGCCTTCACAGAGCAGCCATTGCCAGTAGCAGTCTGAAAGCAAAGATAATGATGGGTATGATCATATCATTCCACATACTGTATTAACTTATTAGCTGCAGGTTGTGCAAACATTGCTTCCCCCTCTACAACACAAACGTATCCTTGTGTCTTTGCCCTAAAAAATACAAGCTGGTCAGGCAGCGATGGAAGTGCAAAAGGCGGAGAAGCAGGAAGAAAATGATGATGTAGAAATACTGCCACTCGCTCTCGCACTCACAACCACTAACTCAGATGCTGACATTACATTCAATTTAGGGGGCACCTTAGAGGCTGAATCTGCACTCGCTGAGCAAGAGTCGCCTGCACTCATCACAAGGGTAATGTAGTTTTCAGCTCACCAGAGACAGAAGGCATATAAACGCTAATGCAAAGGAATTTGATGAGTGCTTCAATTAGGTTGGCCTCAGAACTTCACAGAACTTTTCACAGTCACTTGATTGCAGTATTAATGTAAGCCTACTTGTGACAATATAGATTATTAGAAGAAGACTGATGGGCATGCACAATGAAATGCTTGTTGCATAGGCAGGCCGACAAAAAAAAGCTCGCAATGTCAAGGGACATGCAGGAGTCCAACACCAACTCGATACAGAGTTTGCACAGCTTTGGAGCCCAGCCATTCCAGTGTCTAAGTGTTGCCCCACACCATTAGCATGCTTCAGGATCCAGCCATGATACTGTGTCTGATGAACAATGCCTCAGCTTCCATTGCAACATTAAGCAGAAGACATCCGACATCTAGGTGATACAAAGGAAGTTCCAAATTCTATAATGCAACCTCAGCTTGGTGCCATTCCAGCTCAAATAGCTGACACCATGGCTGGAAATACCAGCATTCAAAAGCACTCAGAGATTGTTAATCTGTTCAACAGATTATAAGAATTGTTGAAGCCATGGCCTGAAGGAGTAACAGTAGCTCTTGGAGTATGAATTCGCTGTCTTCTCTCAGGATGACAGCATTTTTCCTCTCACAAATGCCTCTCTGCAGTGCCCTTGCTGCCACATATTAGCCAGTCATCCCAGTCTGCTACCACCCAAGCCAAGGTGACACAGCCTGAAGCCAGGCCTTTTAGACCCAAAGCTGTCCAAGGTGTCACCCTGCACTGCTAACTGCAATTTCCCCCTTTAAACTCAACACCCATGGTGCAGACTCTGGGGTAGAGCAGTGCACATAAGCAGTGGGACAGGCAGGGGCATATAGGAGGCGAGGCATGAAAGAAAAGCACAAGGGTGATTAGTTGAGATGTGATTTGATTTGGAATATTTATTTTATGTTAGTTTTTATTTTACCATTGTGGGTAATCAGCCACTGTAATGATCAGTATCAGAAGGAAGGTAAAGTGAGGGAGTGTTGGTAAATATGGAATTGGGGTTGAGTTTACTGGTATCAGGGATGGATGAATCAATCACAGTAGCCCGGCCAGGAATAGGATGCATGGCTACCTCCTCCATTATTCTTCTTCCAACTCTTCCTCCTCCACCTCCTGCTCCTCAGCTACTCGCCTTAAATCTGGTGGCTAAGAGCTGTTAAGGGAATGAAGGCCTTTCAGTTGCATTACATCCTGGACTGGCTTGCAGTGCCTGCAAATCCACGTGTACACTGCACCACAGAGAACCATAGAATCCCTACAGTGCAGAAGGAGGCCATTCGGCCCATTAAGTGTGCACAGCCCTCTGAAAGAACACCCTACCTAGGCCCAACTCCCCACCCTATCCCCGTTACCCCACTAACCTTTGAACACTAAGGGGCAATTTAGCATGTCCAATCCACCTAACCTGCACATCTTTGGACTGTGCGAGGAAACCGGAGCACCTGGAGGAAACCCACGCAGACACGGAACATTGTGCAAACTTCACACAGTCACCCGAAGTTGGAATCGAACCCATGTCCCTGGTGCTGTGAGGCAGCACTGTTAACCACTGTGCCACCGTGGTGCCCTTCCTGCAATCTTCCTTAATCTCACTTCAACTAATTGTTCCCAGCAAGAGAGAACAGAATATATTCAGCTCTCTTTAAGTACAGAGTCTCAGTGCAGCCCTTCTGCAACAATGAATGGCAAACCAGCAGATGTTGCAAATATTGCCTGCTTCAGCCTGGAAGGGGTTAGTGCATTAATAATGTTCATGGGGGTCACCTTCACAGCCACTGGCAATGCTGTCTGAGCCTTCTCAACTCCAACTGATCACCTCCTATTCCTTCGATATAACCCCCCCCCCCCCCCCCCCCCCCCCCCCCCCCACCACAGGTGGCTTTGGGGCAACGACAGCTATACTTTGACAACATTGCTGAGGAGTCCGGTGGCAACCTATGCTGCCATACTAAACGAGCTGGAATAGACCTTGCCTTGTCCCAGTGCTCACCAACATTCTAAATTGTGGTCATGTGATACAATGCATCATTTTCCCAATGGCACAAAAATAAGCGGCACTATGAACTGTGGAGAAAACCGTTTTCCCCCTCGGTTGGACAGACAAGTGACTAATTTGGACAGATGGATGTCGGATGAAATTTAATGCAAAGAAATTTGAGGTGAACGTTGTGAGGGGAAAAACAAAGGGAGGAAGTAATCACCAAATGGTAAAACGTTGAAAAGGCTGGAGGAGCAGAGCGCTGTAGAGATTTGGAGACATAAATCTTTAGAAGAACAAGATGATGAACTATGCAAAAAATACATTTCCAGACTTTATAAGGGTGAGGAGAACAAAAGCGAAGAAGTAATTCTAAACTGACATCAACCATCAGTTAGGCTGCAGTTCTAATTATGTCTGGCTTTCAGTGCTTACTTTAAGAAGAATGCAAAATCTACAAACAGGAGGCAGTGAAGTTCACTAAATGATACCAAGGATGACAGCATTTGGTTGTGAGAATAAACTGGAATAAGTGGGGCTCTTTACTTTTAGAACAAGGCAAGTTAAGAAAACACCCAATACAGATGTGTTAAAACGATGAGAGGCTTCGGCGAAGCAAATCAGGAACAATTATTTCCACTGGTTGGCTAGGTAGGAACTATAAGACGTGAGTTTAAGAACATCAGTAAAAGCATAAAGGGAAGGATTAGTTGTTTTTTTTTACTTTCAGAGAATTATTGGCATGATATGCCCTGTAAAAAAACAATAATGGAAGCAGAATCAATACCTTTTAAAAGGGAAGTGGATAAATATTTGAAAAAGGAAAATGGAAAGGGCAGTGAAATGAGACCAACTGGAGCAGAGAGAAGAAACAAGCATGATGAGCCAGAAGACCAATTAATGCAGGAGCAATTTAATGGATACAGGATCGGGCAGGCTCCCTGAAAAGCATAAGCGCATTCCCACCTGATTTCCTTGTATTTTCTGGCCTCAGGAGCTGGAACATGAAATCTGCCCCTGTGATTCTAATCACTCTGTCCTCTAACAGGCCCTCACAAATGTTGCCCCATCAAGCTTCACGCCTGCGTTTTCTACAAACCCCTACCTCAAATCTGTTTCACAGCAACAACAACGTATATTTACATAGCGACTTTGACATAATAAAATGCCTTAAGGTACTGCACAGGAGAAATATAAAACAAAATACGTTACCAAGACACATAAAGCGATATTAGGCCAAATGACCTAAAGCTTGAGCCAAGAAATAGGTTTTAAAGAGTGTCCTCAAGGAGGAAAGTAAGGCGGAGAGGTGAAGAGGTGCAGGGAGAGAATTCCAGAGTTTAGGGCCGAGGAAACTTAAAGCACAGACCCAGTGGTGGAACAATTAAAATTGCCGATTCTTAATTCAGTGAAGATATCTCAGAGACTTGAGGGACTGGAGGAACTTGTGGAGAAACGGACTGGCAAAGCGATGAACGAATTTAAAAACAAGGATGAGGATTTTAATCAAGACATTGATTGATTGGGAACCAATGTTGGTCAGGAAGCACAAGGGTAATAGATGAATGAATTTGGTACACCACGCTTCACAACACTCGCCGTCCTGCCTCCACCGCAACATGGCCATACAAACCTGCCCTAAGATCGCTCTGGTTAAAATAATCAATTGCAATCTCTATGACTATGATCATGATCATTCACAACGTGCCTCTTTGGTCACCTCAAACTCTAGTCTATGGGAAACTGACAGCTAGCTTTTGCTTCCTGCAAAGGTGCTTCCATAGAAATCATCTCCAATTCCTTAACTCCATTTTGCTCCGCAGTGGGCTGTGAGCTACTGCCCTTCCCTTCTACCTTCCCATGCTATCATCTTTTGTGTGTCTAAGTTGTGCAGCTGCCAGCAGGCTACGATAAACCTGACTATTCCAATGGAGCTGACTTGTATGGTGCCCTATCTGTCTAGACATTGCCTTACATTGTTTATAGTGTGATTATGATCCTGGTGGATGCATGTTTCCTTTTTATAATCGTGTCGAGCACAATATCTGAAGACATACTTCCTCTGATATGCCAAGGAGGTGCGATTCTGTGTTGACATGGATCTACAGTAAGTGTCAGGGTACTTTCAGTGATCTCAAAATTCATACAAATAATGGGATTCCCATTGGATGCACAGTAGCAAATTATAGACAATGCAACAAATAATATCTTAAACAAGCCTATTGATGCAAAACCTCAAAAATGAATCAGGCAACTAAAATAAAGTTTTGGGAGTAACATTTCAGAGCAAATTTCCAGCAAAATCGCAGATCTGGTTGACTTTATTCTCCGGGTAACATGGAGAAAATGCCAAAGTGAAATGAAGGCCCCTTGATTCGGATGATTCAAAAGATGCAGATCCACCCCCACACCACCAACGCACCCCCCACCCTACAATTTCTGTCAAGTTACCTCTGTTTCTCTCTCTCTCTCCAGATGGCGCCAGGCTGGCTGAACATTTTCCAGCAATTTCTATCTTTGTTTTCCAGCATTCACAGTATTTTGCTTTTGTTTTCCCTTTAAATGCTGACTTCCTGTCACCCAGAATAGGCAGCTGCCTCCAAGGCCCCTCTTACAGTGGAAAAATTAACACCCAGCGCATTCCCCGTGAAAAGCATTGGCAAGTTATGTCATTCTTAATCATAAAATCATCTCCCTGTGCCGATATATGATAATAAAGCTGTGGGCTGTTTTCAGCTTTAGGCCTAATTATATAAATAAGTTAACACACCCGTGTAAAAATAGCCAACTCAGAAATGTGGGACAGAACCATTAAGCATTCACATACTGCCAGATACACTGTGCTTTTAGTTTCTCCACTTAAAGTGAAGCTCAGTAACATTGTGTACCATAGTCCTGGGACACATTAGCAACTGTCCCGAATATAAACAAGATTTTTTTTTTCTCTTGGCAAACAGTTTTTCCTTAGCAAAACAAATGTGCACAGGAAGGGACTATAAATATGGAACAACATTGAAACCACACTGCCAGTCATTTATAGAATGTTTTATTTTGATTTGTGCCACATCACGTGACATCTTAACTGGCATTTTATTTTTATAGTGTTTCATGGCAGTAGTGCCATTGTGACTTTTTCAGCAAGAGGGACAGCTCAAAGCTAGATCACTGGGTTACCTTGTTGTCTGCACATCAAAGTGCTTTGCCTTTAATATAAGAAATTAAATGGATGTAAATAATCAATTAATTATATTCATTGCTGGCTTAATGTGTGATATGAACAGGAGGTGTGATCATGATTCATATGATACAGGTCATGGGGTAAGTGACTCTGTGATGTTCATAAGGAAGCCACTGCTACAATCATTAAACCCCAGATCTGAAATGTACAACCGACGAGTACGGCTTTCTTACTCAGTGCCTAACTGCAGAGTCACACTTGTGGTTGGCCATAGTTGGCAAGAATTCAGTCAGATTTGGGTCCTAGTGCAGAATTTAATGTATTAAGTTGTGAAGGTCAGTACACTCCATTGGCAGCTGATACATATTTCCATCCTATATCTGACTGAATTCTTACCAAATATGATCAATGGCGCACCTTACCCTGCTCTTCCCTGCTGCAGACACACACTTGCACAAAAACAGACACGCAATGCAACACACACACAAACAAAAACACAAACAGACAAACACACACATCAACACACAGGCAAACACACACAATACAAACTGATGTACCATCAATTGGACGCGAGGCACGATGAAGGTCCAAACTTAGGCTTTAATCAGCTAGTTGTTAGCCCTGTGGTCGACTACAGAGAAAGGCTGACCGCCGGGAACTCTGGGTACTTATACCCCGCCTCAGAGGCGGGGTCTACTTGCATCTCGACAAATTGGTGAGCAGTCACATGACTAGTCCCAGCCAATCAGACGAGAGGCACATGACCAGCCAGAGCCAATGGGAAACCAATGCTCTGCACCAATGGCAGTGCTCCCATTCATACCACCACATTCACCCCTTGTGGAGAAAGAAGGCTCGGCGTGGGGGGGGGGGGGGTGTTGTAAGGGGAAGAGAGAGAGAGAGGGAGGGAGGGGGGGGTGGGGGTGGGGGGGCCAAGGACTGGTGGTATGAGTAGAGACAATTGAGAAGATGGGGGCTGCCCACTGGCTCGTGGCAAAATGAACAAAACTAAATACAGTAGGATGCAAAAAAAATTACAATAGAGTCCAATAAAGTCCCACGGTTGCATCAGATGGACACGATCAGCCTGTCGGGTGCCCGTGGTGTTCTGGTGGACCGTCGCTGTGGAGCCGGTGACGTCGGGCCAATGGTCGTCCTTGCCTCCGGGAGCGTCGGTCGTAGATGTGTCTCCGTACCCTGGGCCGGTGGTGGAGACATTGTAATCAGGGAAGAGGGGGTCTGTGCGCTGGGTCGTGGGGGCACAGGGGGCGCAGGGGGGAATTGGGGTTGGGGGGGAGGTGTTGATGTAAGGGGAGAAGGCCTCACGCCGGGGGGTGCCAGGTCCCGAAGCGAGACCGTATCCTGCCGACCGTCGAGATACTTCATGTACGCATACTGCGGGTTGGCGTGGAGTAACTGGACTCGCTCAACCAACGGGTCGGACTTGTGCACCCGCACATGCTTCCGGAGCAAGATGGGCCCGGGGGTGGCCAGCTAGGTCGGGAGAGGGGATCCTGAGGATGACTTCCTAGGGAAAACAAGAAGACGTTCATGAGGTGTTTGATTAGTGGTAGCACAGAGGAGAGACCGGATTGAATGGAGGGCGTCGGGGATGACCTCTTGCCAACGGGGGATAAGGAGATCTATGGACCGTAGGGCCAGCAGGATGGTCTTCCAGATGGTGCCATTCTCCCGCTCGACCTGACCGTTGCCCCTGGGGTTATAACTGGTCGTCCTGCTAGAGGCTATGCCCCTGCTGAGCAGGAATTGATGCAGTTCATCACTCATAAAGGAGGACCCCCGGTCGCTGTGGATGTACGCGGGGTAACCGAACAGGGAGAAGATGGATGGGAGGCCCTTTATGACGGTTGTTGTGGTCATGTCGGGACAGGGAATGGCAAAAGGGAAGCGGGAGTACTCATCAATAACACTCAAGAAACATGTGTTGCGGTTGTTGGAGGGGAGGGGACCCTTAAAGTCTATACTGAGACGTTCGAAGGGGCGGGACGCCTTGATCAGATGCGCTCGTTCGGGGCGGTAGAAGTGCGGTTTGCATTCGGCGCAGATGTGGCAGTCCCTGGTGACGGTCCAGACTTCCTCAATGGAGTAGGGCAGGTTGCGGGTTTTGATAAAGTGGTAAAAACGGGTGACCCCTGGATGGCAGAGGTCCGTGTGGAGGGAGCGGAGGCGGTCAATCTGCGCGCTGGTGCAGGTACCGCGTGATAGGGCATCGGGAGGCTCATTGAGCTTCCCAGGATGATACAAGATATCGTAGTTGTACGTGGACAACTCGATCCGCCACCGCAAGATCTTGTCGTTCTTGATCTTGCCCCTCTGCGCATTATCGAACATGAAAGCTACTGACCGTTAGTCTGTGAGGAGGGTAAACTTCCTGCCGGCCAGGTAGTGCCTCCAATATCGCACAGCTTCACCTATGGGCTCCCTCCACACGGACCTCTGCCATCCAGGGGTCACCCGTTTTTACCACTTTATCAAAACCCGCAACCTGCCCTACTCCGTTGAGGAAGTCTGGACCGTCACCAGGGACTGCCACATCTGCGCCGAATGCAAACCGCACTTCTACCGCCCCAAACGAGCGCATCTGATCAAGGCGTCCCGCCCCTTCGAACGTCTCAGTATAGACTTTAAGGGTCCCCTCCCCTCCAACAACCGCAACACATGTTTCTTGAGTGTTATTGATGAGTACTCCCGCTTCCCTTTCGCCATTCCCTGTCCCGACATGACCACAACAACTGTCATAAAGGGCCTCCAAACCATCTTCTCCCTGTTCGGTTACCCCGCGTACATCCACAGCGACCGGGGGTCCTCCTTTATGAGTGATGAACTGCGTCAATTCCTGCTCAGCAGGGCCATCCGAGGAGTGGCGGATTTCGGAAGCGTGGAGGGTCCAGGAGAAGAAGGCCACAGTTCTGCCCGCTTGGTTCAGGGTGGCCGCCAGAGCTACGTCAGACGCGTCGCTCTCGACCTGGAATGGGAGGGACTCGTCGATAGCATGCAGCGTGGCCTTCGCGATATCCGCTTTGATGTGGCTAAAGGCCTGGTGGGCCTCCATCGACAGGGGAAAGGAGGTGGACTGGATGAGGGGGTGGGCTTTGTCGGCGTAGTTGGGGACCCACTGGGCGTAATAGAAGAAGCCCAGGCAGCGTTTGAGGGATTTGAGGGAGTTGGGGAAAGGGAGTTCCATCAGGGGGCGCATGCGTTCGGGATCGGGGCCTATCACTCCGTTACGCACTACGTAGCCAAGGATGGCTAGGCGGTCGGTGCTAAACACGCACTTATCCTTATTGTAGGTTAAATTAAGGAGTTTCGCGGTTCGGAGGAATTTTTGAAGGTTGATGTCATGGTCCTGCTGGTCGTGGCCACAGATAGTGACGTTATTGAGATACGGGAAGGTCGCCCATAAACCGTGCTTGTCGACCATTCGGTCCATCTCCCGTTGGAAGACCGAGACCCCATTTGTGACACCGAATGGAACCCTGAGGAAGTGGTAGAGGCGCCCATCTGCCTCAAACGTGGTGTACCTGCGGTCACTCGCGTGGATGGGGAGCTGGTGGTAGGCAGACTTAAGATCCACCGTGGAAAAAACTTTGTACTTCGCGATCCTGTTAACCAGGTCGGAAATACAGGGGAGAGGGTACGTGTCCAGCTGCGTAAACCTGTTGTTGGTCTGACTGTAATCAATGACCATCCGGTTTTTCTCCCCAGTCCGAACTACCAGCACTTGGGCTCGTCAGGGACTGTTGCTGGCCTCGATGAATCCTTCCTTAATGAGCCTCTGGACCTCGGACCCGATGAAGGTCCGGTCCTGGGCACTGTATCCTCTGCTCCTAGTGGCGACAGGTTTACAATCTGGGGTGAGATTAGCAAACAAGGAAGGGGGGTCCACTTTGAGGGGCGCGAGGCTGCAGACAGTAAGGGGAGGGGATACGGCCGCCGAATTGGAAGGTTAAGCTCTGCAGGTTGCACTGGAAATCCAGGCCCAAGAATGCCGGAGCGCATAGACGGGGGAGAATGAGGAGTTTGTAGTTTTTGAAAACCCTCCCCTGGACCGTGATGCAGCACCCGGTGATCTGGACGGAGTGCGAACCCGAGGCCAAATCGATCTTATGCTTGACTGGGTGGATGGGGGGCGCGCAGCGTCTTACCGTGTTGGGGTGGACAAAACTTTCCGTGCTCCCGGAGACCAGTAGGCATTTTGTCTCATGCCCGTTGAGCTGGATCGTTGTCGTAGTCTTGGCGCGCGTGCGTTGTCGCGACTGGTTGAGTGTGATGGCAGCAAGTCGTGGCGAGAGTTCCAGATCATCCTCGGTGGCAGAGTAATCGCTGGCAGGGACTTCCGTGTTGGCCCAAGATGGCGGCGCCCAGGGCCCGCACGTGGAATCGGGGCCCCAAGATGGCGGCGCCCAGGACCCGCACGTGGGGCCGGGGCCCCAAGATGGCGGTGCCCATGACCCACATGTGGCGTCTGGGACCCAAGATGGCGGTGCCAATGTGAACCTCGTGGCGGCTGGGGGCAGTGTCAGCGGCGTCTGCGGGCCGGTCAGGGCAGCCAGGAGCGGGGGTAGGGAGGACCGTGGGCCAGTTGCGGGGGCCGGGAAGCAGGCCAGAGAGGTCGGTGCATGGCGCTGGGCCCTGGGAGGGCCCGGGGAAAGCGATCCGCAGTCGCTGCGCGGAACAGCAGCGACCGACTTGGTCTGGCAGACCACAGCGTAATGGCCCTTCTTCCCGCAGCTCTTACACAGAGTGGAGCGGGCCAGGCAGCGCGGGTGGTGGTGTTTGGAGAGGCCACAAAAATAGCAGCGGGGCCCCGTTAGCTTGTCGGAGCGTCCCGCAGCGCAGGCCTGGGGCGGGGGTCGGGATCAGCGGAGGACGGAGGTGGCGCGTGCCATGAAGTCCAAGGGGTTGCCACGGGGCTGGGGGTGTATGCGCGGGCGTTGGCGGATAGAGGAGGATTGCATGCCGGCAACGTAAGCGTCTCTAATTAAAAGTTCCATGTGCTCTGTCACAGAAACTTGGGGACAGGCGCACATTCTCCCTAGAGCCGTGAGGGCCTGGTAAAACTCGTCGAGTGACTCACCAGGGAACTGTTGTCTAGTAGTCAGGAGATGCCGTGCATATACTCCGTTGACCGGCCGGAGAAAGTGTCCTCTCAGGATATCCATGGCCACGTCATAATCAATTTCGTCCTCAATCATTGAGTATACCGCCGTGCCCACGCATGAGTGGAGGATATACCGCCTCGGAGGCAGGGTCTACTTGCCTCTCGACCAATTAGTGAGCAGTCACATGACTAGTCCCAGCCAATCAGACGAGAGGCACATGACCAGCCAGAGCCAATGGGAAACCAATGATCTGCACCAATGGCAGTGCTCCCATTCATACCACCACACAAACACAACACAAACACACACACAAAAACATGCACAGACAAACAAACACACACACAGATAAATACACATACAAACACACACACACTTATGCTGGAAGTTTACACGGAGGTGAGTCCACCACCGCATAGACAGGAAACCCTGAGCTGATATATCGTCTGTTGGCTAATCAATTGGTCTGGGTAGTGACTTCTGCCCCAATCCAATGGCTGGCAGTTCTCCAATCCAAGCAGTGTCACCAGGAGCCGTGGTCGTTGTTGGAGCTCAGCCAGTACCCAATGAAGAGTGTCGCTGGAGCCAGATAACTAGATAAGTGGTAGCATTTTGCCAGGATGGGGAGTAAGATGAGGGGGACTTCTGTTGGGAACAATGTGCACAAATAGGAGGGACTCCCTCCCTCAAAAGCCTGCAACAAAGGCAGATCCCCTGACAACCTCGCCACCTGGTATGGGCAAATCTCCCACTGTAGGTAAAGTACCAGCTATGACAGGAGTAGTCCCTTAAATGACTTTGAAGTGATCACAAGGACGTCAATTCGCTGAAAGGTGAGCATGTCACCCTTACTCCCCTGTCACTGATAAAATACCAACCGAGTGGGGTGGGTGACAGGCACAGTCTTCCCTGTCATGCCACCCAATTTTATGCCCCCGTCAATCTGCAAGCCTGTTCTTAGAGGGTGGAGAAGTGGGGGTGGGGGTGGGTGTAAAATTGCATTCCAAAATTTACATTTTGTATGTTTGTACATTGTGTGTTTTGCAAAATACTTGAATCTGCACTGGAACTGAACATGGGTAATCCATTACTTTTCATTCAGCTGATAACGAAACAACTTTGGTTAATTGCATCCACAGGCGCTCACTTTTGACGCTCACATGGAAATTACTTACTTTTCCTTATGGGATAAATTCACTAATCCCACCATCCCAGTGGAAAGCAGCACTAAAAGATTACGGGTGAGAAATCACTGCTACATCATTGTGGCACAATCTCTGAACTGCGATCACCTTGAACATGGCTCCCGACTGAATGCAGGGTCGAAGGAATTATCTCCAAAGTTTAAACTATACAGTACATATTTCTTCCAGAACTCATTCCTTCCAAGGTTAAATCTGCACAGGTTGCTTCCAAAGTTAAAATGGCACACAAGGCTTCCAAATTTAAAACTATATGCACTCCATTCAAAGTTAAAAATGTATGACACTTCTTCCAAATGCTGACAAGCCACACATGCCAAATGATTATATATTTCTTGGAGGTAATTATGTACATTTTCCCACAAAAAATAAATGATATGCACTAAAATGGCATATTTCGGTGAATTCTACCATTTTTATACTTCACAAATGTTAAACTTTTAAAAATGAAAGGCTCAACTTCCCCAAAAGATACCAAATGGTCACTTCCCCAATTAAATTCCTCCTCCTGCGATCTTACTGTCACTGAACTGCAAATTAGTCGGTTTTTGGGCATGGAAAACTTATTTCACCTTATTTCCTACAAGCCCACCCCTGATAAATTCACTAAAATATTAAGTGGTCAAGTTTTTTTCATTTTGGCCAGCTGCAAAGTGGAAGGTGATTCCATGGTACGGTGCCGCCGCTAAGGTACCACACCACTCCCTGAGGACACAGGGTTACATGTATCACTTGGAATCTGCCCCAGGAATAAATAGGGACTTTAATCTGAATATTGAACAAGGCACCATTCAAGCAAAAAATGCCCAGCCAACTTGAGGTAAAGAGTGAGCAAAATGTTATCACATTTTTTGAAGTGTCAGTCCCGGCGAGAAAACCGGGGAGAATCCAGCAAGTGTTAGCAATGGGAAAACTCACAATACATTAAGCCTCTTCAACAATTTTGTTTTATTGTGATTCAAGCCGTACTCGTAGCTGCTCATCTGCTTCGCTCACACTGGGAAAACTTAATCTCTGCAATCAGTGGGGGGCTTCTTTTAAACACCTCCCCAGGACTTGTTCCAAGTCCAGTCGGGGAGGGTGGCTGCCAGGAAGACAGCACCATGTTTCACGGAGGGAGCCCTTACCAAACTTCTGGATGATGTCGAACTAGGTGTGACATCCTGTACCCACAATTGGCCTGTACCAACAGTAAGCAACGTTACCAACCCCGCCTGGGAGGCTGTGGTAGTAAATGGCAGCTCGTTCCATAAGAGGACGAGCTGCAGTGCCAAGAGAAGATAAATGACCTTCTTCGTGCAGCCAGGGTAAATCCAGCCTGCTGCATCCGTTCACACACCCATCACACCTCCACAGTGATCTCCTCCCAGCAACCTCGCAGGTTACCAACAATTGTCATGGTGCCCTCCACACCCCCGCCCTATCCAACTCCCCATGTTCCCCCCACTAAATAATCTGCACCTCACATCCCTGTTTCCACTCACCTTCCATAAATGTCAGACTTCATCACCACCTGATCTGGCAGGACTCTCACCTAAATTTTCCCCATCTTTCTCATTGCAGGACAAACCCGAGCACAACTGACGTGAGTGGACATAACCTGCCAGAGTCATGTCGGAGCTGAGAAGTCTGACACCCTTTGAGGACAGTATGAAATCTTACAACACCAGGTTAAAGTCCAACAGGTTTGTTTCGAATCACTAGCTTTCGGAGCGCAGCTCCTTCATCCGGTGAGTGAAGAGGTGGATTCAACAGCCACATAGAAAGACAAAGTCAATGATGCAAGATGATACTTCGAATGCGAGTCTTTGCAAGTAATTAAGTCTTTATAGGTCCAGATAGAGTGGCTGGAGAGAGGGATAATTACAGGTTAAAGTGGTGTGAAATGTCTCAAGCCAGGACAGTTGGTAGGATTTTGCAAGCCCACGCCGGATGGTGGGGGGTGAATATAATGCGACATGAATCCAAGGTCCCGGTTGAGGCCATACTCATGCGTGCGGAACTTGGCTATCAGTTTTGCTTGGCAACTCTGCGTTGTCGAGCATCCTGAAGACTACCTTGGAGAACGCTTAACCGAAGATCAGAGGCTGAATGACCTTGACTGCTGAAGTGTTCCCCGACTGCACATCTCTTTACTCACCTGATGAAGGAGCTGCGCTCTGAAAGCTAGTGATTCAAAATAAACCTGTTGGACTTTAACCTGGTGTTGTAAGACTGCTTACTGTGCCCACCTTAGTTCAACACCGACATCTCCACATCATGGCTATCATCAACACCCTTTGAGGAGAGAGCCCTTTTGCTGGCTGGCGAGGAACAGGACCGCACCTGTGCAGAGGGCGAGGTGGGGGCACCAAAAAAAGTGATAATACATGCAGCCATGGTGTAAGCCTCATGTCAATTAACTTTCTCCCATTAATCTGCCCCTGTGATGCATTAATTCCATCTCACTTCCCTTGCAGGCCAATCAGTTGACCAATCGAATCACCTCGTGTCCTCTGGAGACCACAGACCCGAGCACCTCCAAGGGAGACATCTCAGATACCAGCATCTAGGAGGCATACAGCTGTCAACCGCACCCTCCACCAGCGCAGGTACTCACACCTCGGTGGGATTACCTAGTAGGCAGGCATCCGGGTCATTGACTGGTGAGCATCTCACAGCTGAAAATCCACAAGAGACAGAAGAAGGAACTGATGTGTTAGGCAGGTTGGTTCGACGTCGACTGCAACTGGATGCAGGAAAGCTAGAAACAAACGTCTGACACCGGAGATGATCCAACACTGTTTTATTTAACTATGGAAGGCTGTACATGTTCAGTTGTGGGTTGACACTCTACTAATCCTACTGATGACCTCTTACTAGCTCGACCAGACTTACTAGCTACCACATGGCAATAGTGCCCACTAACTTGTGCACTCTGACTGTCTCAGTATCTGGGTCCCGAGAGAGCGGGAGTCTTAATGCCCTGTGGGCTTTATAGTGGTGGTGTCCTGTCTGGTGATTGGTTGTTCTGTGTTGTGTGTTCACTGGTCATCCTGTGTCAATCGCTGCCTCTCTGCATCTCATTATATACATGAGTGGATATTATGACAGGAACGTTCCTGAGAACCAGCAACTGGAGGGATGCTGGAGCCCAGGACTCTGCTGAGCCCCTGGTCAATGATGATGTGTCTCATTGCCAGAGCCGCTGTAACAGCAAAGGCAGAGTCACAAGCATCAGGAAGGGATGACAGCATCTCCTCTTCGACACCAAGGCCAACTGGAGGAGTCCCATTATCTTCGGTTTGAAGAGAGGGTGTTGTCACTCCTATACAACAAGGCCAATACAGTGAAGGTGGCATCCACAATGGAGATCTTGGCGCAGGATGTGCACTCCATGGCAGGGGATATCCACTCCATTATTCAGCTCATGACCTCCAAGTCTAAGGACATGAGCTCCATGGTGCATGGATCCAAGTGGATGTTGCAGGCACCAGTGGAAATCCATGAGTGACAGCGCCAGAGGACGGCAGGGCTTCTGGATCTCACTCCACCCATGCAAGAGCCCAAAGGCCCCCGGGCACCTGAAGGATGAGGATAGGCAGGAATGCAGCCAGGGCCTTCCACCCAGGAGACCCTGGGTGCATCCAGCCCAACTGACACCCCACTCCCTGAGAGCGATCCACCTCCAGGACCGCAAACCGGGGAGTAGGTCCAGACCCTCCAGGTCCAGGGCCCCCATGGTAAGCCCTCCAAGGTAATCCAGGAAACAGGACTTGGAAGGTACCTCAACCTCAGCTGTGGATCCTGGGGATACACCTAGACATAGAGGGAGGTTGAGGAAGAGTAATAAACGAGAGACACCTAGTGGGCATGGGTGAACATAGACACTAGTAGGTATAAGTTACCATTGTAATAATGTACTTGTATTAAAAATCTCTTTCTTCACCAATAAAAATCCTTAGTGTTGTCATGTCATCACGCTCCGCAAACCCCAGCGCAAACTTGTGCAGTGTGGGAATGGCAGCGCCATGTCTCTCCCACCTCCCACACTGATGATGCAGTGAAGCCACGCCACTGCTGGTACCATCCCCCTCAGTCACCCCCCAACCCCCATCCATGGATGTTCACCCCCCTACATCAACACTCTCATGTCTGTCAGTATTCTCTAATTATGTGGATGCTATGGGCTAAAAACATATAGAACGTGTGTCCATCTCATCAGTAGGTGGAGAAAAACACTGGAAGCCCTGACCTTGGACAAAGCAATAGCAGCTGAGATCTGTTATTCAGCCTCTCTGGGCTTGAAGATATGCCTGTTCATTGGCAGGTCGCATTCAGCTCACTGTCAGGCAGCAGTCAGATATATCGCAAAGGAGAAGAGAAGCATTGCTTTGTCCTCATTTCCAGTCATAATTATTCTCCTGCAGTTTCCAGCCAATCGCTTCACGGCCCTACCCATGAATTTAGCCACCATCGCAATGACCTGCAGGCACCACGGTAATGAGCAGATGTCAGGCCCCATGGTGAGCGATGTTTCCACATCCTATTCCATGTCATCACCAAACTAAGAGTCAATGAGGGCATCACTAGCCCTGGGCCCTTTGCGGGCCCTGGACATCGCTCAAGGTCCTTCATCCTCCTCCTCCACAGGCTATCCCTCACTATCCTCCTTGGCATCCTCCTCATCTAAGGATGTGGTGTTTCTCCATCTCCTCCTGCTCTGGCTGCTCGCTCCGTTGCAGTGCCAGGTTGTGGAGAGCGCAGCAGATCACTAGGATGTGAGACCCCTGGGGGGTTGTATTGAAGGGCTTCCCCTGACTTATACAGGCACCGGAACCACATCTTAAGAAGTCAAATTGCCTGCTCGACCGTCGCATGCGTTGTGGTGAGTATCCACAGGTGTTTGTGGCCTCCGCACTGGCATCATCAGCCACCTCGTGCATCGTTACCCTTTTTTCCCCCGAGGAGCCATCCATCTAGCTGCTGTTCTCATCAAAAAAGACTGGGATCTGCCCAAGAAGTAACTATCATGGATGCTCCCTGGGAAACGGGAACACATGATGCACATCATGTGATCACAGACGAGCTGAACATTGAGGGAATGGTACCCCTTACAGTTCATAAATGGCACCCTATGGCACCATGGGAAGTGCAGAGCCACATGGATGCAGTCTATGATAACCTGCATCTGGGACATGTCTGCTATGCAGGCAAAGCACAGGGCCCCGGCATCCAAGCTCATCTTGTCCTGGTCCAAATTGATTGGGCCCTTGCAAATAGCGCATCTGTGACCTCAGGCATGCATTTGTGCGCGACTGACTGGGAAATGTGGTAAATAGTGCCAGCGAGACACGATGAGGGGGGAAGTCCCAGCAGGAGAGCTCGCTAATAAGATGCCAATTTATTTAAATGAGGTTCTCAATCTTCTGTGACGGAATTCTCATTACGCCACCAGCGAGGAGCCTGGAACATCGGAAACGCAATCTCAACAGCGAGAAGTGCCTTTCCCTATTCTCGCCAACGTTCTTGCTGATGGCTAACATAAGTTGAAAATCACCCTTCGTGTGTCCATTTTGACCGGAGGCGATTAAGGAAAGAGTATTTACAATATAATGTGAGCAAAGTATTGTGGATGCTAGAAATCTGAAATAAAAACAGAAAATGCTGGAAAAACTCAGCAGCTCAGGCAACATCTGTGAAAGGAACACAAGAGTTAACATTTCAGGTCGACCCTTCACCATAAAATATAATTGTTAATGCTTGTGTTCCATTTTTATTCACAGCTTACACATAGGAGAAAAATCTTTTTAAGATTTGCACATGAAACGAATATATGGGAATTAGAATTCCCTTTCCATTCCAAAGCAAACGCCAAGCTTAACATGGCACTAAACACTTCACTGCCTTTCTGTGTAAATGATTTGTTTGACTTGATATAATTTTGCCTGACTTTAACCTTTCTCATACTTCACTTCATTCCTGGAGAGAGTCTTCATTATATTCAACTCCAGATTGAAAATCAATATGAACAGCTTTATTGTTATTGTGTCCAATTAACACAGGTTTCCTCTGAGCAACAAGTTTCAGTTGCATCAACCACTTGTTCTTCGTGATTTCTTTTGAGTGTTTGGAATACTAAAATATTATTTTATCTCCAAATAATATCTCCTTCATTAAAGTTAGGGAGATAAGTGTGACATTTAAAGATAAAAACAATTATGTACAATTTCATTCATTTTACATAGCTAGGTTTATCTCTGAATTGTACTGACCTGGGAGAATTCTCAACTTTTGAAAAAGATTGTGCAGTACCACCTTTAGAAATAAATGGCCCGGCTAATTGCTCTTCCATTGATAAATGACAAAATAGACGCTGATTCCATGATCCCAGGCTCCCAGCCAGAAACCATTCTCACTGGAAACACGGGTCAAAAAACTTCATTCCCCACTGGAAGTGCAAGGTTCTGGAATCAAGCCAGTGTCTGCTGCAGCCAATTTTTCGTCTTTAGTGATTTTTTTCAGTGGATTTCAAGTGAGAGTGAATTAAAAACCACAAAACTTTGCCTGTTATTTTATTCTTTACATTGAACACTTGTGAGGAAGATTTCTTCCGCTTGTTTTGAGTTAGTGGCATTGTCAACACATGAAGAATTTAAATTAGCAGCTGGAACACATGATACCATATGAGCCATGGGATGAAATGGAGGATTGTTAATGATTGGGTAGACTGCGCAAGTGTGGAAAAGCGCAATGAATCAATTCCAGTTTCACCTTGAAAAATCTGAAATGCTATAAGATGGGCTGCCGGTATGGGAAATTTTGAATGTTTTGCCTGATCTGACAGGTGCAATCAGAAATAAAGCACTTGACCATTAATGTTACTCCACTTTTTCATGCAACTTATTATTTCCCACATATTAAGTACTTAGGAGTTTGCCATCTTAATAAATAATTTGTTCCAACTGGTGTTCAAGATAGAGGAGCACTAATTCCTAGATTGAGGGTGGTGCACAGTAGGTTGTAATTAGCAGGAGGTTTCCTCTCTCATGTTTGACCTGATGCCATGAGACTTCATGGGGTCCAGAGTCGAGGACTCTGAAAACAACTCCCTCCTAACTGAATACCACTGTTCCGCCACCTCTGCTGAGTCTGTCCTGTTGGTGGAACAGGATGTACCCAGGATTGGTAATGGTGGTGTCTGGGACATTGCTTGTCGGTATGATTTCATGAGTATGACTTTGTCAGGCTGTTGTTTGACTAGTCTGTGGGACTAATGGGACTGCAGGGATTCTATGGACTGAGGTGAGGAGAGTGTGGTAAACCTGTGGAATTGTCTACCACGTAAGTATGGGGAAGTAAAATAACTGAATGTATTTAAGAAAGAAATAGATACATTTCTAGACATTAGAGGCATCCAGTGGTGTGGGGAGAGAGCACGAGCACGGTGTTGAGATAGAGGATCGGTGTAGAGGCGATGATCATATAACTTGGTGAAGCAGGCTCTATCGGCTCAATGGCTTACTCCTGTTCCTATTTTCTATGTTTCTAAGACTGGCGGAATACAAAATTGACTGGAATCTGGAAACCTCTCAAGAGAAATGAATCAGAGCACCCACTGGATGTGGTAATAGACACAAAGGGAATGATCAGCAAGTCTACAGATAATGCCAATAAAAGTGCACAGGTTAACAGTGTAGAGAATGCTGAACTACTATCAGCAGATTTAGAAGGCCTGGAGGATTGGGCACCATGATTGACAAATGATGTTCATGACTCGACCACCCTTTCAGGCAGTGAGTTCCAGATTCCAACCACTCTTTGGGTGAAAAATACCCTTAAAGCATCCTGCTCCTTACCTTAAATCTATGACCTCTGGTTATTGACTTTTCCACTAAGGTGAAAAGTTCCTTCCTATCAACCCTACCTATGTCCCTCATAATGTTATACACATCAACCACCCCTCAGCCTTCTCTGCTCCAAGGAAAACAACCCCAGCCTATCCAGTCTCTCTTGATTGCTGAAACGCTCCAGCCCAGGCAACATCCTGGCAATTCTCCTCTGTGCCCTTTTTAGTGCAGTCACTTCCTTCCTATTTCAGGGTTAAATTCCATTTGCCACTGTTCTTCCCACCTAAGCAGCCCACCTATATCATCCTGTAATCGAAGGGTTTCCTCCTCACTATTTACCACAGCACCAATTTTTGTGTCATCTGTGAACTTACAGATTATACCGCCTACATTCATGTCCAGGTCATTAATGTACACTACAAACAACAAGGGACCAAGCACCAATCTCTGTGGAACACTACTGGACACAAACTTCCAGTCACAAAAACAACCTTCCACCATCACCCTCTGCCTCCTTCCACTCAGCCAATTTGGTTCCAATTTGCGGCTGTTACCTTTTTGATCCATCTCCCAAGAGGGAACTTGTCAAAAGCTTTACTGAAGGCCATGTAGACTACATCAACTGCACTATCCTCATCTACACACCTCGTCACTTCCTTGAGAAATTCAATCAAATTTGTAAGACATGGGGCAAAATTCACCTCTACCCGGCGGGGCGGGGGGTCCCGGCGTAGCGGAGTGGCGCCAACCACTCCGCCGTCGGGCCTCCCCAAAGGGGCGGAATTCTCCGCAGCTTTAGGGGCCAAGCCCTCACATTGAGGGGCTAGGCCCGCGCCGGAGCGGTTGGCACCACACCGACTGGCGCCAAGACCGGCAGCAACGGCCTTTGACGCCCGCCGCCCTGCGCCGGGGCTGGCCGAAAGGCCTTCGCTGGTTTGCGCATGCGCTGGTGCGTCAGCTGTCGCTGACATCACCACCGGTGCATGCGCGCTGGGTGATTCTTTTCCCCCTCCGCCATGGTGGACGGTGGCGGAAGAAAATGAGTGGCCCATTGCCTGGGCGGTGGCGGAAGAAAATGAGTGCCCCCACGGCACTGGCCCGCCGGCCGATCTGTGGGCCCTGATCGCGGGCCTGGCCACCATGGGGGCACCCCCCGGGGTCCGATCGCCCCGTGCCCCCCCCCCCCCCACGACCCCGGGGGCCCGCTCGCGCCGCCGATCCCGCCGGCACGGAGGTGGTTCAAACCACGGCGGCGGGAGAGGCCTCTCAGTGGCGGGACTTCGGCCCATCTGGGCCGGAGAATAAAGGCAGCACAGAAACCCGTAGCCTCCCGCCGGCCCCCGCCATTCTCCGAGGCGGGCAGCGGGATTGGCGACACGCCGACTTTTTGCGGGTGGGAGAATTCTGGACATGGCGGGGGCGGGATTTTCGGCGGCCCCGGGTGATTCTCCGACCCTGCTGGAGAATTTTGCCCATGATCTCCTTTGGACAAAAGTAATGCTTGATTAATCAGTGCTTCTTCAAGTGGAGAATCATTCTGTCCCTCAAATTTTTTTCCAATTGTTTCCCTACCACTAAAATTAGAATCACTGGCCTGAAATTTCCTGTTTTTTCCCTACTTCCCTTCTTGAATAAAGATACAACATGAACTGTCCTCCAGACCTCTGGCACCCCTCCTGTGGCCAGAGAGGATTTGAAAAGTATTGTCAGAAGATAATTATTTGTCAGAGAGAGAAACAGAGTTAACTTTTCAAGTCTAATGTTAGTCTTCTTTGGACCTAAAGTGAGGTATCAATGTGTTGGGTTAATGCTGCTGAAAAAGGGAGTACATATGTACAGGCAAACATACAAATTAGGAGCAGGGGTAGGTCAGGGTAGGGGCAGGTGGAGCAAGAAAAAGGTCAGGGATAGGTTAGAGAACAGGGGGAGATTAAATGGAAAATAAATCAAGGAACAAAAGCAAAAAGAGTGGTAATAATAGTATTAAAGAAGACAAAGCAATAATCCAGGATCGGTGTGAGAAACAGAATAAAGGTCAGCTCTGCCTGAAAGCAAAATAGCAGAATGTGTTACAAAGAACAAAGAACAAAGAAAAGTACAGCACAGGAATAGGCCCTTCGTTCCTCCAAGCCTGTGCCGACCATGCTGCCTGTCTAAACTAAAACCTTCTGCACTTCCGGGAACCGTATCCCTCTATTCCGATCCTATTCATGTATTTGTCAAGATGTCCCTTAAACGTCACTATCGTCCCGGCTTCCACCACCTCCTCCAGTAGTGAGTTCCAGGCATCCACTACCCTCTGTGTAATAAACCTACTTCATACATCTCCTCTAAACCTTGCCCCTCTCACCTTAAACTTATGCCCCCTAGTGATTGACCCTTCTACCCTGGGAAAAAGCCTCTGACTATCCACTCTGTCTATGCCCCTCATAATTTTGTAGACCTCTATTTGGTCGCTCCTCAACCTCCATCGTTCCAGTGAGAACAAACCGAGTTTATTCAACCTCTCCTCATAGCTAATGCCCTCCATACCAGGCAACATCCTGATAAATCTCTTCTGCACCCTCTCTAAAGCCTCTACATCCTTCTGGTAGTGTGGCGACCAGAATTGAACACTATCCTCCAAGTGTGGTCTAACTAAGGTTCTATACAGCTGCAACATGACTTGCCAATTTTTATACTCAATGTCCCGGCCAATGAAGGCAAGCATGCCATATGCCTTCTTGACTACCTTCTCCACCTGTGTTGCCCCTTTCAGTGGCCTGTGGACCTGTACACCTAGATCTCCCTGACTATCAATACTCTTGAGGGTTCTACCATTCACTGTATATTCCCTACCTGCATTAGACCTTCCAAAATTAATTACCTCACATTTGTCTGGATTAAACTCCATCGGCCATCTCTCCACCCAAATCTCCAAACAATCTAAATCCTGCTGTATCCTCTGACAGTCCTCATCACTATCTGCAATTCCACCAACCTTTGTGTCGTCTGCAAACTTACGAATCAGATGAGTTACATTTTCCTCCAAATCATTTATATATACTACGGACAACAAATGTCCCAGCACTGATCCCTGCGGGACACCACTAGTGACAGCCCTCCAATCAGAAAAGCACCCTTTCAATGCTACTCTCTGCCTTCTATGACCTAGCAGCAGTTTATAGCAGCATAAAGGTCAGCATTTTCTGAAAGTTAAAACATGAGAACAAATTATAGACTGCCACTTGGGGGGGCGGGGGGTGGGTGGGCGGGGGGGGGGGGGGGGGGGGGGGAAGAAAAATCAAAATGGGGGACACAGTTCATGGTCTAGAGTTGTTGAACTCAATGTTGAGTCTGGAAGGCGATAAAGTGCTGGTCAGAAGATAGGATTTTGCCCCTCCAGTTTGCATAGGGCTTCACCAGAACATCGTAACAGGCTGAGGACAGAAAGTGAGCATATACAAGATGGTGAATTGATCTGCAGTTGAAACAACAAGTGGAGTCAAATAATTTTGGCTCCCAAATTATCCAGGGAACAGGAATAAGGGCATAACCTTATGATACGTCCTCTTATTTTATCTCTGTATCATGACTGAATAATTCTTGGTCGCTATTTAATCACAAGAGATGGAAGTCAGTATTATTTTTTACACTTAAGGCATGAGTTTCTTCCACATTTGTTCACAGGTACCTGGGCTCAACCAAATTACTTGGCTTGAAAGTCTATGGTGTTTTGGGCATGAGTGAATTATGTGTACAACTATAATACACCCATGTCCATTGACCTTTAATTGCTGTCCATTAATCTCCAATAGGATGAATCTCTGCCCAAAAAATTGGCCTCACTCCGATTCTCAAATTTCTTTTTTTAATTCTTAAATAAATTTAGAGTACCCAATTCATTTTTTCCAATTAAGGGGCAATTTAGTGTGGCCAATCCACCTAGCCTGCACATCTTTGGGTGGTCAGAGCGAAACCCACGCAAACAGGGGGAGAATGTGTAAACTCCACACGGACAGTGACCCAGAGCTGGGATTGAACCTGGGACCTCGGCACTGTGAGGCAGCAGGGCTAACCCACTGAGCCACCGCGCTGCCCGACAAATATGAGTATCTTCCAACTGCACTCGTGCAATTTTGTAACTAGATTTTTAGGTGAATTTCAGTCATTCTTCTGGTCTTTTAATGACCAATTTTTAGAAATCTTATTTAAATTGGCACTGAGACCTGATCTGTATTTTCTATTTCTTTTAATATGTTTTATGGCAACGTATAAGTAATATTTAAAATTGAAAAGCTTTTCTGCATGCACATTCTTAAATATACAGTGCCTGATTCAGAATATGGCATTGAGATAGCTTTCCAGCATAATTCCTCCCATTAAAAATGACAAAGGGTAAAACTTAAATATATTTTTAATCAGAGAACTTATTAATTATTACCACATTAACAGATGCATCAATTTATCTAGAAAAAACTTGTTAAATTTGATTTCTGTGTTGACACCTATTTTGCGGCAGAAAAAGGGTGTGAACATTGTGAGAATTTTGGGGGTTCTCCAATGCTTTTGGGAGGTCAGCAAGGTTCCGTGGTTCAAAACGTTTGGAAAACACTGGGATAACGGATCAGTCATGATCATACTGAATGGTGGAACAGGCTCACCCTATTCTTGCTCCTATTTTCTATGTTCCTATTTGCATGAATGATAGTTAAGTGGGTGGAACTTGGATTTTAAGACACAAAAAATATTTGAGTTCAGCATTTCCTTGGGCCTCTCAATTGTTGATGCTGTTCTATACCCTTTTCAGGCAATTTCAGGTTCAGATGTATTCCACTGAGATTAAGAGCACATGAAGGGATAACTTGAAGATGACAGAATGGGTGCAACATTAGTTTTCAGGTCTATCCTCCAGTTTGAGCCTAAGCAGGAACTCCAGGTCTGTGTGTGTATGTGTGTGAAAGATTATCTATGTCACCAAATACTGTATATATTAAGAAGTCTTACAACACCTGGTTAAAGTCCAACAGGTTTGTTTGGAATCACTAGCTTTCAGAGCGCAGCTCCTTCATCAGGTGAGTCACCTGATGAAGGAGCTGTGATCCGAAAGCTAATGATTCCAAACAAACCTGTTGGACCTGAACCTGGTGTTGTAAGGCTTCTGACTGTGCCCACCCCAGTCCAATGCCAGCATCTCCACATCACTGTATATATTGTACAGAGCAATTTACTTTGTGAAGTATCATCCATGAGGAGCGCATGTCAGGAAATCTCCATGATAATTGATCCCTTTTCATTCCACTAAACCCTGACTGTTGTTGATGTTTTGGGCTGGCTGGGTCGATGTGGACTTGATGCAGTGTGGCGAGAGACAGACTTCCAACACTTGATGCGATGCAACACGATTTTATTTAACATCTAAACTATTATACATGTTCAACTGTGGGTTGACACTATGCTGACTTGAATGGAGACCTGACACTAGCCTGACCAGACTTACTAGCTACCACATGGTGTTTGCACTGGCTAGCTCACGAGCTCTGACTGTCTCAGAGGCTTGGTCCCGAGAGAGCGGGAAAACTGGTGCCCTCTGGCTTTATAGTGGTCGTGTCCTGTCTGGTGATTGGCTGCTTGTTCTGTGTGCTTACTGGTCATCCTGTGTGTCAATCACTGCCTGTCTGCACTCCATTATATACATGGATGTATATTATGACAGTTGTCACATGATTAACAGTATAAGAAGAAGTTTATAATTTAAGAACGAGCCGTAGCTTTAGGTGAAATTCATAAATACATAAATTGGTCGTCGCTCAGATCCAACTAACTAACAAAAATAATTCAATAATACACCTCAGCACATTGCTCTCATGTCCACATGTCCGTCCTTGGCCTGCTGCAATGTTCCAGCGAAGCCCAACGCAAGCTGAAGGAACAACACCTCAGCTTCTGATTGGGCATGTTACAGCTCCCAGTGCTCAACATTGCGTTCAATAACCTTAAACTGTGATCATTCTCCTCCACCTTAACCCCCTTTATTTTGTATCCTACACATTTTCTGCTCCCCTGAAAGATCCGTCCCTCCCCCATGAGCCATCTGTTATTTGTTCTTAACTTTTGCTGCATCTTTGTTGCAATCTCTCCCAGCACCCACTAATCACTGCTTCAATTGTACCACCTCTTTTATATAGTAAATTATCCAAAACATGTTCCCTTTCTTTAATTCTGAAGAAGAGTCAAATGGATTCAAAACATTGGCTCTGTTCTCTCTCCCTCCAGATGCTGCTGGACCTATTGTTTCCCCCCCCCCCCCCCCCAGCATTCTCTGTTTTTTTTTTGTTAAATTCAATAATGCTATTTTTCCCTCAACAATTGTCAGACCAGTCAATGGCTGGCCTGGCCATATTAATCAATGATAAATATTCAGTGAATTAGAATGATAACAGGAACCGGCATTTGAATCTAGCCTTTGTCTAAGACTAAGGAATTCTGTGCAAAATCAGTTGCGGAATCACACCCGAGTGTTTCACAAGTACCCAGAACTTAAGCTATCCACCGTCTACCAATGTTGCTGCAAAATAATACTTCCATTGGCTTATATCTGATGAAAAGGGTTTTGAAAATCCTTCCTCAATAATGTGCTGGTTATCCACACTAAAAGTGCACTCACAGACTTTTACAGCCAGCATAGCCTCCTCTCACACGTGTGCATGTGCTTTGTTCTGCATTTATATGACATTTAAATGGGGCATTGATATCTTGATTTTTAGAATTCATGAGTGTAAGTCCTACTCAATTTGGAAAATTTAATTCAAAACCAACACAGAGGATTATAGATTAGTTAGCTTCACACCAGTCATCTTGCTAATTAGCATAAACCTAGATAAAAAGAAATTAGTTAAGATTGGCTGGAATAGATTTCAAAAGGAATTAAATTCATCAAATTCTTTGAATAAATAAATGCTGGGGAAATGCAGTGAATGTGGTACGCATTTGACAAAGTACAGTGTAGTGCATTAGCAGTAACAGTGATGTGATCTGTTTAGCTACAAAAAAATAATAATTATATACTGCATGACAGTTAGCTTGGTGATCAAGGTTGGGTAATAAATATTCCAGCGTACACACAATATTTTGGAAAAACAGACAAAATGGCGAAGGAGGTGGAGTTGCCCTTATAGTAAAGGATGACATAAGGACATTAGTGAGAAAGGATCTGACCTCTGAAGTATGGATAGAAATTAAAACAGCAAGAGCCAGAAAACATGGTTGGATTGTTTATAGACTCCCCTAGCATTAAACAAGAAATAATTGGCGCCTATGACAAAAGAAATTATGGTGGACTTCAATCTTTACACAGGCTGGGACAATCAAATTGGCAAGGGTTTTTCAGAAGATGAGTTTGTGGAATGTTTTCTTGACAGTTTCTTGGAGCAGTATAAAATGGAACCAACAATAGATAAAGCTATCTTAAGTATAATATTGTTTAATGAAGCAGGGTTAATTCGTAGTATCGTCGTAAAAGGTCCACAGGGAAATAGTGATCGTAATCCCATGGACTTCCATGTTGAGTTTGAAAGTGACAGATTCGAATTGCAAATAAAAATCAAACTTAAACAAAGCCAATTACAAAGAAATGGCGTGAGAACTGGCTAAGGTTAATTGGTTAAATAGGCAGATGGGAAGCATTTAAATAAAAAAATCAAACTGTTCAACAAGAATACAGGGGGAGATTCTCCAAGCCCCGTCCCGGGCCGGAGAATCGGCGCAACCGCGCCACGATGCCGGCTCGCGATTCTCTGAGGTGTGGAGCATCGGTGCCATTTGCACCGGCGCATTTGGCACGGCGCCGGTCGCGGACCGCTGGAATCGGCGGGGTCGCCGATTCTCCGGCTCGGATGGGCCGAGCGGCCGCACCGATACGACAGAGTCCCGCCAGCGCCGTTCACCCCCGGTCGCTGCCGGCAGGAACTCTGCGGGAACGGTTGGGAGGGCAGCCTGTGGGGGGGGGAGGAGGGCTCCTTCACCGGGTGGGGGGGCCTCCAATGGGGTCTGGCCCGCGATCGAGGCCCACCGATTGGCGGGCCGGCCTCTCCTCCACCCCACCGAGCCTACTTTCTGGTGCGCCGGTCCCTGAACACTGACGCCATGTTGAGTCGGGGCCGGTGCACTAAAGAAGTCCCCCACACATGCGCAGGTTGGCGCTGTCCAACTGCGCATGCGCGAGTTGGCGCGGCGCCCATTTGGCACTGCGAAAGGAGGCTGGAGCGGCGAAAACCACTCCAGCGCCGTGCTGGCCCCCTATGGGGGCCAGAATCGGTTGTACCAGGACCGGTTCCCGCCGTCGTGTAACACAACAGCATTCACAACGGCGCGAACACTTGGGCTCCATATCGGAGAATCGCCCCCACATTCTACCAAAGAACAATAACTCAGTAAGAAGTACACATCCACGGCTTACTCAGTAATGGTCCTTCCTGTTTATTCCCTTATTTCCCCCTTTCTTTTATTTTGCTGTTGCATTTTTGTTTCATGGATGATTAATAGGCAAGTGGCCTGAGCCTTTAATTCAAGTTGAGGATTACAGCAGCAGGGGAGATCACTGTGCTGGTTCAAAAAGGAGTTGTAGACTGACCGGCACCAATGACAGAGATTGGCTGGGACTCGGTTTGATTGGTTTGGCTGGTAGCCAATGAATTGATCCAAAACACCACGTTCTGCCCAGTAACAGGTGGTGATTGGATCTGATCCCTCTGTAACGTTTTGGTCTTAGCAGCCCAGGGAAGGACCTGCTATCCTCATCTCTCTGGTTTTCTCCAGAAAGGCTGTGTTTCTGAACTGGCAGAGAGCTGGGATGAATCTATGTACCTGCAGAGTCCAGAACCGACTGACTATCTCTCCTAAAAGGCAAAAGCAGCACCAACTAACTCTCTGACTAGAAAGATAGGGGCCTGAATGCGAACCTCAAGCAGAAGGCTCAGTTTGATGGGAAATAAAATGTTGCTTCAGAAAGCCTGCTGCCTGTGAGTACTGCATTTTCTAAGCTACAGGGAAGGACCCTAAATGAATGACTTTATAAAGAATACTGTTACTTGTGAATAAAGAATACTGAATCAGCTGTAAACCAGAGACATTAATCTGCAAGCTTGCTGTGAATAAAGTGTGCTAAAGAACCACCATTTGAAGTATAGACTTTTTGGGCAGAATTCTCCGCTCCCGGGAAAAATCGGTAGGGCCGTCATGAATTCGGCCAAGTTTCACGATGGCCTCGGAGGCCGCTCCTCGCCCCCTATTCTCCCCTCCCGGCGGGGCTAGAAGCGGCGCTCCATAAATGACGTGGCCAGTGCGCCTAATGACGTCAGCCGCGCATGCGCAGGTTGGCCGTCTCCAACCTGCGCATGCGCAGCTGACGTCATGACGCTGACGGCATGAACCCGCGCATGCGCGGTGGCCGTCTTTCCCCTCAGCCGCCCCGCAAGACGTGGCGGCTTGATCTTGCGGGGCGGCGGAGGGGAAATAGTGCGTCCGATTTGGACGCCGGCCCGACGATCGGTGGGCACCGATCGCGGGCCTGTCCCCTCCCGAGCACAGTCGTGGTGCTCTTTCCTTTCTAGGCCACCTACAAGCCTCAAACGGGCTTCTCACTCGCGTTTCACGATGGCAGCAACCAGGTGTGTTTGCCGCCATCGTGAAACGGCCGCGAACGGCAGGCCGCTCGGCCCATCCGGGTCGGCGAATCGCCGTTCACCATGAAAAACGGCAAGCGGCGATTCTTCCGAGCGGGGGAGGGGGGGGTAATCGTGGGGGGTGCGAGGGGGGCGTGAATTTTGTCGGGGGGCCCTCCCGTGATTCTCCCACGCCGCGTGGGGAGTGGAGAATCACGCCCATAATCTTTTGAACTTCATCCTTATTACTTTTCTTGCTCCTTTCCAACCCTCTATGTTTGTCTGTCTTTTGTATGTGAGTAAAGGATGGGCAGATAAAGTGGGAGTCAGGGCTAAGATGATCATTGACCAGTTGTATTTACTGCATTTTTCCATGATAATTCTTGTTATAAATAAATAGTAATTGTGTTTAAACTTACAAATCTGGCCTCTGTAATTTTGGGCAGCCAAGGACCAAAAACTTATTTTTAAAAGGATTATTGGTTAATTCACTTGTGTTGTGATTCCAGGGCACGTGGGGCTGGAATTGACCGTGCACTAGCCCAGAGTGTGAGAACAAAGTTAAGGATAATGTTTGATTTAAAAAAGAGCCTTGCAATGTTGAAGAAACAGTAGCAAGTCGGAGGATTGGCAGTATTTTAGAAACCACCAAAGGGTCACTAAAATATTGACAAAAAGGGGAAAAAAATTAATATAAGAGCAAACCATCCAGAAATAGAAAAACAGACTGTAAGAGTTTTTATCAGTATATAGACTCAAAGAAAGTAGCTAAAGTAAACTTTGGTCCCTTAGAAACTGAGACAGGAGAAATTATTATGGGCAACGGAGAAGAGATGGAGGCACTGCATAAATATTTTGTGCCTATCTTCACAGTAGAAGACACAAGTTCCATACCAGATATAGACCGTGACCTATGAGTTAAATAGAATGTGGAAATCAGGGAAATTAACATAAGTAGAGATAAAATATTGATGAAATTTGAGGGACTATAATCTGACAAACCACTGGAACCTGATGGCCTGCACTTCTGCTATTATTAAAAGAGGTCCAAAGATAGTGGATGTACGACCAAGACTTTCCAAATTCATTTTCGATTCAGGAATGGTCCCGCTAGATTGGAAGTTGGCAAATGTTACACCTTTTTCGAGAAAGGAGGGAGAGAGAAAGCAGTGAGTTACAGGCCATTCAGTCAAACATCAATTTTTGGAAAAATGCTGGAATCTATTATTAAGGAAGTCAAATTAATTAGTTTTTGAGGTTGTAACCAATACAATAGATAAAAAGGAACCCATAGTTATAATACACCTCGATTTCCAAAAGGCATTCGATAATGTGCCGCATAAAAGGTTAATAGACAAAATAAGCGTTGTGGAGCGAGGAGTAATATATTAGCATAGATAGAGGATTGAATAATGGAAAGAAAACAGAGGGTGGCCATAAATTGAGTTATTTGACGGTGGCATGTAGTGAATAATGGAGTGCTGAAAGGATCGGTGCTGGGGTCTAACTAATTGCCATCTATGTTCTAATTTAATGATTTAGATGCAGAGACAGTGAGTAATCTATCTAAGATAGCTGATGATAACAAACTAGGTGGAAAGATAAGCTGTGGGAAAGTCATAGAGAGGATGTAAAGTGATGTTAGCAGTTTAGATGAGTGAGCAACAAGATGGCAGATGGAATACAACAGGGAATGTGACGTTACTCACTCTGGTTGTAAGAATGAAAAAAGAATATTTTTTTAAACGTGAGAAACCTGTAAGTATTGATGTTCAGCGACTTTGGTGTGCTGGTACAAGTAATGTGGAAATTTAGCATGCGGGGCAGCAAGTAATTTGGAAGGCAAATGCATGTTGGCCTGCATTGCAAGTAAACTGGAGTATAAAAATAAAGAAGTATTGCTACAGGGTTTTGGTGAGACTGCATCTAGAGTACTGTGTGCAGTTTTAATCTCCACATTTAAGGAAGGATATACTTGCATTGGTGACAGTGCCGCAAAGGTTCACTGGATTGGTCCCTAGGATAAGGGGTTTGTCCTATGATTAGAGTTTGAGTAGATTGGGCGTATATTCTCTGGAGTTTAGGCGATTGAAAGATAGAAAATTCTGATGGGGCTTTGATAGTTTGGACACTGAGAGATTATTTTTGCTGGTTGGGGAATGGAAAACAACCTCAGGATAAGGAGCCAATCAATTATGACTGAGCTGAGGGGCAATTTCTTCACTCAAAATGTTGTGAATCTTTGGAATTCTCCCTCCCAGAGGGTTGTGGATACTCCCTCATTGAAAACTTTTAAGCCTGGGAGAAGCAGATTTTTGGTTTCTTGGGGGAATTAAGAGATATCGGGAGCAGGAGGGAAAATGATTTGAAACTCAAGATCAGCCATGATCGTATTGAATGGCAGAGCAGGCTTGATGGGTTGTGTAGTCTACTTCTGTTCCTATTTCTTATGTTCTTATGCTAGTGACATACTTAGAACTAAAGAGGCCGCACGGTCTATCAAACTCATGCCAGCTCTCTGAGAGCTATCTGGTCAGTCTCATTCCCTCACTCTATCCCTGTTGTGCCAAAAATGTTATCTCCCTCAAGTGCTAATTCAAATTCATTTGGAAGTTTAGTGACTCAACTTGTGAGCATCACCACAACCCCCTCCCCCCCCCCCCCTCCCCCATATCTCTTGTCCAAATCCTTAAATTTGTTACTTCAACGAATTGAAGCTGCTTTTCTTTGCCTTCTTTAATTAAATGTGTCATTATTTTGTACAAGTCTATCAGATCTCCCCTCAAACTCCTTGGCTCCAAGGGGAACAGCACCAGTTTCTCAAACATAACCTCACAGATTAAGTCTCTCATCCCTGGAACCATTGTGGTAAATTGCCTCTCAATGATTTTCACATCCTCCTGAAGTGTGGCTACCAGAGCTGGATGCAACTCTTTAATTGTGGCCTAACCAGAGTTTTATAGAGCTTCAATATAACTTCCCTGCTTTTGTATTCAATGTCGCTATCTATGAAGCTCAAGATCTGATCGGCTTTGTTCACTGCTTTCCCAATGTGTTCTGCCAATTTCAGAGATCGTTGTCCATGTACCCACCAGATTTCTTCAGTCCCTGCAAACTCTTTGGGCGAAATTTGCTCAGAAAGGCCAATGACGGGTGGGAAAAGCAGAATTGAGCCTGCCGAATGGCAATGGCGGCTTTTCCTGACTTGTCGGGAGGGACTTAGTGCCAAATATTTTCATCCACAGGTTCCACATTATTGGCGGGGCAGCCTCTTATTTGCCTGACCCACCATCACCTCAGTGCTGCAATCATTGGGGAGCCACATTTAAAGGCCACCCCAATACACAACAGCCACACTTCACAGGTCGCTGGGAAGAGATAGCTGCCAAGAAATCTGCCCCCAAGTTTTTGGATGCTTCCCTGGAGAGAGTCCTGAATGCAGTAAAGGCCCAATGTGATGTCCTCTACCTTCGCACAAAAAGTGCACCAGCCAGCAACGTCACCAACCTAGCATGGGAGGTGTTGGCAATGGTAATCAGTGCCAATGCCCTGCGGAAGAAGACAGCCACCCAGTGCAGGAAGAGGATGAATGATCTCCATTACGCCAGGGTACGTCTCTCTTCTTATCAATCTCAGTTCACGCACTCACAGAACCATCACACACCCACAGAGATCTCACTCACTGCCAGCTCAACAGACATCACAACTTGCTCTCCCACACACATCTTCACCTTCGCTCCGGGTCATTTCTCCGTCACTTCGCTGCTCCTCCTCACCATCCATACATGCCAGGCATCCTTATCATCTGCCCTGGCGCACATCCTGCTGACACTCTCTCAATCTGTTTTCAATAGGTATCCGAGATGAATGGGGGGAAGCCAGAGCTGGAAGTCCCCATAGACTTTGAGGACAGAACCATCCAACTGGCCAGGGAGGGCATTGGCTACTCTTGTGGTGATGGTGAGGCTGTCGGCTATAAACTAAATGAGAATCCAGCACTACATCAACCCTCAGACAACAATGCTGTGAGTCATGCCTCCTGTATCTAAAGGCCTCTGACATGCAATGATGGCCTCTACTTTCTGTCGCAGGCACATCTGGGAAGCAGCCCAGGGAATCCACCAGCCTGCTCCTTGACTCCAGCCCTGAGAACAATGCAGAAGAGGATTTCACAGATCCAGCCATGAAAGACACATCACAGGACTCACACACAATCTCCACCAGCACAGGGTTGAACACTTCGGTGGAGCTTAGTTTTAGAACAGCCTCAGGATCACAATCTGGTGAGAATATCACATTTTGTGATCCACAGCAAGTGGGGGCAGGGACATTGTCGGATGCCAGCACTCGGAGGATTGCTGGAGGCCAGGAATTGGCTGCAACCCTCTCAGATGAGGAGTCTTTGGACTGTCGTGCCTTCATTCCTGGAGTTCCAAAGGCAAATTCAGGGAAACTCTGGAAGGGATTTCCAGTCAAAGGTTGGTTATCCCCAGTAAGATTCTGGTCTCCCGCAAGTCAAAGATGGGTTACTGCCTCTCAGAGCCTAGTCACCCTCCCAGCCAAAGGCTTCTTAATAGATGGAGCTGCTCCGTGATCACTGCGCTCAGCTCTGAGCTTCCCTCCGAGCGGTGCTTGCCAGGTACATGCCTTTTTAAAAATAAATTTAGAGTACCCAATTAATTGTTTTTCCAATTAAGGAGCAATTTTGTGTGGCCAATCCACCTAACCAGCACATCTTTGGGTTGTTGGGGCGAAACCCAAGGGGAGAATGTGCAAACTTCACACGGACAGTGACCCAGAGCCGGGATTGAACCTGGGACCTCGGCGCTGTGAGGCAGCAATGCTGACCACGGAGCCACGCTGCTGTCCTAGTGCATGCCTTTTGAAGTCACTTGTGATCTCGCCATTCTGACATCATGTCACTGTGGATAGCATATTTGACAGGGCGGGAGGAGGGGTAGGTTATGATTCTGGAGTATGGGCCTCATAATGAGATGCAAATATATAATTATTAAGTTTCCGATGTTGAATGGTCCCACAACTATCTTGGCAAGCTCTCACAGCGAGGTAAAACACGCCTTTAGCCTTCTTGTGATATTTTCCACTCCCATCACCGAACCTGCCCAATACTAATAGATACATAGATACATTGAAGATAGGAGCAGAAAAGCCAGCTCTGCCATTTATCATGATCATGGCTGATCATCCAACTTAGTAGCCTCATCTTGCTTTCTCCCCATAGCCTTTGATCCCATTCTCCCTAAGTGCTACATCTAGCCGCCTCTTGAATATATTCAATGTTTTAGCATCAACTACTTCCTGTGGTAATGAATTCCACAGGCTCACCACTCTTTGGTGAAGACATATCTCCTTATCTCTGTCTGAAATGGTTTACCCTGAATCCTCACACTGTGACCCCTGGTTAAGGACACACCCACTATTGGGAACATTTTCCCTGCATCTACCATGTCTAGATCTGTTAGAATTTTATAAATCTCTATGAGATCCCCCCTCATTCTTCTGAACTCCAGCGAGAACAATCCTAACCTAGTCAATCTCTCCTCATATGACAGTCCCGCCATCCCTGGAATCAGTCTGGTAAACCTTCGCTGCACTCCCTCGAGAGCAAGAACATCCTTCCTCAGAAAAGGAGACCTAAACTGCACACAATATTCTAGGTGAGGCCTCACCAAGGCCCTGTGTAACTGCAGCAACACATCCCTGCTTCTGTACACAAAACCTCTCGCTGTGAAGGCCAACATATCATTAGCCTTCTTTACCACTGATGCACTATCAATTACGACGAGACGAGAGTAGAGTGTAATCCAGGCTCTATTAAGCATAGATGTGTAGTCTCCTGCAGCTGTTGCCGAAATGGCTGCAGCTTGGTGAGCACACACATTTATACACCGCCTACTGGGCGGAGCCAGAAGGCAGGGATCTGCCCCCGTACCTGTAGCATAGGAGCTTTAACGTATTACATCTCGTATGTGATATATACAAACAATGGTGACTACCACATTCACCCCCTGTTAAAAAAGGGTCCAGCGGGGGTGGTGGAAAACTATTTACATGCATTTTAAGGTAAACATTTTGGGGAAAGTTCACAAATTCAGTTGATCGGGTGCCTTGATCCTCCGTTGTGAGCGCCGCAGTCCCGGTGGTGATGCAGGCATCGGCTCGGTCGCCGGTGACTCCGGGAGCGTGTAGACCTCATCTTCATCCCTGGGTGGGACCAAGGGGAGGACGGATCGTCCTGGAGCGGGGGCTGTGGTGAGGTGGGGTGGGGTAGGAAGGGTGGCGCCGGGGAAGAGGGGGGGTTGGGGACCCAGCTGGTGCCAGGTCCCTGAGGGAGACTGTGTCTTGGCGGCCATTGGGGTACACCACGTACTGTGGGTTTGCATGGACTAGCTGTACCCTCTTGACCAACGGGTCCTCCTTATGGAGGAGAACGGGTCCTGGAGTTGCCAGCCACGTTGGGACCAAAACCCCAGAGGTGGACTTCCTGGGGAAGGCAAGGAGACATTCATGGTGGGTTGCATTAGTCGCACTGCAAAGTCGCGATCGTATGGAGTGAAGGACGTCGGGGAGGACCTCCTGCCAGCAGGAGAACAGGAGATTTTTGAAGCATAGGGCCAGCTGGACGGCCTTCCAGACCGTCCCATTCTCCCACTCCACCTGCCCGTTTCCCCGGGGGTTGTAGTTGGTCGTCCTGCTCGAGGCGATGCCCTTGCTGAGCAGGTACTGACACAGCTCATCGCTCAGAAATGAGGATCCCCGGTCGCTGTGGATGTAGGCGGGGAAACCGAACAGGGCAAAGATGGTGTTGAGTGCTTTGATGACACATGGTGGCAGACGTCACATCGGGGCATGGGACGGCAAAGGGGAATCTGGAGTATTCGTCAACCACTTTAAGGAAGTACGTGTTTCGCTCGGTGGAGGGGAGGGACCCATTGAAATCCACGCTGAGGCGTTCAAAGGGGCAGGAGGCCTTCACTAGATGCGTGCGGTCTGGCCGGTAGAAGTGCAGTTTTCACTCTGCCTGGCAATCGCAGTTCCTCACCAGGGCGTGCAGGGCACGCCAGAAATCTTCCAGACTCACCAGGGAGTTGATGCCGCGTGGACAGGAGGTGCCTGGCGTAGAGTTTGTTGGTCTGCTGGGTGTAGTCCTCTTTCAGCAGTGCCATGGCCTCAGCGTAGGTAGGTGCGTCCCGGATGAAGGGAAAGATATCAGAGCTCAGCCGTGTATACAGGATCTGGAGTTTCTGTGCCTCTGTGGGTGGTTCTGTCACAGATCCGATGGAGGCTTCAAAGCAAGCTAGCCAATGGGCGAAGGCCAACTTGACGTTGCCTGCTTGAGGGTGCAGATGCAGGCGATCAGGCTTGATGCGGAGGTCCACCGTTAGTAAAATCTCTGCTTAATAAATTGATGCACTATCAATTACGACGAGACGAGAGTAGAGCGTAATCGAGGCTTTATTTAGCAGAGATGTGTAGCCTCCTGCAGCTGCTGCCGAAATAGCTGCAGCTCAGTGAGCGCACACATTTATACTCCACCTACTGGGCGGAGCCAGCAGGCAGGGATCTACCCCCATACCCATACCTGTAGTACAGGAGACTTACCGTATTACATCTCGTATGTGATATATACAACAGTGATGACTACCGCAACTGCCTGCTGCACCTGCATGCTTACCTTCAGCGACTGGTGCACAAGTACACCCAGGTCTCGCTGCACATTCTGCTCTACCAATTTACAACCATTCAAGTAGTAACCTGCCTTCCTGTTTTTGCTACCAAAGTGAATAACCTCACACTTATCCAAATGTACTGCATCTGCCATTGATTTACCCACTCGTCCAACCTGTCCAGATCATGCTGTAGGATCCCTGTATTCTCGTCGCAGTTCACCCTCCCACCCAACTTGGTATCACCTGCAAACTTTGATATGTTACATTTTGTTCCCACAACCAAAACATTAATATATATTGTGAATAGCTGAGGTCCCAGCACCAATCCCTGTGGCACCCCACTAGTTACTGCCTGCCAATTTGAAAAGGACTCATTAATTCCTACTCTTTGTTTCCTCTCTGCCAACCAGTTTTCTATCCACCTCAATACATTTCCCCCAATCCCATGCGCTTTAATTTTGCACAATAATCTCTTATGTGGAACTTTGTCAATCACCTTCTGAAAGTCCAAATATACCACATCGACTCTTAGTGTCAGACTTTATGCTCCCTGCAAGCTTACTTTCATTCTGTATTTTCCCCTTCTTAATCAATCCCTTCATCCTTCTTTGTTGAATTCTAAACTGTTCCCAATCCTCAGACCTATTATTTTTCTTGGCCAATCTGTGTGCTTCTTCCTTGGATTGGATACTATTTCTAATTTCCTTTGTAAGCCATGGATTGGCCCTCTTACCCATTTTGCTTTTGTGCCAGACAGGAATGAACAGTTGCTGCAGTTCCCCCATGCGTTCCTTGAATGTTTGCCATTGCCTCTCCACTGTCACCCCCTTTCAGTAGCTCTCCCCAATCTATCAAGGCCAACTCTCGCCTCACAACATCATAGTTTCCTTTATTACGATTCAGCATCCAAATCAACTACTTCACTGTCCATCTTGATTAAAAATTCTATCTAATGGAAACAGAAAATCTTAGTCATTGGAACTGTGCTATTATATTGCCATTCCCCATCCCTTGAACTGGCTTGTTGGACACTAAAGGCAGCACAGGTTGATAGGTTATGAACAAGCTGTTGTGGTATGTATCGGAAAATATGAAAAACCTCAATGAGACCTCAGTTAAAGCATTGTTTACAGGTTTGGGCTCCAAAAGTGTTGAATGGATTTTGAGGCTTAGGAAATACATATATTAAGCAAAGCGTAAAGAGAATTGGCTCAGACTTGGTCATCAGCAGTGAAGCAAAGGTGCTTGCAGTTGACTATGAAGTAAGTCTCGCTGGTCTAGTAATCTCTCTGGTGAGAATTTCACCTGCAGAACTTTGCGTTAATACTGTGATAGCTTGAGCTGACCTACAATGGACATTCACAATATAGGGCCGCGGTGATGTGGTCAGTCTTTCCAAGTAGCCAATCATATTAAAAGATTTTCACAGATACCAAGCTAAAAACACTGAAATAAAATCAATGTTTTATAGATACAATAAATTGAAGATTGGGACATACATACCGGGCAGAGGTAAAACAAAATATTCTGATAAAAACTTTTAAAAAGTCATTTTTCATCATTATAAAGTAATAATTTCTGTTGTTTGACAAGTTTGTTAATTATATTTATACAGTTAGACACGATTGAACAAGGTGTAAGTTCTTTATTTAAAATAAATTTTAGAGTACCCAATTTTTTTCCAATTAAGGGGCAATTTAGAGTGGCAAATTCAGTTACCCTGCACATCTTTTTGTTTTGTGGGAATGAGACCCATGCAGACACGGGGAGAATTGCAAATTCCACAGGGCAAGTGACCCGGGCCAGGTTCGAACCTGGGTCCTCGGCGCAGTGACGCAACAGTGCTAACCACTACTCCACCATGCTGCCCTAAGGTGTAAATTCTTAGGTAATTTGAAATATGACTTTTTTTTTAAAAATTCATTTATGGGATGTGGACATCATTGGTTAGGCCAGCATTTATTGCCCAATCCTAGTTGCCCTTCAAAAGGTGGTGGTGAGTTGCCTTCTTAAGCCGCGATAGTCCCTGAAGTGTAGGTACATCCACAGGGCGATACATTTCCAAGTTGAGGCGCTGAGTGACTTGGAGGGGAACCTCCAGGTGGTGGCGCTCCCAGGTATCTGCTGCTCGTGTCCTTCTAGATCAGGGGTGGGCAAACTACGGCCCGCGGGCCGCATGCGGCCCACCAAAGGTCTTTATGCGGCCCACCAACTTTTTTTAAAATTTTTTTTTTGAATTTTTTTTATGGTTAATGGGGGGGGGGCTGTTGGGTTACTTACTGGTATAGGGTGGATACGTTGACTTGAGTAGGGTGATCATTGCTCGGCACAACATCGAAGGCCGAAGGGCCTGTTCTGTGCTGTACTGTTCTATGTTCTATATGAGGCGCCCAGAATCATAACCGGGTGAAGTAATTATTTTACTTAATATACTATGCGGCCCTTTAAAATTGTGAATTTCTGAATGTGGCCCTTGCACGGAAAAGTTTGCCCACCCCTGTTCTAGATAGTAGTGGTTGTGGGTTTGGAAGGTGTTGCCTCAGGACCTTGGACAATTACTGCAGTGCATCTTGGAGATCAGTAGTGGAGGGATTGAATGTTTGTGGAATGGGGAACAATGAAGCAGGCTGCTTTGACAGGGGTGGTTTCAAGCTTTTTGAGTGTTGTTGGAGTTACACACATCCAGGCAAGTGAAGAGTATTCCATTACACCCCTGATATGTGACTTATTGGGGGTGGACAGGCTTTTAGGGAGGGGGGGGGGGGGGGGGGGGGGGGGGGGTCAGGAGGTGAATTAATGGCCGTAGGATTCCCAGCCTTTGACTGTGAGGACACAGTCCATCTGCTTGGCCCCAAGAACGAATATCGCTCAATTACTCATTCTCTCATATCTATCCAATTTTCAGTTGAAGGTTTTCACCCCATATCCCAATCTTTGGGTGGGATTCTCCGAAACCCCGCCGGGGTGGAGAATCGCCGGGGGGAGGGGGGGGCATGAATCCCGGCGCCGGAGATTCGGCGGGGGCGGGAATTGCACCGCGCCGTTGGCGGCCGCTCGCAGCGGACCCCCGGCGATTTTCCGGCCCGCGATGGGCCGAAGTCCTGGTGGTTTTTTGCCAGTCGCGCCAGCGTAAATTAGACTAAGTCCATTACCGGCAGGACCTGGCAGCAGGACGGGCTCCGGGGTCCTGGGGGCACGTGGGGCGATCTGGCCCCGGGGGGTGCACCCACGGTGGCCTGGCCCATGATCGGGACACCCCGCCCCGCCGGGCACGGGAGAATCTCGCCCTTTATTTTATTGCATACAAAAGAAAACACTGAAGTGATTTTATTACAATGTTTGGGTGTCTGTGAAAATTCTCGATTTGCTACTTGGACAAGGTGATCACATTGCTGCAGCCCCATAGTTCCCATATGTTCACCACCCTCTACCTAAAGTAATTAACTCTAAGCATGATTGAGACAACATGGCAATCTCAAATATCTTACTGGAGCATGCAAAGTCTCACCTCTCTGAAAATGAAGTTTTGCAAACCCCTGAAGTGATCTTGTCCCATTAAATAGCTCCAGCAGTACAGGGGATTCCACCCAGCAGGCTCCCAAAAGTTGTTCCTATATACCACCTACCATTTTGAAAAAAAAGAATACCTCAAAAAAAGTAAGGGACGGGATTCTCTCACCCCGCGGCAGTGTGGCCACGCCGTCGTAAACGCCATCGCGTTTTACGATGGCATGAAGGGCCGCTCCCAGGACTAATTCTGGTCCCGACAGGGGGCCAGTACGGCATTGCAGCAGTTCATGCCGCTCCAGCTGCCGATCCTGGCGCGAACTGGGAGTCGCGGGATTGGCATGCGCATTGGCTTCCTTCAACGCGCCGTCCCCGACGCAACATGGCGCAGGATTACAGGGGACGGCGCGTAGGAAATGAGCCTCCCAGCCAGAGAGGCCAGCCCGCGATCGGTGGGCCCCGATCGCGGGCCAAGCCGCATCGGAGCCCCCCCCCCCCCCCGGGGTCGGAGCTCCCCTCCCACCCCCGCAGGCTGCCACCCAACCCTTCCACGCTGAGTTCCCGCCGGCTGAGAGCAGGTGTGGACAGCGGCGGCGGGACTCAGCATTTCCATGATGGCCGCTTGGTCTATCCCGGCCCGGGAATCGGCAGGCCGGCCGCGTAGAGCGGCCCATGACCCACGCCGCGCCAACCATGCCACGCCAATGCGCGGATTCCCTGCAGCGTGCCGCCGTCAGGACGGCGTGGCCTGGTCGCAGGGCTTCTCCAGCCCGGGCCAGGGCTAGGAGAATCCCACCCAAGATCACAGCAATAAAGTAGTGGTTTATGTTTTTTTAGGGCGATTGTTCCTGTTATTGGACTGAGCATAAATGATCAACTGGACAATAGAAGAAAATCAGACATGGAGAATTAATAATAATCTTTCTTGTCACAAGTAGGCTTACATTAACACTGCAATGTAGTTACTGTGAATTCTACGGCCATAAGTTTCGACTAATTATCCTATATAGGGGCTGGCTTAGCTCACTGGGCTAAATCGCTGGCTTTTAAAGCAGACCAAGCAGGCCAGCAGCACGGTTCGATTCCTGTACCAGCCTCCCCGGACAGGTGCCGGAATGTGGCGACTAGGGGCTTTTCACAGTAACTTCATTGAAGCCTACTCATGACAATAAGTGATTTTCATTTCATTTCATTTCATATAGGCACTGCTTAGGACAGGTGATGCTGCATGCCAAGTCCTGCTACTGGGGAATCAATCAATCCATTAATTCTTGTCAACTAATTCACTAGTCTAGTGGAAAATATTCCCACCATATCTCATCCCTCTCACCAGTACAATTCTAGTCCTCAATTTCATTACCACCAGCCTTGACTTCCCATGACCTTCCTCCATTGGTCTCCCAAGATACGACATTACCAAAGTCTTCATCAAAATTTTTACTGCCCAAAACTTATCCAACACTATGGGCAGGATTTTCCAGCATTGCCCACCAGTGGGATCTTCTGGCTCCGCCGAAGGTGACACCCTTCCGCCGCAGCAGGTCCCCTAGTGGTGCGGCCGGTGAGCGATTCAAATGGCCGTTGACTTTGGCGTACCAGTAGAATGCACTGGCAGCCAGTGGCGAGCCCACTCCACTGTGAGAAAAGTCGCCACAGGGAGGGGGAGGGTGTAGGGGTGGAAAATCTCAGCCTACGGATCACCCATCATCAGCCTTGTCTTCACTGATCTCCACTGTCATGCTCTGCACCACCATGCTACCCTCCCAGCCACCCCCCAACTCCTCCACCCTCCAACAGAGCAAGCTCCAAGTATTCATCTCGTTCACAAATCCATCGCCACACTGTTGCTTTCTTTTGCAACCTCCTACATAACTTCCTGGCTCCTCAGTGTCCGATTTGGGGGCTACCCCAAAGGTGCACTGTGAAATTCCACTTGCAAATTCGCATGCGAGGGTTTAACCGGCAATTGTCCAGAATTTCCCTGGACAATTACAATGGTGACCATCCGACAAAGTGAGTTAAATCATTAGCCTTGGACATTTCTGCCAGTTTTACACTCATAGTTGCTTTGAAAGAATTAGAAGGAAGCAAAGCACTTCTAACTTCTGGAACTAGTGCCATAAAAAGGGTGTGTGTCCTCCTTCATTCCACTCCTTTTGCACTTAACTTCTGAAGCTGTGAATACGTTTTGCTTCTTCAGTCTCACCCGGTCTGAGTCAGGAAGGTCTGGCAAGAGAGGCACTTTCCATCTTAAGTCAGGTAAGTCGCTACAGAGTGGCAATCCACCGCTGATTGCCACCCTGAGGATGTTACAGGCCTGTTCACTGGTAACATAAAGCTCTATACATATATACAGGGTATAGCCAAAGCGAGGAGCTAAATCCATGCTTGCTTCTAACACAGGTCTCTGTCCAGTCTACAACTGACCCTAGTCTCGGGTCATGTGTGTCTTTACATCACACTGTGGGCGGTAGTGTTTCTCACTCCCACACCAACCCTTGCTGTGCCAGGTATCCTTATACTACAACCCGATCTTCTGAATGTTGCCTCCTAAACAAACAGTTCTCTCCTCCCCAAACCCCAACCCCAGCCAACATCATCACAGCTGCACCTCACCATTGTGGCTGTAACTGATCTAGCCCCTGAGAATGATGAAAGCAATTACAGGCACTTCCCCATCATTAAAGTGAGGCCTGTGATAGGTGACATCTGCAAAGAAATGTCTGCACCGTAAACAGTCCTCGCTGACTCAGAGCTTGAGCATTTTCAATTCAAACAGCACCTAGAGATGTTTTGAGAGTGTTTGCACAGTCAGTGCAATGAGGGATTGGTACACACCACTGTTAGATTATAATCAATACAGTGAAAAGACGCCATTGGTGAGTAGAAAACTAGTGCCTTCACTGCGAGCCATCCAGATTCATGCCCTTGGCTCAATGCTGGTCTCTTAACACAGAATGACTGTCCTGTGCATTTATTGAGAACGTTCATTCGCTCATCAACACATAATAAAGGCATGACATAATTAAAATTTGTAAAAATAAAACATATTTGTAAATATAATTATAGATTAAATAAACTATTGAATCAGATTGAGTTCAGAGTATTTAACATAATGCAGTGCTTTTCCTACTGTACAAAGCCCAATTCTGCACTGTAACTACAGATATTCTTCTCCAATTAACTGATATTCTCTGTTATGATAACAAATCAAAAAATTTAAAGACCATCAAGGTTGCCATTAAAATTAAAAGCACAAAATGTTGCTAGCAGTGACATTCTATATGTGGAAATTATTATTGTTGGATAATCATTAATTTGTAAACAGTAGAAAATACGAAACTGACTTTCACTTCAAATTTTAACAAAGTAATAATTTCCTGCAAGGTTAGTGGAGAAGAGGGGCCAAGTGATGTTAGAGTGAGGCCTGTAATGGATACCATTTTGTATTAGAGTGAGGAGTGTGATGGGTGACATTTTGTGATAGAGTGAGGGCTGTGATGGGTGTTAGTGGGTATTAGAGTGAGAATTTTATTGTGTGTTGGTGGCTTTTAGAGTGAGGATTGTGATGGGTGACAGTGGAGATTCGAGTGAGGGCTGTGATGGGTGACATTTGGTATTAGAGTGAGGATTGTGATGAGTGGCAGTTCGTATTCCAGTGAGGTCTCTGATGGGTGACAGTTGGTAACAGATTGAGACTGTTGATGGGTGACATTTGATATCAGTGTTAGGACTGTGATGGGTTGCAGTTGGTATTAGAGTGAGGCTGTTGATGGGTGACATTTTATATTCGAGTGATGCCTGTAATGGGTGGCAGTTGGTATTAGAGTGAAGCCTGAGATTGGTGACACTTTATATTAGATTGAGGCCTGTAATGGGTGACAGTGGTTATTAGAGTGAGGCCTGCGATGGGTGACATTTTGAATTACAGTGAGACCGGTAATGGGTGACCATTGGTGTTAGAGTGAGGCCTGTGATGGGTGACATTTTGAATTACAGTGAGGCCTGTGATGGGTGACATTTTATATTAGAATGAGGCCTGTGATGGGTGACATTTTGAATTACAGTGAGGCCTGTGATGGGTGACATTTTATATTAGAATGAGGCCTGTGATGGGTGACATTTTGAATTACAGTGAGGCCTGTGATGGGTGACATTTTATATTAGAATGAGGCCTGTGATGGGTGACATTTTGAATTACAGTGAGGCCTGTGATGGGTGACATTTTATATTAGAGTGAGGCCTGTGATGGGTGACATTTTATATTAGAGTGAGGCCTGTGATGGGTGACATTTTATATTAGAGTGAGGCCTGTGATGGGTGACATTTTGAATTACAGTGAGACCTGTAATGGGTGACCATTGGTGTTAGAGTGAGGCCTGTGATGGGTGACATTTTATATTAGAATGAGGCCTGTGATGGGTGACATTTTATATTAGAGTGAGGCCTGTGATGGGTGACATTTTATATTAGAGTGAGGCCTGTGATGGGTGACATTTTATATTAGAGTGAGGCCTGTGATGAGTGACAGTTGGTATTAGAATGAGGCCTGTGAAGGGTGACATTATGAATTAGAGTGAGGCCTGTAATGGGTGACAGTTGGTGTTAGAGTGAGGCCTGTGATAGAACATAGAACATAGAGAAATACAGCACAGAACAGGCCCTTCGGCCCACGATGTTGTGCTGAACTTTTGTCCTAGGTTAATCATAGATCATAGAATTTTGGACACTAAGGGCAATTTATCATGGCCAATCCACCCAACCTGCACAACTTTGGACTGTGGGAGGAAACCGGAGCACCCGGAGGAAACCCACGCACACACGAGGAGGATGTGCAGACTCTACACAGATAGTGACCCAAGCCGAAATCGAACCTGGGACCCTGGAGCTGTGAAGCAATTGTGCTATCCACAATGCTACCATGCTGCCCTTAAGAACAAATTAATCTACACTCCATTATTCTACCATAATCCATGTACCTATCCAATAGCCGCTTGAAGGTCCCTAACCTTTCTGACTCAACTACTTCCACAGGCAGTGCATTCCATGCCCCCACTACTCTCTGGGTAAAGAACCTATCTCTGACATCCCCCCTATATCTTCCAGCATTTACCTTAAATTTATGTCCCGTTGTAATGGTTTGTTCTGCCTGGGGAAAAAGTCTCTGACTGTCTACGCTATCTATTCCCCTGATCATCTTATAAACCTCTATCAAGTCGCCCCTTACCCTTCTCCGTTCTAATGAGAAAAGGCCTAGCACCCTCAACCTTTCCTCGTAAGACCTACTCTCCATTCCAGGCAACATCCTGGTAAATCTCCTTTGCACCTTTTCCAAAGCTTCCACATCCTTCCTAAAATGAGGTGACCAGAACTGCACACAGTACTCCAAATGTGGCCTTACCAAAGTTTTGTAGAGCCACATCATCACCTCATGGCTCTTAAATTCAATCCCTCTGCTAATGAACGCTAGCACACTATAGGCCTTCTTCACAGCTCTATCCACTTGGGTGGTAACTTTCAAAGATCTATGAACATAGACCCCAAGATCTCTCTGCTCCTCTACATTGCCAAGAACCGTACCGTTAACCCTGTATTCCGCATTCATATTTGTCCTTCCAAAATGGACAACCTCACACTTTTCAGGGTTAACCTCCATCTGCCACTTCTCATCCCAGCTCTGCATCCTATCTATGTCTCTTTGCAGCCGACAACAGCCCTCCTCACTATCCACAACTCCACCAATCTTCGTATCATCTGCAAATTTACTGACCCACCCTTCAACTCCCTCATCCAAGTCATTAATGAAAATCACAAACAGCAGACGACCCAGAACTGATCCCTGCAGTACGCCACTGGTAACTGGGCTCCAGGCTGAATATTTGCCATCCACCACCACTCTCTGTCTTCTATCGGTTAGCCAGTTCGTTACCCAACTGGCCAAATTTCCCACTATCCCATGCCTCCTTACTTTCTGCATAAGCCTACCATGGGGAACATTATCAAATGCCTTACTAAAATCCATGTACACTACATCCACTACTTTACCTTCAACCACATGCTTGGTCACCTCCTCAAAGAAGTCAATAAGACTTGTAAGGCAAGACCTACCCCTCACAAATCCGTGCTGACTATCCCTAATCAAGCAGTGTCTTTCCAGCTGCTCAGAAATCCTATCCCTCAGTACCCTTTCCATTACTTTGCCTACCACCGAAGTAAGACTAACTGGCCTGTAATTCCCAGGGTTATCCCTATTCCCTTTTTTGAACAGGGGCACGACATTCGCCACTCTCCAATCCCCTGGTAACACCCCTGTTGACAGTGAGGATGAAAAAATCATTGCCAACGGCTCTGCAATTTCATTTCTTGCTTCCCATAGAATCCTTGGATATATCCCATCAGGCCCGGGGGACTTGTCTATCCTCAAGTTTTTCAAACCGCCCAACACATCTTCCTTCCTAACAAGTATCTCCTCGAGCTTACCAGTCTGTTTCACACTGTCCTCTCCAACAATGTGGCCCCTCTCATTTGTAAATACTGAAGAAAAGTACTTGTTCAAGATCTCTCCTATCTCTTCAGACTCAATATACAATCTCCCGCTACTGTCCTTGATCGGACCTACCCTCGCTCTAGTCATTCTCATATTTCTCACATATGTGTAAAAGGCCTTGGGGTTTTCCTTGAGCTACCCGCCAAAGATTTTTCATGCCCTCTCTTAGCTCTCCTAATCCCTTTCTTCAGTTCCCTCCTGGCTATCTTGTATCCCTCCAGCGCCCTATCTGAACCTTGTTTCCTCAGCCTTACATAAGTCTCCTTCTTCCTCTTAACAAGATCTTCAACCTCTCTTGTCAACCATGGTTCCCTCACTCGACCATCTCTTCCCTGCCTGACAGGGACATACATATCAAAGACACGCAGTACCTGTTCCTTGAACAAGTTCCACATTTCACTTGTGTCCTTCCCTGACAGCCTATGTTCCCAACTTATGCACTTCAATTCTTGTCTAACAGCATTGTATTTACCCTTCCCCCAATTGTAAACCTTGCCCTGTTGCACGCACCTATCCCTCTCCATTACTAAAGTGAAAGTCACAGAATTGTGGTCACTACCTCCAAAATGCTCCCCCACTAACAAATATATCACCTGCCAAGTACCAAATCCAATATGGCCTCCCCTCTGATCGGACAATCTACATGCTGTGTTAGAACATCTTCCTGGACACACTGCACAAACACCGCCCCATCCAAACTATTTGATCTAAAGAGTTTCCACTCAAGTCACCCATGACTACTACCCTGTGACTTCTGCACCTTTCCAAAATCTGTTTCCCAATTTGTTCCTCCACATCTCTGCTGCTATTGGGGGGCCTATAGAAGGTGACTGCTCCTTTCCTATTTCTGACTTCAACCCATACTACCTCAGTAGGCAGATCCTCCTCGAACTGCCTTTCTGCAGCTGTTATACTATCTCTAATTAACAATGCCACCCCCCCCCCCCCCCGCCCACCTCTTTTACCATCCTCCCTAATATTGTTGAAACATCTATAACCAGGGACCTCTAACAACCATTTCTGCCCCTCTTCTATCCAAGTTTCCTTGATGGCCACCACATCGTAGTCCCAAGTACTGATCCATGCCTTAAGTTCACCCACCTTATTCCTGAATCTTCTTGCGTTGAAGTATACACATTTCAACCCATCTCCTTGCCTGCAAGTACTCTCCTTTGTCAGTTTTATCTTCCCCACTGCATCACTACACGCTTTGGCATCCTGAATTTCGGCTACTTTAGTTGCTGCACTACAAATCCGGTTCCCATTCCCCTGCCAAATTAGTTTAAACCCTCCCGAAGACTACTAGAAAACCTCCCTCCCAGGATATTGGTGCCCCTCTGGTTCAGATGCAACCCATCCTGCTTGTACAGGTCCCACCTTCCCCAGAATGCGCTCCAATTATCCAAATACCTGAAGCCCTCCCTCCTACACCATTCCTGCAGCCATGTGTTCAACTGCACTCTCTCCCTATTCCTAGCCTCGCTATCACGTGGCACAGTCAACAAACCAGAGATGCCAACTCTGTCTGTCCTGGCCTTTAACTTCCAGCCTAACTCCCGAAACTTGTTTATTACCTCCACACCCCTTTTCCTACCTACGTCGTTGGTACCAATGTGCACCACAACTTCTGGCTGCTCACCCTCCCCCTTCAGGATCCTGAAGACATGATCCGAGACATCCCTGGCCCTGGTACCCGGGAGGCAACATACCTTCCGGGAGTCTCACTCGCGGCCACAGAATCTCCTATCTATTCCCCTAACCATTGAATCTCCTATTACTATTGCTTTTCTATTCTCCCCCCTTCCCTTCTGAGCCCCAGAGCCAGACTCAGTGCCAGAAACCTGGCCGCTAGGGCATTCCCCCGGTAGGTCATCCCCCCCAACAGCATCCAAAATGGTATACTTGTTTTGAAGGGGAATGGTCACGAGAGATCCCTGCACTGTCTGTCTGTTAGTTTTCTTTCCCCTGACTGTAACCCAGCTACTCTTGTCCAGTACCTTGGGTGTGGCTACCTCCCTGTAACTCTTCTCGATAACCCCCTCTGCCTCCCGGATGATCCGAAGTTCATCCCTTTCCAGCGCCAGTTCCCGAACATGGTCTCTGAGGAGCTGGAGTTGGGCGCACTTCCCGCAGGTATAGTCAGCGGGGACACCGGTGGTATCCCTCACCACCCACATCCTACAGGAGGAGCATGCAACTGTTTAGCCGCCATCCCCTCTTACTTTACAGAATATAGCTGCCCTGTAGACCAACTGGACCTCGACCCTCCGACTCTGCTTCCAGTCAGCTGCACTCTGTAAACTCCTGGCTCCCTTCTCGCTCTTTGCGGAAATGAAATGAAAGGAGTACCTTGCTCCCTCCTCACTTAACTCCCTCAGTCACCAAACTCTCACTGTAGCACTCAAATGCACCAAGTTCAGCACTCCAGTGCAGATTTGTAGCTGGATCCTTTTTATACTGTGAATCTAGCCTCTGAAAACTGGCTTAATCCAATTAACTAATTAACAAGCTCCAGCTGCAAGTACCTACAAGTAGAACCTTTGTTTAAAGCTGATTCAAAATTCACCTTCTTCTAAACCAAACAGCAACGTTTAAGTTAATTAACTAAATAAAATAAATACTAGACTTTAGATAAAAATGACCCTTATATTCCCTCAATCACCAAACTCTCACTGTAGCACTCAAATGCACCAAGTTCAGCACTCCAGTGCAAACAAAATGATGAGTGACATTTTATATTAGAGTGAGGACTGTAATGACAATTTGTTCTTGGACTTTGGCTTGTGATGGGTGATATTTTTTATTAGGTGTGGCCTTTTATGGATGACAGTTTGTATTAGAGTGAGGCATGTGATGGGTGACAGTTGGTATTAGAGTGACGCCTGTGATGGGCGACATTTTATGTTAGAATGAGGCTTGTGATGGGTGACATTTGGTATTAGAGTGAGACCTGTGATCAGTAGTGATTGATTACAGTTTGTAGCTTTGATGGAGCTATTTATCTATTGCATATCCATGAACAAGATGCCTCCACAAGTAAAATGAATGTATCAGTGTTTTTGTTTAATCATTAAACAAATAATGCAACATTATATTAAATTTAATTGGTCATTTTCCATTGGACTGTACTTTTACAATTCCCTTCAATTTTGCTCTAGACTCATTCACTCTGCGATTTATTTGCCAGTTCAAACACGAAAACACTCCTGAAAATTATTGAGTTGATTAAGAACAAAATATATATCTGTCTACTTGTGAATTAGTAACTAGATGGGACAACTTTCAAATTATTATTAGAAAATATAAAGGAACATTAGAATAGATGTAATTAGAACATAACGGAGGTTAAATTGGTTAGGGCCCAGAGGATCTGCAGAAATTGCAAAGTACAAGGAACCTTCATTCGTTCAATACAATGCAGAAAACATGCTACTCATTATAATGAGTTTTCCTTTTTGCCAGGACTTACTTGTTGGTCATTGGTTTTACATTTCAGCAGCAGGCCCAATGCAATCACTTGCTAATACTACTGAAAGGAGGGTCATCACGGTCGCTGAGGATGCTGAGGTCTTTGGGAATATTGTGTTATGCAACAATCAACAATAGGTGACCACAGGAGACAGAAGTTGTTATGTTTTTGGATGTTGCACTGGAGAGCCTGGTGGAACAGATGGAACAGATGAGAGAACGGAGGAGGCCCTTTGGACACATCCTCAAAAAGTGAGATAGTCGAGGAGGGCACTGCCCAGGATTTCACTCCAAGGACAGAGATGTAAAAAGGAGGATGTTTAATGGCATCATATGGGTAGTCAAGTTCATGAATGCATTTTCAATTGTCATATTGTACCTGCTGCCACTGTTAAATTCATCATACTTCCACCACTCACCTACCAACATTGTTGATCAGAACACAGATCTAATTTTCATATGCTTTACTGTACCTTAGGTATTTAACATGACTGCGAACCGCAGACCCGCTTCTCAGACCAAAAACACACTGCCAGCTATTTAACCAAGACAATCACTTCCCTCTTGTAAAGGAGGGTAGTACATAATCTGAGGCAGCAGGAGATAACTGGAAGTGGAACACTTCTATATTCTCACTCCCATGGAGGAGACGTGCTGGCACTATTGGTGGAGCCAAGGCAAGCAGTAGGCTGAAGCTACTGAAGATGGTAGTATCCTCATATCTAATCAGCCTTTCCTGTCCCACTTCTCCCCAACCCACAGACTTTTCCCACAGAGAAGCTGCCGAGGGTATAAGCATACTATCTTTTCTCCTCCCACCATAGCCTGCCCTGCCCCTTTGTTCTTTCACATCACCAAAAAGTGATATTTGCTCAGACAATGGAGGGAGAGCAAGAAGAGAGTGAAGATAATGACACAGCATAATTTGATTTCACAGCACTGTAACCACTAGATACTGGCACTGCATAAAACAAACATGTGGGATCTGCACATGGAGACACAGAACACAACTGCACTGCAAACGTGGGCCCAAGGAATGAGAATGGAGTTGCTAGCTAGTCAGAAGGCTAATTCTGCTCCATACGACTCTGATGATACTTGTATGGGCCAGGCCACAAAAGTACACTCATGAGTGTACACACTTATAATAACAATAATAACCTTCATTATTGTCACAAGTAGGCTAACATTAAACTGCAATGAAGTTACTGTGAAAATCCCTTAGCTGCCAGACTCCGGCGCCTGTTCGGGTACACTGAGAGAGAATTCAGAATGTCGAAATTACCTAACAACACATCTTTTGGGAGGAAACTAGAGCACACTGAGGAAACACACGCAGACACAGGGAGAACGTGCAGACTCCGCACAGACAGTGACCAACGCTGGGAAACAAACCTAGGACCCTGGTGCTGTGAAGCAACAGTGCTAACCACTGTGCTACCGTTCCGCCCTTAAATTCTTGTTGTACTGGGAACCCTGGCAGAAAGCCTGCCTCAATGTCAAGGATCATGCAACAGGTTGATACCTCCAGTAGCACAACTGTACAACCATCCATGTTGCAGTGTCCGATTGCCAATGTCTCAGCTATCATTATAGCACAAACAACATCTACCCAATATCAGAATGCTGCAGTGGAAGCTTTGTTTACAGTCATGCAATCCCAGCTAGCTTCAATGGGATCATTGTGGCTCTGGATACCAGTGTGCATAATGACATGAAGGTGGTCACAGCCCTCCAACAATCCGTTCTCTAATAAATCTGCTCCCTAAAATTCCTCATTGGACATGACTTCTTGCTGATAGTCTTTCTCTCTCCTCTTCTCTGCCCTCTTTTGGCCTGCACTGCGTGACTCCTGCTCATTTTCTCAATCATTCTCAATGCCTAGAGCAAGACCTGTTGGCCCATCCATGCAAGGAAGCAATTGCTTTGGGCAGAAAACTTAAGTCAGTACAAAAGTACTTCTGCACCAGTCACAACGGAAACTTGAACCAATTAATGAAATTGCGCAAAACATAGCAGTAACCGCCCAAAGAACTAAACCAGCAACTAAGTGATAGAGTCTAGTTTTATTTATATCGCGGCTAATTTACTGCATATAGCTAAAGTGTGCTAAATGTTAAGTGTCTTGACTGTGGGAACACATTGGCCGGGATTCTCTGACCTCGCGCCGGGTCGGAGAATCACTGGGGGTGGGGGGGGGGGGGGGAGGGCGCGAAATTCCCGCCACGCCGCCCCGACACCGGCTCGCCAATTCTCTGCCGCCGATTTTCGGGTGACCACGGGCTCGCATCGCGCCGGTCAGGGGTCGTTGAAAGCGCCCCCCCCCGGCGATTCTCTGGGCCTTGATGGGCCGACTGCACTCGGAGTTCTGTCTGTGGGGGCCGTCCTGGTAGGGGGGCATGGGGATCCGACCCTGGGGGGGGGGGGCCTCCACGGTGGCCTGGACCACGATTGAAGCCTACCGATCAGCGGGCGAGCTAGTTCTGTGGGGGCCTCCACGCCGGGCCCCTGTCGGGCTCTGCCATATTTCCCGGGTCCCGGCACGGAGACGGGAACCCATGCACATGGGCGAACTCGCGCTCGCCGTGGCGCACATGCGCGAACTCGTGCCGGCCGTGGCACGCATGTGTGAACTCGCGCCAGCTGTGGTGTGCCAGCTTTCGGGCTCCGGAGCTGCGAACACCATTCCACCACCGTATTAGCCCCCTAGGAGGGGTGGATAGCTGCCAGTTGCGGCCTGTTGACGACTGAGTGGCTCACGCCACTTTTCACGCAGGCGTCATAACTTGGCCGCAGGATTGGAGGATCACAGCCAGTGTCTCATATAATGAATTAACCATTGTATTCCAGTGCATTCAGCACTGAGTATGTATTGTTCTCTGTCTAATCAACTAATCAACTCTTAAGGTCTCAGCCAAGCTGTGAAAAATAGCTAAATGTGGGAAAACATGTGCAGTGCTTTTCCTAAGACTGCGCACGCAGACAGTAAGCTAGCTTTGATAGGCACCGGTCAATCTTAAGTAATGTCCAATGTTTGATTAACAAATCATCTTCGAAGTAACAGACATTCTTTTGAACAAACTAGGAGATCTCAGTTGAGAATTCGAAGCCAATAAAAGTAAATGAAGAGTTAAATCAGAGACAGGAAGAGCATAAATGTGTTGAAACCACGCAGGAAATGAAGGCGGTGCGACTGATAGAAGCAGATCCATTACAAAACCCAGACTTAGTTTTATTTCAATGGGTACTCAATTGTTGAAAATGGCATTCAGAAAGCAGGATGGCCAATCGCAAGCCTATACACCATTCCGGCAAAGGGATGTTTGCCTCAAGGGACATCAGCCCAATAAGCAGAGTTAAGGGCCCTATTAGAAGCATGCCATGTGGCAAAAGACCAGACAGCTAACATCTATTCAGACTCAAGATATGGTTTTGGAGTAGTTCATGACTTCGGCCAATTATGGAAGAAAAGAGAATTTCTCACCACCACAGGAACACCTACTTGAAATGGGAAAGAGGTACTGGACCTACAATAGGCCTGAACACTGCCAAAAGGAATGGTCATTCTGAAATGTAAGGCCCCCACTAAACAGGATACCACAGAGGCGCAAGGGAACACCTTTGCAGACCAGGCAGTGAAAGAAGCTTTCTCACAATGCAATTCGCCAGAGAGACCAAAACAAATCTACAGACTGGAAAAGTGCAGCCTGGTGCAAGACCTACGTAATATGCAAAGTGAGTGTTCACGAGAAGAAAAATGGACATGGATGGAAGCAGGTATCAAGTTCTGTGACAATGGCATTCAGAGACAAGCAGAGACTGACAGACGAGTCACAGCACAGACACTGATGCCCTTTTTGTCCCAACAGATCCATTCATGGGGGCACCTGGCCCCTAACAGGTGTTGGCTTGATTCCAGAAAAGCTGGTGGAGTCGAGGATTCAAGAAACATGCGCAGGTGGTGGCAGTACACTGCGTAACCTGTCAGAAGAACAAATCAGGACCTACAACATCAATGCCTAAGTTAAGAGCTCCTGCACCTGTAGGACCATTTCAGCATACACAGGTCAATTACATTACACTTCCGCCATGTCAAATGTATACTGATGTCCTGGTAATACAGGACAAGTTCTCCAGATGGGTAGGGCTGCCCCGGCTAGAAGAGCTACAGCTAGCCACATAGCTAAGGTTCTATGCAAAGACTATATTTCCAAATGGGGAGCATCAACCAGCATAGACTCAGACAACGGAACCCACTTTACAGATGTTGTTTGCAAAGACGTTTGTATGCTATTGAATATTAAGTGGGAGCTCTTCTCACCCACAATCGTCAGGACTAGTGGAATATATGAACCGGACTCTGCAAGAGATATTATGGAAGTATCAACAAGAAGGAATGCCATGGCCTCAAGCCTTAAAACTAGTCCTGTACAGCATCAGAGCAATACCAAACAGAACCACGGGCTTGAGTCCATTCAAAGTAATTACTGGCAGGCTCATGTCCTTGCCAGGGACTATTGACTTACAACAAGCTGATTGTCATTTGATGAGTAATGCATCATTCAAATATTGTCAAAATCTAAGAAATGGTGTCAGTTCTGCTTCCTTAAAGGTGTTGGCAGCATGGGATGACCCTCCCAAAGGTGGGCATGACCTTGTGCCAGGAGTTACAGTCTACATGAAGAAACTGCAGAAGGAGCCGTTGGGGTCCTTGAGGGACAGCCTCTATCAGGTGCTTCTCACAACCCATGTGGCTGTGAAGGTCCAAGGAAAGAAGTCCGGGATCCATGCCTCACATGTTAAAAGAGTTCATTATAATTGAAGCTAATTTTTGTAAAATGCTTGCAACCATTTTGATTTTTGGTTGTCTTTTCAGTCTAACACACCATGGCCAACCGACAAAGGCTAGTAAGGCGTTAAATGATAACACTTTCCTTATATGTACAAGGTGTATGCCAAAGATTTCAATGTCCCGAAGAGATCACTGATTTGGCAAACCATCCAGAAGGAAGCTGAAAAACGCAAGCAACCCAAGTCCAGCACCCTTTGGGGTTGGGCTACTGGATTGCTGGGGTCCTTGGGAGCCTCAGTGGTGCAAGGCTTGGTCATGTTCTTTATAGTCATTTTTGCTATGTATGTTTTGTTTCTGATGATCAAATGCATCGGTAAGTGAATGGCAAGAATTCCTAAATTGGTGCCTCTGTATTTGCTTAAACAAATACTTCCATAAGGTATAAGCGGTTCTTACTGTTCGCCCAAAGTACTTGTAACTCTTTCAGGACTTGCCCATTCCAGTGTTGAAGGCTGTTCCTAAACAACGGGATCATCAAAGGCAACTGTGAATGTGTTCCTTTTAGCTTCATAGAGTTCATAGAACAGTACAGCACAGAACAGGCCCTTCGGCCCTCGATATTGTGCCGAGCAATGATCACCATACTTAAACCCACGTAACCCGTATCCCAACAATCCCCCCATTAACGGGCAATTTAGAACGGCCAATCCACCTAACCCGCACATCTTTGGACTGTGGGAGGAAACCGGAGCACCCGGAGGAAACCCACGCACACACAGGGAGGACGTGCAGACTCCACACAGACAGTGACCCAGCCAGGAATCGAACCTGGGACCCTGGAGCTGTGAAGCATTGATGCTAACCACCATGCTACCGTGAGGCCCCTTAATTTATGGCCCCTGTTATTTATTTTCCTTTTCACATTAATTTAATTGTGATTCATTCTATTAGGTTTAGGAGAACTAAAGGTGGGCTGATAAAGTCTAGTATTATTCATAGTTTTATTCATATAGGTTGAATGCATGTAGCTAACGAGTGATAAATATTAAAAGTGTCTTGACTGTGGTAGCGTAGTCAGTGTCTCATATAATGAATTCACCATTGTATTCCAGTGTATTCAACACTGAGAATATATTGTCCTCTGTCTAATCAACCAATCATTTTTTAAGGTCTTTGCCAAGCTGTGAAAACATATGCAGTTCTTTTCCTAAGTAACAGACATTCATTTGAACAAACCATGAGGTCTCAGCTGAGAATTAGAAGCTAATGAAAGTAAATGAGGAATTAAACTAGAAATAAGAATTCCCTTAAAAGTAGGACCTCGTGGTCAAGATCTTTGTTCCTGAATTCTTGAATTATTTATCCGTTTGTTTGCAAAAAGTGATTTTGTCTTGTGCTTAATGCTTTATGCATAATGGGCACAATGGACTGAATGGTCTCCTTCTGTGTTATAATCTGTAAGAAGTTGCTATTTGGAATTTTCTCAGAGGCTCGCAACCCTGACCAGTTGACCTAACTTCAGCAGTGAATCATGAGAAGCCAGTTCACATGGTCCATGCATGGATTCCCCCTATTTCCCATTGGAATATCGCAGACAGTTGTGGAAATCTGAGAAAATGTATGGTAAACTATTCTATGATAAACAACTGAATTACCTCCATGCAGTAAAAGGACTTAAAGCATCCCTAAATTAGTACACAAATATATCAATATTATTGCATAGAAGTAACATCTGTATCTGGTTACATCTAAGAACAGTGCGTCCCAAACTTTTTCCCGCTATGACCCCATTTTAATGGTCCAGGCTTTGCATAACCCCAGTGTGAAAATTTGGGGGTACAAGGATTGTTGAGCAGCAGGGTGGAGTCGCCTTCAGCTACCTAGTATGGTGAGGGGAATGAGGTTGAACGTGATGGAACATATTTCAATTGCAGGGTTTTTAAATAGCTTTCTTTTTGCTTGTGAATTAGATCTCAAAGATCTGTCTGTTATGCACAACCCATCACTATCGCAAAAAAATGAGGATTTATAGGGCCCTGGCAACTGTTAGCCATCAGTTTGTGCTCTATGGCAGGCATTGCTGCCTCAGTGCTTAGTACCCCAAAATCCTGTCTCGCAAACCCCCCCCACAAGGGGTCACGATCTATAGTTTGGGAAGCCCTGTTTTAGAATGAAGAAACTTCAAAGAGATATTTATGATGGTACTGTGCACAATGCACAAGGTGAAATAATGTGACAAATCATTCTCTCAATAGCTAACTGTATTTAATTATGCCTTTTGATTTTTAGACAGTTCCCAATCTGTTTTCCTCTGTCTAACCTACCTGTTCCCCTTATAATCTTGAAAATTTCCATCAAATCCCCCTTTAATCGGGCGGCACGGTAGCACAGTAGTTAGCACTGTTGCTTCACAGTACCAGGGTCCCAGGGCCGATTCCCGACTTGGGTCACTGTGCGGAGTCTGCACATTCTCCCTGTGTCTGCGTGGGTTTCCTCAGTGTGCTCTGACGTGCAGTTAGGTAATTTGGGCATTCTGTGCACCCGAACAGGCGTTGGAATGTGGCGACGAGGGGCTTTTCGCAGTAACTTAATTGCACTGTTAATGAATGCCTACTTGTGCCAATAAAGATTATTATATTATAACCTTCTAAATTCTAGGAAATACGTAACCCCATCAGTCATTATCAAAACCCCTCAGCCTATTATGGCAAGTCCAGTTCCATAATGCTGCCCCAAATACATGTTCAAGCTCAGAAAAACAGACTCAACTGAATCAGTATCCATTTTCTGTCCAGAGTTCTTGCAAAGTCTGTGAGTGATGCTCGAAGACGATTACTGATTCGCAACTAATTACTCAGTTTTGTGCAATGGGTCCACTGTACACTCACATTATCTGGAATCCTTACAGAGAGAAGTTATGTTCCTTCAGTATGAGGTAGATTCAAACACAAATACAAAGGCAAAAAGGCATTGTTGTAACGTACTTAGTCACAGAGATCCCATTTTAATCCCTTCAAAGATAAGAGCAACATTAAATGCCTTGCTTATACTGACTCCTCCAGGTGGATCAATGAAATGGCACACTGTGTGCCACTAAGGCAATTCTTTTTGAATTACTACTTTCTTTCAACATTTGTATTGCTGAGGCCCTGAGCTCATAGCAGGGTGAATGGGTGCTCTTTGGCGCAGGTTCTGTCCAGAATGCAGAACTTAAGATTTTTTAATGCTTAATCTATCACATGGTGAATTAATTTTGTACTGTCAATATATAAACCAAATTTTTAATAACAAGCCCAACCTAGGCTCAGTTGTTCAGTTTATAATTTTTGAATAACAACCAATATATATTAAGCACTAATAGGTCCGACACAGCTCCCATGAGTTCCAATTACCTACAATGGCTAACTGTTAATTGTGTTATGACACACTGAGCTAGCTACATTTTTTATGATACATTCATATGTGACTACCAGAAACATAAACAACATATCAGGACTGAGATATCTGAACAACTGTAACTTTGCAGCCTTCATACTGCAGCTGTCAGAGGTAATTTGCAAAGAGAGAGCAAATTAAATTGTATTTATATATCACCTAAATACATCCTCAGGACATTGCATAATGCATCACAACTAATGATTCACTTTTGTAATGTAGTCATCTGTTATATTGGTAAATGCTGAGTGCGAAGCAAGATCTCACAGTTTTGTTTGGCAGAGTTGGTTGAGCGGGGATATTGGGAGAACTCCCTCCTTTTCTTCAAATAGTGCAATTTTACATTCAACTGAGCAGATAGATGGGGTCTTAATTAAAACTTCACCAGAATAGTGGCACTTGTTGCAATGCAGCTTTCCCTGCATATGCAATGAATTGTTAACCGAGATAAGATCTTCAACCCACCCACTTCAGGATGTTGCTGCTATTAACTAAGCTCAGCTGACACTCTTAAGGGCTTAAAGAGGTTTCCTGTTTTTGCAAGTTTTTCAGCTTTGAAGAAGTTAAATATAATGCAGTACAGATATGTGCAAATATTTTTGGAAATTGTAGGGCCCTAAGCAACTCTACTGTTTGTACAGTCTTCTGCCACTTGTCAGTGCAGCAGGATCATGACCTTTGTTGGTGGGAACCTCATTGCACTGATCCACGTCAGGCACCAGCTCCTCCTAAAATTAAACACAGAGAGCTGAGGAACACTCCATCCCGATGCATTTAACAAAGGGGAAGAGGAGTGCTGTTGGTTGTCAGAAACTTCACAAACTGTGCACAAGGCTCATTAGGTTAGCTCCCATAATGTGGCCGGAGTGCTGAATAGTGTTCCAGTTGTTCATTTCCATACAGATGCTGTATGGAAAGTCACAAAACTTCATTAAAATGTTTTACTTTGGCCAATCCTATCCTTCCAACTGTTTGAATCACAGAATGTCCCAACACTCAAACAGGTTATTACATAGTTGATGACATTAGGGCAATTTGGTGTCACCTTACTTCGCCAATCAGAAGAGCAGAAACAGGTTATTTGTTTTATCAGCTCTGTTGCTAGTGTTTTTTTTCCCACTTGCCTGATCAAATTTAATCCCACTCTCCTGTTTGCTTTTCCATATGTGTTTTTACACTTTCTTTTCCATTTTAGTCTTTCTTTTGAAAGATTTACACACTTGGTTCCATGGTGCTTCATGACAGAAATTTCCATAACTTAATTATCATCTATGCAAAGAGATATTTTTAATCGATCCAGTTACTATTTTTCTTATTATCTTAAGTTTGTGTCACCCTGTTTCCATCTCACTAACCAGTGAAAATTATCATTAGTTAATCTATCACAATCTTGATAATGATAAAGAGGTCATCTACTGACCTGCTGCGTTCCAATAACTTCTAAAGAATCTCATCATAACTTAACTTCTTAGCTCTGATAATACCTTACTTAATATACAAGTTAGTTTTTCAATGCATTGCTTCTATATCATTCTAATAATGAGCAGCCCAAAACTGCACTAAATTATTCAAGGTGGCCCAATTAATATCTTCTACAAGTTCAATATTACTCCTTTGTTGACACTGAAGGACAATTTCTCAGTCACATTGTGCTCACCAGCCTTGGAGGGTTTGTTAAACTCTTACTGTTAAATGGTCCACTGGCCTGTTGGCTCTTTGTAGGTATTGAAAACAAACAAAGCCTTTCACCAACCCTTTTTAACAAGCGGACATGTTACTTGTTGCGATCATCAAGAAAATTACCTTTCGCCCACATGTGAACATTGTTCCACTTAGATCAGTGACCTCAAAAATGAATCACACAAGAGAGAATCCAAACATCTCTCTTTGATATTGAATGGCATTACCATTGCTGTATCCCTCACTATCAACATCTTGGGGGTTATGATTGGCCAGAAACTGAACTGGACCAGCCATATAAATATCATGGCTACAAGAGCAGGTGACAGTCTGAGAGTTTGTCTGGGAGAACTCACTTTCTGACACCCATCTGTCAACCAGCGTCCCTTATCTGGATGAGTGTAGCTCTAACAACACTCAAGAAGATTGATACCACCCAAGATAAAGCAGGCTCACTTGATTGGCACCCATCCAGCATCTTAAACATTCATTCCCTCCACCGCTGATGCACAGTAGCAGCAGTGTGTACCATCTATAAGATGCATGGCAGTAACTCAACAAGGCCCCTTCAAACCCTAACCTCTACCACCTAGAAGGCCAAGTGCAACAGATGAATGGGACACCACCTCCTGCTAAGCACCACTCTGACTTGGAACTATATCACCATCCCTTCACTGTTACTGGGTCAAAATCCTGAATCTCCATTCCTAACAGCTATGTGGGTATACCTACATCAAAAGGGCTGCAGGTTCAAGAAGGCAGCTCACAACCACCTTCTCAAGGGCAATCGAGAATTGCGATACCCACATCCCGTGAAAGTACAAAAAAGTATAAAAGAGGAGTAGCATCAATGTGCAGTTAGGGCGAGTTCCTGTTTAAGATGAAGCAAAATGTTTGCATCAGACCTATGGATCTGGCTGAAACAGTAAGTCTTCCTGTGTTCTTTAATAAATTACAGATCATTGAAGTTGGTAAGCATTTTGATCTCTCAATGGATTGTTGTCAATAAGATGTTTCCAACCCCAGTTAAATCAGTGCACAAGTGTCCTTATCAAGCAGGGGAACTCAGACGTTAGAGTTGTTCCAGCTTAATTTGGGCTCGGTTCCATTGGACCAAGCCCTCAGTGAATAAAATAAATGAATCAGATAGAATGAAGACGGCGCCAGAGAAAGGAATGGTGCGATTTCACTTTCCCATCACGTTCAGCCTCTTCCGCGCCACAGGTTCCTCCTAATTCCCGAGCCCACGTGCCTGAGCTCTTCACACACAAGTTATCAGATACCAGAGGACGGGAAAGGCAGAGGCTTCTCGCGTGGGGTGAGCCCAGTCGTTTGGTGGCTGGGATTGCTCGGTCTGCTGGTGACCCCCGGAAGCCGGCTCCGCACACGCTCGTGGAGGTGGCGGGCTCGCTCGCACACACATGGGGTATTGTTAGTGGTATCGTCAGCGTCAGCGGAACATTTTGCGGTCGAGGGGAATGTTGGACATTTCCACCTCTCATAGGACAAAAAGGTTATCCTTCACCCTCCAGAGAGCCGCGCTTAAATTTACAATCGCTGCCTCGTGGTTTGGATTAGACCACAAATCGGTGACAGGCAATAACTTCA